>NC_044569.1:79560499-80776944 GCF_007565055.1 Rhinopithecus roxellana | reverse complement strand
AGTGATCCTAACAGGTGTGAGGTGATATCTCATTGTGGTTTTGAATTTTATTTCTCTGATGACTAGTGATGTTCAACATTTTTTCATATACCTGTTAGCCATTTTTTGGTCTTCTTTTGGGAAATGCCCATTCATGTATTTTGCCTATGACTTAGTCTGTTGGATTATTTAAAAGTAATAGAAACTTATTACCCATAGTTATGGAACCTAGGAAGCCCAAAAGCAAGGTACCAGTATATTTAGCATCTGATAAGGAACCGTTCCATGTAGATGGTGACTTCTTTCTTGGTGGAAGGACCAAAGAGACAAGCAAGCCCCCTTAGACCTCTTCTATAAGGGCACTAATCCCATTTATGAGAGTGTAGCCTCCCAAAGGCCTCACATCCCAACACTATTGCACTGGGGATTAAGTTTCAATGAAAAAGTTTAAGAAGACACAGACGTTTAAACATAGCAGCCCATTTTTAAATCAGATTATTTGTTTTATTGCTATTAAATTTTTTGAGTTCTTTATATATTTTGGACATTGATCCTTTATTATGTATGGGTTGTAAATAATTCCTTCCATTCTATGGGTTGTCTATTCATTGTTTACTGTAAGGAAGATTTTTAGTTTATGTAATCCTATATATATAAATATATATATACACACACACTCCTACATATATTCACATATATACATACGTGTATATGTATGTATGTATCTATATACACACACACACACACATTTCAGTCTTTAATCCCTTTTGAGTTTATTTTTGTATAAGGTGTGATACAAAGGCCAATTTATTTATTCCACATTTGGATATCCAGTTTCCAAATACCATTTGTAAAAGAGATAATCCCTTCTCTTTGTGTGTTCTTGGTGTATTTGTTAGAGATTATTCTTTCTTTTTTTATAGCTTTCATTATATAGATCTTTGTATAGATTTTTTATCATCTTGGCTGAATTATTTTTCTATTTCATTTTATTTTTGATGCTATTTTATTTATTTATTTATTTATTTTTTTTTTTTTTATTTTTTTTTTACATTTTCTTTTTTTTTTTTTTTTTTTTTATTATACTTTAAGTTCTAGGGTACATGTGCATAACGTGCAGGTTTGTTACATATGTATACTTATGCCATGTTGGTGTGCTGCACCCATCAACTCGTCAGCACCCATCAATTCATCATTTATATCATGTATAACTCCCCAATGCAATCCCTCCCTCCTCCCCCCTCCCCCCTCCCCATGATAGACCCCAGTGTGTGATGTTCCCCTTCCCGAGTCCAAGTGATCTCATTGTTCAGTTCCCACCTATGAGTGAGAACATGCGGTGTTTGGTTTTCTCTTCTTGTGATAGTTTGCTAAGAATGATGGTTTCCAGCTGCATCCATGTCCCTACAAAGGACGCAAACTCATCCTTTTTTATGGCTGCATAGTATTCCATGGTGTATATGTGCCACATTTTCTTAATCCAGTCTGTCACAGATGGACATTTGGGTTGATTCCAAGTCTTTGCTATTGTGAATAGTGCCGCAATAAACATACGTGTACATGTGTCTTTGTAGTAGACTAATTTATAATCCTTTGGGTATATACCCAGTAGTGGGATGGCTGGGTCATATGGTACATCTAGTTCTAGATCCTTGAGGAATTGCCATACTGTTTTCCATAATGGATGAACTAGTTTACAGTCCCACCAACAGTGTAAAAGTGTTTCTATTTCTCCACATCCTCTCCAGCACCTGTTGTTTCCTGACTTCTTAATGATTGCCATTCTAACTGGTGTGAGATGGTATCTCATTGTGGTTTTGATTTGCATTTCTCTGATGGCCAGTGATGATGAGCATTTTTTCATGTGTCTGTTGGCTGTATGAATATCTTCTTTTGAGAAATGTCTCTTCATATCCTTTCCCCAATTTTTGATGGGGTTGTTTGTTTTTTCTCGTATATTTGTTTGAGTTCTTTGTAGATTCTGGATATTAGCCCTTTGTCAGATGAGTAGGTTGCAAAAATTTTCTCCCATTCTGTAGGTTGCCTGTTCACTCTGATGGTAGTTTCTTTTGCTGTGCAAAAGCTCTTTAGTTTAATGAGATCCCATTTGTCAATTATGGCTTTTGCTGCCGTTGCTTTTGGTGTTTTAGACATGAAGTCCTTGCCCATGCCTATGTCCTGAATGGTACTACCTAGATTTTCTTCTAGGGTTTTTATGGTATTAGGTCTAACATTTAAGTCTCTAATCCATCTTGAATTAATCTTCGTATAAGGGGTAAGGAAAGGATCCAGTTTCAGCTTTCTACTTATGGCTAGCCAATTTTCCCAGCACCATTTATTAAATAGGGAATCCTTTCCCCATTTCTTGTTTCTCTCAGGTTTGTCAAAGATCAGATGGCTGTAGATGTGCGGTATTATTTCTGAGGACTCTGTTCTGTTCCATTGGTCTATATCTCTGTTTTGGTACCAGTACCATGCTGTTTTGGTTACTGTAGCCTTGTAGTATAGTTTGAAGTCAGGTAGCGTGATGCCTCCAGCTTTGTCCTTTTGACTTAGGATTGTCTTGGCAATGCGGGCTCTTTTTTGGTTCCATATGAACTTTAAAGCAGTTTTTTCCAATTCTGTGAAGAAAGTCATTGGTAGCTTGATGGGGATGGCATTGAATCTATAAATAACCTTGGGGAGTATGGCCATTTTCACGATATTGATTCTTCCTATCCATGAGCATGGTATGTTCTTCCATTTGTTTGTGTCCTCTTTGATTTCACTGAGCAGTGGTTTGTAGTTCTCCTTGAAGAGGTCCTTTACATCCCTTGTAAGCTGGATTCCTAGGTATTTGATTCTCTTTGAAGCAATTGTGAATGGAAGTTCATTCCTGATTTGGCTCTCTGCTTGTCTGTTGCTGGTGTATAAGAATGCTTGTGATTTTTGCACATTAATTTTGTATCCTGAGACTTTGCTGAAGTTGCTTATCAGCTTAAGGAGATTTTGGGCTGAGACGATGGGGTTTTCTAAATATACAATCATGTCATCTGCAAACAGGGACAATTTGACTTCTTCTTTTCCTAACTGGATACCCTTGATTTCTTTCTCTTGCCTGATTGCCCTAGCCAGAACTTCCAACACTATGTTGAATAGGAGTGGTGAGAGAGGGCATCCCTGTCTTGTGCCAGTTTTCAAAGGGAATTTTTCCAGTTTTTGCCCATTCAGTATGATATTAGCTGTGGGTTTGTCATAAATAGCTCTTATTATTTTGAGGTACGTTCCATCAATACCGAATTTATTGAGCGTTTTTAGCATGAAGGGCTGTTGAATTTTGTCAAAAGCCTTTTCTGCATCTATTGAGACAATCATGTGGTTCTTGTCTTTGGTTCTGTTTATATGCTGGATTACGTTTATTGATTTGCGAATGTTGAACCAGCCTTGCATCCCAGGGATGAAGCCCACTTGATCATGGTGGATAAGCTTTTTGATGTGCTGCTGAATCCGGTTTGCCAGTATTTTATTGAGGATTTTTGCATCAATGTTCATCAGGGATATTGGTCTAAAATTCTCTTTTTTTGTTGTGTCTCTGCCAGGCTTTGGTATCAGGATGATGTTGGCCTCATAAAATGAGTTAGGGAGGATTCCCTCTTTTTCTATTGATTGGAATAGTTTCAGAAGGAATGGTACCAGCTCCTCCTTGTACCTCTGGTAGAATTCAGCTGTGAATCCATCTGGTCCTGGACTTTTTTTGGTGGGTAGGCTATTAATTGTTGCCTCAATTTCAGAGCCTGCTATTGGTCTATTCAGGGATTCAACTTCTTCCTGGTTTAGCCTTGGGAGAGTGTAAGTGTCCAGGAAATTATCCATTTCTTCTAGATTTTCTAGTTGATTTGCGTAGAGGCGTTTATAGTATTCTCTGATGGTAGTTTGTATTTCTGTGGGGTCAGTGGTGATATCCCCTTTATCATTTTTTATTGCATCTATTTGATTCCTCTCTCTTTTTTTCTTTATTAGCCTTGCTAGCGGTCTGTCAATTTTGTTGATCTTTTCAAAAAACCAACTCCTGGATTCATTGATTTTTTGGAGGGTTTTTTGTGTCTCTATCTCCTTCAGTTCTGCTCTGATCTTAGTTATTTCTTGCCTTCTGCTAGCTTTTGAATGTGATTGCTCTTGCCTCTCTAGTTCTTTTAATTGTGATGTTAGAGTGTCAATTTTAGATCTTTCCTGCTTTCTCTTGTGGGCATTTAGTGCTATAAATTTCCCTCTACACACTGCTTTAAATGTGTCCCAGAGATTCTGGTATGTTGTATCTTTGTTCTCATTGGTTTCAAAGAACATCTTTATTTCCGCTTTCATTTCGTTATGTACCCAGTAGTCATTCAGGAGCAGGTTGTTCAGTTTCCATGTAGTTGAGCGGTTTTGATTGAGTTTCTTAGTCCTGAGTTCTAGTTTGATTGCACTGTGGTCTGAGAGACAGTTTGTTATAATTTCTGTTCTTTTACATTTGCTGAGGAGTACTTTACTTCCAATTATGTGGTCAATTTTGGAATAAGTGCGATGTGGTGCTGAGAAGAATGTATATTCTGTTGATTTGGGGTGGAGAGTTCTATAGATGTCTATTAGGTCCGCTTGGTGCAGAGATGAGTTCAATTCCTGGATATCCTTGTTAACTTTCTGTCTCGTTGATCTGTCTAATGTTGACAGCGGAGTGTTGAAGTCCCCCATTATTATTGTATGGGAGTCTAAGTCTCTTTGTAAGTCTCTAAGGACTTGCTTTATGAATCTGGGTGCTCCTGTATTGGGTGCATATATATTTAGGAGAGTTAGCTCTTCCTGTTGAATTGATCCCTTTACCATTATGTAATGGCCTTCTTTGTCTCTTTTGATCTTTGATGGTTTAAAGTCTGTTTTATCAGAGACTAGGATTGCAACCCCTGCTTTTTTTTGTTCTCCATTTGCTTGGTAGATCTTCCTCCATCCCTTTATTTTGAGCCTATGTATGTCTCTGCCTGTGAGATGGGTCTCCTGAATACAGCAGACTGATGGGTCTTGACTCTTTATCCAGTTTGCCAGTCTGTGTCTTTTAATTGGAGCATTTAGTCCATTAACATTTAAGGTTAATATTGTTATGTGTGAACTTGATCCTGCCATTATGATATTAACTGGTTATTTTGCTCGTTAGTTGATGCAGTTTCTTCCTAGCCTCGATGGTCTTTACATTTTGCCAAGTTTTTGCGATGGCTGGTACCGGTTGTTCCTTTCCATGTTTAGGGCTTCCTTCAGGGTCTCTTGTAAGGCAGGCCTGGTGGTGACAAAATCTCTAAGCATTTGCTTATCTGTAAAGGATTTTATTTCTCCTTCACTTATGAAACTTAGTTTGGCTGGATATGAAATTCTGGGTTTAAAATTCTTTTCTTTAAGAACGTTGAATATTGGCCCCCACTCTCTTCTGGCTTGTAGAGTTTCTGCCGAGAGATCTGCTGTTAGTCTGATGGGCTTCCCTTTGTGGGTGACCCGACCTTTCTCTCTGGCTGCCCTTAAGATTTTTTCCTTCATTTCAACTTTGGTGAATCTGGCAATTATGTGTCTTGGAGTTGCTCTTCTGGAGGAGTATCTTTGTGGCGTTCTCTGTATTTCCTGAATTTGAATGTTGGCCTGCCCTACTAGGTTGGGGAAGTTCTCCTGGATGATATCCTGAAGAGTGTTTTCCAACTTGGTTCCATTTTCCCCCTCACTTTCAGGCACCCCAATCAGACGTAGATTTGGTCTTTTTACGTAATCCCATACTTCTTGCAGGCTTTGCTCATTTCTTTTTCTTCTTTTTTCTTTTGGTTTCTCTTCTCGCTTCATTTCATTCATTTGATCTTCAATCGCTGATACTCTTTCTTCCAGTTGATCGAGTCGGTTACTGAAGCTTGTGCATTTGTCACGTATTTCTCGTGTCATGGTTTTCATCTCTGTCATTTCGTTTATGATCTTCTCTGCATTAATGAGTCTAGCTGTCAATTCTTCCACTCTTTTTTCAAGATTTTTAGTTTCTTTGCGCTGGGTACGTAATTCCTCCTTTAGCTCTGATAAGTTTGATGGACTGAAGCCTTCTTCTCTCCTCTCGTCAAAGTCATTCTCTGACCAGCTTTGATCCGTTGCTGGTGATGGGCTGCGCTCCTTTGCAGGGGGAGATGCGCTCTTATTTTTTGAATTTCCAGCTTTTCTGCCCTGCTTCTTCCCCATCTTTGTGGTTTTATCTGTCTCTGGTCTTTGATGGTGGTGACGAACTGATGGGGTTTTGGTATAGGTGTCCTTCCTGTTTGATAGTTTTCCTTCTGACAGTCAGAAGGACTCTCTGTTGGTCTGTTGGAGATTGCTTGAGGTCCACTCCAGACCCTGTTTGCCTGGGTATCAGCAGCAGAGGTTGCCGAAGATAGAATATTGCTGAACAGCGAGTGTACCTGTCTGATTCTTCCTTTGGAAGTGTCCTCTCAGGGGTGTACTCCACCCTGTGAGGTGTGGGGTGTCAGACTGCCCCTAGTGGGGGATTTCTCCCAGCTAGGCTACTCAGGGGTCAGGGACACACCTGAGCAGGCAGTCTGTCCGTTCTCAGATCTCAACCTCCGCGTTGGGAGATCCGCGGCTCTCCCCAAAGCTGTCAGACAGAGTCGTTCGCGTCTGCACCGGCTCCCGCTACTTCCCCTGTTGGTCTTCAGCTGTGCGCTGTCCCCAGAGGTGGAGACTACAGAGACAGGCAGGCTTCCTTGAGCTGCTGTGAGCTCCACCCAGTTCGAGCTTCCCAGCGGCTTTGTTTACCTACTTAAGCCTCAGCAATGGCGGGCGCCCCTCCCCCAGCCTCGCTGCTGCCTTGCGGATAGATCGCGGCAGACTGCTGTGTTAGCAGTGAGGGAGGCTTCGTGGGCGTGGGACCCTCCCGGCCAGGTGTGGGATATATTCTCCTGGAATGCCTGTATGCTTACAGCGCAGTATTGGGGTGGGAGTTACCCGATTTTCCAGGTGTTGTGTGTCTCAGTTCCCCTGGCTAGGAAAACGGATCCCCTTCCCCCTTGCGCTTCCAGGTGAGGCGATGCCTCGCCCTGCTTCAGCTCTCGCTGGTCAGGCTGCAGCAGCTGACCAGCACCGATTGTCCGGCACTCCCTAGTGAGATGACCCCAGTACCTCAGTTGAAAATGCAGAAATCACCGGTCTTCTGTGTCGCTCGCGCTGGGAGTTGGAGACTGGAGTTGTTCCTATTCGGCCATCTTGCTCCGCCCCCTTTTGATGCTATTTTAAATGATGTTGTCTTCTTATTCTTTTTTGTATAGTTCATTGTTATGTATAAACATACAGCTGATTTTGTATCTTGATTTTTTTGTCCTGCAACTTTACCGGATTTGTGTATTAGTTCTAACATTGTTTTGGTGAGGTCTTTAGGATTTTCTGTCTATAAGATCATTTCAATTGTAAACAAAGAAAATTTTATTGATTTTTTCAAGTTTAGATGGCTTATCTTTTTCTAACCTTTTATTACTATGACTAGGACTTGTAGTACCATATTGAATAAAAGTGACAAGAGTGGGCATCCTTGTCGTATTCTTGATTTTGAAAGAAAAGTTTTCATTTTCTCACTACTGAGTATGACATTAGATGTGGGCTTATTGCATATGGCTTTTATTATATTGACGTACATTTCTTCTATACATATTCGTTAAGAGTTTTAATCATGAATAGATGTTGAATTTTGTCACATTCTTTTTCTGAATCTATTGAGATGATTATATTATTTTTTATCCTTCAATCTGCTAATGTGGTGAATCTCATTTATTGATTTGTGTATGTTGAAACATCCTTGCATCCTAGGGATAAAACCCACTTGACTATAGGGTATAATCCTTTTAATGTGCTTTTAAATTTTGTTTGCTAGTTTTTGTTGAGTTTTTCATCTATGTTCATCAGAGAAATTTGCTGTAAACTTTTTTTGTAGCGTCCTTATCTGGCTTTGGTGTCACGGTAATGCTGGCACAAACTTGGAAGTGTTCCCTCCTACCCAGTAATTTCTTTTTTGGAGGGCGGGGGTGGGAATGGAAGGAGTTTGAGAAGGGTTATTGTTAATTCTTCTTGGAATGTTTGGTAGAATTTACCAGTGAAGCCTTCAGGTCCTGGGACTTTCTTTATTGGGAGGTTTTTGATTACTGATTTGATCCCCTGCTCACTATTGATCTGTTCATATGTCCTGCCTTTTATGATTCAGTCTTGGTATGCTGCACATTACTAGGAATTTATGCATTTCTTTTGTGTTATCAGATTTGTTGGCATATATAATTGTTCATAGTAGTTTCTTATGATTCTTTGTATTTCTGTGATATCATTTACAATATCTCTTCATTTACTTATAATTTTATTTATTTGATTCCTCTCTCTCTATTTCTTGGTCTAGGTAAAGTTTTGTCAATTTTGTATATCTTTTCAAAAAACAAATAACTTGGTTTCATTGATCTTTTTTGTTTTTCTAGTCTCTGCCTTGTTTATTTCTGTTCTGATCCTTATTATTTCCTTCTGTCTGTTAACTTTGACCGTAATTTGTTCTTCTTTTTCTAGTTCTTTGAGGTATAAAGCTAGGTTATTTGAGATCTTTTTCTCTTCTTTTAAAAATTAATTAATATTATTATTGTTTTTAGAAACAGGAAACAGGCTCTCCCTCTGTCACTCATGCTGGAATGCAGCGAGCAGCATGATCATAGCTCACCGCAGTCTTGAACTCCTGGGTTCAAGCTATCCTTCCACCTCAGCCTCCTGAGTAGCTGGGACTACAGGTGCATGCCACCATGCCTGAGGAATTTTTTTTTTTTTTCCTTTTTATAATTTTGTTTTAGAGGCAGAATCTCTCTATGTTACCCAGTCTTGTTTCAAATTCCTAGCCTCAAATGATCCTTCCTCTTCAGCTATCCAAGTAGCTGGGATTACAGGCATGAGCCACCACACCTGGCTCTTTTTCCTTAATGTGACATTTATTGCTGTACACTTCCCTGTTTGAACTGCTTTTGCTATATTCTATAAGTTCTGATATGTTTGTTTCCAGTTTGTTGTGCTTAAGATATTTCTGGATTTCCCGTTTGATTTTTTCTTTGCTCAGGAGTGAGTTTTTTATTTTCACAAATTTGTAATTTTTTTCAATTTTTCTTCTATTATTGATTTCTAGTTTCCTACCAGTGCGCTCTGTAAGGATATTTCATATGATTTCAGTTTTTAAAAATTTGTTAGAACTTGTTTTGTGGCCTAACATATGATCTATCATGAAAATTCTTCCCGGTTCACATGAGTAGTATATGTCTTCTGCTGCTGTTGGATGTTAAGTTTTGTATATGTTCATTAGGCTCATTCAGTTTCTATTGTTGTTCAAGTCTGCTGTTTCCTTATTCATTTTCTGTCTGGACTATCTTTTACTATTGAAAGCGATATATTGAAGTTCTCTGCTGTTAACATGTTGCTGTTTGTTTATCCTTTCAGTTCTATTAACATTGGCTTTATATATTTAGGTGCTGTGTTTTGGGGTACATATATATTTACCATTGTTATATCTTCTTGATGAATTAACTTCTTTATCATTATATAATGACCTTCATTGCCTCTTGTGACAATTTTTAACAAGCACTCTATTATGTTTGATGTAAATATAACCATCCCTGATCCCTTTTGGTTACCATTTGCATGGAATATATTTTTCTATCCTTTCACTTTCAGCCTATGTGTCCACTTATAGCTGATGTGATACTTTTGTAGGCAACATATAGTTAGTTCTTGTTTTTCTTTTTTAAATTCATTCAGCCACTCTGACTTTTGATTGGAGAATTTGATCCATTTATGTTTAAAGTAACTATTGATAGATAAGGACTTACTATTGCCATTTTACTAATTGCTGCATGAATATTTTTCAATTTCTTCCTTTCTTGGTCTCTTCCTTTGTGATTTGATGATGTTTGTGTAGTTGTATGTTTTAATTACTTTTTCTTCATCTTTTGCATATCTACTTACAGATTTTTTTTTAATTTGTGGTTACCATAGGACTTACATAAACTACCTTATAGTTATAACAAACTATTTTAAGCTGTTAACAAGTTAACTTCAACTGCTTCAAATACTTGGTGCCTGGAGTGTAATGGTGGGCCTGTTGCTAGGGTCCAAAGTGAAGTTGAAGTTGAGTGCTTACTTCACTCTCCTTCAACCATATGGAGAACTTCTTTCTCTAAGTTGTGCTGCATGGGTTTGAGGGAGAGTTGACAAACATAATGTGAAACCATCTTTTCTACCTTCTTCATTGAGTCTTTTCTTATTTCTGTGCTCCACTCAGGTGCTGTAATTACTTACTTGGATTCCTTAGTTGTTGTGAAGGTATTTTTGTGCATGGATGGTTATTCAAGTTCATGTTTCTGTGAGGGAACAAATGCTAGAAACTTCTATTTCACCATCTTGGTGACTCCTGAGAATTCCAGGACTCTTAATTTCGAGTAGGCCTGGGAGAAAAGATTCTGAATAGGGTAAAAGTTGTTTTTTTTTTCCTCTTCACCTGCATTGCAGGATAAATATTTTTTCAGAAATGAGTATGAGATGTGAAAAGCCTGCTTGGAGGATCTTTCTTCTGTGTGCATAGGAGGACTCTGTGGTCTGTGGGTCCCAGTGAATATGAGGTGGGGAAGAAAAGATTCAAGGGGAGTGGAATGCCATGGCAGGTGTCCCTATAACATGAATTCTAAACACCAAGAAAATTATTCCCAAATAAGTGCTTTTATCTTATGTAATATATAGTGACATGGCAAGTACTATGTTAGAGCCACAGCAGAAAGAATAATATGATACAATATTTGCTTAAAAATATTTTCTAAGATACAAAGTGGGCTTTGTGTTGTTTCATGCATACATGTATACATGAGCACAAACCTATTTTTGACCGTTACATGTAGTATTTTTCAGAGTAAAGCTATAAAACTAATGTGATATGATTATTAATGATTTCAATAAAATTTGATTTGGGGTTAAATGCTGCTAGACAAGTCATAGGATTGATTCAGGTCAATGATAAATCTATCCAGAAGGGATTTCTACATAAGTGCTTCATTAGCACAGGGAAAAGAGAAACTTTCAGAAAGTATCAGGGCTGTGGAAGCCAATCAAGTGTCTCTCCAACTCCATCACTTACCTATCTATCTTTCGATGAAATGTTTCTCTTTTATAAAGCAGATAAAACATTTAATAGAAATCTAGAAAAACCAATGGAGCCTTTGCCTGAAATCCTATTTGATAATTAATTTACTGGTCAGACCCATTAGTTCTAATGGACTATAACTCGATATGATTTAAAATATAAAACATAAGGATGGAGCATGCATTATAGACTTTTTTTCTTCTGAATTAATATAACGTATTTCTTCAGGGAGTAAGAAAATAATGATCTCTAATGAAATAAATCAGCTAAAAGTATTTATTCGCTCTGTAAAAACAGAAAAATAGAATTTAAATTCATATATGCTGTATGCGTTTATAGAAAAAGAGAGAGAAAATGAATGAGAATGTAAATTATATATATATATTCTTGTTAAATAATATAAAATTTTTTACAAAATAGTTTAGAATTGCTCTGGTCATTATCCTCACACAATAACTGCATAGTCTGAAGCAGTATTTTTTGAAGTCTGGATATCTTACTCTGTCAATATTGTATTTAAAAATAAGAGTTCTGTATTTCAACCCCTAGGATTATTGAATTTTAATGACCTGAATATGGATTATCAATGGCAGATTTTAATTTTGTAAGCTTGTTTCTCCTCTTCAGTATTCTTATCACTTCTTTTCCCTTAAATTCAATAGGATTAGGCTATGTGGTACAAACTGATTTTAATATTAAATTAAGAGAAAATGAGCTTTACAATTTGGGATCTCAGAATATGGGGTTTCCTCAAGTCTATGCTCCTATAGCATGGATAAGCAAAAGTTGACTCCATCACCACTAAGAGAACTAGCACCTGTTTACACTTAATTATACATTTGTTGCACATTTTCCCTCATTTTTACTAATTTAAAATACATCAGTGTTTGTA
The DNA here is from genome assembly GCF_007565055.1 of Rhinopithecus roxellana. Classification (NCBI taxonomy): domain Eukaryota; kingdom Metazoa; phylum Chordata; class Mammalia; order Primates; family Cercopithecidae; genus Rhinopithecus; species Rhinopithecus roxellana. The sequence continues at coordinate 80,764,900 of NC_044569.1, read as the reverse complement.
AGGGCTATAGATGCACCTAAGAAATCATCTGTGGCATTTATGTCTTATTTGCAACTCATTTATTCCTATTGCTTATCTTATATTTCATGTAAAATGTTAGTGCTATGGTGGAAAACTGAAGCCCTGCATCAGACTTCTTAGCAGCACTGTCTGAGTCACTTTTATTTAAAGATATTCAACTATCTATCAGTTTCACTTAAGGAATTATTTGCTTTGATGGGAGAACTTGGTTTTTGAAAAGTTAATATTTATAAAATTACTGTAATGGTAGTATAGATTTCTAACTTGATTCTAGATCTTGGTTCTGAAAACAAAGCTCTACATAGGCCACAGAAAAGGCTTGCTCTGACAGTCAGTGTGAGCTATTATGGACATATATTATTAAAAATCGACATAAAATAAATGAAATATGTGGCCTAAATGCGTTTCCAGATGTGTCATTTTCTGTGGAAGGGATGATTCACTGCAGTAAATATATACATGAGTTCTGTTTTGAATTTATTTTTTATTCTCACTTAAAATATTTTGAAAAGCATCAATGAAGAAATGTTCATTGTGCAAAATCCAAAGTTTATTGCTCCTACTTGGGGCTAAATTACAAAAAAAAAGTATTTAAAATTGGATACAAATTTGATTGTGCTAGCAGTAACTTTAAAAACAATGTTGGCAATGTTTAATAATAAGGAAAATTCATTAGGATATCTGTACATGTGATTATTTTACCTAAAAGAAATGCGAAAATATAAACAGATGCTTATCGAGATGTGGTTGATTTTTATCTCCACATGGCCTTATTGGCTCTTATTAAAAGTCATCTAATCAAGTTTGATAGATATTTCTTGAAATGATGCATGGTATGCAATGCATGCTTTCATTGTGCTTCCTGCCATTATGGAATAACGTGTCTTATTTGGAAATACAATGATCATTTCTGTTAAATCATGCTCAGTCAGCTTATATAATAACACTTATATTTTGTGAATCATTTCAGATTTCAGAGAGCTATGCCTTCCTTCCAAGAGAAGCGGTGACACGATTTCTAATGAGCTGCTCAGAGTGCCAGAAAAGAATGCATTTAAACCCAGATGGAACAGATCATAAAGGTAGTTGCAGTGTCAAATAGTGAGATTTAAAGCAATTTTATTCATAATGGCAATTTATATCTCACATTTTTATAAAAACGTGGTAGACTGAAACAGTTCAACAAGTCAGATCATCTCATTTATTCAAGTAGGAGGCAGTGAATTTTGAATATCCACTTACAAAGTAATTCAGTGCCCATTGTTAGAAGAAAGACAGTTTCAGCTGTGGCAAATAACATTTTTCCCTGTAATAATGTTTTAATTTTCACTTATTATATGTATTTCATGGTATTTTAGATACATTCAGCAAGGAAATTGGTTTCTATCAATGTCTTTTCAAGTCTACCGATTCTTTATTTCTAAAAATTATGAATAATGTGGAGTTTCTTTACTAAAAAGTTTTACATAAAAATTATGATTTGGCTTTAGTTCTCATTAAAATTATGGAAAATTATTTAGCTAAATATGACTTTCTCTCAGAGATTCTATCCGTCTCAGAGATACATTTTTGCTGGCTCATTCCTATGTCTTAAAGGTTAAATGGAATGGCCAAAAGCAAAAAATGGAGCAAATTTCATTTGGTATCAAAAAATACATATAGAAAGTAAAGCAGAGAAGAAAAATACAAATAATTGTGTTAGTCACCACATTAGGTTTATTTATTGTTACTCAGGATGTTTAAAAGTTCCCCTGTACTTAGAAATAATTAATTAGTACTATTAAACAGTGTCAGTACACCTTTGTAGAACCTTACTAGTTATTTTTTCTACCATCCAACTATAATGCTACCATGCTTTAAGACACTTGGTATCTAAAATCCTATTTCAATTTGGAGAAATAGATCATTTTCAAATTACAGGTAGAATGCAGTGTCACTTTCATTACCCATTAAAAATGTTTTATTACAGATAACGGAAAACCTCCCACTTTGGTGACCAGCATGATTGACTACAACATGCCAATTACCATGGCCTACATGAAGCACATGAAACTGCAGCTGCTAAACTCACAGCAAGATGAGGTAAAATAAAAACATCTACATTTACATCACTTACAAATTGGAACGAAGCTTGATAACCACGACTATCATATTAAGCATGATGGCATTTTGAAGATAGTAGTTTATTTTTTAATGAATGAATCTTACCACGGTTGCACAGATGGAGAAAGCGAGCAGAAACTCCTAGTCCACAATGCAGAGCCCCTGTCTTAACACCTCTGTCTTAGTGTTGTGTGGGAATTTGTTTGTTCCCAAGAAAGCTACATTTTCCTTAGTAGACCATAATTGAGCTGGCCTTGGTAAAGTGCTACAAAGTTCAGAGCGGGTAAGTTCACAACAAAATATCTGAAATAATTGAGATTCTAAGGAAATTTAAGTAGTAAGGCTATTTTGCATGGCAATCAGAAAAGTAGATTTAATGGGTATTTCAAGTATTATCGTTTCTCCACCATTCAAACCTTATGTAAATTTTAAAGTGATTTTTTAGTTAACTGCTATTCTATATGTTATTTATTTACTTCTGTGCATTTCCTAGAGACAATCTGTGGTCATTCTTAATTAGAAGTGTTTTGATGTTTTCAGTTATCCTATTTAAATTGTATGGTGAAAATTTAGCAACATGCTGCATGTATAGACACTAAAAACATATTTCTTAAATACTCTGTAGGATTCTAGTTAGCTAGCCATTTCGGTTGAAGCTATGTCAAAGCAGGGACTAAGTTATATATGTATGGCTTATATTCTCCAAAATAAAGAACAATAGCAGATATACAGTAGGTGCTTAGTACATCCTTGTTGGCTAGTTAATACTCAATAGATGCATTTGGGTTATTTGTATTAGGAACAGGTCCAGGTCCTCAGGCTAATAAATTATCTCCTTGAAATTTCTCTAAAACAGGAAATGAGGTTAAATGTTTATTTGTCAAACACAGAATTATTTGCTAAGCTATGATTGCATTCTTTTAAAATTACTTTGTTGAACTTACTTTATTCATAAAACTCAAATCAAGTTTTTAGTTTTCCTCTGTATTTAAGCAGGTTTAACCTGAAAGCTCTATTTATAAAATTGTTTGATCTCAATAGACATTACTCAGGCTATGCTCCTTACAAACATTCATATTAGTGCAGTGGCAATATTGGAATTTATATTGCCCCATGGCTACATATAAATAATTGAATAAATAGTAATAAAATCATTGGGTTAAAGACATCAATGACAATTAAGAAAATACTAATGTCCTTCCATCCCTGAGAACGATTAAAAAATCTATCTTCACAATTCATTATATAGTTGAAAAAAATTTTTAAATGTCCCATTAACTAGTTAGAGCTGTCAGATTATTTGTAGGAAGCTCATTTAGATGTTGATATGTTTATTTCTAGGCCAAAATGTAAGATGATTCACTTTCTGCCAACAATGCGCCCACATATGCTGATCCCTTCTGGCTTCTAAAAAATCATAAGTATTTTACACAAAAGAAATAGATCCTTTAAAATTTATAACTGGATTAGAAAAATAACTCTTATCCTTATATTTTGAAAATACTAAATTGGATGTCACGCTGCCTTAAAATATTTAGATAAATGACTAATTAGATTATTTGCAAAATTTTTAGAACCTTGTGTTTATTGAAAGATGAAAAAGAGGTTAAGTAAAGGAAATCACATTAAAATGGAATTTAAGTGAAATATTCCTGTCTGACAAATTATATTTAAATTTGAATAAGCATTAATCCAGTAAGTTCAACCAATATTTATTCAGTACTTTCTATGTATTTGACCCTCCTGAAGAAAAACAGTGAATAAATTGAGAAAAATCTTTGTCTTTTGTGGAGGTAAATAGATAATAAAGAAAATAATGGCCATAGGTAAATAAGAAGATGCCAAATGCTATTAAGAGAAATAAAGAAGGCCAGACATGGGACTCCCTGTAGAACTAGGGAATCACAAGTTTAAAAGGCTTTATTAAAATGTGTTATTTGAGTAGAAGTGAAGGAAATGTGTGCATGTAGCAGAGGGATACAGTGAAAAGTTCCTGAGGCAGGTGCATATCTAGTAGCTGTAGGAACAGCAAGACAGTCAACATGGTTGGAACAGAATGCTCAAGGAAGAGGAAAATAAGAGAGGAGTTTAAAGAGATAGTGGAAAGAGATATATAGAGTCTTACATTTTAAGAACTTTTAAATTTTACTCCGAGTAATATGGGGAGCCATTAGAAGGTTTTGAGCAGAGAAGTCATGTGATCTGATCCATATTTTAACTTAATCATGTGGGCTGAGAATAGACTGAAGAGGAAGAAAAAAAAAAAAAAAAAACTGGATGCACAGACACCAGTAGAAGGTTATTATAGAAATCAGTGTGGGTAAGGAGTTAACAAAGCTCTATTCCTTCCTGCATGAGAAATTGGCCTTTGAAAACTTTTGGAGTTTGCTGTCCCACAAAACTGCTAACATTGAAATGATAACTGTGTTACTAGGCAACATTGCTGTGGCAAAAAATGATTCCAATTGTTAAACTGTATCAGAAGACTAGAAATATCTGGTGAGAATCTTTAGATTTCCTTGAGTTGAATAATTTTTGTAATTGACATGTCCTTTGTGGGGACCTTAAGGTATTAACTGTGGTGTGATAAGATATTTTGTCTCTTTTGGGGCATGGGGCTTCTCTGCCAAGTTTCCAACCTACCCAGTATGATTACTGTTTTCTTGTACCTGAGCTATATCACGGGAAGAGCTAAAGAAAATATGCCTAATTAACTATGTGAATTGCTACATGACCCCTTCAAGGGTTTCCATGGAAGTGAAACACCTGATGCTGCCCTGCTGTCAAGAGTTTCCTTTGCTACATGCTTCTAGAAGAAGCTGATGCCAAGGGTTTTCAATGGTCATCTTATGAGTATATATTTTAGTTGTATTTAACAAAAGCTTCTGAAGAATGTTTCGGGAAAGAGGATAATAGTGGCTTGGATCAAAGACATAGTGGTTTAGGTAGTGAAAAGAGGTGAAATTATGAATAGATTTTAAGTTTTGCTGACAGATTTGATGAGAAGTGTGAAAGTCAAGAGTGGTAATGTCTCAGTAATCTGAGCAAGTAGGGTAGGATTGGTATTAACTAGTATAAGAAAAACTGGGGGTAGAAAACATTTGAGGTATGATATTGGAAGTTCAATTGTGAGCTCTTCATTAGAAATTCAAGTGGATTTAAGAGGTTTATTAGAGATTCAAGTAGATTTGTCAATTAGACAGTTGACATGTGTGATTAAGAGCAAAGAATTAAGCTAGACATAAGGCCAAGCATCATCCGTTGGCAGATAGTGTGTGAAGCCATGTGCCTGAAGGTACTACCAAGGTAGTGAGTGTAGATTGAACAAACAAAGCCCAATAACGTTGATTTGGGAAATTCCAATGTTATAACATCTGGCAGATGAGGAGGAATCAACAGGGGATACTGAGAAAGAGCACCCAGGGTATTAGGAAAAGCAGGAGAGTTTGTGAACTAGAATAAAACTGGAAAAAAGGTTTTTCAGTATGTCTACGGTAATGTATTATGTCAAAGCAAGTGAAAAGTAAATTATACTGAAGTCTGAAAATTAAATTTGTATTTAGCCTGGTGGAAGTCAATGGTGTTCTTGACAAGAGCAGTTTTTATGGGGTGCTCAGGATGACAGCAGCAAAGTCATTGAAGAGTTTGCTATGAAGGGGAGCAGGGGAAAGAGGTAGGAGCTAGAGGGAGCATGGGAACAGGAGTTTTTTATTATATTTTTTTATAAAATCAGAGAAATTATAGCATATTTACATGTTGACGGGATTCATGTAGCAGAGGAAAATAGTGATTTAGGAAAGAGGAAGGAGAATTGATAAAGCATTGTCCTTGGCATTAATAGGTAGGATTTCTTGTACAAAATTGGAAAAGTTGGCTTTAGAATGGAGCACAGACAGGAGGGATCAGATAGAGGTAGGCGAATGGAAATAGTTGTGGAGATTATGGAATTGTTCTTCTATTTGCTCCTAATTCATCAGTTAACAAAAAAAAAAAAAAAAAAAAAAAAAAGCAAGAGTGAGGGTGTTTGAGAAGGTGTTGAAAGTTTGAGGAGAGAATGTGAAAAGTAGACAGTGAGGAGTGAATTAACCAGGAAAATGGACCTCTCTTTGAGTTTCAAGTGAGGTCATTTAAATAATTGTTCGTCTCTATATCCAGCTATACAGGGGCATGGGTAGAACAGAATAAGGCAAAAAACAGAATTACTCATATTTTGGGTCTTGTCAAAATAATAGAAGTGGTATAGGAGGGTATGATTAAAATGACAAGCCTTGGAATTCTTGCCACATAAGAAGATGAGTGAGGTCATGAGAGAGGGGGGCCGAGAGCAGGGAGGTCAGTGCCAAAGGGTTAGAGGGTTAGAATCAAGGGGTGATAAATATCAGTGGAATAGAAATTTCATCAGAATACTAAGATACATGCAATACTAGAGCAAGTGAAATGGAAAATTTGAGATGTTGTAGAGAATGGGATGTTTGAAATCAAAATTTTGGAGGATGTGCAGTTGCTGGTAATGAAATGCATACAACATGATTATGAGAGCGAAATGACTGAAGAAAGGTAGAGGACAAGATCATTAGGGAAGAGTTCATGGAAGTGACAGGTCAGGATGTTTCCAGAGATACTGAAATAACCAGGGACCGAAGCATGTGTAGTTGTTGTCTTTTTTTTTTTTTTTTTGAGACAAAGTCTCACTCTGTTGCCCACGCTGGAGTGCAGTGGCACGATCTCGGCTCACTGTAACCTCTGCCTCCCGGGTTCATGTGATTCTCCTGCCTCAGCCTCCTGAGTAGCTAGGATTACAGGTGCCCACCACCATGTCAGGCTAATTTTTATATTTTTAGTAGAGATGGGGTTTCACCATGTTGGCCAGGCTGGTCTCAAACCCTTGACCTCAGGTGATCCACCTGCCTCGGCCTCCCAAAGTGCTGGGATTACAGACACGAGCCACCTCACCCAGCCTGAAATAATATTTTTAAACAGTTTGCTCAGACTGTCTTGTGAAAAATGTCAAAACATGTTCAAATGGCAAAATTCTATTAAATTACTCTTTTTATGTACCCATCAAAGAAAGAATTGATGTGGAGAGAAAAAATACACAGGAAAATTTAGGAAACTGGCCATAAATAATTTACTACTTAGAACCACTGACATGTTGTTCCACCTCCATTTTGCAGATGGGGCACCAAGGTTTTTAGCTGATAAAACTTACCCTAATGATTAAACTGGTAGAGAGAAGATTAGGTATTTGAACCTAGGTTTAAATAACTTTGGAGCCCAAAGTCTTCCTACTCTGCAACACATCCACTTAAAGTTAGTATTAACTATTTGCTTTTTTAAGCAACAAATCAGTGTAAATAGAATGCTATGTTGTAGCTCAAAGGGGAAAAATTAGATGGTTTTCAGTTTTCTTTTGCTATGTACCACCCCTAAAACTTAGTTACTTAATACAACAATGATTTATTAATACCCATTATTCTATGGGTTAAGCAGAAGAACCTCTGGGTGATTTATTTTGTTACTCCTGGCATAAGCTAGGATCATTTACTCAGTGAAATTCAATGGTAGCTGGACCTGGCTGGATAGTCCAAGAAAACCTCACTTAAGTACCTGGCTCCTTGATGCACCTTTATGCTCCTTTACGTGACCTCTCACTCTCCCTGTGGCTGGCTTATGCTTCCTAACAGTGTGCTGGTCTCAGGGTAATCAGACTTCTTATCTGACAGCTTTATTGTGTGGCAGCTGGTTTCCAAGAGACAGGAAGTGGGAGCTCCCTGTTGTTCTGGGACTGACACAACATTACTTCTGCCACATTTCTACTGACCAAAGCAAATAACAAAATCAGCCTAGTTTCAAGGGAGAGGAACGAGAAATACTGTTCCTTGATCTGAGGAGTGGCACGCATGTAAGGGGCAGTGGGGAGGGGAAGGGATCCATAGTAGCCATCTTTGGAAATTATCAACTGCATGGTCAATAACCATTAAAAAAAACTCAACCTCTTATATTAACCAAAATACAATTTTAGTGAATTAACTTGTTATTTGATGCTTACCACATTGAGAAAGATTTTACAAAATACTGTATCCAATATGAGATCATTTGACCTTCTTATGAACGATTGGTGAGGGTTTAAACTGGAATAAACTTTTTGGGGGATCATTTGATGATAATTATTACACTTTTCAAATATATTTATATTACTTGACTAGAAATTCATCCTATGGAATGTGATATATGAAGCAATTTATCTATTAAAATGTTTGCTGTTTTGCTAGTAGTGAATGACTGAATATATTTTCAAGATCTCACAACAAAGGATTGTCAGATACGCACTGCCCAAGATGGTAGTCGTTAGTCGCATGTGAATGTTTAAGTTTTACTGAACATCAATTAAAATTAACTAAAACTAAAAATTCAGGTCTTAAGTCACACTAACCACATTTCAAATGATCAATAGCCACATACAACTAGTATTTACCTTATTGAATAGAGAATATTATAGAGCAATTCCATCATTGCACAATGTTTTCTTGAACAGCACTGGACTGGGCTGATAACCAGCATTAAATAGCTCATTGAACTACATGTAGCAGGACACCACCCCAAAGATGCTAATTCTAGGTCTGATATGTGGGACCTGGGGATATGAATTTTTAACAGAATCTACACTCATGCACACTGAGGTTTGAAATGATGAATTTCATAGAGATGCTGATAATGTAAGCTTTAATTTGATTTGAGCAGACGATAAGTTTTAAAAAATCAACAGAAAGAGAAGATTGGTGGGAGTGGTTTCTAAGCAGTCTTAGGGGAAACTGTAAATGTTTGATTGAATGGCACACACATTATTTGATAAACAATGGATAGGGCTACAAATTTATCAGGAGAGAAGTGACATGTTCAAAAATGAGAAGCTTAATTTGGCAATAGTTAATAGGCAGGACTGGTGTAGAGAAATTGGATGTGGATAAGTTAACTGAGAGACTATTATTACATAGTTTAGGAAAGGGAAAAATACAATTTTGAACTAATCAGGCAGGACAATAGCAGGGGAAATCAGAAGGTACATGGTAGAGACCCTTTATAGGTAATATCTGGAACTTGGAAACTAAAATGAAATATGGAGCAGATTAGTGGTCTCCATTTCAAGCAACTTCTGAAGATAGAAATAAAAGCTCAATAACAAAGCTTTTGAAAAGTAAATAAGTGCCATGTTTAAAAGGGAAAAGACTGAAAAGAAAATTATTTGTTACAGTTAAATTGTTCTAATATTAAAACATTAAGTTTCAAGGAGGCAGAATTATTATGATCTCTGGTCATGACTTTCATTATCATGAGATTTTAGTCATGTAAGAAATAAGCTCACACAGTATGTTGTGGAGAGTTTTTTTCTGGTTGTCAAGCAAAATAGAATTTCATAGAGAAAAGGAATTAGATGAATGGTCTACAGATAATCATGAATAAAATACTTAATATCAGATCAGTCAAGTTTTCTGATTCCTTAATCTTAGAAGCTTTCAGTAGTTTCTTCCTAGTGTAATTGGTATTATCTCTATGTTGGTAAAAAAAGCACCAGCTTATATTTCATATACCTCTGCTAGCTTTTATTAAAAACAATAATTTAATCAATTATTAATTAGAATAGAATATACAGAATGAATACATGCACTTATTCTCATTAAAGCTTTTTGCAAATGTGTAACAATTGAATTCTAATAAGGAATGTAATTGTGAAAATGAATTATGTTTCATATGTAATAGTGGAAGAAAATATTTAAAATATTTTCAATCATTAAGCCACTTATGATGATAAATAATTTAACATGGTGTTTTTTTAATTATAAAAATACATAAGTATACATTTGGTTACATAAACATTTTAATCTCTCATCTGAATTTATTAAAATGTATGCAGGCAAAAGTGTCAGCATACATTTTAATGGTAGTAAAAAAATAATTGATTTTCCATAATATGCTGTGGCTGTTTTTACAATCATTTCATAGAACAGGGTCTGTGACCTGAATCTTTATATTTAGCTCTTCTTTAAACATAAAGACACACACACATACATATCCTCATATATATGTACATTTTACATATTTATATGCCATATAAATGATATTTTACCAGCTTACTTATAGTTAGCTTTTTATGACCTTTATAACAAATACTTATAAAGACTGTTTATGTGTTTATGTAAACACACAGCTACTTTAGTAACACATTTTGTTTGCCTTTACATTATATTGAAATGTGTTATATTTTGTTGTATATGTTCATATACTGTAATAAATGTGCATATTATATTCTGTAGAATTTATTGTATATTCCATATAGTAATATTAAACAGTTTTATTGTGCTTATCATGTACCTGACATTGTTCTAGATACTTTAAATATAGTACATTCCCTCACTCCTCATGTGACTCTGTGATATTGGCACAATTTTTATTTCTATTGTATAGATAAAGAAACTGAGGCACAGTAAGTTGAGGTAACTTGCTTAAGGTAGCATATCTAATAACTGGCAGAATATGGACCTGAATCTAGGAAATCTGGCTTCTGAGAATATCCTCTAAAATACTATGACATCACAGAAAGTATATATAGTGTATGTAATAGATATCTGTATCACCTATCAATGTGTGTATATATGTATGTATTGGTATATGATCAACACTAGTAACAAGTCCACATTGTTATAACTGACAATGTCAGTCCACATCGAAGTCTCTTATGTTTGCATATACACACAGACACAAACACACACACACTCACACACACACACTAGAATTTAGAATTGGAGTAAACATAATGAATTGAGAGAGGGCGTGTAACTAAGAGGAGTCTATGTGGCTGATTGTCCAGAGATCTAACACAGTGGCATTTCCTTAGGGACTTAATGAAGTGCTAGTGCTACTCAGTGTGCCCAAGCATGACCCAGTCTTTGGTAAAGGAAAGACAACACAACCAAAACCACTGAGCCTGACTTAAGAATCAGAATGCCAATTTATTAGTCTACCAGGATGGTCTTGTTAGTTAATAATAGAAACTTCTTTGCTAATGCCAAGATGTCATTTATGAAACCAAGGTTATTCTTCCTATTCAAAGATGCTGTTTCCTCGAGTCTGGATGACTTCATATGACTACTGGTTCTAGTATATATTAGCAGGGAAAATGATTTAACTTCTCTATGCCTCAATTTCTTCATCTATAAATTGTTTGCAAATTTGTAGCTAGTTCATAGTTGTGATGAAATATAAATAACGTGTGCAACATAAATAGCAGCACTACTACTGCTGATTATTACATTAGTGTTAAACATTCAGATCAAACATTTACAAATTAAAGTCAAAGCTAGAGATTTTGATTAAACATTTACATTTTGCACAGGTTTCCTGGGCCTTCCAGCCTGTATGAGTACACCATTTGTCCAAAAATCAGTTCTCCAAATGAAGTTTGCTTCAGTAAAACGACCGCAATAATATATCCTAGATTTGGTTTAACATTTGGAAAGTTTTAATAAATTGGCCATTCAGCAAAGTGGCCTTTTGGTAATTCCATTTTATGAACTGACTTTTAGTAAATGTTTCATTCACAATTTTACCTAGAACTCCTTTTTGTGGTTGCCGTGCAATTTATATTTGCTTGCAAAGAAAGAAAGGGTGTACTAAGATTACCTTGCTCTCCATTACATGTGGACTTTGAACCTAATATATAAGTTTGCTATATTAGAATCTATCCTGTTTGCCAATGAAAAATTTTTTATAAGACCCTTTCTGCATTCTAAGATTTCTGCTTACAACATTTTTTGGTCATTTAGTTTTTAATCAAAACTTGTATTTCTCTTTATGTTACATTTTATGATTAACTCTTTTAGAAGGTATTTACTATAAAATCATTCTTTCTTTATTCAGGTTAACTCCTAAACTACACTGTCTCTAAATATATATTTTTACCTTTAAAATATTGGAGTACATAGGGACATATTATTTCACAAGTCTTGAAATTCCTTGAAGGGAGAAATTATTCCATTGTTTGTTATTTTAAACATCCATTAGTTTGTAACATACTTTTCTGAATTCTGTAAACATTAACTGGTTACACTTCAATTGACCTTGTAGATAAAATGGTTATTATTTAAATGTATTATATTCTTAAATGCTTGATGATATTTTAAAACTATTTTCAGGATGAAAGTTCAATAGAAAGTGATGAATTTGACATGAGTGATTCAACACGGATGTCAGCTGTGAACTCTGATCTTAGCTCCAATCTTGAAGAAAGAATGCAAAGTCCCCAGAATCTTCATGGCCAGCAAGATGGTAAGCCTTTCAGTTTGACTAAATAAGCAAAACAACCCCCCAAAAAACGAGTCAGAATGCATGGAAACAACTACCTCTTAATTCTTGTGTCAATTTTTAAAACTCTGCCTGTTTCTATGGGAACTTTTCTCTATGTATTTAGGTTATGTCATCCACTTCACTATTTTGTAATTCAAAACTTTGTTCAAAACCAAGGTGTTGGACTGATCTATAAGTAGATATTGGTTATAAAATTCAAGCTAATTCATGTTTTGCTCCTTGAACTTAAAATATGTGTTATATCAATACAGTTTGGTTTCTGTGATAATATTTTCTAGCTTTGATTTCTTGGGCTGTCATCCTTCTGACTAAATCAAGCATTTAAATGTGATCAAAAGATTAATTTGGATGTTTTTCTTTTATGTAAAAGACAAGTTTCAACTAAGAATCACTAGATATTAAAGGAAATTTTACCAGAGCAGTAGTGCTGAGTAAGACAATATTTTGCTGTGATTTTGAACTACTTTATTCAGCTGTTAAGAAAGAAAGCTCATGATCTCTTATTCCTGGGTTCGTTAAAGATTTCTGAATCAGCCTATTGTTCTTCATAGGAAGAAAGTTAGATATGTAGAGAAAGTAGATGTCATACTAACATTGTAGGCCTAATATTTTTGGAGATCTTTGAAAACTACCTTTGTAGATTTTTGTCTTTGTAAATATAAAATTATGCATACAAGTAAATTTGACTTATTTCGGTAATTGTGGACAAAAAGGGAAATTGGCCAATTATATTCAAAATTTGTTTATTGTTTCTATATTTAACAAGTTAATATGAACTTTTTGATTGAAGAATTTTGTACTTACATTTATAGATACTGAAAAAAACCTTTGCTTTCTCTGACAGTTGCTATTACAAACTGGTTGCAAAAGATTGCTATTTGTGTTCTGTTTGTGTTGGCAAGGCATAAGAAATCCCTAGTTTGAAGCATAAAAAACATCCAAGAACAGAGGGGCTTTTCTTTTTCTCATTTCAGATGAATCTTAAAAGATGGTGGTGTCCTTGTTAGCTTGAGTTATAAGAAAATGGGGAATGCATTGATTATCAGTGACTTTAAGATTGTATCTTACTTGCTATGTGCTAAAATAGCTATTGTAGTAGAAAAGTCATTTATTTGGAAATATTATACGAATGAAGTTTTTCTGATTTAGATATAAATTTTCTCTTTTATTCTAAAACATGAGTAGGCATTCCTCAGATTTTGTATTTTTTAATGGCCATTGTATAGCACCAAGATCATAGAATAACTGAAATATTCTTCGTAATGTGTATCACTCCATTAATTTGCTTATGCATTTAACTTAGTTATCTCCTAACCATCTTAGTCCATAATTTTAAGGAATATAGATAATGTAGAGGATGTATAGAGAATGTAGAGGATGTCTCTCATCATGCAAATTAATTGTTTACTTGACTGAAATTGCAAGCTGTGGGTCTTTGACTATGGCCAGCTGCTGTGATATAAATCTGTATTGATTTTAATCAAATGCAGTGGAATAACTCCAAATATTATGTACTCTTAGGGAAAAGCACTTTCTCATGATATATTGATGAAGTTTCAAGGGTAATCACCTACCTAGTTGTTCCTTTTCTAACCTAGGCCTAACCCTTCCTTGCCTTACATATCAGATACTTTTTTCTTACATTTCTCGCTGAGTTTTCTCTTGCAATGATCCCTCCTCTTTCTCCTGCATTAGAGGTTTTCCTCACTCTGCTGGATTATTAGAATCTACGTACAAACATAGTTTGATAAATATCTTCTTTAAAATCCTTCATTGATTTTGTCTTTTTCCGTTTGTGCTGCTATAACCAAATACCTGAGACTGGATCATTTATAAATAACAGAAATTTATCTCTTAGAGTTCTGGAGTCCAAGATCTAGGTGCTAGTAGATTCAGTGTCTGGAAGAGCTTGTTCTCCCATGATAGTGCATTTTTGCTGAATCCTCCCAAGGGAAGGAACACCATATCCTCTCATGCTGGCAGGATCCAAAGAGGGGTAAACTCCTCTGTCAAGCCCTTTTATTTTATTTTATTATTTTATTTTTGAGATGGAGTCTTGCTCTGTTGCCCAGACTGGAGTGCAGTGGTGTGATCTTGGCTCACTGCAACCTCTGTCTCTTGGGTTCAAGCAATTCTCTTGCCTCCGCCTCCCGAGTAGCGGGGACAACAGGCACACACCACCATGCCCAGCTAATTTTTTTTTTTTTTTTTTTTTGTATTTTTAGTAGAGATGGGGTTTCACCATGTTGGCCAGGCTGGTTTTGAACTCCTGACCTCAAGTGATCTGCCTGTCTCGGCCTCCCAAAGTGCTGGGATTACAGGCATGAGCCACTGTGGCTGGCCTCTCAAGCCCTTTTGTAAGGGCACCTAATCCTATTCATGAGATGAGACTGACACATCCTAAAGGCCATACCTCTTAATACTGCTATGTTGGGGATTAAGTTTCAACATCAATTTTGGATGGGACAGAAACATTTAACCGTATCATATCCCATTGCACCTCTTCATTCATTGCCCTATTTCTCTGCACCACCCCTGCAAAAGACTTTATAGTGAAACTCTGTAAGAGTTGTCCCATTATTTCCACTCTACCCTTTTTGGCTCATCTCAAGTAGGGTTTCATCCTTGCCACCGACTTCACTTGTTCTTGTGAACATCACCAGCAGGCTTCTTCTTGCTTAATTCATTGGTCAACCCTTAGTCCTCATCTCCTTCAACACTAATATTTAAGGACAACGCTCCCTATTTTTTTTTTTTTTTTTTTTTTTTTTTTTTTTTTTGTCTGGTGCGATTTCTGTGTCATTCATCTCTGTGGGCTCCTTTTCCATGTTCTATTCCATAGATGCCAGAGTGCAGGCTTCAACTCTCTCTTCCTTATTCTCACTCCCTAGGACACCACATCTAATCATGTCGCTTTCCACACCATCTGTACCTAGATGAATCCCAAATTTATTTCTCCAAGCCCTGACATCTTTCCTGAGGTCAGGAATATCTCCCCTTACCTATTTTCTAATTGTTAACATTCTTCAGAGGACTTATCACTGTATGAAACTGCATTGTTTTTCTCACTTATTAGCTGTTTCTCTTCTAGAATGAAAATACCATATTAATTAATGAGTCTTCACTTGCTTACAGTTTTCCTTTGATTGACTTCATTTGAGATAGTTCTTATATGCTATATCATTTAAATGATTAAAATATAACTTTTCAGAATGATTGTATTTTGTAACATAAGTTTTACATATTTATCTTCTTTTCTTTTGTCCTTCCTTCTGACAATGGTACTCTCCTAGGTAATCCATATTGACAACCTTCTGTAAAATTTCTTTTTTTCCTGTTTACAAATATACAACTATATACGTACTCAGAAAATTTTGTCATCAAAAACCTAGAATTATGTCATTTATGCTCTTCTGTATCTTGATTTATTTGTCTAACATTACCTTTCTTTTAGAGCCTCCTATATTAGGGGTGAGTGTGTGTGTTTTTGTGTGTGTGCGTATCACAGTGAGAAAAAAAAAAAAAAGGCATGGGACCTACTTCATATAACACATAATTTTAAGGAATATATTTCAAATTCAGTGTTGCCACTATTGACACACAACTCTTTGTTGGAGAGGGATGTCCTCTGCATTACATAATGTTTAGCAGATTCCTGGCCTCTACCTGCTGCATGTTCGTAGTTCCCCTTCTCCCAACTGTGACAAAAAAAATGTCTTCCAATGTTACAAATGTCCCTTGTGGGACAAAATTACCCTAAGTTGAAAACAAATGGTATAGGTAGAGAATAAGGGTCTGTGCAAGAATCCAGTATGATGGGGATTGAGGAGACACAGTGGAGAGATGTTGAGAAGTAGGGGCTGAAGAAAAGTCTAGGAATCAGTGCCTAGTTGTCTTTCTGCAATCTCAGAATAGTTCTTTAGTTACACTGTACAAAATGATAGTCACTCTTCACATTGTGGCTATTGAGTACTTGAAATATGGCTAGTGTGACTGAGAAGCTATTGTAATTTAATTTTAATAGCTACACGTGGCTGGTGGCTACTGTGTCAGACAGTGTAGATATAGATCATTATTTTATTTTGACTGGCAGTTAAACTCCGTTCTCTGCAGCCATTTGTTGAATGTGTCTGAAATCTGGAAAAATTATAGGAGAAATTCCTATTTTAACAGTTGACTGAAATCCCTGTTTAATATTTTGAAAATCTAAACAATACAAATTTTTTAAAGTTAAATTAAAAATGTTGTTTTTTCTTAACATTAAGTGATTAACTTAAGATTTTATTTAGAGAAATTGAAGTAGGACATTATGATTTTTATGAATCCTTTCTAATAATTATAACAGGTAGGCATAAAAATGTCCTTATTGGGCACCATATAAAATGAATAGTAAAATAAGTTATTTTTTTCATAATTTTTATTTCACTATGGTTGTAGAAAATTTGAAAGGTATTCATTAAAAACAAAGGGAAAAGAAGACTATCCAATGTGCATTGTTTTGGAAATATGTATCTGTATATAGAGATATATATACACTCAGAAAAGGAGAAAAAGAAGAAAAATATTTTTCATCAGGCTAGACAACTAGATAAAGGTCAAGAAGACACAAACCCGAATGAAGAATTTGTAATGAGGAGAATGCTTCAGGATTAATGTATAGTATTCTGCTTCTTTTGCCTTTTTTAGGTTTATAATATTTCCCTAACTCAATAAAAACATAAAGGCAAAAAATGCATAGAAACTGAATCTTTGCATAAACAGTATTTTACCCTCATTTTTGGTTTTGAGGAAGCTATGTTGAGCTATTTAAATTTTTTTTACAGACTTAAAAGAATGTTTTTAAGTTAAAATCATTTAAAGGTTATGTATACATCTGCTTTACTCATGAATGCATGAGTAAAAGCACAACACCTTGAAGGTGTTGTGGAATATAAGGAGCTTATTATGAAGGAAGCTTTGCTATGCAATGGCTGCGGTTCACAGAATTTCAAAAAGCATCTCGAGGCCTAACAGCTAAAGGCATCCTTCAAATATTCAGCAAATTGTAAGCGTTCTTGTTCTGCCATCCATTTAAATGGATTAGAAACAGAAATTTTGTCACTTGAGCTTCTGTGTTTGAATCTCAGGTCCTAGACATTTATGGCAGCATGGATTAGCTCAAAAAATTATTCCCTTTCCTAAATCAATTACTTAGTTTATTATGAATTTGTACCTTCTAAAACGACCGATGTTCATTCCTTGTCTGTGGTTAGTTTTGAAAAGATATGTGGCAAAAGAAAAGTGTCAGATTTAGAAACAGACTTAAAGTTTCAGTTCAAAATAAATGTTTCTCTTCATTTTATAGAAGAATACTTTTCTAAGAACCATTTTAATCACTTTTCTGAGTTAACACTTTAATATAAACTATTGATATTTTGTAAGGGAGTAATTGTTCTTTTTTTAAGCGCAAATAATTAGAAAGATTATTAGATATTACCAATATATTTATGTATTTTTCAATTGCAACAATTTATATATATATATATTTGCATTTTTGAAAAAGATAATAGGAATACAAAGGAATGTTGAAGCATACCCTTAAATTCTCTGTATGTCAGCTTAATCAGCTATAAAAGTAAGGGATTACAGTTTTAAAAAGTATACATTTCTTTTTAGACCTTATTTTCTATGATTTTGGTCATAACATCGCAGAATAAATTGCTTTTGGGAGAGCATGGTCAATATCCCTTGATTATCATATGTCACTTGACTCAGTGGAGTAACAGACCTTTTTTAACACAGTTTTTTTTTTTTTTTTTCTGCAGTGTTTAGTACTTCATTGTTGAATCAATGAATTGTTTATATATTGAAGTGTTTAACAAGCAGTGTAAGCAATGTCTGTATGCCAATCAAAGGGATGTGGTAATGTCTAGATACAATAAAGAGGGAGAAGGACTTGGAAATTAAGAGGCTCTCTCTCTCTCTCTCTCTCTCTCTCTCTCTCTCTCTCTCTCTCTCTCTCTCTTCTCTCTCCCTCCCTCCCTCCCTCCCTCGGATAATATCACCTTCACCCAGGCTGGAGTGCAGTGACACAATCACAGCTCACTGTGTGCATGGCTGGCTAATTCTTAAATTGTTTTTGTAGAGATGGGGTATTGCTATGTTGCTCAGGCTTGTCTCAAACTCTTGGGCTCAAGTGATCCTCCCACCTCATCCTCCTAAAGTGTTGGGACTACCAGCGTGAGCCACATTGCCTGGCCAACAGTTCTGTTAAAGGGCTAGTTCATCAATACTTACTTCTACTTCTACTAATGACAGATTTAAATATATATATATATATATATTCAAGGAAAATTTTCCATTCGAAGATATACTTGATAATTCTATTAGTATTTAGAAATAAATAGTTTATTTGCCAGAATTGGAGAAAATCTCCTTTTCTCGTATTATTTATATTATAAAAATGTTTTGATATGCTTCAATTGATCAGCCTGTGTTTGCTAAGCAGGAAAAAAATTGAATTGAAATTTAGGGCTAAACTTGCATACAAATATTAAAGTATAGCATAAACATATATGTGTATATGTATATACACATTTACGTATCTTACACATTGTGGTTAATTATACTAAACTTTGAAGACCTTTAGGTCTTACTTCACTCTTAAGAATAGGTAATTAGTTTCAAATTAAATAATAATTAAAATTATTATGTGAAATAATGTTATAAATATATTTAGGTAAATTAAAGGAAAGGCTAACATTCTGCATTCTAATGATTTGAATTGCTTGCCTTTGAATAAAGTCACATTTTCTATAAAAACATTGTGGTTCTCAGGGTCAAAATATTAGAAGACAGTTTCCAAACCTTAGAAAATTATCTTGGATATCTTTCTTTGAATATCTTTGGGCAAAAATTGAATCTTACTGATGTCTACTTAGTCCCTCAAGGGCTAGACTATAGAAAATGACAAGAACGAATATCCACCTCTAAAATCTAGAGTTAGACTCCTGCCTTCAGGGTTGTGTGGATATTTTGCAAGACAACATACTAATCTAGGGCAATATTCCCAAATGATGGAATCTTTTTAAAAATGTATGTATGTATTTATTTATTTTTAGACAGAGTCATGCTGTGTCACCTGGGCTGGAGTGTAGTGGCATGATCTCAGCTCACTGCAACCTCCGCCTCCCGGGTTCAAGCAATTCTCCTGCCTCAGCCTCCCTAGAATGCTGAATTCTAAAGTTGTACTATTAAAAAATCTATTTAAAATATTTCTATATTAAATATTTTCCCATGGTCCTTTGAGACTTTTGGATTCCATAGTAAAAATCTTTGTCTCCCACTAAGACACACATGATATATTAATAGAATTCACCAAAAATAGTTAAGCATATTCAGAGGCTAGGTAGCCAAAAAAAAAAAAAAAAGGGCAAATGTACTATTCAGAGATAGAATTCTAAAAGGTAACTCACTTGGATCCTTGGGTATACTTAGGACAAGGGTAAATGGTGTGAGGTCCAATATTTCATTATTCACTCAACTAATACATATTAAATTCTAGCATAAGTTGGACAATGGATTTACAAGCATGAACATTGCATATTAGATTGAACCATATGAAATTGCCACACTTCCTTGATTTGAACTAATGGTTCAAGCTCTAAAATAGCTTAAACTAGAATATGAAAGATATGGAAACAAAGTGTTTTTGAAATTGAGATGCATTTCTGTTTCAGATAGCAATGATGCTCACATATGTACATTGTGTATATCTTGACTTGTACACTCGTAAATTATCACAGTCCTCTTTTCAGTGGAAACATAGAAGGGAGTAAGTGAACAAAAATAGCAATCTGATTGTGAGATAAATAAGTACATAAACAGATACGATTGTTGGAGTTTCACTTTTTCTAATATCCTAATTCAGATTATGTGCTAAACTAGCCTCCTGAAACTCTGACATTGGGAATTTATTTTAAAAATACCAATTCATGGGACCCATCTCAGATGGGATGACTAAGACAATTGTGTGGGATATAAGTATGGGAACCAATTTTCCACACTATGCTTGTGAAGATATTCTTTACTATTCTACCCAACTGTTCTGGAGTGTCAAAATGGCAGTAGGTCTAAAGGGGATTAAGTCACATTGGTGCACTTCATGCTCAAATGTTGTTACCAATAACTTCTGAGTTACTTTTTGAGTGAGGAATAGCATGTAAGTTCATTCCTAGTATAAGTATGTGTTTGTATGTGTTTCAAGTTGCTCTGTTTTCTTAGTTATGACAATTGCCACATATGACAGTTCCTTTATAACTTTTGAAAATACTCCTATTCTACTCTAAGAAATTTTAGTCTGTTTTCAAACTTATGTATATGAACATTGCACACACTGGACTTTAGAACACACACACAAACACACATGAAATACTCTTTTGCAATGCATTTTTTACTGCCCAGTTTATATGTGAATGAAGTTTTAGTGAAAATATGCTTGTGGCTAAAATTGCATTTAATTTGGCTGAATAAGATAGTTTTATGTAATTATTAAAGCATATAAACCAGCAGTAAAAGCAAGAACTATGTACTGTTTACCATTTAATTTCAATGGAAAATCTAATAAAACATGGTTTTAATAAAAGTGTTGTAAAACATTATACTGAATAGGAAATTAAATTCAGTGGTTAACTTTTTTTTGTGATGGTGAATTTTAATCAGAAAAGCTATTAAAATGTTTCTCAGGCTGAACACCAGATTCCCTGGAGAGATTATGTTGTCTTGTGTAAGTCATTTTCTTTCTTGTGCAGGTTTGTTTTCTTTCAGTGTTTACAATTGCTTAGGAAACTTGGGATAGAGCAAAAATTGTTAAAAGGATGTTGATTCTTTTACACAAATGTAATAAGCTATTTGACTTCAAAATTGAATTCATTCCTAATGGTGTTTTCGCTCTCACTTTTTAATTTGCATACACTTCTGGACTTAAAATACCTAAAAATGATCCAGTGCTGCTGTTTTTTCTTAACTCCAGTTGTTTTAATGCCTTATTAAAAATAATTCACATGATGAATTTGTTTAAATATTCTGAATTGAGTTAGTTAAGCTGATGAAGCTTTTAGAAAGCTCTCCTTTATGGCAGTTACTCTATAAATAATTGTATAATAATTTGCAGAAGTATAGACTACCTTGATAAGTAATATAAAGAAAACAAGTAATTTGAAGAAATGTTACTATGAATTGGAGGAAATTTTGATTGTTAAATCCATTTGTAATATTGTTATTTGTGTGTATGTGTGTGTTCATGTGTAAGTATTTAATCATTTGAAATTGCTTTTAAGCAGTAATTCTGTTTCTAAAAGTAGAAGAAAAGCTAAGAAAAATTATATGTAATTTGACTTACATATAAGAAAAATTATATGTAATTTGACTTACATATAAAGGATAAGTATGAAAAATGATGTTTAGTTGCGTATTTATTTGAAATGTGTATATAGGGAATATTATTTTCTTTTTACATTTAAGATCACTTATTTGGGAGTTTGCTCTACCTTTCTTAGTGACAATTCTGCCTTTCAATACTTTACTCATATTACGTGTTTTTTCATATAAACGAGTGCTTGTTTAGAGAATTGGCTTACTGATTTCAGGCTCAAACTTGCCACACCCCAGAGACCAGTCCCATCTCAGCTCGGTTCTGATCCTCAGCAAAACTAGGGGAAATTGGCTTGGTTCCAGGCTTGCCTTGGAGAGTCTAATCTGATCAGTGAAAGACGTCAGATTAATTTGAAATTTTACTGCTGGGTGAGTTCTTTGTTTTGAGATATTGCTCTTTTGGTTTCGTCACTGTCTTCATGACAGTGTTTGCCAGTCCATGAATGTTCATGTGGATACAAAGTTCGATCAGTTTCAGCACCTCCAGGAGATGCCAAAGTTCTGTTAGGACCAAATAGCAGATGCTAGACCCTTTAAACCTTAAATATGGATTTCTGTCTGCCTGTTAATGCATAAATACAATTAAGAAGCCTCATAACACTGGAGAGATGTTAGACAATACATATCCTTTCTGAATTTATTCAAATAAATTTTGAACCTATCAATTTATATGTCCAGTTATATTATAGAATCAGACCACCTGCATTTCCAACTTGAAAGTCTTGAACAACTGTCTTTTTTGTCTGTTTTTGTTTTTACTATCACCTTACTAGCCTTTATAAACTCTTACCATAAACTGAACACCATGCTGCGTCTCTTTATAACTTTCTTGTACTAATTTGGGTCAGCTAGCTATTATTTCTTTAAAAAACAGCTTTAGCCTTTAGGCAAAAGCAATTTCAGTGTTTAATAGCGCTTTGAAGCTCGTGTTGCATGGCAGCTGTGCAGACAGATAAATCAACTACCGTGTAGGGGTAAATTGACCATGAAAATCTTTATTTACTAGGTTTATAGGGATCTTAGATTGTGGGTGATATAAAGAAAGAACAGTTGGAAGGTATTGAAGAAAGGGGTTGAAAGGATATCTCATGATAATTATTATAAATTTACAGTAATTATTTTCTTATCAGTCTCATTTCTCCACTTGATTGGGAGTGATTTGGGGATAAAAAACAAAGTATATCTAATGTATCCTTTCATACTCCCTTTGGAACCACATACAGTATTTAAAATACAATGAAACCTGAATACTTTTTGAATTGAAATAGTGTTTTGAAACTTCTTCCCCATCTGCTTACTTCTATAGTCAAATGCACTCAACCCTTAGACTCAGTTATTCTTGCCAAATATTATATAGGCAGTTGCTTTCCTTCTCCTTGATGGGCGGGGCCTCCCTGCAACAATTTCAGCATCACCAGCCAGGGATTTATGGAGAGAACTCTGATATCCCTGAGAGGAGCCCCTAGGAGGAAGGGCGGCCGCTGTATCTTGGATCAGCAGTCCTAGTCTTTCCTGTCGCTGGCTCTGCAGAGTCAGGGCAACCCAGAGCAGGGGGATTCCACCCAGCACAGCACACCCACTCCACCAGGGAGCAGTCAGACTGCCTATTTAAGTGGGTTTGTGATCCAGTTCCTCATGGCTGTGTAAGACCTCCCAACAAGGACTCTCCAGACACCTCATACGGGAGTGTTCCAGCTGGCATCAGGTCGGTGCCCCTCTGGGACAGAACTCCCAGAGGAAGAAGCAGGCTGCCATCTTTGCTGGTTTGCAGCCTCCACTGGTGATACCCTCCAGGGGCAAGAGGGACCCAGGTGAATAAGGTCTAGAGTGAACCCCCAACAAACCGCAGTAGCCCTAAGGAAGAAGGGCCTGACTGCTAAAAGAAAAACAAACAGAAAGAAACAACAACGTCCATGGATGAATATTCTGTCCTTTTTATATCTTATTTTGGGGTTCCTGAAGCCTATGAATTCTTCCTTATCGACATCCAAAATCTACTAGGAAGCAATAAAATAATTAGTAACTTTGGTATGTTAAGGTGAATTCATTAAGAAGACAGCATGAAGGACTTCTCAATAATAAATATTGACACTAGCTCGGCCAGTAACTTGTTCTGCAACATTATTTAAGTATTATTAACAACTTTGGGCAACCTTTTCTATATTTGTAAATGAGAAGCTTTAGATAATCTCTCTCTAAACTTTATTATAGTTCCAGAACCATCTGTGTGTTCACCCTGTTAGGGTTCTCTTTCTTGTTCCTAACATTTTATCTCGTCTCATTTTCTGTACATCTCTAAACTGATTTAGTGCTTTCTTAAACTAGAGAAAGGAATTAAAGAGCAATGGAAATACCCCCATTTTTCTCCCCGCTGGCCCTTCCTTAGAAAACCAACGTGATTCCTGAAAGAACAGACTTTCCACTCTTCTAGTTTCTCCCTCCCATCCTGACTGCAGGAGTCTTTCAGAGTTTTTTCCTTTTTCCTCCCAATCTGTCATGCCATTTTCAAGAAACTGTAGTCAACATGAAAGCTCACGGATATTGCCAACATATTGTTAAATTATCACATCCTTTTTTTCCTCTGTGAAGAATCTCATTCATAAGAACCGTTATCCCTGATCCATTTTGAATGTCCATGTGTGTGTATGTGTGGGTGTGTGTATATGTAAAGACAGAGATAGAGAGAGTGTGTGCAAGCTTTAGCTGTTTCAACAATAATTTTTAATTTCCCTCAATCACTTTTCATAAAATATTTCCTGAGGTTTTGAGGTACTGGAGTATTTCTTGGGATTTCCTTCAACCACTGCATTGCTATGTCTTTGGCAACCTTAAATGTTCATATACATTTTAGAAATTTTGAGGGTTTCTGGCAGTGAAATATTATCAATCAGCCCATCTCTCTGTGTGGGGTTATTTCTCTAACATGTCATTATTGTTATGGTGTAACAATGTCACGGAGAATCAATCCTGGTGCCATACAGAATAAAAGGTGCAACTCATCACTGCATAGCTCTGTCTTTATTCAAATCTGTGATAAAGCAATCAAGAAAAATCAGGTTATCAGTATAGGGACAGTGGAGTTTAGTGCACTGAATGCTGATGCGGGGTTCTAAAGCGGTCTCTGTGAGGACATGCCTACTGTCTTAAAGAATGCCAGCAGAACCAGTAGTTTGTTTATCTGAAATATTGTATGCAGAATTCTATTTTAGAGTCAATAAAATCCATATAAACTCTCATCCAATTCAGCCATATAAAATCAAATTATTTTTAAAAGGTATTTCTAACTCAAAGGACAGATGACGATGAGAACTAAAATTTCTTGACTGTACTGAATGCTAGGCGCTGTTTGATGAATTAGCTTTTTAAAGTTTTTTTACAAATTTTTTTATTATTATACTTTAAGTTCTAGGGTACATGTGCACAACGTGCATGTTTGTTACATATGTATACTTGTGCCATGTTGGTGTGCTGCACCCATCAACTTGTCAGCACCCATCAACTCATCATTTACATCAGGTATAACTCCCAATGCCATCCCTCCCACGTCCCCCCTCCCCATAATAGGCCCCGGTGTGTGCTGTCCCCCTTCCAGAGTCCAAGTGATCTCATTGTTCAGTTCCCACCTATGAATGAGAACATGCGGTGTTTGGTTTTCTGTTCTTGCGACAGTTCGCTGAGAATGATGATTTCCAGCTGCATCCATGTCCCTACAAAGGACACGAACTCATCCTTTTTTATGGCTGCATAGTATTCCATGGTGTATATGTGCCACATTTTCTTAATCCAGTCTGTCACTGATGGACATTTGGGTTGGTTCCAAATCTTTGCTATTGTGAATAGTGCTGCAGTAAACATACATGTGCATGTGTCTTTATAGCGGCATGATTTATAATCCTTTGGGTATATACCCAGTAATGTGATGGCTGGGTCATATGGTATTTCTAGTTCTAGATCCTTGAGGAATCGCCATACTGTTTTCCACAATGGTTGAACCAGTTTACAATCCCACCAACAGTGTGAAAGTGTTCCTATTTCTCCACATCCTCTCCAGCATCTGTTGTTTCCCAACTTTTTAATGACTGCAATTCTAACTGGTGTGAGATGGTGTCTCATTGTGGTTTTGATTTGCATTTCTCTGATGGCCAGTGATGATGAGCATTTTTTCATGTGTCTGTTGGCTGTATGCATGTCTTCTTTTGAGAAATGTCTGTTCATATCCTTTGCCCACTTTTTGATGGGATTGTTTGTTTTTTTCTCATAAATTTGTTTGAGTTCTTTCTGGGTTCTGGATATTAGCCCTTTGTCAGATGAGTAGGTTGCAAAAATTTTCTCCCATTCTGTAGGTTGCCTTTTCACTCTGATGGTAATTTCTTTTGCTGTGCAGAATCTCTTTAGTTTAATTAGATCCCATTTGTCAATTTTGGCTTTTGTTGCCGTTACTCTTGGTGTTTTAGACATGAAGTCCTTGCCCATGCCTATGTCCTGAATGGTATTACCTAGGTTTTCTTCTAGGTTTTTTATGGTTTTAGGACTAACATTAGAGCCATTTGAGGTAGACTTTTTCTTTTTTTTTTGGTATACAAGAGGAAACTGAGGCCAATTTACTAGCCTGTCATCACAACTGCTAAGTAGTAGAAACAGGATTGGAACACAGTCTTCTGGTTCTGATGCCCATGGCTTTAAGCATGAGTTTCTAAGTTGCCACAAGTCCATCTGTGTAACCATTGCATTTATTATATCCTATATCTTATGCTTGTTCATGCTTATTGTTTTATGCTTTCAGGCTCAACCATTCCGTTATGTTCTTATTTTCTAAACAGAAAATTAATAATAAAGCTAGTATTTTTATATAGCTTGTGCTTTTATAATCTGTCTATAATAACCACTTACAGATGTTTTCCCATAACTTCCTATTTTCATGCATGTATCCTCTTTGCATTTTTATAAAGAAATTAAAATATTATTTGTACCCCTTGAAATTTATTGGTTCTACCTAGCTCTCTAAAACAGGAGCAGCAAACTTAAATTCTGTTTGTTCAATAATCTCTCTTGACAATAATTGCCCTGTGTTTAAAATTCATATTTTCGTATATCTGTTAAATATGTAATTGACTTTTGACAGTTTCATTCATTCCCTCCAATTCTCCTTTGTCTGGAAAGGACAATAGGAAAATGTGGCTGCCCTCTTTGGCTGCATTTATTATTTTGTATCTTCTCATTTCATTTTACTGTGCTTTATTCTAAATAATAAGACCAAGCTATGATGGAAGGAAATGAAAAACACTCTTCATGACCATCCACTCATGTCAATAGTGATGTACCTTATCTTATAAGCTTTTTGTTTTATAACTATTCAGCCTTGCTTTGTGTGACATACAATAAAATATGTTTTTGATGAAGAGTACCATTTTCCTATAAAGCATCCAGAAAAATAGGCTATTTTCAGCTATCAATTTATACAAGTCACATGTCTTAAAATAACATACATAACAGTAATAGTTATTTCAATCTAATTAAAACATTTTAAAAGATATTAAAATGTATAACGTGGAAATTATCCAGATTATAGTTAAGTAGACTTATCAAATATATTCAGTCCTACACAAATGTGAGCAAACTTTTCAACATAAAATACCAAACTTCAAAAGAAGTCTTAGTATTATTAATTGAAGTTACTTGCATTTGCGGAAAAAAAGAAACTAGACCAATAAAATTCATTAAAAGTGCTTAAGAGATATTGTGGTCCTGAGAACTTATGTTTAGTAAATTGAGAAGTTAATAATAGACTCAGTTACCACTTAGGCATATTTTCTGTCTAACGATTGTGAACGCTTTATAGCTCTATATGTTTTATAAGGCTTGTCAGCCAGCCAGTCTGCAAATAGGCCAGCTTCTGCATTTGCATCCATAGATAAAGGGCCATCTTCTAATTTCTTAAAAAGAAGACTGCAGAATGTTATTCTAGGTATGGAAATTTTATAAGTAAGTTCCAGATAGACTAGATAGTTTGGCTTTTTCCTTTGAAAACTTTTTTTTTTTTTTGACCAATTGAGGTACTATTACAATAATGACTATCATGTAGTTTAACAATCAAAATAGTATCTTATGTCACAGATTATTCCCATTTCAAAGCTACACCTTATATTTTATTTTCTTTCCATTAAACCGTGCTTCTTTTTGCCACTAACAATGATGCTTTACCCAGTTAAATATGTGTTTTCTAAGACTTCTTTATAAATCACATCCTAAACTGTTATTAAAGATGATGTTTGTGGCCAGCCTGGGCAATGTAACAAGGACCCATCTCTTAAAAAAGGACGAATATGATGGACAAGGATGTGGTACAATGGACAGAGCAGTGGCCCAGGCTTCGCAGTATCAAAGTTTAGATCCCAGTTCTGTGACATAACCTGTGTGCCCTGGTGCATGCCGCTTTACATGTTAGCCTATGAACCCTTCATTTCAATTAGGAGCAATATATGCCTTATTAACATTGGAATCTATAGGAACTTATTAGGTGATAAAGTCATTTACACCAGAATGTTATTGACCACCTACTATGTGCCAGAACTATATGCAGGGCTAGAGATTCACAGTGTGCAAAACAGCAGAGGCCCACACTCTTGCAGCTGATATGTAATCTGGTTGCAGGGGTGAGGCTATTAGATAACTATAGGACTCTCTATATAACTACAAACTTGAAGAGGAGTCTTATGAGAGAGTCTAGCAGTGGCTACAGTTTGACTTGAGGATGGAGGAGTTGCAAATGCTTCTCAGTGTAAGGGACAGAGATCCAGAGGATGAATGACACTTCACAGGTGACAAAAGGCACAGGAACACATAAGACAGAAGCAGTAGGATGTGTCAACGCCTTGTGGCTTGTAAATTGTTGTGGTACAATAGGGCAATATTTTGGCATTATGTATGCTTGGTTTTTCAATGCCTTTTACTTCTGCTTACCACATCTTCCTTAAGCAGAATTCAGGGTTTTCCCAATGAACAGCTCTTAGGCTAAGTCTGGTATAGAAAGAAGCAACAATCAATTGCTTTGCTTTTAAGTGCTTAAGTAGATATTTTAAAATTAATAGTATAGATATATATCTTTAAAACCATGCCTTTGACTTGCAAGATGCAGGCAAAGAATAGAATTATTAAAACTTGGCTTTAAATAGGAGCAAAAACCTGAAAGTCTGAATGAATAAATTATAGAAGGGACAAGAATGCATAATTACATAAGAACTTTTTTTCTTCAAAAGAAGTTAATCGTTCAATCATATGTGTGTGGGAAAGAGCAATTTGGAGAGATAAGATGCAATGCTCACTGGGAAAAGCACAGTGGATGTGGTCCCTGTGGCAGGGTAGTTGGTATATGCTTGAAGGCACAAGATCAGAGCAAGTGTATGTCTCATTACTCAAGGTGTAGTCAGGAAGACTGCTAGCCTCATTTGTCCAACATGACACCTGAAGGGTTCAGTGACAATGGCATGAAGTATTTAGGTACTTACACTAAAGGAAAATTTCACAGATATACACTCCAGCCTAGGATGGAGTGGCAAGGAGAAGCAGCTGGGAGGTTTGGTGAACTGGGAGAATCTCCTTAATTGGGACACAGAAGTCCTGAATCTGTCACCTGGAAGCCTTGACAAGTTCATGGTCATCATCAGCAGATTTAACAATGATAGATACATGAAGTGAAAGTTACTCTTCCTTGGGGATAATTAGGGCGGAATACACTGGCCTCCTTTTTCTGCCAACCCACACTTCCCAAGCCTCACAAAATATTGTTATTTAGGTTCCTAGAGAGAAAGGAGTGGTGGTGATAAAATCCGGACAAAAGATACTGAGATTTAGTGGGATAAACTGAGTTTTACTTGGTGAAGCAAGCTTCATTTGGCCCAGGTTTCCCTCCCTGACCAGAAGTGGGGCAAATAAAGTAGATTCAACTGAAAAGAAAAAATGTCTTCTATTTTTGTATAATTGAGTTGATGACCATGTGAATTAATGCCAGTCCTACCTGAAGTTCAAGTGTTAGTGATAACCGCTAACCTTAGGTTTGGGGCAGAGGCCAGAAATTACCATATCTAGAGCTTCACAGCTACCTTAAATTTATCATCCTGGTAAATATCTCTCCTTTTTCAGTACCTTGTAGTAAATTGGATATTATGTTTATTATGTACCTATGTTCTTTTATAAGTGGTTACTAGGCATTTTAAAATTCCCTCTCTAGAGCAAAACATTTTAAATCTGTGTTTGCTGGATATGGTATTTTGTTCCCATATAAGTAATTATTGAATTATTGCTTTCATATTGGCTTGTCATTATAGATACACCAGTAAGTTATCTTGAACATGAATTATTAAATGTTTTATCTTCTCCTACACTTCCCCTTTTGAAATGATTTGATGATTTGTAGGAACAAAATGTATTGCTACTTGTGAGAAGTAATCGATCTGTTGAAGTGATGGCATTGAGGTTGTCCATCATTATCCTATGGGGGTAATTTTTATGCCCATGACATCTAGTTTCACATCAGGAATGGCATTGCTTAAAGACATCCTTTACCTTTTGACAACTGTCTTTACTAACAAAGGTGAAAAGTCATCCTTCAATAACAATTACTTAAATTTGAAAGAAGGGAATTCACTTCAGACACAATTTATGTCTCCCTAAAACAAATTTCTGTGATCTGACCAATGTTGATAGGGTTATTACTACCATTCTCTGAAACTAGCATTCACTTCATTCTAATGTAAAGATAAATATAAGTATTTATTCATAGCTCACATATTTAAATTTTGATTAAAACATCTTGACATCAAGAAAATGCCAACATATTTCAATTATCTAAAACTGAGAGAAAATAGCATATAGATATGCATTGGATTTCTCTTTCAGTTCATGGAAATTTTATGATGAGAAAAGTGAATTTCTAAAATTAAGGCATGTATAAGGACTTTTTTTAGGTGTAAAAATTATTTTATTTGTTAGTTTGCGGTTGGCTTATTAAGTTAGTTTAATTGTTTTGCTTTTTTTCCAAATACATGGATGAGTAGGTTACTGTTTGTAGTATTGCCATGGGAGATAACATTTTGGCACATTTGAAAACTGTTTTAGGTCAGAGAAAGTAATAATGGAGAGTAGTAAAATTATCAATTACTCTAATAACCACTAGAGGTCTACTGATATCAAATTTCTGTCAATACATTTCCTTTCTACAAATATTTTAAATTAATTATTTCATATGAATGAAAGTTAATTTTCTCCTCTGTGTTTTATGTATTTTTTATTCTGTAGACTTTAATTCCACTTAAAATTAGGATCTTTGGTTGGTTTTAGTTTATTTTGTTTTCTTTACATGTCATGTTTAAATGCTATATCATGACATATTTAAAGTTAATCTTTAAGTGCTTTGTGGGAATTAAGTACTTTAAATATGTATACATATATATACATGCATATGTGTGGATGTATACACATTTTTATATGTGTGTGTGATTGTGTGTGTGTATATATATATGTATGTGTATATATATATAGACATATGAAAGCATTATTAAAAAAGAAATGTTTATCTTGATTTTAATTCAGAAGACAATGTGAGTTCCATTTGATTCATTTTGTATTGTTTTGTTTTGTTTTTTGAGACAGTCTCACTCTGTCGCCCAGGCTGGAGTGCAGTAGCATGATCACGGCTCACTGCAGCCTCAACCACCAGGGTTTAGATGATCCTTCCACCTCAGCATCCCAGGTAGCTGGGCCCACAGGGGTATGCCATCATGCCCAGCTATTTGTTTTGTACTTTTTGTGGAGAACAGGTTTCGCCTTGTTGCCCAGGCTAGTCTCAAACTCCTGGACCCAAGTAATCCGCCCACCTCAGCCTTCCAAAGTGCTGGGATTATAGGTGTAAACCACCATGCCTAGCCCCGTTTCTTTCTAAGGCCAGAATTTCCTGCCTGGTGTTAGACATTTTCATGCTAACTTGTGAATGAATGCACCCCGGGAGTTTGTAGATGTGTGTGCAGATCAAATATAAGCAGAGAGTTCGTCATTTAAAGACTCGTGTTTATCAGTCATGTTGCTTAAAAGAGATGCTTTCTACTTTATTAAAAATAAATGTTACTAGCAACGATTTTGTAGAAAATTTGTGTCTTAGACTTCTGGAAGTATTAACTGTTACTTTGCTATTCAATATGATTTACCATTTTGCATTCTTTTACATAAAAGAAGGTAGTGACTCGAATCTGTGTGAAGGAATTAAGGAGCCCATCTTTGAACTCGGCTACATAGGAGGAGCTCAGTAAAAATTATTCAAGTGACTTCTCTTCTTGGAGTGGGGCTCACGTGACATTTGAATCACTAAGAAACGCCCTCCAGTCTGAGGGTCTCCTGCAACTGCAGTAATTTGAACAGTGCCAGCTTTCAAAACTCAGTAGGAATATCATTTTCATCATTCTCTCAAGTCTAAGGGTAACTTTTGCTCAGTCCAGTTAATGGGCAGTATTTTTTGTCACATATTGTTAGATAATCATATTTTACACTATCCATGATGAACTTTGGAGCAAGTAGAATAGGCTACTGCAAATGTGAGGGATTTGGAGGATCTCAGAAATGGTTCCTCCTGGCCACTGTGTATGGGTGTAATACAGTGATAAAGTTTGTGCACACTACAAAGCTGCTAACCATAGAGAAAGTGGAGGCTCATTCTAGGTCGTGTTCTGCTTTGCCAAGCCAACTTTACCAGCGGGAAGCTGCATTTGTGTAGGGGAGAGGGAACCTTGTCATAATTCATCTGACCAGAGGAAACACCTTTTGTAAATAGCCAGCCCTTCTGTAATTTACTCACAGATATACTCTATGTTATTGGCTGTCCTCTATTAAAGTGTCTCTCATTCACCTATGATAGTATTTAAATTTTTACCATCTTAACTTGGGGATCTGAAACTTCTTATATTTTCTCTCTTATAAAAATTTTATACTCCGCCCTCAAAAAAAATAAAGCCTTTGCAATTATAAATGAACACCTAAAATGAAATGACCAATTCATAACTGGGAAGGCTCTGCAGGAACTTAGAGGTCGTTTTCTGCTTTTATGGAAAATATATATTTCACATACAATTCATATACAAAAATTCAAATGCATTCAGAGGAAGTACTAGAATATATGAATGTACCCATCTTCCAGCTTTAACAGTTATCCATGTGAAAACTTTTCAAATTGGAGAAGGAAGAATACTGAAAGAGAATATGTTTTGACTTTTCATAATTTTGCCTCACCTTGACTATGTCTCTAATGTCACGACTTGTAGTAAGATTTACTTGGAGTATAGTTTCTCCCCACTTTTCTTCAACTGTGATAAACATGATACAGGTTGAACATTCCTAATCCAAAAATCTGAAACCCAAAATGCTCAAAAATCTGAAATTTTTGAGTGCCAACATGATGCCACAAGTGGAAAATTCCAAACCTGACCTCATGTGACAAATCACAGTCAAAATGTGTGCACCCAACACACAATTTATTCAGTATTCTCAGGGGAAAAAAGATCCTTGGCTCTATTCAGTAGCAATATATATTTTCTGCACACTCCTAGATTCTCTCACACATGCCCACAAAGGTTAATAAAATTGTTCAATGTACATAAAAGTTTCATGCAAAAAATTATTTAGAATGTGGGGTAAAGTTGCCTTCAGGCTCTGTGTACAATGTATATATAAAACGTAAGTGAATTTCGTGTTTGGACTTGGGTTCCACCCCCAAGATAATTCATTATATATTTTCAAATATTCCAAAATCTGAAAAAAAATGTGAAATTTGAAACAATTGTTGTCCCAAGCATTTCAAATAAGGGATACTCAACCTGTATAATGTATGAAGAAGTTTTTCACTCCTGGAAGCATTTCAAAAATTTCATAAATATGATTGAGGAGACAGTTGTTAATATACTGAGTTTTAAAATAGTTCAGCCATTTCTTAATTATTAAGTACTTACTGTGAGTCAGACATTTGTTTATTGCCAGGGCTATTGCAATAAACAAGTCAGACAAAAGATGCTTTGTTAACTGAAGTCTTAATGACTTAATGAGTATAAAAGCCAGTTATATAATATAAGCTAAACCATTAAAACCCTATATATGAGAGGAAGTATAGAAATTAAAACTGTTTTGTATTGGAACAATAATAGAAATGTTACTTTATTCTCTTAAGAACCATTTTTATTAAAATTGTTTGATAACCAGAAAAGTCCAAAAAAGTATCTATCTGTTTATTACACTGTGCCCTAATATTCCCTTACTTCTTGGTACCCGTGAAATATCATCTTCCTTGGGCTATGAAACTTATTCCTCTTCTCCATTATAAAACACATTTTTATTATTCTTTATGCTTGCATTAGTTTCATGATTTGTGAAATATTGCTTATAAAATTAGATAAGCATAAAAAATGGCTACTATAAAAACTGACAATTCAAAATGTTATCAGTTAAGTAAAACAATATAAAAACTTGCAGATTTCTTAGGGTATGTATTTTTTTGTTTGTGCTTATTACACAATATTGTATATAATACCACAACAGTATGAAAAGTGTTATCTCTAAAATATATTAAATATGATTTTTCTTTTCTTTAGACTTTTTGTATTTTTAAAAATTCTATAATAAGCCTATATCATTGTTAATTTAAGTTTTAATAAAATTAATGCATATTAATAATTTATAATTTCAGATATTAATATGTAATATTAAAAATATGAATGTTGAAAAATCCAATTATTTGAGATTTATAACTTTAAATATTACCAAAATATTCCAAAAATATAAATATTAAAAAATACAGTTCTTTGACTATTCTCCCCTTTTCTTATTCTACGAAAGTAATTACTCCAAATATTTTAGCTGTTTCCTCTTATTTTCAAATGTATTTATAAGTAACTTCTTGTTTTTGCTATTTCTTGATTTTTTCCTTAGTTAGACATTGTACCTTGGCTTTTTATAGCACTCACCCATTCTTTCTCCCCTATCCTCCCAATTTAGTCATGCTACATTTCTTAGTTAGACATTATTTAATTTTACATTGCTTTGGCTATGTAAATGTTGTCCATAGATGACTATGTCTTCTTTCCTATAAAAGTTTTTCTATTGTTTTTTTTCTCTTCTGAAAGAAACAAATGCCTAGTTTTTTATTTCATTCCTTTACTATGTCCTATTATTTTGTAGCTTCACTACTTAATATATACAATGCTATTTACATTTACTGTTCCCTTTTGTGACAAGTGTGTTTTAAAATTATTCAGGCGTCTTCATTCATGGGTTCCACATTCCATGGATTCAACCAACTGCAGATAAAAAATATTTATTAAGAAAGAAATGGTTGTCTCTGTACTGAACATGTACAGACTCATTTTCTGTGTCATTATTTCCTAAACAATATAATATAACAACTATTCATACAGCATTTGCATTGTATTAGGCATTTTAAGTAAGCTAGAGATGATTTAAAGTATACTGGAGTATGTGCATAGGTTATATGCAAATACTACATCATTTTATATAAGAGATTGAACATCTATGGATTTCGGGATATCCATGGGAGTACCAATTCCCCCACAGAGACCAAAAGACGACTGTCACTTCTCTATTTTATCTAATTTGCTGAATTTATTGGCTTAAAGTGTTCAGAATAACACTTTATTATCCTGTGAAGTTCTGTAGAGTGTGTAGTCATATCACCTTTCATTCCTGATGTTGATAATTCATGTATTTTTCTTTTTATTATTTTCCTGATTGGTTATTTCAAGGGGTTATTAATTTTATTAATATTATCACAAGTGAACTTCTAGCTATATTGTGCTTTCTCTATATTTTGTATGTTTTGTATTTAATTGACTTCACACTTATTAACTTATGATTTACTTCATTCTGTTAGTTTGCATTTAATTTTTTTATCTCTGGCTATTTAATTTTAAACTCCTCATAGCTAATACAGGCATATAAAACTATATATTTCTTTCTAAGCACAACTTTAACTTCCTTACACATGTTTTGATACATTTTGTTTTCATATTAATTTAAACAAAAATATTTTACATTTTTTTGTG
Organism: Rhinopithecus roxellana; assembly: GCF_007565055.1. Classification (NCBI taxonomy): domain Eukaryota; kingdom Metazoa; phylum Chordata; class Mammalia; order Primates; family Cercopithecidae; genus Rhinopithecus; species Rhinopithecus roxellana. The sequence continues at coordinate 80,728,910 of NC_044569.1, read as the reverse complement.
ATTTCTTACTTAACCAATAGATTATTTAGAAGTTGGTGTTCAATTTCCAAATATTTGTTTTTTAAATATTTAATATTGTCTTCTATATATATAAAACAGGTTAAAAGTAAAATGACAGACAAAGGCGTTTAAGTAGTTTAAAATTTTTTGTAACTTCCTCTGTGGTCCAGCACATGACCTGACTTGGTACATGTTCATGTGCACATGAAAATAAGAGGTATTACACAGTTGTTTTGTGTGGTATTCTGTTAATGCAAACTAAGTCAACTTGACTGATAGTGTCATTCAAATATATAGTCTTTTTCTTTTTTTCATCTACTTGGTCTATTAATTTCCAATAAAGACATGTTAAAATCTCAAACTATGATTGTGCATTTATCTACTTCTCTTTAATTCTCTCAATTTTTGCTTCATGTATACTGAAGTTCTGTTATTAATAGCATACACATTTAAAATTATGTTTTCCTATTAAATTGACCCATTGGTCTTTATGGGATTGAATATCTCTGGTACATTTTGTCTTGAAATCTGCTTTGTCTGATGCGAATATAGCCACAACAATCTTCTTATGGTTAAGGTTTGAATAGTGTGCCTTTGTCTGTCATTTTATCTTTGTGTGTTTGTTTGTTTGTTTGTTTGTTTGTTTTTTGAGATGGAGTCTCGCTCAGTCACCTAGGCTGGAGTGCAATGGTGCAGTCTCAGTTCACTGCAACCTCTGCCTCACGGGTTCAAGTGAATCTCCTGCCTCAGCCTCTTGAGTAGCTGGGATTGCAGGTGCCCACCACCATGCCCAGCTAATTTTTGTATTTTTAGTAGAGATGTGGCTTCACCATGTTGGTCAGGCTGGTCTTGAACTCCTAACCTCATGATTTGCACGCCTTGGCCTCCCAAAGTGCTGGGATTACAGGCGTGAGCCACCGCACTCGGCCCCTTTCATTTTATCTTTAAACTGTTTTTGTAATATTTAAAATATAGCTGTGTAGGTTATCATATAGTTAGGTACATCCTCCCCCCTTAAGTGCCTAATATACATATATAGATGCTCCTTGTCTTATGATGTGTTACATCTCAATAAACCCATCATAAATTGAAAATATTATAAGTGAAAAATACATTTAATACACCTAACCTAACGAACATCATAGTTTAGCTTAGTCTAGCTTTAAAGTGCTCAGAACACTTACATTCACTTATATTAGTCCACGGCTGGTCAAAATCATCTAATGCAAGCCCTATTTTATAATAAAGTGTTGAGTATCTCATGTAATTTATTGAATAATCTACTGAAAGTTAAAAACAGAATAGTTGTATAGATACTCAAAGTATGGTTTCTACTGAATCTGCCTCACTTTCATACCTCCGCAAAGTTAAAACATTATAAACTGAACCATCGTAAGTCAGGGATCGTGTGTGTGTGTGTGTGTGTGTGTGTGTGTGTGTGTGTGTCTATTTGTGTATATCTTCAGCCTGACAATCTCTGCCTTTTAATAGGAGTATTTTAAACTATTTCCTTTAGTGGTTGTCTGGTTGTCTGGGAATTTCAATGTGTATCTATATTCTAGCATGTTTTCAATTCATACTTCACCATATTATTTTACTTTTTGTTTACTAAGATAACTTTGTTCACTATTTTGTTTTAAATTAACACATAATCTTTGTATGTATTTATTGGGTACAATATAAATTTTGATACATGTATACATTGTGTAATGATCAAATCATGTTTTTTGGCATATCCATTGCCTAAAACATTTATCATTTCTTTGTGGTGAGAACACTCAGAATCTTCTCTTTTGGTTACCTTGAAATATACACTTATTGTTTACTATTGTCACCCTTGCTATGCTATAGAACACCAGAACTTATTTCTCCTAACTGTACCTTTGTACCCATTGACCACACCATTTTATTTTAATGTAAGTATTTTAAAATCATGTATTTCCAGTTGCTTCCTTTGTTCTTTGTGTTACTGATTTCATATAATACACTTCTTCATAAATTATAAAATTCATGTTTATATTGTTATTTTTGCTTATAATAGCCTTTTACAGAGAGTAAGAAACATAAAGAATCTTTTATATTCCTATGTATTTATTATTTCTTTCAGCTTTCTTTTAAGCTATGTTTCTTTCTGAAATCATTTTTCTTCATACTGAAAAATCTACCTTATCATGTCTTACAGTGCAGCTTCTACTAGTGACAAATTATCTCAGCCACTGTTTATGGGATATGTCCTTATTTTACACTCACTTTTAAAGGATCTTTTCACTGACTGTGTAACTCTACACTGTGAATATGTTTTCCGAGTACTTTAAAGATTGTGTTCCTTTATGTTCTGGCTTAAATTGTTTATGTGCAGTCATCCGTCATTCTTATTGTTGTTCCTCTCTATATTATGTGGAAATAAATGAAGATCAACCAAATGAGAAGAGGCAAAGTCAGTTTAGTCAGGGTTTGGTATAACAAGAGAGTCAGCCACCATCATGTTTTCATTTGGCAGAGACTGAAAGGCAGGTAGAGACGTGGTGAAACTATAGTGTAAAAAAAGGCAAGGCTGCAGGTGCACTGTAATTGAAGACTGTTGGCATAGGGAAGCTGGAGGTGGGCTACCTAGAACTGGGGTATCTTACGTGATTAGTTAGGGATGCATGGGACTTTCTCTGGTTGGTCCTAAGTTGGAGGCAGGACTAAAATTAGGAGATCTGTCTGTTATTAATCAAGTCTTAGCCATTTGGGGACCAATTATTTCAGATGTTTTTGTTTGATTTTGTGAAATGGTTGCTAGAGATAGTGGTCTGACTTCATACAAGTCTGATATGGAAATTAAGCTGGCTTCCTGAGCTGGTTACTGTGGATAATGGGTTGGTCTTCTGGACTGGTTGCTGCAGATTGTAGATTCAAACTCCATTTTGTAATTGAAATGGTGCTATCCATTTGTATATTTAGTCTCTCAGTCATGTTCATTTTGTCTCTCTTCTTTTAAAATTTTATTTTCTCTTTGGTTTTCATCAGTTTGCCTATGATATGCCTAAATACATTTAAAAATAAATTCTGCTTAGTGTTTGTTGACCTTTGTAGATCTATGGGTTGACATTTTTCATTAGTTTTGTTAATTTTTCAGTTTTCTTTCTAGAAATTTTCAGTCTTATTTTCTCTCATCTCCTCTTTTGAGATTCTAATTACATAATTGTATGTGTATTTTTGAAGTTTATGTCACAGGTCACTGACCATCTGTTTTCTGCTTGGTTTTACAATCTTTTTTCTCATATTTTAGTTTAGATAATTTCTTTTCACTTGATTTTAAATCCACTTATTCATTCTTTCCCCATGTTCAATCTTTTGTAAAAGTGATCAAATGAATTTTAATTTCAGACACTTGTTTTTCCAACTCCATAATTTCCATTTGGTGTTTTCTTAGAGTTTCTAATTTTCTAACTAAATATCCCGTTATTTAATCTACTATATCCATATTTTGCTGTAAATTGTTTCACACATCAATAATGGTTATTTTAAAGCCCAGACTTGTTAATTTCAATAACTGAGTTATCCATGGGTCTTATTCTGTTTATTTTGCTTTACCTTTATTATGGATACATTTTTCCTTCATGTACCTTTTAGAGTTTTATTGTATTCTGAGTATTGCTATAAAATAAGGATTAAATAATAATATTTTATAGTTTTTATTTATTTCCCAGATAATAAATCCCTTTTCTTTCACCATAGTTTTAATAATATTGAGTTCATCTTTGATTTACCAAACCTCTAATCTCCCCGACACAGCTTTTTAAATCTAGTCAGTACTTGAACTGAGAGGAAGTTGTATTGCAATTCCAGATATGTTTATTCACTATTTAGTTTAAATTTGAAAAGGTTTTGGACTACAATCACTGTGAGGATGCTCAGAAATAAGCAATTCTCGGCCAGGCACAGTGGCTGACGCGTGTAATCCCAACACTTTGGGAGGCTAAGGTGGGCGGATCACGAGATCAGGAGATCGAGGCCATCCTGGCCAAGGTGGTGAAACCCTATCTCTACTAAACATGCAAAAATTAGCTGGGCATGGAGGCACATGCCTGTAATCCCAGCTACTCAGGAGCCTAAGGCAGAAGAATCGCTTGAACCAGGGAGTTAGAGGTTGCAGTGAGCCGAGCTCATGCCACTGCACTCCAGCCTGGCAGCAGAGTGAGACTCTGTCTCAAAAACAAAAAAAAAAAAAGAGAGAAATAAACAATTCTCCTTGCATTGGTCCTCCTTCACTGCTGCTGTTTTCAGGTTGCAATTTAGGGATGAAGGAGAATTAGTTGACACACTAAGATATTTGTGTTTATATTTGGGGCTATTTTCCATCTTTTAACCATTCTGCCACACCAAACTGTCACCTAGTCTTGGCTGATTTCCCCAGCTCTGCAAAGCCTCTCCCTCTCTAGCAGGTCTGCTTGTCCATTATTCATGCACATTAATGCCCACTTCATGTATGGAAGCCTAAGAGGCTCTTTGCTCACCTCCTAATTTTCCTCCCACCTCACTGGCTTTTCTTTCTCATTTTCTTTCTTATTTTTTTTCTCATTTCTCCCATCTCTTCTTTTTTTTTACTTATTTTTTATTATACTTTAAGTTCTAGGGTACATGTGCATAACGTGCAGGTTTGTTACATATGTATACTTGTGCCATGTTGGTGTGCTGCACCCATCAACTTGTCAGCACCCATCAATTCGTCATTTATATCAGGTATAACTCCCAATGCAATCCCTCCCCCCTCCCCCCTCCCCATGATAGGCCCCGATGTGTGATGTTCCCCTTCCCGAGTCCAAGTGATGTCATTGTTCAGTTCCCACCTATAAGTGAGAACATGCGGTGTTTGGTTTTCTGTTCTTGTGATAGTTTGCTAAGAATGATGGTTTCCAGCTGCATCCATGTCCCTACAAAGGACGCAAACTCATCCTTTTTTATGGCTGCATAATATTCCATGGTGTATATGTGCCACATTTTCTTAATCCAGTCTGTCACAGATGGACATTTGGGTTGATTCCAAGTCTTTGTTATTGTGAATAGTGCCGCAATAAACATGCGTGTGCATGTGTCTTTATAGCAGCATGATTTATAATCCTTTGGGTATATACCCAGTAGTGGGATGGCTGGGTCATATGGTACATCTAGTTCTAGATCCTTGAGGAATCACCATACTGTTTTCCATAATGGTTGAAATAGTTTACAATCCCACCAACAGTGTAAAAGTGTTCCTATTTCTCCACATCCTCTCCAGCGTCTGTTGTTTCCTGACTTTTTTAATGATTGCCATTCTAACTGGTGTGAGATGGTATCTCATTGTGGTTTTGATTTGCATCTCTCTGATGGCCAGTGATGATGAGCATTTTTTCATGTGTCTGTTGGCTGTATGCATGTCTTCTTTTGAGAAGTGTCTGTTCATATCCTTTGCCCACTTTTTGATGGGGTTGTTTTTTTCTTGTAAATTTGTTTGAGTTCTTTGTAGATTCTGGATATTAGCCCTTTGTCAGATGAGTAGATTGCAAAAATTTTCTCCCATTCTGGATGTATTAGAGACTGAAATGTTAGACCTAATACCATAAAAACCCTAGAAGAAAACCTAGGTAGTACCATTCAGGACATAGGCATGGGCAAGGACTTCATGTCTAAAACACCAAAAGCAACGGCAGCAAAAGCCAAAATTGACAAATGGGATCTAATTAAACTAAAGAGCTTCTGCACAGCAAAAGAAACTACCATCAGAGTGAACAGGCAATCTCCCATCTCTTTACTTTGCGGTGCCTTGTGGCTTCATCTTTGGATAGTTTTCCTGTTTTTCATATGCAATCACTCTCTTGTTGATATTGCCTAGACACATCTTTACTGCCTATGCACTGATGACTCATGTTTATATCTCCAAACCAGACCCACCCCCTGCAACCAGGCTTATATACCCAACAGTCTATTGGACAGTGCCACTCAGACACAAAATAATAAAAAAAATACATCCCAAACTGAGCTTATCTATTTCACTAAATAAATAAATGCAATAAAGTAAAACCTACTCCACTTGCAATCCTTTCCATCTCAAAGGCAACTCCATCCTCCCAGATGCTCAGACCAAAACACTTATAACTCCCTTTTTTCTTGAACGCATATCATTCTGTCCATCAGAAAACTCTTATGTTTGTTCCTTCTGCTTTCATAACGTACCTAGAATATGAGCACTTTTCTCCACTTTCAAGTCTCTACCCTAGTCCAAACCATCCCACCATCTTCCTGGTTTATTAAAGTAGCCTCATACCTGATCTCCTTGCTTCTACTCTTGTATTTTTTCCTATCCTACAGTAGATTCTTAGCCTGATGATTCTTTTAAGACTGGAGTCAGATCACATGGCTCTTTTACTCAAAGCCCTTTCAGGGTTTCTCATCTCTTAGTGTAAAATTTAAAGTCCTGTAAATGGCATAGCTACAACAGCCTCCCTGCTGCTCCTCAAACATGCCAGGAATACACTGACTTCAGAGTTCTTTTTGATCATTGGCACTTCTGCCTAAAATTCTTTTATCTACTACATTTCTTGCCCCATTGCCTTTTTCAAGAGTTTGCTCAGATATAATATTCCAAGTGAAATCTTCTATGACCACTTCCTTCAAATTGCAAACGCTGTACACCGCCTCCATTTAATTTTCTCTATAACAGATCTTTTCTTCTATCTGTATAACTTACTTCAGTATTTTGTTTATTTTCTTCTTCTCCCATTGGAATATAAGTAGGATGAAAAAATATATTTTCTATTTTCTTTATGCTTTATCCATAGAATAATGCCTGACATATAAAGGTATTTCAAAATGTGTTAATACATTAGTGGCTGATTCTTTTTTTTTTTTTTTTTTATACTTTAAGTTCTAGGGTACATGTGCACAATGTGCAGGTTTGTTACATATGTATACATGTGCCATGTTGGTGTGCTACACCCATTGACTCGTCATTTACATTAGGTATATCTCCTAATGCTATCCCTACCCCCTACCCCCTCCCCACAATAGGACCCAGTGTGTGATGTTCCCCTTCCTGTGCCCAAGTGATCTCATTGTTCAGTTCCCACCTATGAGTGAGAACATGCGGTATTTGGTTTTCAGTTCTTGCGATAGTTTGCTGAGAATGATGATTTCCAGCTGCATCCATGTCCCTACAAAGGACACGAACTCATCCTTTTTTATGCCTGCATAGAATTCCATGGTGTATATGTGCCACATTTTCTTAATCTAGTCTGTCACTGATGGACATTTGGGTTGATTCCAAGTCTTTGCTATTGTGAACAGTGCCACGATAAACATACTTGTGCATGTGTCTTTATAGCAGCATGACTTATAATCCTTTGGGTATATCCCCAGTAATGGGATGGCTGAGTCAAATGGTATTTCTACTTCTAGATCCTTGAGGAATCGCCACACTGTTTTCCACAATGGTTGAACTAGTTTACAGTCCCACCAACAGTGTAAAAGTGTTCCTATTTCTCCACATCCTCTCCAGCACCTGTTGTTTCCTGATTTATTAATGATTGCCATTCTAACTGGTGTGAGATGGTATCTCATTGTGGTTTTGATTTGCATTTCTCTGATGGCCAGTGATGATGAGCATTTTTTCATGTATCTGTTGGCTGTATGAATTCTTCTTTTGAGAAGTGTCTGTTCATATCCTTTGCCCACTTTTTGATGGGGTTGTTTGTTTTTATCTTGTACATTTGATTGAGTTCTTTATAGGTTCTGGATCTTAGCCCTTTGTCAGATGAGTAGATTGCAAAAATTTTCTCCCATTCTGTAGGTTGCCTGTTCACTCTGATGGTAGTTTCTTTTGCTGTGCAGAATCTCTTTAGTTTAATTAGATCCCATTTGTCAATTTTGTCTTTTGTTGCCATTGCTTTTGGTGTTTTAGACATGAAGTCCTTGCCCATGCCTATGTCCTGAGTGGTATTACCTAGGTTTTCTTCTAGGGTTTTTATGGTTTTAGGTCTAACATTTAAGTCTCTCATCCATCTTGAATTAATTTTCGTATAAGGAGGAAGGAAAGGATCCAGTTTTAGCTTTCTAGTTATGGCTAGCCAATTTTCCCAGCAGCATTTATTAAATACGGGAATCCTTTCCCCATTTCTTGTTTTTCTCAGGTTTGTCAAAGATCACATGGCTGTAGATGTGTGGTATTATTTCTGAGGACTCTGTTCTGTTCCATTGGTCTATATCTCTGTGTTGGTACCAGTACCATGCTGTTTTGGTTACTGTAGCCTTGTAGTATAGTTTGAAGTCAGGTAGCGTGATGCCTCCAGCTTTGTTCTTTTGGCTTAGGATTGTCTTGGCAATGCGGGTTCTGTTTTGGTTCCATATGAACTTTAAAGCCGTTTTTTCCAATTCTGTGAAGAAAGTCATTGGTAGCTTATTGGGGATGGCATTGAATCTATAAATGACCTTGGGCAGTATGGCCATTTTCACAATATTGATTCTTCCTCTCCATGAGCATAGTATGTTCTTCCAGTTGTTTGTGTCCTCTTTTATTTCACTGAGCAATGGTTTGTATTTCTCCTTGAAGAGGTCCTTCACATCCCTTGTAAGTTGGATTCCTAGGTATTTTATTCTCTTTGAAGCTATTGTGAATGGGAGTTCATTCATGATTTGGTTCTCTGTTTGTCTGTTACTGGTGTATAAGAATGCTTGTGATTTTTGCACATTGATTTTGTATCCTGAGAGTTTGCTGAAGTCGCTTATCAGTTTAAGGAGATTTTAGGCTGAGACAATGGGGTTTTCTTAATATACAATCATGTCATCTGCAAACAGGGACAATTTGACTTCTTCTTTTCCTAACTGAATACTGTTTATTTCTTTCTCTTCCCTGATTGCCCTAGCTAGAACTTCCAACACTATGTTGAATAGGAGTGGTGAGAGAGGGCATCCCTGTCTTGTGCCAGTTTTCAAAGGGAATTTTTCCAGTTTTTGCCCATTCAGTATGATATTGGCTGTGGGTTTGTCATAAATAGCTCTTATTATTTTGAGATATGTTCCATCAATACCGAATTTATTGAGAGTTTTTAGCATGAAGGGCTGTTGAATTTTGTCAAAGGCCTTTTCTGCATCTATTGAGATAATCATGTGGTTTTTGTCTTTGGTTCTGTTTGTATGCTGGAGTACATTTATTGATTTGCATATGTTGAACCAGCCTTGCATCCCAGGGATGAAGCCCACTTGATCATGGTGGATAAGCTTTTTGATGTGCTGCTGGATTTGGTTTGCCAGTGTTTTATTGAGGATTTTTGCATCAATGTTCATCAGGGATATTAGTCTAAACTTCTCTTTTTTTTGTTGTGTCTCTGTCAGGCTTTGGTATGAGGATGATGTTGACCTCATGAAATGAGTTAGGGAGGATTCCCTCTTATTACTCGACTGTTGAGTTGTATTACCAACTTGAGTCTAAAGATGAAGAGGCTTCTTTGTTTATAGTAACCCCTGACTGCTTTCTGATTATTCTTTTTCGTTAATTATATAGAGGGTTTTAGAATTATTGTTACAGATAGAATAGAAAAAGCAAACACAATTTTCTTGAACAAAGGTTAAATGTTATCATAAGAAAGGAACATACACTTATACTTCGGTTTTTTTTTGTTTTTATTTTTTATTTTTTTAAGAAAAAAAAGCTTTGTAAATAAGAAACTTTTCAAATATAATAAATTAAAATATTTTGTTTCATAGAGAGTTTTGGAATACTTTAGTACTGATTTAACATGCAAGCTTTCTACTAACCACTACATGCTACTTTGAAAGGTTGGGCAGTATAGCGTAAATAAAGTTTAAACATTCAATTCTATGTAAATAGTTCAATATTGTTTGTAACAGAGCTCCAAAAATATTTTCTCTTCATAGCAAATTTAAGGGTATATTACAGTAATATTTTAAGCAGTTGTGAAGACTCTTAAATAATTAAGACATACAGAAAAATTAAGAGTAGCTACTCACAATTTAAGAATGGAAATAAGTAACTTTCTATTTTAATGTAATAAAATGATAACATCTCTTGAGAGTTGTTTGATAATTCTCAAGTGAATGAATCATATATAATAAAGAATGACTGTTTTACCATATAACTTTGCAGAAAAGAAAATGATACTTCAAGTTTGCCTTCTAAATTATTTATACATATTATTTTTTAAAATTTGCACATAAATTACTTTGAATCACTGCATATAAATTCCCAAAGCAAATTTAAATTATTATTTTTGTTGTTAGAATATATACCTGAAATCGATCCTGTGAACATGCTTATATTTTTTGAGATTAGCAATCCCCACATCAAACTCGTAAGGGTTATGTTTTGAAAAGCTGTCTAGATATTTAAAACCTCTTAAAGTGTAATAACTATATGCTATTTAATGGCAAAGATTAGAAATTTCAGCTTCCTTTTTATTATAGATAAAAATCTCCTCTAATATTCAGCCGAAGTCCTCAGCTGAACCAAAGAAACAAGTGTTCTGAAAATTCTTAGAAATCAATTACTTAGCACTTAATCTCTTATCAAAAGTTGTTATGTGCCTGTAATGAGACTATGTAGTTAATAGATTATTCAGAGTTTTAAAAGTTATTGTACTGTGTACTAGTGAGTAGACATAGATTTGCATGAGGTTTATAATAATAAAATGAAGCTTCACTACAATTTCTGTGCATTTTGTAATATAATGGCAGAGAAATCCATTAAAAAATGTTTTGTGTGGGGTGGGACTAATTTGCATGCCAGAATCCTTACTAGTAGCACAATTGATTTAAAAAATTCTGCATTTTAGCCTCAAAAAATGAAGCATTGCTTTACATGAAATTATTGGGTAGTTACTTTTACAGTACTTAATATTTCTCTCTTTTGGTCTCTAAATTTTAGAATGCACTGTGACATCATTTTAACTTCAATAGGCATGTAGGGAGGATGCATTTAACCGAAAGGGTAATGGAAATCAGTTTATGTGAGGATTAATAAGCTCTTATTGGTTCTTAGTTACTTTAACATTTTAACCTCCAGAGAAAATTAATAAATATTAAGTGTCAAAGTTACACAATCAAATGAATTTATGAGATGACTGGGGATACTTGAGAGAATAAACTAAATTATATGTGTGTGTTCTCTTTCGAGCATTTGCTATCATTTCTGGGCTGGATTTCTATGCTAGTTTCTAAATAAGACTAAGCTCCTTTCTCTGCTAAAGGATGTAGTGATATCATTATCTAAATAACCCTTTTTATTCAAGTTGACTGCCTGTTTTTATTGAATTGGTTTAATAAAATGAAAAAACTTTCTATAGATTTTTTCTATAGATTATACAAGTAAATATTGTATATTTTTCTTTTTTGGCATAAAATCAAGATACATATGAGGTAGGGGTGTGTGTGTGTGTGTGTGTGTGTGTTAAAAAATACCATAGGGAATAAAACTCATGGTTTTTGAAATTTTTATGCATTACAGTAATCACAGTAAGCCCCTTTGGATAGAAAATATAGAACATTTTTGTAAGATTTGCAAGACTTAAGTCAACTTCATCAATTTTGGGGATATTAATGATACATAAAGACAAACCACAGAACTCTGTGTAAAGATTGACTTATATTGCTGTAACGATACAGCTGAATTATGTGTCACAGAGGGTACTACTATTAACTACTACATATTTGTTTATCATTTTAGAATTTCAAAGGGTAGTTTTCATAACAATAATAGTCTACAAGCATAAATTGACATTTCATAACTTGGAGTGCATGCTCATCTATCAGGATAAACTGTACCGTAGTATGTGATCCTTAAAGAACCATTCCCCTTTTTAATGATTAGATGTAGATTCTGCAATTTATCTGATACTATTTCAGATGAACTTCTGAATGGAGGGTATGGGGCCCAAGGTTTTTATAATGTTGTAGTAAATGTGGAGGAGGAAAAGGACATGTGCTCTGAGGCTATATACAATCTCAGACAATACAACGAGTACAACTGCAGTATTATTTGCATATGGTAATTGATGACAATCCTTTGTTGTAGCTTTCATTTTTCTTTATTCCTTGACCTGCTTCATTAAATTTCAGCAAATAAGAAAACTTGGCTAAGGATAGATTGTTTAGTCCTGTGGTCCCTGCTTCACTTTCCTTGGACTCATTCTATCTTTCAGTAATGCTCACCTTGCACCGACAAACGAGTCAAAATGCTTTGTGTTTCATAAGCGACAATGTGCCGATTGTATTCTGCAGGTTATATTTGATTTCATATGATGGTCTTTGTGTCTCATAATTGTTAATTATTTCTAAACACAAGAACCACTCAATTATACCAGTCAGTGTGTGGCAAGGAAAAATAAATGTCAGCTTCCAACTGCATAAATAGAATTAATTGTTTTCTCTGGCGTAGTGTAATCATAATAAAAGCACTTTTGTAGAGCTCCTAGGATGTGTTCCTTTTAAGCAATGTAATATCACCTTGAGAGAAAATAATCTATTTTTAATGTAATATTCAGTGATATACTACTGATATAGTTTATATATTTATTAATTATTATCATATAACAATAAATAAGCACATAATATCTGGAAGCAATAATGTTTGTTTATATTTTTGTTTCACAAAATGATTTATAAAGAGAATGTACCAACATTATTTTATTTGGTCCTAACAAAAATTCTTTAAGATCAACAGAGGGTTGGTTATGTTCATTTAACAGATAGGAAAGCTCAGATTTGAAGTGCTGACTTGTGTCTAATAACATATTTTAAGTACAAGAGTGAAAGCCTCATGTACTTCATTTTAATACTGAATATTTATTCTTCTACATTGCAATTTCTATTGTCAGAGATTGCAAAATTTTTATTAAATAATTTTGATTAGTTATAGTCCCTTAAACATATATTTTAGGGGTAAGATGGAGTGCAAAGGGAAGGGGAAAATAAGATAATTAGTGGGTATTAAGTAATAGGATAATAAAGACTTATTCCACCTAATTTATTTTGGAAAAGCAAAATATTTACCCAACACATATTCCTATAAGGGAGTACTTGTATTGAGGCCTTTGGCTCAGTGCTTCTACATTGCTGCTGCTGATTTCAGGGCTGCTGTCCATTCAGCTTTATTTCCCATAGTCTGATCACTCATGTTGGATCAAGTCAAGAGAGAGCTATGGTTTCTCTTCTCCATTTACTTCATTTGAATTTCAGTTTTTCTTCTTTCGTCTATACCTCACCCAACAATGAGTGATTGAGGAATGAGTGAGATGTGAAAAATATCAAAGGTAAATCACTCTTCTCTACCTATTCAGAAGCAAGCGTTCAATGCTAATGGAAAAGACAATATAGCATTCATAGGTAAATTCTCCTGTAATTCTATGATGTAAAGTTGATTGAATGATTAATGCCATTATATATGACAAATTTGAAAATGTCTAATCAGTTCTGTATATTAGCAATATTTTTGGTTTGGGATTTGCATTTACTTCAAATATTCAAAACATTTTGTTCTGTATATAGGTAGTTTCTTATATGAATATGCACCATGGCTTTCTATCTGCTAGTATAAAAGTCCAAGTAGCTTTCTTCTGTGACAATAGCTATAGACATATTTTCCATATACTTGCCTATTTTTATTTTGATATACAAAAAAGTTGGACATTTGAGTAAAATTGAATATATTATTCTATTTTTAAAAGTCATATAACCTCTTCTTCAACACATTCTGCATACAAACCAGATTAGATTTGTTTCTTAGAAATTTTGAAAATTCAAATGGGGAATGGAATGGGAATGGAAGGTGTTATTGCTGCTGCATATTATACACTTATGAAGAAAGGGTCATGCTATACTTCTTTAGCTAATTTATAAATTCCAGAAGAGGTTCAGAACTTCCCCTCCCTGTCCCTTAGGTGAAGCTCAGATATTTGATATCTAATTATTCAGTGCTAAATGAGATCTAGCATTATTCAGTACTAAATTTCTGGTTATCTGAAGTATATAACTAGTATCTCTTATTATCTCTCTTTTACCAAATTTCTACAGCCCCTTTTCTTCTTTTGTTCCTTTGAGTATTTCTGTTAATTATTAGCAGATTTGGCATCTTTCTTAAAAACATTTTTTAAAGTTCAGTGGTACATGTGCAGAATGTGCAGATTTGTTACGTAGGTGAACAGAATACCAAATACGGTGTGTTCTCATTGGGCATTTCTTTTTTCTTTTTTTTTTTTTTTTTTTTTTTTTTATTATACTTTAAGTTCTAGGGTACATGTGCATAACGTGCAGGTTTGTTACATATGTATACTTATGCCATGTTGGTGTGCTGCACCCATCAACTCGTCAGCACCCATCAATTCATCATTTATATCATGTATAACTCCCCAATGCAATCCCTCCCTCCTCCCCCCTCCCCCCTCCCCATGATAGGCCCCAGTGCGTGATGTTTCCCTTCCCGAGTCCAAGTGATCTCATTGTTCAGTTCCCACCTATGAGTGAGAACATGCGGTGTTTGGTTTTCTCTTCTTGTGATAGTTTGCTAAGAATGATGGTTTCCAGCTGCATCCATGTCCCTACAAAGGACGCAAACTCATCCTTTTTTATGGCTGCATAGTATTCCATGGTGTATATGTGCCACATTTTCTTAATCCAGTCTGTCACAGATGGACATTTGGGTTGAGTCTTCATCTTCTTCCTTTGACCATTTCCCTTAGCTTGCCAAGTCTTTTTTTTTTTTTTTTTTTTTTTTGAGACGAAGTCTCACTCTGTCCACCAGGCTGGAGTGCAGTGGCGCGATCTCGGCTCACTGCAAGCTCCGCCTCCTGGGTTTACGCCATTCTCCTGCCTCAGCCTCCCTAGTAGCTGGGACTACAGGCCCCCGCCACCTCGCCCGGCTAATTTTTTATATTTTTAGTAGAGACGGGGTTTCACCGTGGTCTCGATCTCCTGACCTTGTGATCCGCCCGCCTCGGCCTCCCAAAGTGCTGGGATTACAGGCGTGAGCCACCGCGCCCGGCCAAGCTTGCCAAGTCTTATCGTTATCTCACTTTTATCTGTGCTCCTGCTATATATTTTTTCCTATCTTGGTAGGCTTAACATCTCTCTCGGTATATATCATTCTGAATAATATACAGTTATTTCCTTTGGTAATTGAAGAAAGAGGTAGTTTCTGGTAATATGACTAGAGGAGTGTAGTAACTGTGATGAACAGTGTTAACTGCTTACTGACTGTTCAATCATTCTAAATATTAAAAGAAATACAATAGGTATTTAAGACATGATCCCTTTATCTCAATTAATTTATAATATTGTGAATAAAAATGTTAATATAAAAATAAACAGTATATATTATAATAAACTGATTATATTTTATTGTCTTTCATTTATTCATGGTTCTTAGGAGTTTTTACTCCACCATTTAGGAGTTATTACTGTACCAGTGTGGAATTAATGAAAACAACAAGATCGTCCTTCCTGAGCCAACTTTATAATCAACACAGTAATGTCATTCAAGCTATGTTGTATATGTGCCATGAAAGAAGGTGTTTAGCCTGACTACTGATTGACCTTTTAGGTAATATTTTAAAAGCCCTGGCCACCATCCCATAAGGTCATTTTGTGTACATAATATTTTTCCGAAGGGCTCTGAAACTGTCTCAACTTATAATCAGAGTAATGAGCATTATAATAGATTAATAGATTAGCAGTGATCTTCTTTCCCCATGTAATTAGGTCTACAGGATTTGAATATTGTCGATAACACCTCATTGTATTTTTCTTATGTGGAAGAGTATCATGAAGAAGAATTTATTCATTCAACATGAATTCAGCAAATATCTGTCAAGTATCTATTATAAGCTGATAACTAAGCCAAATACATGTATATAAACCTAGATTTTAACTATGTTCTCTCTTATACTTTTATATCTTATAACATTTAAGTGAGTGCTACATGATAACATAAGGCTGTTTTGTTTTATATAAACCTTAGGGTTTCTTTTTCTATAAAACTCACACTCTTAGGGCATGTCAGCCTCAGACATTTCTCTAAGTAATTTTGAAGTTCTATTTTCTGAAGAAAAAATACTGAATGTCTCAGAAATACCTTTGTGACTTGCACTACATCAAGCATCAAGGCAGGAATGATGTCTTTGTGCATTTACATAGCACTTTTATTTTTAAGAGGTCAGGGAATTTCATATGGATTATCTTTTTCACCCAGATTTTCCTTCTGCAGTAGTTGCCAAAACATAGAGGAATGAAATTTCTTGCCTCAGGTTATGTAGTCCTTCTTAGGCACCACACGTGAACTTTCTCTAAGTCCTGGTTTTCTTCACAGTGTGGTCTCACAGATTTGTCCATTTCCTCCTAAAATGAATGAATTAATTCAAACAACAAGTATTGAACATCCACCGTTACTAGACACTGTTCTAGGTAGTTGGGAGAAATCAATGAACCAAACAGGATAAAAAACAAAACAAGATCAAGCAAAGCAACCCTTTCTTTGTCCTCCTGAAGTTTATATTTTAATAATAGGAAGCAGGGTGTGGGAAAGACAGAAAATAAGCACCATCCATTAGTAACATATAGTATTTTAATAAGAAATAAATGCAATGGAAAAATAAAGTAATTATGGGGAAGTTAGGCCATGTGGTCGCGACATGTAAGTAAGTTAAGCCGTTGATTCAGAAATGATTGAAGTTCCCAACTATGTAAAGCAATATAATTAAAAACTAGTTCAAAATTGAAAGTGTAAATACAATCCTGCGTTTACATATTCAAATGGAGAATAATTAAATTTATTAATTCAATCAGTAGATATTCATTGATGACCAGTTGGTAGAAAGTGCTGTTCCAGGGGTTGTGACTATAGGGGTGGATATAGTGCAGATTCACTCTCAAGCTGTTCAGAGACTGGGGGACAGGATATTATAATCACTTATTGCTACTTAAAAATAACCATCCAAAAGCATAGCCCTTTAAAGCAGTAACCACTTTATTATCTCTTGTGATTCTGTGAGTTGACACAGCTTAGCTGGTGATGCTTCTGCTTCTCCCAGTGTTGGCGGGAGCTGCAGTCCTCCGAGGACTTGTCTTGCCTAGACTGTCAGAAGTGGCTCATTCAATGACCGATGCTTTGGTGGGAGAAGGCTGAAAGACTCATCTCAGCAATGAAATTGGGATACTAGACCATTTAGGTCTGTTTCTGTCCAGGTGTCAGAGCCTCTTCCTCTCCATGTGACCTCTCCCTACATGGTCTCTGCGCATGATTTCTCCAGCAGGTAGTGAGACATTTACTTGGTGGCTCAGTGGTACACAAAGTGCTAAAGAACTTGACAGACTTTCCCAAGAGTTAGTTCCAGAACTTACACAGGGTCATTTCCTCTATATTCTACTGGTTAAAGGAGTCCCAGACCAGACCACTCCAGATTCAGGGAGGTTATTTCATAAGGAGAAAGTTACGGGTTGCGCAGATTATTTGAAGCTATTTTTGGAAGCTAGTGATCCCAAGCGACAGTGTTTACAATATACACAAGGTACTGTGGAAACCCTGAAGAAGATAATCTATCAGTCTGGGTGCATTCAGGTGAAGCTTCCAAGAACAAAAGGATGCTGAGCTAAACATTAAGAAAAAAAAATCAGAATTAACCTGTCAGTGAGGAACAGGATATGCCAGGAAGAGAGACAGCATGAGACATACACAGGACATGGTATCAGAGGAGAGTGTGGTGTGTCCAGAGAACTTCCAGTTATTTAATATGAGAGTGAGGTATAAATCCTTTCAGTAAATTCTAAGAAGGCTACATAGGACAAAGCTTTGAATCAGAGGTATTTTATAAAATGAAAACAATACTGTCACAGAGAGTTGATCTGAGGACTAAATTATATCAAGTATCTGGCACATATAAACTAAGCATGTGTATATATATATGTCTGTCTGTCTCTCTCTCTCTCTATATATATGTGTGTGTGTGTGTATATATATACACATGTGATTTTAAACACTTTTTGTCATGATAAGGGTTTGAATTTCAACCAGAAGTGGATAGGAAGCCAATAAAGAATAAGATTTGCATTTTACAATGACCCCATTCTGCGGAGTCCAGAGAATTTATGAGAAAGATAGATGCTGAAGAAAGAATAATCAATTTGATGGCTTTCTAGGTCAAAAGAAAATACATACAGAAGGCAGAGACTGTGGAAAAGGATTTGAAAAAAAAACTAGAATTTGTAAGTTAAACACACAATTTGTTTTAGTTTCCTTTTTTCCTAATGTAGTAGATCCATTTAATAATTCATTCATTATTGCAATATGTATATTTATATTTTTTAGGGTCTCTCACAGTGCAGGCACTGGGTTAGAAACTGTGGATACAATTTCTATTTGTGAGATACAATTTTACATTCATGAAGTTCACAGTTTTGCTATGAAGATTGCAAAATTAATGATAATTACAATGGAATATGACAAGTGCTTGCTAGATGTAGGCACATAGGAGTCTCATTACACCCAGATGGTAAATGTCTGTGAGGGTTTTACCAGTAAAGTTTTCTCAAGACATGAAAGCCAGCAGGAGAAAATTTTAGAAAGATAAGTGAATAATACTTAAGGGACTTACGGGGCACCATCAATCAGACCAATATACAAATTACGGGAATTCAAGAAGGAGTAAAGAGAGAGAGAGAGAAAAAGGGGCAGATAGTTTATTTGAAGAAATAATGACAAAAAAACTTCCCAAGTCTGAGGAAAGAAATGGATATACATGTTCAAGAAACTCAACCAACTACCACCAGGATGAATCCATAGAGACTCTACCAAGACCCATTACAATCAAACTTTTGAAAGTCAAAGAGAGTTATGAAAGCAGCAAGAAAAAAGAGACTCATCTTGTACATTGTAGCCTTTATAAGATTATCAGAGAATTTATCAGCAGAAACCTTATAGGCCAAAGGAAGTGTGCTAATATTATTCAAAGTGTTGAGAGCAAAAAATGCTATCAACCAAGAATACTACAGCCAACAAAATAATTCAAAAATGGACAGGAATTTAATTATCAGACAAATCTGAGGAAGTTCATCTACTAGATCTACTTGACAAGAAATGCTAAAGTGAGTCCTTCAAAGAATGCTAGATGAAAATACAAACTTCAGTAAAGAAAAATGCATGACCAAATATAATAACCTGTATTATTATAATTTCGGTGCACAAATTTACTTTTAATTCTTATATAAAATTTAAATGACAAAAACATAAAAACAAATATAAATATATGTTAATTGATATAAAACACATAATGATGTACTTTGCGACATCAATAACATAAAAGTGGGGACAATAAGGAGTAGAGTAAGTTGTTAGTAGTTTAAAATAAAATGCTATAATTTGTTTAATATGTTACATATAAAATATATATAATATGGAAATATGCAATATAGAATATATTAATATAATATATAACATATATAGAATATTTTGTTATAACTGTAATGTTTTGTCTAATTGCAACAGTAACAATGTACACAAAAGGAAATGAAAAGAAAATCAAAGCATGCCATTACAAAAAGTCAACAAAAGCCAAAAGTAAAGCAATAAGAGAGGAAAGGAGAAGTAATAGAGTTACAAGACATATAGAAAACAATTAACAAAATGGCAATAGTATCTCCTTCCCTAAACCAGTAATTATTTTAAATATAAATGGATTAAACTCCCTAATCAAAAGATACAATTTGCTGAATGGATTTAAAAAATTAGGATCAAACTAAATGCTGTCTATAGGAGACTAACATATTAGATGTTAAGGACACACATAGGCTGAGAATCACAAAGATTAAAAACATATTCTATGCAAGTGATAACTAAAAAAGAGCAGAGGTGCTATACTAACATCAAAAAAGGAGACTTTAAAATAAAAATTGTTAGAAGAGACAAAGAATAATACCACATAATTATAAAAGGGCCAATTCACCAAGAAAATATATAATATTTTATAAATATTCATGCACCCAATATCAGAGTTCCCAATAGATGAAGCAAACATTGGCAGAATTGAAGGAAGGAACATACAGCAGCACAATAATAGTAGGAGACTTCAATACCCCACTTTTAATAATGGATAGAACAACCACCAAACAAAAGATGAATAAGGAAATAGAGGACTTGAGCAATTCTGTAAGCTTATTGGACCTAACATACATATAAAGAACACTCCAGTCATTCTTCTCAAGTGGACATGGAACATTCTTCAGAATAGACCTCATGTTAGGCTACAAAGCAAGTCTTAACATATTTAAAATGATCGAAATTATACCAACTATCTAGCATTTACAAATAAATAAAATTACAAATATTTCGTAATTACAAATAACTACAAAAGAATTTGCTTGCATGACTGACAAGTACGTGAATTTCCAGTATTCACCTTTAACATTCACTTTTGTCTTACTCATAAACATGAGTAAATAAAAAAATGAACCCACATCCATGTTGAAGCATACTTGATCATCAATTGCAGTCATCTTGATTGTCATTGCCTACAAATATAATAGTTCGGTAAAAATCAATGAGAGTATTCTGAGAGAATCAATTGGATATATGAAATTTATAATAGAGTATTGAATATTTTATAATTCATAAATCATGTTAAAAATCTTTTATATCAGCAAAATTATAATATTGTACCCTTTTTTTGGAAACTGGTTATTAAACATTTATCAGCATAGAACTGATATTACGATTTATCTGTTTCCTGTGTATTCCTGACATTATTTTCTTAAATATGTTTCTTAAGTCTGGACATTTGTATGAAAAATAGTAGAGTGATAATAGAGAGGGTCTTAGGAATGTTATCTGGAGTTTCCCATCTTCCAGCAGATAAGGGGGCACAGATCGTTTGAATTAAATTAAGTATTGAACTGACTTGATGCTGGGTTTTAGTTCTTATCTCCATATATTTCCTTCCACTCATAGGGTCTAACCTACTGGTGGTCCCAACTGAGAGCCAGGACTCCTCATAAAAGCTCTTCCTTCCTAATGGTCTTTGGCTTTTTAGTTTAGAACTGAGAGTACAGCAAACACTACTGTATTTTTTTTTCCAACACTTTTCTGCTGGTCTCATTTGTCTTTTGCTCTTGCCAATTTAAGAATATGCAAAGCCTTAAAGGCAAATCCATAGAATGGTGGTCTCACTTCTCTGCTCCTACCTTCTCTCTGCAATCTTGACTACTTACATCATTGCTACCATCTTCAATCTGAAATCCATTTTTTCTTCAGTATTTTAAGAGTTCCAAAAGTTATCTACCTATTAGCAATGTATGTTCATATTCTTCGTCTCTCTTTTCACACCAAAACTGGTGTTTTCCCTGAGGGAAAAAGCTGCTTACAGAATGTTGGTTCACATTTTCTGATGTCCTTCCCTCAGGGATCTTGGGCTCTCAATTCCTAGTTACCTCTTAGCTGTCTATTAAAAATCTTTAAATAGATTTTCATCATCTATATTTCAAAATTAGCTATTCTGGTTATTCTCAGTGGGAACATTGGACTGCTGCAGTCTATTCCATTATGATTGTATCTACATGCTTGTTAGATTCATACGCCTACCACCCTATACCAGGAAAAAGTTCTCTCCTAGATTGTCTCATAGCATTCTGTGTATAATTTTTATAATTTTATAAAAATAATTAGCACTTTGAATGGTAAAATCTTATGTTTTTGTCCATCTGTACTATAATACTAGACCATAAGCTTCTAGAAATTAAATACTATCTTATTTTTCCTTCTATTCCTAATACTTTGCACATGACTGCTACTGAATAAATGATTGTTTAACAAATAATTTAAAAGTATGGAAATAGATTTGTAGATTTCTGGACCAAACAGCCAATTATTTATCTGACAGATACTCCAAAGTTTGTTTTCCTCTTTGTTTGTGTTTAAAACATTTTCCTTAACTTCTTTCAGTACTTGTACAGCTTTTAAAAAAAGATTTAAATGTTTAAGCCAGCTGGAATTTATTCTGCTGTACAAATAAAGTGAGTTATAATTATGCTTCTTTAATTGTGTTTATCTTAGGAAAAAAAAAGACAATGGTGTCAAAAGTAAGAGCAATTTACTTTTACTTTTATAGATCAGCCATGTATTACTCCATTTGCTGGAATAACATGTTTTTTAACTAAAGGAATATTTTTGAACATTGTAAACCTGTAATGGATTGGTTATTAGACTAATTTCTATTTCTCTCCTGATACTTTAGTATCCTTAGATGTTACATATTGACTGTGTTTTATTAGATATTAAATTATATAGATGGTGTGAGTAAATACTGGTTAATATATAGATAAGAACCTTTTTACATATTTAACCCTCATTAGATTTTGACTACTCCCTCTGTGAAACCTTCCCATATTCCTTACAAGAGTGTTAGCCACTCTTTTTCCTAGTTGCATGGTGCTTTCTTTGTGGCTCTTTTATGGCCCTTATCAATTTGCATTAAATGTATCTGTTTAAAATAAAATTTTATACCTATTTCTACTGCCTTTCTTTTTCCAAAATTTGAATTTATTTTCCTCTGAGGCGCTTATACTTAAAATATATTCATTTCCCCTGCCTGAAAACGTACACACACACACACACACACACACACACGCACACACACTAGCAGGGAGAAACTTCTTTATAGTAGACATTTCTCTCTGTTTGGTTCACTGTCATATCTCCAGCACCCAGAGCAGTGCCTGGCACACAGACTATGCTGAGTGAGTGCTTGCTTCCCGCATTAAGCTGTGCACTCAGTGAAGACAGGCATAGTGGTCTAAGTCTGTATCCCAGCACCTACTACAATATCTACTAAAGCAGATTCTAAATCAATTTTCTAATAAGTGATAACTCATTCTGTTATAAAACTAAAGGATATGTTGTTGTTATTCACAGTCAAAGATAATCCTACTTATGCTGTTTACTTATCGTTTAGCAAATAATTTTTAAAATATAATGAGCATAAAAGAACATGATATATTTAAAATGTACTTCATTGATTACTTGAATACATATTCATTTGTTGAATTTTATAAACCAATAATAATTATGTAGAAAGATTTATATTTTTCTTCTGATACATTTAGAATTCTAAAGTATTGTCTATTCACTTTGCTTCATTAAATATTATAATCATATAGATTTTGTGAAAAATACCTTTCATTTATTAAGTATATACCTGATAGCAGTCTTTATATTAAGAACAGGGGAGACAAAGCTGAATATTATTTAATCCCTGTCTTCAAGGTCCTAAATGACACCTAACATTTATATAGTATTTTCAATATGTCAGGCATTATTATGAGAAATTTATACATATTTACTCCTTGAATTCTCATAAAGGTGCTATTATTATGTCCATTCTGATGGTGAGAAAACTGAAACAGAGAGAGATTAGTAATGCAGTTTGTCATTAGAGTCTGTGTTCAGTGTCTAGACAAAGTCTAGAGGCCATATTCAAGCCTTTCCATGAAAGGCGGCGTTTTAGAAAAAAATTGTTCTCAACTTCCCATTTGCTCCCCTTACTATAGGCTCCAATATTTCAGTCTTTTTACTCAGAACTGTCTTGGGGTTTATATTTAAAACTTGTTTTGTGAAAAGAGCTGTTTTTCCTATTCTCACTTTCCCTATTTCCCCTAAGACAAACATATTATTGCAATTTACCAGATCTACTGAATATTATGTTGAAAAATTAGGGCTCATAAAAATAATACATGAGAAAAAATTTTAAAAACTATTAAATTTCTTGCAGTAGTGATTTCTGGAATTCATATAACCTTAGTTGTTTATAACTCACTTTTAACATCCAAATCTAAGTTGTGGCACACTCACCATAACTACTTAAATAATTTTTTCTACAAACAATATTGTCTTCTTGGGGAAGCTAGACAATGTATAATATGATTGATGTCCAGGTAGTCACTCCTAAAGGAATAGCAGATAGTAAGCATTATCTATTATAGCAGTAAATTATTTCAACACATTTTTAACTAAGAAATTATTTAGAAATAAATAATTCTGGTTGATTGATTTTGAAAGTAAACCATGTGTTGTTTACATGTGTTGGCATTTATCCAGTTTCCCTGAATATAAAAGTGAATTTTTTTTTTCAAAAAAAGAAAGCCCTTTACTAATTAGATAATAATGAATATAATGAAAGCAGGTGCTATAACTTTTTGAATTATGAGAATGCATCTTCAGGGCAAGCTCTGAAAAGAGGATCATAAGGGGAAAAATTATCTGCATATATTGTGAAGTGGGTACATATGTATCCTGGAGATATATTCCAAGGCACACATTAGCAAAAATTTAACTGCATTTTTTACTATGATGGAAATAAAAAATACAAATAAAAATAAGTTTTAAAATGCCCCGTCTCTTTTAAATGAACTACTAAATGTAAATACATGCATTATGTGCAATAATGAGATTCTAGTTAATATCATAAAGCTTTTCAAACTCATTAGGGTGACAAGCAAGAAGTAACTAAAGATAGCCCTATGATTTTCTAGAAGGCCAATGTGGCATTGAATCTAACTAACATATAGATCCTCACACCTCTGAGTGGCAGCGACATCCATAAAGTCCTGTTCGCTCTCAGCACTTGAAAGCATAGATGTAGATGATATAGATTCTATTGCTTCAGCCACAAAGGAGAATAATTACAGTCAGTGGGGGAAGGGTGGCATGCAGGAATAGATGCTCCTCACATAAAAGGTTGAGAAATAGAAAAGATTACAGGGAAATTAAGGGGTAAAGAGGACAGGTCAGATGACTCCCTGGGTGAGCACCTGACTCAGGGTGATTGAGTTAACTGAACCTCTGCTGCTGAGAGGGGAAAACTTTTCCTGCCCTGTATCTTTCCTTCCAATGAAAAGGATGTAGTCGTTTGAATTGCAGCAATGTTTCTGAAGAAAAATGAATGTTCAATGTTCAAAATAGTCAGAACTATTACAGTGTACTATCAACTGTTTAATATGTATATATTAATGTATGTGTTCATTATTTTCCAAAAAATTTAACTGCCATGTTTGAAAATAACATATGAAATCTGCCCTCCTACAATATGGCTTGATACTAGATCGCTTCTGCTGTGGTACAGGCACTTAAATTCTACTTGTAATTATTTTTCTAAATGATTAGCACTTATTGTGGTTATTCTCTGGCTAATATATGTATGCAAAATGTGGCTGCAGGATTTGCTTTTGTTAGCATACCCTTCCCCCACCCTGAAACCTCAAGGCTCCAGACGTTGACGCTGGAGAGAGAAAATGGATGTGTGTGTGTGTGTGTGTGTGTGTGTGTGTGTGTGTGTGTCTGTATGTAACCTTCAAGTTGATACAATGGTGATGATATACAAACAAAAAAAAGGTAAAGCTTCTCCTTGACAGTGCCATTCCCAACTCATTATAATCATTTTTAAAAATCTAAAAGTAAGCAAAATGCTTTTAATTTAAATGGGGATAGTGTTTTAACAAAGCTACACAGAGTATTCAAACTGAAAAATTATTAAAACTGAAAATGGCACTTTTATTAAATAACTGTGATCTTCCAGCCATGTTCTTAACCAGTGATCTCCCTGTAGCAAAATGCACAGATAATCAACAACCCAGTCTGACAGAAAACTTGTTGGGAGATTAAATCCTCAAGGAAGGAGCCCATAGCCCCGGAGGAAGACTGAGTGCATGTTTCCCTGAGTCTTTGAAGGCTCATCTCAGTAGTCCCACTGCTAGAATGTGCTCCGTTGTCATAGCAACACCATCTCCTGCTTCATACAGGAAAGATTAGCTCTTACTGTGCAGAGGAGAGAATTTAGGGGAAGTCAGACTAATCCCTGGGTGCACTTCGAGAGAAAGGTTGGACCTCGCCTGAGGGATACTGGATCTGCAATGATAGAATTGGCCTGCCACAGACATTGGTATTTAAGTTGAAGAGCAGAATTCACAGTAAGTGTCAGCTCCTCCAGAGTAGAATATTGATGAATGAGGTTTGTCTAAGTCTTGTTAAAGACTGTCCCACGAAGCAGTAGAATGACAGGAGGAGACTGATAAATGCCAATGTTTTCCTAGTTCAGTTGTTATAAGGTTTGACCAGATCAGAAACTTGAGGAAAAATTTTAGGTAGTTTTGAAATATCCATCTAAAATCTCAGGAGCATGGTAAAATCAGATAAGCAAAAAGAATGTATTATATGCTTTTGGCATTTAATGTATTTACCCTAGATTGTTGTGCATTTAAACCTAAAATTCCATAAAGAGAGAGAAAAAATATTCACGGAAAAATCTGTATGTGTAAGCAAGTTGTATTTCTTCAACACCAAAAGTGATGAAATTTCATTTTAGGTTTGTAAATGTCCTTTTTCAATTATGCATATATATTTTAAAAATCCATTTAGAAGTATGCAAGTGGTGTGGTTTTTTAGGTCATTATAACATGATGAAAAGGCATTTTTGAGGAAAGAGCAATTAATATAGCTATTCTGTCTGGTGCTGGTACTTCAACTTTTCAGCATAAGGCATGTGCAATGTGTATACCTTTCAGGAGTTTTTGTTGATTGCCTCAAATGGATTTTGTTCTGGGGGAATGTCTGTGTCTATATGGGTTTGTTTATTTTCTTTTCGCCTTTGGTTTGTACTTACACAATTCCTTCCATAATTTTTATGAGGCATATGATTTTTAGCTTAGAAGCTAGAAACCTTGTTATGGATTTAAAATTTTGATATTAGTATCTATTGTGTAGCTATCTAGTCTTTCAAAAACTTAATTACCTCAAAAGACACTTTAATCCACATACAAAATTGAACAGAATTTTTCCAAACTATGTAGATTTTACATATTATATTAATATATAACCCTTGTGTTTATGACTATCAGTGTGTATTCCCCTGAATGTATTTATTTTGTATTTTGTATTTAAAATAATTCATGATGAAAACTGTATCAGGCTACATCCATGATACATGATGTTTTTTAATTGTTTCCATCATGTCTACGCGTTGGTAACATATATTTAGAAACTGGGATTTTTTTCCCCTGTGTAAAATCCTGCTAGTAATGTACTACACACTACAAATAACATTACAGTCTATGCTAAATATAGCTATTATCATAAAAATATTTAATTGCCAATTGAAGTGTGCTGTTTTAATTTCTCAGAATAGAGAGACTTGGGTGTTGCTGCAAAAACAGAGCACAGATACCACATGCACTTCTTTTCCCTGAAACTTAATGCTAGAAGAGACCATAGGTCCTAGAGTTGAACAGGTATATTAAAATGTTAGATGAAATTATTATCTTCATATGTTAGGAAGTAAACACAAAACCAGAAAGGTCATACTTTGCTTAATAGCATTTAGGTTGTAACTATGCAGAACCTGGTACTCTTAAGAAAATGGAGACAAAGCAGGAAGTCAGGGAGTCCCTCTCAATGAATGATCATAAATTATTCCAACAACGTCTTTTTGGCGATTTCTGTTAGTAGTTCAGGACAGGACCCTTAAAATTACAAAAGGAAAGAGGTAATTGTGTTCCTTTTGTCCTCCCCAGAGAACAAACAAAAGTAGTTTATCTCCCTTCATAGACTTTAGGTAGAAAGGAGAGAAACCAATGACTTTATTTTAGGAAGAGTGAAACTTAGAGGGTCGCTGCATGATGCAGGGAGCAGAATTAACAAAATAGGACTAGTAAAGAAAAAGAATAGCTAAGAAAAAATGGGCACCATTTATTGAGAAAACAGAGTAAAGTATGTGTGTGTGTGTGTGTGTATATATATATATGATAATTAAATAATAAATTTTAAAAACATTCAGGGACTTAGCCAATTTATTACCTTAACCAAAGTTTTACAATAAGTATTGCTAATCAGTTAAAATAAAATTTTATGTTTCTTAGAATTCTCCATTCCCTGTCATCCGTGCTTATGTCTTTTGAAAATATAGTGGTGGCTGACCTAGACACAAATGGCTAGTCACCTGAAGACTGGCACGGATTCGTAATCTCTCTTAGGCAAATTTTTGTTTGGCCCCTCCTGCTCTCCTAAGGTATTGCTTGGTGAGGACTAGGTCATCCTCCATAGTCAGATTCTCTATTGAAAGGCAATGCTTCAGGAATCTGGGAAAGAACTTAATCTATTCTGAACTGGTCTCAGAGTTTGGAATCGCATTTGGAAAGTCCAGGAGTCATTTTAAGAGTAAAAATCTTCAGGTCACCAAGGTCTTCTGAAAGCTCTGGGATTGGTAGGTGATATGGAAATGGTCTGAATTTTTCCATGGGAAACCAGAGTACAGAAAAGGGCAAGAGGAAGGAATGGGCAGGAAATTTACAACAGAAACCTCAGCTAGGGAACACTCAACAAGCCAACACATAAAGCATTAATATGTATTTTCATAATGGTATAATGGTCTGTTAAATAAACTAAGGATAGTTTCTAAAACTGCCAATTGTGATTGATGGTTGATGTGTGTATTTTAAAATATATTGAAAAAAATATTATTCAGCACAAGAGGTAATACTGTAATATGAACATGTTTTGTATTAGCTTTTAAAAATCAAATTAATGTTTGATTTGACCATATTTGATTCAATACTATGCTACATTGTTAAGCTAGAAGGGCCACTTTAGAAAACGGTTAAATAGCAACAATTTCTCCTTTCTTTCTTAAATTTTGGGATTTATGCTGCCATGAAAATTTTGTCTCCATATGCTGTAAGTTTGACTTCATATGTCTCAGGAAAATTATGTAAGATGCTAAATTGATTTGTTTTCTTAAAGTTGCATGTAAGCAAATTGATAACGTGGTGTGTGGGGAAGATAGCCAGAGCAATTGTTGAAATTAGGTTGTAGAAAGAAAAGAATATCAGACTTGGATATGTTCTTTTGATGATATATACTTTCGAGGGCAGATAGGGATCAATGGGCATTTGTGAACCAGGAATGAAAAGTAGAAGCAGTGCTCTGCTAAGATGTATTTATTCTTCAAATGTTGAGTAAGGGTAATAGTTGGGGAAGGCGGTTAGGACTAAGAACCTAAACTAGCATAGAAATACTGGAAATTAAAAGTAGAAAATAAATGGAAAAGAAATCATAGGCATATAATCTATGGAATTTCATTTATTAATTTATTCAACCAAGATTTATTTGGCAGGCTAGGCTCATGGCAAGCAGTGACTCATGTTGGTTAGCCCAGCACTTTGGGAGTCTGTTGCAGAAGGATCACTTGAGGCCAGGAGTTCAAGATCAGCCTGGTCAACAGAGTGAGACTGTCTCAAAAAAATTTAATACAAAATGAAAGGTAATTCATTTGGCTTCATCCAAATAACAGATGAAAAGATAGATGATAAGAAGGACAGAGCAAAATGCTGATGTTCAAGATTTCATAAAAACAGTCTGGTGAGCATGACCAATAGAAAATTGTATTATTTTGTAGTGGGCAGTGTGGTAAAGTAAGCACAGAAGGTAGACTTGACCCACGACTGGGTAGCATTAAAGAAAGAACCTTCAAGACTGAAAATGCATGGGTGCCATTATAGACGTAGGAAAGTCAACAGAAAGAGAGAGTTTTTGAAGAGGGTAGTGGTGGTAATGGGAGGCAGGAACGAATTTGATTTTGGACATCTTAAGTTTGATCTTTAAGTCTTTAAAAGCATATATTGCATTTAATTATAATAGCTAACTTATACATAATGTAGATCATTTACAAATGTCTGTTTTAGATTACATTATTGCATAAAATTTCAAAGCATCTTTAACATTCATTGGACTACTCTATATGTTGTTTCCTCTGTAATGCTGGTGTTTATATACGTTGTTTCCTCTTTCATGCTGGTATATAGCATTTAGAGTATATGAAAACTTGTCATGTATTTTTCATTTAAAGTATACAAACTCCTAGTATAACAAAAAAATTGTCTTTTATTACTGGAGTCTGACAGTTCTAAAATTTAATAACTTTTAATTTGGGAACTTTTATATTTTGCTTTTGGCATTAATATATGGTAAAAATAAATTTGAGGCAAAGGAAAAAGTATATAGCTGAGTTTTGGGAAAAGCATTTTGTAGTAATTATCCAATTAGTTAAAGATAAAAGTTTTTATTTTCTTTTCATATAGATAATTGCTATAATTTTATATCATTGTGGTCCTGAAATGATCATAATTATAATAATTACAATAACAACCTTAACAATTAACAGTTGTTTGGTACTTTATAGTTTTTAATTGATGGAGAAATAAAACAATTCTAACAAAAGATCCCTCTGTACCTATTTAAAAGAAAGAGAGATAACACAATATTTTATGGAGTATATTAAGTGACATAAAAGTGACTATGAAGTCTGAACAGAATTTCATACACATACACAGTAAAGTGAGAAGAATGAGCAGTCACAACTTCTGTATCTTCTTGATAGATATGGATGCAATTCTTTTTATTTATCCCGTGAGAGAGACCCCTAAGCTAATTCTGGAGGTATACATTTATAGTTTTAATGGTCAGAAGTCCCCAGTCTTGAATTGGAAAGTCAAAAGTTTGGGCCTTTTATTCAGGCCTATATGTTTTTGAGAAGACACCCTAAAGAGGAAAACACGCTGAAGAGGGTATGATGAAGAGGCAACTGCCTCCCTGCTTCCAAGAAAACTTATCCTTTAACCCTTACGCTATGCACCTTTTAATTTACATTATCTCATTGAACTGTCACAATACTGTAAGGTACATACAATTGCTATTATGTCCCAGATTTATGAGTGAGGAAATTGATACTAAGAAAGATTGAGGAATATTTTTAAAGTTACATAACTAATAAACAGGGGCTGATTCCAGCTCATTCTGCACCTCACATTGTCATTTCTTAAGATGCATTGTAGAGAGTCATTCTTGTATCCTACAAGAAAAGGTAAAGAAAAAATGGTTTTTATTGTTTTTTCTTGGGTACCTATGTATAACTTTGATCTCTGTAAAAATAAGCAGATTATTGGTCATAGTCTGTTATCTCACAAAAACTCATCCTATTCTAGGAAGAGGAAAATTATAAAGATGATTGGAGCTTTAATAGGGAAACTACTATCATAGGATGCAAAAGATTATCCATTCGTCCATCTATACATGCATGCATACATATTTGCATACATACATTAATTCATTTATTTGTCATTCATTCAATGAGCATTTAATAAACCCCTACTATGGACCTACTTTTGCCAAAGCACACTGTAAGTACATGAAGAAAATCAGAGGCTTTCTCTCCCTTCAAAGATCATACTACCTTCCTTGATGTGGACGAGGTACTGGGCTAGCTACTCTTTAGACATGAACTCATTTATTTGAAACTCGTGTGCTGTAATGTAAATCCTACAGCTGCTCCTGTTCTCCCTGTAAGGAAACTAAGGCTCAGAGAAATTACATCCAAACCACACAGGTTGTGAATGACAGGACTGAGTTCTGATTATATGTTTTTCTGGCTGCAGACTCATGGTCTCAACCACAATGTGATTCAACCTGTTTCCCAAGTGTGAGAAATGTCATGATGAAGATTAGTGCAAGATATAGTGCTGGCAGAAAGGAGAATGTGAGGACAAGTTGGCAATGATAGTCTGGGAAGACTTTAGCACATGAGATTTCTCTTATTTGTAATATAGAGATAACTAGTTCATGGAATTGTTTGGGGAATTAAAGGAAATAACTAATATAAAGGAACTTGCTGCACTGGATGCTTAATAACTGAAAGCATCCACTCACTATCACTTATCTCCAATTTCAGTTTCAATTACTGGTCACATTTCTTTTTCTTGCCTTTCTTCCATCTTTGATTGGTATTTCAGAAGCATTTACTCTATGAATATACATTCTACCTCTCCTACCCTTTACTTAAAATTTTGGAATATGATTAAAGATCAACAGACAACTTTTCAACATTTGATCATTCATGTGAATCCACTGGGATTCATAATTGGGATAGGAATCGTGAACATATTCCTCTCAACTTTAGAAAATACCATCATGTTTCCTGGCACAGTTTAATTCTTTACTTGCAGATAGAAAGGGGTTTGGTGGGAGGGATGTCTTCAGAGTTTTTCGTCTGGGAGAGTGAGCCATCATTACTGGCTAGGGAGCTTGCCTTTTTGTGTATGTAGCCTTATTCAAAGATTTGATTGAATGGGTTGCAGAGAAGTGTATGAAAATTAGAGTAAGGAAAAGTGTATAGTCAGCTCTTAAAAAGAGTCAATGAGATCAATATCTGAGCCCAAACATCAGAATTTACTAAAATATATTCAAAACTTTGTATTTATAGAAAAAGTCTTCATTTTTTGCTCCTGACTTCATGCCTATGTATAATTTTATATTGCTGCTTGAACCTGTATTTTTGTAAATCACATGCATAACTTCATGCAACAGAAAACTGTTTAAAGATTATTATTTTGTGATAGAATAAATTATATCCCATACCTTTAGTAAAATCTATCTATAGCATTATAAACTGTAGCCCTGTATAATAAATACTAAGAACAATAATCAACA
The DNA here is from genome assembly GCF_007565055.1 of Rhinopithecus roxellana. NCBI lineage: Eukaryota > Metazoa > Chordata > Mammalia > Primates > Cercopithecidae > Rhinopithecus > Rhinopithecus roxellana. Next base: position 80,696,374 of record NC_044569.1, on the reverse strand, counting down.
TTATAATATGGCTAAATATGATTTGTAGAACAAACCCAGGGTGTATTTTAAAAGTAGAATAAGAAATTATCTTTGATTGATACTGTCTGTAACTTCCAACTTTGTCTAATATCGGTCACTCCAACTACGAAAACATTAAAACTTAAAAAGGAAGAAAAAAACTGAAATTCTATAATGCATTTCTAATGCTTTGAAAGAAGTTTAGAAATTTAGAAAATCCCAGAGGCCACGGCTTTATTAAAGAATGCTGCAAATGTGAATTCACTTCTTAGAAATTGCTTTAAGCATGTAAGAAATGTAAGGGTGATAACGAAGTGGGGTTTTTTTTTTTTTCCCCACTTTCGCTAATAAGGTCCCCATGGATAACTATTTCCCATATCAGGAAAGAGACATGTGCTTCCTTTAACATCTGCCACATAGAGGATATTAAGGATTTTCTTTGCCTTTAGTTCTTTCCTCTGTTTGCCATTCTTCACAGTAGGGAATGGGGGGAAAAGGCCCAAGAATGTGATTTTTTTCACTTAATTTTTGTTACAACTGCTCACCGCATTGTTCCCAAGTTCTTCTCTTAAGCTGAGAATTTTAACCTTTTACTTTAGCCTTGCTTCTTTTTGACCTCAAGACTTGATTTTCTTAGTGGCTCATCCTATCTTAAAATTTATGTCATAGTTTTTATCATCTCAAGAAAAGTAACAATGCTGGGACTAACATTACTAGTAACTCTCTTATTTTAAATATTTGGGTTCAGAGGAAATAGTAATTGAAAGCAAAATATGTGTTATTGGACCTGCAATAGAAAACTCGATTTATAATCTGGCATATTTTTTCATGATGTTTTTTCATCCTAGAATAGTTCTGATTATCAGACAAAATTATCTGGAGTGTTCCTTGCCAACTTAAATGTTCTCTGCACCCATTTCTAATATTTTGGAGAACAAATAGATCTTTTACTAATTTTACAATAAAAGGACACAAATACAAAATATATTTCTGACCAAGTTTATATGAACAATTTTCACATGGGATTGCCCTGAATTCTAGGCTGTATCATTGTCACCAGAGCATATCTCACATGGTTCTTTTCGTTGTTTATCCATCTCACATGGTTCTTTTCGTTGTTTATCCTCCATGATACCTAAGTTGGAAACACAAGGAGATTCCATTAAATGATAAAATTGACTCATTTTTCGTTGCTCTGCAGCATAGGAAAGTGGAAAGTACACAGAGTTTGGTTTAACACACTATCTCTGTTCATATCTCAGACCTCACCCTCTACAGTGGTTTGCTCACCCACGTACTAATGGGCTAAGAACCCCTGCCTCGCATGTTGTTTTATTTCAAAGTTCAATGGATTAATAAAGTATATTAATAAATGTACATTTATTTAAAAAATACATATTCATGATTGAAGCATTTTTCCTCAGGAAAATGGCTTCAATCACCTCAAAATAGCTTTATCCTCAAAATAGCTTCCATCACCAATATAAGATTAATAAAATATTACATATTCACGTGAAGCATATAGTCATGAAAAAATTCCAAAAAGTACCAAAATGTATAAAGAAAAAGGAAGGGTCCCCTGTTCTTCACTCCCAGTCTACTGTGCCCCCAGCAATAATCTCCATTAACAGTTTGGCATGTACCTTTCCAAACAAGAGAGATAAATAGAGCAATCAATAGTTTTTATTTAAAAATATAGTCACCAAAATTTTGGACACAGATGCTTCTCAACTTTCAATGTGATTGCATCTCAACAAATCTATTGTAAATTGAAAATATTCTAAGTCAAAATGGATTTGATATGCCCAAGGTACTTAACACCGTATCTTAGCCTAGCCTACCTTAAACATGCGCAGAATACTTACATTAGCCTACAGTTAGATGGAATTATCTAACATAAAGCTTGTTTATAATAAAATGTTGAGTATCTCATGTAATTTATTGAATGCTGAGCTGAAAGTGAAAAACAGAATGGTTGTATGGGTGCTCAAAGTACGGTTTCAACTGAATGTGTCTTGCTTTCACACCATCGTAAAGTCAAAAAATTGCTAAGTTGAACCATTGTAAGTCAGGAACCGTCTGTATATGTTTTTCATTTTTATCATGATTTTGAATCAGTTGTTGGAAAGAACATTTTGCCAATGTTTTGCTGATGTTTTCGTTGTGTTCAGCTGTTACTACAAAAGAACTAACAATTTACAGGCTAAAGAAAAGTGGGATGGGATTGACCACACACTTATTTTTTTGGAACCATTCATTAATTGTGGCAAGGATTTGCTGAAATGACGAGTAAATGCACATCTTAACTTTATACAGAAATGGAGGCTAAGCCAAATAAAGACTTGCTCTTAAAATATTGCTCTGCAAATGTCTGCAGAGCTGAAATGTGTAAATTAGAGATTCATTGAAGTCTGCTAGCCAAAAGTGAAAATGAAAGTGCTTTCAGCTTGCTAATTAATGCTGCATGTGGAATTTGCAGGGGGAAAAAAAAAACCACCCAGACCTATGAGCAAAAGTAGTGATCTGGTTGTCAAAAGAATTGTGTCTCATTCTATTATGCTACTGAATATGGAACCCTTAGTAATAAACCTGTCTTTTGTCCCCAGCGTAAATGCTTAAAATTAGGTGACATATTCTCTACCTTGTTATTGTGTGACAATAAGATGAGGGAAAAGAATATCCAAAATTGACCAAATTCCAGAATAAGACATGATATAACTATAATATATAGCTGTGATTTTAATGTTCTGATTTATATGTTGTTTGTACATTTTACATTTTGTTTCTTTTATGATACATAATACTTTACATACTTATGTGATACATGTAAGTATTTTTTACATGCATAGAATGTATAATGATCAAACCTGCTTATTGGGGGCACCCATCACCTTGACTATTTATCATTTCATCACCTTGAAAAGGGATAACATTTCAAGTTCTCTGATCTAGTTATTTTGAAATATACAGTACACTGTTGCTAATCGTAGTCACTTTAGCCTGTTATCAAACCTTAGAACTTATTTTTCTATCTAAACTGTAAGTTTATACCCATTCATCTACCTCTCTTCATTTTCCCTACTCATTCTAACACACTTACCCGCCTCTGGTATCTATCATTCTGTTCTCTATCACCATGATATCAAATTTTTTAGCACCTATATATGAGTGAGAACATGTGGTATTTATCTTATTATACCTGGGTTCTTTGACTTAACATAATGTCCTCCAGTTCCACCCATGTCACTGCAAATGACATGATTTCAATCTTTGTTATGGCCAAATCATATTCTATTATGTATATATACCATATTTTCTTTCATTTGTTTATTGATGGACACTTAAGCTGATTCCATATTTTTGCACAATAAACATGCTAGTGTAGGTATCCTGTCGATATACTGATTTCCTTTGGATGGACATCGAGTAGTAGGATTCCTGGATCATATGGTAGTTCTATTTTTAGTTTTTTGAGAAATCTCCATGCTGTTTTTCATAGTGCTTGTACTAATTTACATTCATACCAACAGCGTATAAGTGTTTGCTTTTCTCCACATCCTTGCCAACATCTCTTACATTTTATTTTCTGTGATAGCCATTCTAACTGGGCTAAGATGATCTCTCATTGTGGTTTTGATTTGCATTTCCCTGATCATTACTGATGTTAAGCATTTTTTCATATACCTGTTAACCATTTGTATGTCTTCTTGTGGGAATTGTCTGTTTATGTCCTTTGCCGAATTTTTAAGACATTATTTGGTTTTATATTGTTGAGTTGTTAGAGTTCTTTGTGTATTTTGGGAATTAGTCCCCTGTTGGATGAACAGTTTGTGCGTATTCTTCCCCATTTAACAGGTTGTTTCTTCACTTTGTAGTTTGTTTCCTTTACTGTGTAGTGCTTTTTAGTTTAATATAATATTATTTGTCTTTTTGTTTTAGTTTCTATGCTATTGAAGTCTTAGCTGTGAAGTATTTGCCTAGACCAGTCCTGAAATGTTTTCCTTATAGTAGTTTTCTTTTAGTAGTTTTATAATTTGGGGTAAGTTTAAGTCTTTAGTCCATCTTGAGTTGATTTTTATATATGGTGAGATGGATACAGTTTCATTCTTCTGCATATGAGTATTTAAATTTCCCTGTACATGTATTGAAGAGGGTGTCTTTCCCTAGTATATATTCTTGGTTTCTTTGTCAAAATTAGCTGGGTGTAAATATGAGGATTTATTTTGGGGTTCCCTACTCTGTTCCATTAGTCTATGTGTTTATTGTAATAACAATACCATGCTGTATTGGTTACTATTGCTCTGTAATATAATTTGAAGTCACATAGTATGATACCTCCAGCTTTGTTCTTTTTACTCAGGATTACTTTGGCTATTCTTCTCATTTTTGGTTCTATATGAACTTTAAGTTTTTTTATTTCTGTGAAAAATGACATTGGTACTTTGATAGGGATTGTGTTGAATCTGTATGTTGCTTTGAGTAGTATGGTCACTTAACAGTATTAATTCTTCCATTTCATGAGCATGGATATATTTCTTTTTTTTTTTTTTTTTTTTTTTTTTTTTTGAGACGGAGTCTGGCTGTGTCGCTCAGGCTGGAGTGCAGTGGCCGGATCTCAGCTCACTGCAAGCTCCGCCTCCCAGGCTTACGCCATTCTCCTGCCTCAGCCTCCCGAGTAGCTGGGACTACAGGCGCCCGCCACCTCGCCCAGCTAGTTTTTTGTGTTTTTTAGTAGAGACGGGGTTTCACCGTGTTAGCCAGGATGGTCTCGATCTCCTGACCTCGTGATCCGCCCGTCTCGGCCTCCCAAAGTGCTGGGATTACAGGCTTGAGCCACCGCGCCCGGCGGAGCATGGATATATTTCTATTTGTGTCCTCCTGTGTTATTTTAATCAGTGTTTTGCAGTTTTCCTTGTAGAGACCTTTCACTTCCTTGGTTAAGTTTATTTCTTGGGATATTTTGTAGCTATTGTAAGTGGAATTGCCTTCTTGATTTCATTTTCAGCTATTTCACTATGATGTACAGAAATGCTACTGATTTTGGTATGTTCATTTTGTACTCTGCAGCTTTACTAAATTTGGTTATTAGATATAATCGTTTTTTGGTAGAATCTTTGGTTTTGCTAGATATGTCATCTGCAAAGAGAGACAGTTTTACTTTTTGTTTTTGCAATTTTGATGCTATTTATTTATTTATTTATTTATTTTTTAAGATCGAGTCTCACTCTGTTGCCCAGGCAGGAGTACAGTGGCACAATCTTGGCTAACTGCAACCTCCACCTCTCAGGTTCAAGCAATTCTCCTGCCTTATCCTTCTATAATCCTGAGTAGCTGGGATTATAGGTGTTTGCCACCACGCCCTGCAAATTTTTGTATTTTTAGTAGAGACGGAGATTCACCATATTAGCCAGGCTAGTCTTGAACTCCTAACCTCAAGTGATCCACCCACCTCAGCCTCCCAAAGTGCTGGGGTTACAGACGTGAGACACTGTGCCAGGCTGATGCCATTTATTTATTGCTATAGCCTGATTGCCTTGGCTAGAACGTCCAGAAATATGTTGAATAGGAATGATGAAAGTGAGCATCCTTGTCTTGTTTCATATCTTAAGGAGAAAGCTTTCAACCTTTCCCAGTCAGTATGATGTTAACTGAGGGTTTGTTGTATACAACTTTTATTATGTTGAGGTATGGTCCTTCTGTGCCTAATTTGTTGAGGGCTTTTACTATGAAGTGAGGCTGAATTTTATCAAACGCCTTTTCTGCATCTTTTGTTTTTTTCCCTTCATTCTGTTGATGTGATGCATTTTCTTTTTATTGATTTGGTACATGAAACCACCCTTGCATCCCTAATATAAATCTCACCTGCTCATGGTTTATTATCTTTTTGATGTGCTGTTACATTCTGTTGATTAGTATTTTGATGGGGATTTTTGTATCTCTGTTCATCATGAATATTGGCCTGTAGTTTCACTATTTGTCAAATCTTTGTCTGGTTTTGGTATCAGGGTAATATTGGCCTTATGGAATGAGTTAGGGAGAATTTCCTTCTCTTTGATTTTTTTGGAATAGCTTGAGGATTAGTATTATTTCTTCTTTATATCTTTGGTAGAATTCATCAGTGAATTTATCTGGTCCTGGTCTTTGCTTTGTTGGAAGATTTTCATTACTGATTCAACCTCACTACTCATTACTGATCTGTTCAGGTTTTCTCTTTGTTTCTGATTCAATTTTAGTAGGATGTATGTTTCCAGAAAATTATCCATTTCCTATAAGGTTTTTGGTTTGTTAGCATATAGTTGTTCATAACAGTGTCTGATGATCTTTTGTATCTCTGTGGTATCAGTTGTAATGTCTCCATTTTCATTTCTGATTTGTTTAAAACTTGAGTCTTCTATCTTCTTTTCTTGGTTAGTCTAATAATTTATTAGTTTTGGTTATTTTTTAAGAGCTAACATTTGGTTTTATTGTTTTTTATATTGTTTGTTAGTCTCTATTTCATTTAGTTCTGCTCTAAACATTATTTTTTTTCCTTTTGCTATTTTTGGGTTTAGTTTATTCTTGCTTTTCCAGTCCCTTGGGGATCATCATTAGATTGTTCATTTGAAATCTTTCTACTTTTTAAATGTAGGCATTTATTGCTATAATATTCCCTCTTAGTACTGTTTTTGCTATATACCATGAGTTTTGGTATATTATGTTCCCATTTTCATTTGTTTCAAAAAATTTTTTAATTTCCAACTTAATTTCTTTATAACCCAGTGGTCGTTCAGGAGCATACTGTTTAATTTACAAGTATTTATGAGTTTCCAAAGTTTAACTTGGTGTTGATTTTTAGTTTTATTCCATTATGGTCAGAGAAATACTTGTTATAATTTGTAATCTTTCAAATATTTTTAGACTTGCTTTGTGGCCTAACATATAGTAGCTCCTGGAGAATATTCTACGTGTTGAGAATAGGACGTATTCTGCAGTTGTTGAATAAAATGTTATATTAAATGTCTGTTAAGTTTCCTTGGTCTAATGTGTAGTTTAATGTTTCTTTGTAGATCTGTCTAGATGATCTGTGTAATGCTTAGAGTAGGGTGTTGAAGTCTCCCGCTATTCTTGCTTTAGAATCTATTGCCATATTTAGACATCTTTAGATCTAGTAATATTTGCTTTAATGAATCCGGGTGCTCCAGTGTCAGGTGCATATATATTTAGAATGTTTATATCCTTTAGCTGTTTTATCATTTTATCATTATAAAATGACCTTCTTTGTCCTTTTTTTTTTCCTTTTTAGTGTTTTTGACTTTAAGTACATTTTATGTGATATAAATATAGCTATTCCTGCTCACTTTGGGACTGTTGTTGCTTTTTTTGGGGGGGGTGGTGCGGCAGGGTCTTACTCTGTGGCACAGGCTGGAGTACAGTGGCATAATCTCTGCTCACTACGACCTCCACTTCCTGAAATTCAAGTGATTCTCATGCCCCAGCCTCCTGAGTAGCTGGGACTACAGGTGTGCACCACTACGCCCAGCTGATTTTTGTAATTTTAGTAGAGAGAGGGTTTTGCCTTGTTGGCCAGGCTGGTCTCGAACTCCTGGCCTCAAGTGATCCACCCGGCTTGGCCTCCCAAAGTGCTGGGATTACAGGCCTGAGCCACCGTGTCTGGCTTCACTTTTGGTTTTCTTGTGTGGAATATCTTTTTCCATCCCTGTACTTTCATTCTATAATGAATCTTTACAGGTAAAGTTTATTTTTTGTGGGCAGTTTGTAGTTGGATTATTTTAAAAATTCACTCTGCAAGTCTATGTCTTTTAGGATGAGAATTTAATTCATTTACGTTCAAGCTTGTTACTGATGTGTGAGATTTTTTTCCTGTCATACTGTTATTTTCTGGTTTAGTATATTCTTTATTCCCTTACTTTTTCCTCATTTGTGTCTTTGCTTTACCAGTGATTATTAGTTACTATGTGTTTTCATGATGGTAAATGCTGTCCTTTCACTACTGGGTTGGGGACTGCCTTGAGCATTTCTTGTAGGGAGAGTCTAGTGCTAATGAATTTCCTTTGCTTTCAATTGTCTGGGGAAAATTTTATTTCTCCTTCATTAATGAGGGATAATTTTGCTGGGTATAGTATACTTTGTGATTTTTTTTTTTTCATTTTAGCACTTTGAATATGTCATCCTATTCTTTCCTGGCCCATAATGGATTTCTGCTGAGAAATCCATTAGTGTAATGGAGTGTTCCTTTATAGGTGACCACATGCTTTTCTCTTGCTGTGTTTAGAATTCTCTATCTTTGACTTAAGATAGTTTGATTATGATGTGCCATGAAGATCTTGTTGCATTTTATCTGTTTGGGGATCTCAGAACCTCCTCTATCTGAATGTCTAAATCTCTTCCTAAATTGGGGAGTTTTCATTTATTATTCTATTTAATAAGTTATTGAATGCTTTAATTTTCTCTTTGCCTTGTGGGACTCCCATAATTTTAATATTTGATTGTTTTATGGGTTTATCATATGTCACAAAAACTTTGCTCATTCTTTTTATTCTCTTTATTTTTTTCTGACAAGGTTATTTCAAAAGACCTGTCTTCAAGTTCTGGGATTTTTTTCTTCTGCTTGATCTAGTTTATTGCTGAAGCTTTCAAATGTATTTTTTATTTTATTCAAATAATTATTCAGTTCTAAAACTTCTGGTATTTTAAAGTAATATCTATCTGTTAAATTTTCATTCAAGTCCTGAATTGCTTTTTCTGATTTCTTTGTATTGTTTTTCAGATTTCTATTGTAACTCACTGAGGTTCTTTAGAAGCAATAATTTAATTTCTTATTCTGGGATTTCATGAATTTCTTTCTGATTGGGATCTATTGCTGGAAAAATATTATGTCCCTTTAAAGGTGTCATACGTTTTTCCTTTTGCATGTTTCCTGTGCCCTTACATTGGTATCTCTGCATCTACTATATAGTCATTTCTTCCAAATTTCTGAATTTGCTTTCATCATGGAGGACTTTTTCCTGAATATGTACCTATGGTGTTGGTTGAGTAGGGCACTTTGGCTTGGATTTTAGATGTGTGCAGTAGTGTAGTTTTTGTAAAACTTCTTTGGCTGTAAACATCATCAGTAGTATCTGTGATTTTCCTAGTGGCTTAGGGTGCGATTGCTATTAGAGGCTGTGATGAAGTTTTTCTGTGGGCTAGAATGCCAGGAAGGCCAGTCTTTAGGCCCCGTGGTGGCAGCAATGGGCTGAGATGCCTGTCCTTGGGTCCCAGAGGGGTGCATCCTGGTGTTAGTTGGTTCAGGTAAACCGATTCTTGAGCCTCCAGGTGGCTTACTCCAATTCTGGTAGATAGCAGTGGGCCAGGTGGGTGGGTTCTCAGGTCCCTGGGCAGCTAGCATGGCAAGGGTGAAGGTAATAGGACAACTATCTGGGTCCCACATGGTGAGTGCTTATATTGGCAGTGGGACTGTGATGAGCTAAGTGGGCCGGTCTCAACACTCACAGGTGCTATGTGCAGATAGATGCCAACTGTGGTGGTAGCTGGTGGGTAGCAGGAGAAGTGTTCATGTGCATTGGTGGTGGACTGGGCTAAGCAATCTCTTTGCCTCCAGACTCTGTGCTCTGGGATGGGAAAAGTTGGGCAACACTGGGCCAGATGAGCTCATCTTCTGGCCTCCTGATGGTGTGTGTGAGTGTCAGCATGGTAGGCAGGGGTGGGGTGATCCCCAGGCCACCATCATAATGCTTAGGTTGTGGGCAGCAGTGGTTATGCTGCAGTCCTGCCACTGGATAGGGTGGTGCTACCTTCAGTGGCAGCAGCCGAGCCTGGTGGCTGGGGAATGTGCACACCACTTGCACCCAAGCTTTAGTAGAATTCATACCTAAGTCCTGCTGTCGTAGCTAGCTTCTTGCTTGCACTTTCTGTGTGCTTTCCCCTTAGACACAGTAATGTTTGGTGGTTGCTCACACCTAAGTCCCAGAGGCAAGAGCCAGGGCTTGTCGAGCACCTCAGCTGCAGCACCACTGGAAAGCGGAAGAGTGCAATGTGTTGCCACTGGCGCTCTAAAGTGGTAGCTTGTTGGAGCCCCTTAGATCTCCGGGTGTTTTTGGGACCCAGTGTGAGCCCTCTCTCTGGGGCAGTGCCATTGTAAGATCTCCCAGCAGCTCCCTTTGTTGGTTTCAGGACCTATGAAGAGTCAAAGGGCTTTCCTGTGGCTCAGATTGCCACAGTCCATGGTGGAAATGTGGACTGTTGAAGGTTTCTCACTTACTCTTTCCTTGTATTGAGGAGTCTCTCTTGGTATCTGGCACCTAGTTGATTTCAGGTGAGCAGATGCCTTTCTTCCTTCTCCTTTAGGTAGTTGCTGTCACTTTCGTATTGAATTTTAGCATTTTCTCTTGGATAATATAAAATATCTACTCACTATCTTGGTTCTTCTTAGTGAAGGAGGCAAGTATAAAATGCCTCTAGGCAACCATCTTGAAGCTCCTCTACAAATTTTTTATGAGGGTCTACCAAATCAACAAGAAATTAGTGGCTTATTGCTGGTCCTCAAAACTCAGTTACTTATCTATGGCAAGATATGTATGGGACTTGGAAACAAGCAGTGATATATCTGTTGAATCTAATAATAAATGGGCTTGGATTTTGCATGTCTTTTCTTTACATTTCATGTTCAAAGTTGTTGCTTTTGTTTTGTTTTATTTTGTTTTACAAACTGCTTATCCATGATAAATTAGAAACACAAGACTGGACTCTTCATCACGGAGAGTTTGAGAAGCACTGCAGTAGGCGCTAGATACAACAGAGAACAAAAACAGACCTAGCCTGCTCTCTCAGAGCTTGAGTCCTGGGAGACACCCAGATATTAATCAAATAACAACTCCCCAGTGATTTTGGTATTCAAACTGAGATAAGTGCCCTTCCTGAACGACTCTTCTCCTCTCTCCACACCCCCCCTTTTATTTTCTCATCCATTCTACCCCCTTGTGATCCCCTATCCTGCCACCTCTTTACCCATTCATCTCTCCTCTCCCTCCCTCCCCCCAGCATGACTTGTTCTCCCTATTGTCAACCTTAATCTTTTATTGTTTTTTACATATTTTGATTTTTATATCTGACAAACTGTCAATTTAAGCAATTGAGTAAATAATCATCTTTTAAAATTTTATTTTTAATTGACAATAATCACACTTATGAGGTACACAGTGATTTTTTCCATATATAGTACATGTAGAATAGATCAAAGTAATTAGTATATCCGTTATCTAAAGCATTTATTATTTCTTGGTGTTGAGAACATTCAATATGCTCCTTCTAGCTATTTGAAACTATACATTATTATTAACTGCAGTCATCCTAGAGTGGTATAGAAAACTAGAACTTATTTCTCCTATCTAGCTGTAATTTTGTATCCATTAATAAATGTGTCTCCAATCAACAAATACAAAGCTATTTCAATATTCCAATGTTTGAAGAGTATGATATTCTCTTTGATTACCAAACAGTATATTCCTATATCCCTTTTCCTTTGTTCCTTCCTCCTTTCCTTCCTTTCTTCCATCCTTCTATTGAGGAATTTACTTAGAATCTCTTGAGCCCTAGATATGTGGCGAAGATTAGGCCAGAAGAAAATATAAGCAAAAGAAATAAGAGAATTTGAATTCATGATTCTTTGAATATTTAACCTAGTTATGCTGTGTCTTAGGATGCAATTTCCTTGCATGTATTCTTTAAAAAGGAGTAGAGGTTAACATGGCTTTTGAAAATTATTTAGAATATCAAATATAATTGGCACTGCTCATTTTTCTAAAAGCCCAAAAATATAATCAAAATGGAATTTTATTTAGATCAGTACTTTACTTTGACTTTAAGATAGGACTTCTTATATAAATGAAGAAACAGTTTATTTTCTGAAGCATAGAATCACTGAATTATAGTACATTTCACATTACTTAATAACATTTGTAAGTAACAGTTGAAGTGATTTGTGTGTGAAAAGTTGTGGAAGTTTTTCCCAGTTTAATTTATTAGTTTATTTTAGTATTTGTCACTATATTTATTATTGAAAATTGGTTATTATATTGTATTGGTTGTATAAAATAGTACTTTAAGGAAAAATTATTTGAATAGAATTTTAAAAATCTCACCTCTTGACTTTGTATTATCTAGAGAATAATGCTCAATCCACACTATAAAGCATCTAAACATTTCATCAGAAAACTAGAGATATAGAGCATAGTATCCAATAAACAGAAACTTTCTACGCCCTCAGAGATGTTCATGTATGGCATGGTTTCCTCCCATGGCAAGTGTTCGCAGTATCATCAGAGAATTGGGAGACATAAGCTCATAGCCTGGAAAGGCACACGGTGGAGAGAAAATGCCACAGATTATGGAGTCAGCTGCCCCTGAGTGTTAAGTGTGCTTTGGCACATAGACCATCTGGAGAAAACCATTCAGTCAGAAGCCCAGGATATGCCCCTGTGACATTAGATAACCTGGGCTTGCTTTGAGGATTGATAAATTAGTACCAAAATATAATTTTTAATTACTCTTTAATGGCACATAGTATCTACTAATTAAATAGTAAAATTTTTATGTGTGTGAGCTACTTCAAACAATTAGGGCACAAGGGTGTCAATTTTTGTAAGAATGATGTGTCCCAATAAGGGAGACAGTGATTTAAGGACCCAAGACTAGAATGTGCAGAACAACTAGGCCATAAAGAAACCTCACTGAGTTTCATACTGAGACATTATATAGTTTATTGTCCAAACCAGGATATATTTGAGAGCCAAAGGAGGGCATGGTTAATAATTATACTGAAAGAATAACTGTACACCAAGACTGTGTAAGGTAGACCCCACACAGTTCCCTTATCTTTTATGTTTCTACATGTCTCCCTGCTTTGGCTTTCTCTGATGAATTTGGCTCAAGAGATTCTAAATAAATTCCTCAATAGAAGTATGGAAGAAAGGAAGGGGAGGAGGAAGGGACAGAGGAAAAGAGATATAGGCATATACTCTTTGGTAATCAATGAGAGAATAGAATACTCATCAAATTGGAAGTATTGAAAGAGTTTTGTATTCAACATGGACCCCTGTAACTTCTCTAGCCCAGCGCTCCCCTACCACTTTTACTTCTGCTACAGCTACTAACCATGTTAGTAGTTTCAGCTTTTCAAATTTTACCATGCAAACGAATCTTCTGGGAGTCTGGTTAAAATGCAGATTCTGATTTAGTAGTTCTGGGGTAAAGTCTCTGATTCTGTATTTCTAAATTCACTGGTCGTTTTGATGTGGTCATTGGCCCACACCTTGAGAAGAAAGTGTTAGTTCAAATTCCAAGAGATGAAATCCCTTGGCCTAATTCACTTTTCTGGTTTGGCCGCATTGGCTATGTGTTTGACTTGTTTGACGGCCCTTCGGTCAGGTGCCTGCCTTGGCAGTTTCAGCCTGGAGTAGTTGTGTGGCTATCAGTGCAGTAGGATGTTGGCATGTTAATTTGTACTAGAAGGGAGCATAGAAATGAGATGTATACAATCAAATGATATACTCAATGTAATTCATTGTTCTGTTTAGTTTAATTGCATGGATAACCACTGAGGAAGAATCCTGAAATGTGCCATCAACAGTGAACACTCTGAATCAGGGGCTTGGAAGCTCAGTAAATGTTCTCTCTTTGGCTTAAGTAAAGAAACAGGGATTTTCAAAATAGAATCTACTGTGCTTTATCCAAGGAAAGATTTTATAGATGGCCATGCTTATGTGACATTGGTGTAGCAGCATAAAACATGGAATGGGGTTGAGGGGAGGTACTATAACCAGCTCTTGATTAATTCGTAGTAATCACATTGTAAGAGCTCTTAATTTGACATTATTCAAAGAGTTTAAATTGACACAGTTAGTACAGTAACAGATTAGTTTTTCTTAATGGTCAACAAAGACAGATTTTTAAATTTTGATTTGATGAGAATTCAATGTTTTATTATGACAGAAACAGTTTACATGAAAATGAGTATATATACCACTACTATGAAAAGGATACTCATTATCTGGGAATCCTTTCTATTCTTAGTAGTGTTTTTTCCTCAAACTAGTCTGACATTACTTCTTGGCTATACTCTTACTATAACAAAAATAAAATATCCACAAAAACACAATGTTTTCCCTTCTTTCATTGATTTTTTAAATTATATTTTCTTTTTTTTTTTTTTTTTTTTGAGACGGAGTCTCACTCTGTTGCCCGGGCTGGAGTGCAGTGGCCGGATCTCAGCTCACTGCAAGTTCCGCCTCCCAGGTTTACGCCAATCTCCTGCCTCAGCCTCCCAAGTAGCTGGGACTACAGGCGCCAGCCACCTCGCCCGGCTAGCTTTTTTTGTATTTTTTAGTAGAGGCAGGGTTTCACCGTGTTAGCCAGGATGGTCTCGAACTCCTGACCTCGTGATCCGCCCATCTCGGCCTCCCAAAGTGCTGGGATTGCAGGCTTGAGCCACCGCACCCAGCCTTAAATTATATTTTCATTTGTGACTTGCTGTATATACTGCTTCTGCTTTATGCAAAGAAGTATTAGAGTAAGGTCCTCACTACCTATGACCATTTGGGAAAATATGACCTACATGCATGAAAAAATTAGTGTATAATACAATATAAAAGTTTTGGGCTATGAAAATCATGATTTTAGAAAATAGAATAAAGGTGGTTTTGAGTCATTAATTTATAGCTTTAGGCATTTGCTGAATATCTGCTATACACAAAGCATAATGCTGGCTTCAAGGCACACAGCAATGAAGAAAAGTCTAGCCTCTGTCCTCCACCTGTTTGTAATTTAGTTGATTTGCTCCTCAGAGGAAGAGATGTTCTCCTTAGAGGGTTATTTCTCCTTCTCTGGTACCTCCACACATCAACCCCCAACAATTATCACTTAATTTTTGATAATTCCCAGGATATTTCTTGCTAATCCCATGATTCCTGACCCCAGAATCCTTTACCAAATACCTATTCTCCAACCCACATGAGAGCTGCCTACTATTGAGCTTGTTCCAAGCCACTATCATTATCACCTTTCATCATCTTTCTCCTCTCTATCCTCCTCTCTGTTCTTTGCTCCTGAGTTTACTTTCTTTATATTCTACTATTTCTATAATCCAACTCTTTCTAAAGCCTGCCTTCATTGAGAGACAATATAACATAGAGGAAAGAATGTGGAATGCTACACATGTCATTAAGTTCTAGTATTGCCATTAATTCATCATAAATGAAAAGTTAATTCATTTTCTTCCCCAACATAACATAGCATCTGTCTTTTTCAGGCTTTTCTCACAATACCCAGACATGTGTTTCCTGCTGAGATATACCAGTAGAATTTAGATGGAAGTTTATTTTGGAATTAGGAAACCACTTTCTAATACTATGTTTGTCACCAAAACTTTTATTGATTTTTCATTCTTTAAGATGTCGATAACTTCAGTGCAAGAGAGAGAAACAGTAAAGGGAGCTGGGTGAAATTATCTTGTATATTAAATAATGAATTTATATTATTAAAAAATTATAAAATATCATCTATAATAATATCAAAGTTTTCAGAAAAAGTCTTGAGGCTAAAGGAAAGGAAATTGTATCAGTTGGGATTGGGATCTAATCTGGAAAGTGGAGCCCATTCCATGACATCCATTAGGAAAATTTAACACTAGGCACTCACAGTGGTGTTTGAAGAGCTAAAAAGCCAAGCAGGGGTTCGTGAAGTAACTCAGGAATTGATAACAGAAAGAGGTGGCTCCCATAGTTAGCAGTGGAAGGGCCAGGGAGGATATTACTAGATATTACTGGAGCTCAAGCCCAGAGCTCCTACATGGGAATCAGATTAGCAAAAGAGGCTTCTTAGCAGGAACTAGGGCATAGAGGATATACTCCCCATGCTGGAGATGGGTATACTGCCTGAACCAGAGAGGGTGTGTGCATGGGGAGGGAGGAGGGCATAACCAGTTATTCTCTTTTTGTCCTATTATTCATCTCTGCCAGTGTCTCTCATTGTCTAAACCCAGTCATAAGGCACTAGGCAAGAAAACCTAGGAAATACAATTTGCAATAGAAGGAGAACAGATCTGAGAACAAACCAGCCAGTGACCATTGTAACAGATAAGGGAGCATGTATTGTGAATCCTTACAGAATAATTATTTTAGGATGTATTTGTTCTGTAAATCCAAGAAGAGGTTTGTAGCTCAGGCTTCTTGCTGTCTCAGAATATTGACAATAAGAAATTCAGATTCATCACTGAGTAGTCCCGGCTCACCCATTACCATAGGGAGAAGAACTGTTGAAGGGCAGTGGTAGGAGAGTTTAGGAGAATACCTAAATGAGTGTACATTCTAATCATTCACCTCTAAGTTTCTTTAAAAACATGAGTACTTAATAGGTCTAAGATGATCACAGGGTTTCTCTCTCCACACACACTCCCAAAACACAATACACTTTACCTGCTTGCTAATGGCTGAAAATATCAAGAGAAAAAGCCTTTCATTCCACAATTAGACATAAAAGGTTTAAATTACAAGTACCTAGTGGAAGTAACATTTTTTCTGTGAGGGAATTTCAGATAAAGGATAATCAATCAATCAATCTGTCAATCCATTACTCAGTAAAATGACATACAGAGAGCTGGTGTGCACACAAATAGCTAGAGAATTAGCAATCAAGAGGGGAAGGAGAACGTGCAGGACCCAGAGGACACACTTTGATGGTTTTGACAATTCTTCCCAGGGTGATACTCTTTACCTGCTATGTGAGCAAAACTTTTGACAGTGACTTCAGCACATGTGAACGCTTATGTGATAGGCAGCTCTACTCTGTAAGGAGAGTAAAGATTCTTGATTTTCCAAACATACGCTTGACCCAGGTAAAGACTTTCTCTTCCAGGAGTTTGTTAACCAAGGTAATTAAGTTTATCCTTTTCCCCCAAATAAGATTTTTAGCTCCTTAGTTACACATTTATCTTTAAATTATTTGGGAGAGATCATATCCTTTCATGAATCTTTTTAAAAAATGGGGCCATTCTGGCAGTATTTTTGTTTATTAGTTTTGATAAATGGAAAAAAATATTTGACTTTTGGCTTCTTTTCCTGAAATTTTCCCAGATTTTTATAAAATGAGATTAAAATATCCTCAGATTCAGCCTCACTGAATCCAGAATTTAGGGCTGTTAGTCATTTTTAGTTCTGTTGCTATCCACAGTTGCCTCCTTTAATTGCATATTCCACTGGCTAATTGTTGGATATCATCGACATTAATTTCTCACATGTGGTTCCTAAGCACTTATATGAGAAATGCTTCTAGATTCCCTGACTTCAACTGAAATAAATTAAACCAAGATTTCTAGACTTTATTATGTTAGAGGTTTTAGTGCCCACATAGATCCTACAGATACTTATTTTTAATCATCTCCCTCAGGAAATTCTGAAACAATTAAAGTTTGAAAACTACTGATACACATCTATTATTTGAAAGATACTTGAATAATTTTAAATAGTATTATGTATCCTAACATACCTAGAAAATTCTTCATATTTGTACTGTATTCATTTTATGTTGCTTTCTATACTACAAACTTGACAGTGTAAAAAAACCCCACATACCTCACAGGTCTATAGATCAGAAGTCCAGGCAAGTTTGACTGGATTCTATCCTCAGGGTATCACAAAGCCAAAATCAAGGTGTCAGCCTGCCTAGGCTCTAATTTGGGGACTTTGGGAGAGAATTCACTTCCAAGCTTACCCAGGTAGTTGGCAGAGTTTAGTTCCTCTCTACCAACATCAATTGTACCACATGACATGACAATCACAGGAGTGATACCTCCGCGTATGTACAGGTTCTAGAAATTAGGGTGTAGAATCTTGGGTTGGAGGGCATTTTGGGAATTCTTCCTATCATCGTCCCCAGTTCAGTAATACATACAGTTAATTCAGGAACACACATAAGCATAAGAAGCCCCACAGTCTATTTTCTGAAGAGATACTAGCAGTGCAGCTGTGAACTACTGCGATGGTCTATTCTAACAAATAGTTATTGAATATTTAAAATATGCTAATCAAAATTCAATAAAGGAATAAGAACTGGAAACTACCATCCAGTAGATTAGATTTCATCCTTAAATGCCTCCAGAGATAGACACTTATTTGATCTTTTGATAATTTCATCAATGTTTTCTGATATACTGTACAAAAGACTGATTATGTATAATCTTTAATCTTTAAATCTTTAATTTTCTATGTTCCTGATAGGTAATACAAACGTATTAAAACCATCAAATATTTGATTCAATTCTATCCCTCCCCATAAGTCCCTGAAAGTATTATTTTTAGGCTTAGTATTCTCTATTTATATGACTATACTTTATTACATAATTTGAAGTCCTTTAACATGAAAGTTATAATTTTAACTGAACACAGTCAAGCCACATAACATTTCTGTTGTTCACTTTTCTCACATATTTTTACTCATTTCTGTGTGGCTGGCTTTGCACTCACCCAGGATGTAGGAGCCTCTCAACTAATTTCTGGAATTTTCATGAAGAGAATGACGTGTATTTGTATTGAGTCAGGGCATCCATGGGGGGAAGGAGGGTCCAAGGCTTCCTATTCCACCTTCTTTCTGACATCACTCCTTAGTTTTTGGCTTTCTCAAAAGCAAAACCAATTTTATGTATTTCTTAAGGTTGCTTTTTCAAGGTTTTTTTTTTTTTTAAAAAACTGGCTAAATTAAGCAAAAATGGTGCAAAAATGATTATCTATTGAAGAAGGACTGGAATATCTCAAAATTCACAAAAGAGTTGATTACCCCAAATCTGGAAAGTTAGGAACTAGAAAAATGATGGGAACCTCAGTGAGAGTAGTTTTAGTTCTCTCTAGTGTTTAACATAAAAATACTTAGTTCAATGACATCCATTTCATCTGTCTCACAGCTCCAAAATCTTCCAAGGCAACAAGATATCATGCCTACACTGGCCTATACTTGTGAATTAGGGGGAGAATGTAGGCACTAGGTTGCCATCCCAGTGAGTGCTTAGTACATGCTATCATTGGCTAACACATTGATATCATATCACACCATCACACAACGTTCTCATATGTCCAAATATACTTCCACCAAATGCTTAATCACCTTCTTTGCATAAACTACATAAATCCTATTATTTCCCCAATAGAACTAAATCTGAGCCATGTTCAGCAACTGCACCCAGGTATCGTGTTGAAAAGACTCACTTTTCTGAGTTGAAATCACAAAGTGATGTTCATTGTTCTGTAACAATTGAAATTATACAATTAATGGACTAATTCATATATTTATTTACTACCACAACATGCTATGTACAACGATGGAGATAAAACTTAAGGAAATGAGGAATATGTTTATTTAATATTCAGATACTTGACAGCAAGCAAGAAATCCAGATAAACATTGCACTCCTTTTCTCTGCATCTGGTTTCTAAGCCATAGCTTGACTAAAAACCTCAACTACAAATTCCATGTTTTTACTTTTTTAGCAGCAATAAAACTACTCAGGAAATTGTCCAGATGCAATGGCATGTCAGGGAATGCGATCTTCTTGTCTCTGCCTACAAGAATTGTCTTGATAATATTTTCCTTCCTGCAGAATATAATGAAAAATACTTTAGATACTCCCTGAGTATCGACCTCCCAAACTATTTTGTTTTTTGGCCATCTTTCATTCCTTTGGTAGTCATGATTAATGACCTCAACCAACACATGGCCCTCCTTTTTAAAAACTGATTCCTTTAGTGGCCTACATGGTGTGAAATGTTCAGTTTCTATTCCACTTGTTACAAGTGTCCTTTCTGCAGGTGAGCAGAACCTGCAGTTGTAAAGAAGAGTTATGAGAAGTTTTGCTTCCATCTCTGGAGCACCTTGTTTCCAGCCTGCTGTTGTGGCTAAGAAATAAGTAGCCCCAAGTATCAGTAGCTGACTTAAAGCACACATCACATCCTAAAAGGCAGCCCCTCAGGCTCAGGTACTATCTCTCGGTGGCATTGAAGTTGAGTTTTTAACAGTTCATTCCATCATGTTATAAGGTCACTAGTCTGCCAGTGATGAAAGAGATAACAGCAATAACTCCCAGGAAAATCACATAGTTGCTTCAGTGCTTCTACTATGATGTGATTTCCTTGATTTAATGTAATATAGTATCAGAAAAACTGTAGTATATAAAACATTCTGAGGTCAAAAATGATGTCTGAGGATGAATGGGCAAGAAATGCAAGAGTAAGTAAAAAATAAACATCTGTTCCACTAAGAACAAGTAGCTAGCCCATACCGAATTAAAGAGATCCAATACAATTGATCTACTACAGTGAAGTTAGCAATCTTCTCAAAATTATGTACTTTATCAAAATTTTAAGATTGAACACTCTGTTGGACAACTGAGTACTCAGATTAACATGGCCAATGAAGCACCCAGAATGAAGCACCCATGCTCTGCTACTGCTCTGACTGCCACTCCATTCATAATCCCACTGAGCAAACCTGGGTCCAGCAGATAGGATGCTTCATATCCACAGGAAAAATCACACTTATTAGGATCACCTTCTACTGTAGTGGTTTTCTGATGGACATGGACATGGCATGAACATTTTCAAGCCCTTGACCTATTATAAAAGATTTATCAATATCATGCTTCCACTTCTGTCTAAAAATCATCTAGCCTGGCTCTTTTAAGCCTCTATGCCATTTGGTCACTGCCAAAGACATAATGCGATAACCTAACACTATGTTTGTCCTAAGGAGAGTATACAAAAAGATTTACTGCTCAAAGTCTTACCCATATTTCCTTCTTCATTTGGGTCTATCTATGTAAACAACTGTACCAGTGCAGATTTTCACATTATCATTGAAACAAGGCTGACCTTTCTTATTTTCAACCAATTTTTCATTAAAAATTTCTTTTGAATTAGTAGACAGAGATTAAAGAAGGAACTGTTGTTTTGTGGGTTTTGATCATCCTATTCATATACCATGGGAGCCTCAGAAGACCCATTCCTCCATGTCACACTTCCACTTGATGAAAAAGAGCTACTGAGCATGTCTAAATTTAATGAACATGTCTTAATTTAATTAAAGTGGTACTCAGTTCATGATGCCCAAGTGTATAAAGAGATAGCAGACGTCTCAAAAGGCAGAGTCACCCATTGAAGACTGCGGGGCCTTCCACTAAAGCTTTATTTGTACTGATAAAATTTCTTTCTTTGAAAATCACCTCAGGCTTCACACATATAGATACCTTGAGTTCCAGCTGGTCTATTCTGCCATCATGAAGGCCAAATGGAAAAGCTATTTTCACTGCAATCTAAACCAGATGACGCCTACTATGTAATGTGTCTTCTTCTAAGTAGTAGAGAGGTCAAGTTTTAGGAACTTAACCTTCACTGTGATGTGGTATGTATATACATTTTAAAACAATAGTTTCCTGCTCACTGAGGAGACAGGGCCCTATATTTTAGTTATCTTATATTTTTTATTGTTATATATCTTACCAAAGTAGACAAGACTCAACCATTTTTGCTCCTCTGAGCATGGTTTTATCCTTATGTAGAATTATGGGGATGTATATTAGGATATGGTTTCCAAAGACCCTGTGAACTAGATTGTAATACGGAACCAGAGAAGTCAGATTATCCTGGGACATGAGCATGAAGGTGAGAGTAAATTCTGGTCTGGTTGGACAGAGCCTCTGAAAAATGCATTAGGCAAAAAAACAGCTGACTTGGTGAAATAAGTGAGAGAATCAGTGTCCAAAACAGGCCATCCCAATGGTCAACTGACAGAAGAGAAGCATAGTTTCTGGTAACTTATCACTGTGTATCAAGAACAAGTCATGGGATGGGGGTGGTAGGGTTCTGTAAGGTGGATAGCCACCACCAAAGTGCTTCTTACAAGGGCAAATTGGAAGCTAGCCCAGGTCCTTCCCAGCTCCAAGACACTGTTTCAAACATAAACTTGTTACAGATGGGTCTTTTTATTTTCCAAGATTTTCATTGCTTTCAAAATAAAGTATTTTCTGATTTGTTATCAGCAAGAAGAAACCCTTTTGATTTGCTTTTGGCTAAACATCAATTTAGGGCAACCGCCTTTTGGATCATATTGATTTTAGCTTCAATTAGAACATTTCTTTCCAAAATGATTTACCCCAATCTGGAACATTTGTTTCCATAACTTAGTTAGTGGTTGGGGATAAGTAATGATACATCTCTAAGCCATTTCCTTATAAATTGCCAAATCATTTTCTAGTAGAACGACTCTATAATAATATATGGCATTGTTTCTTGTTTCTATTGCCCATTTGATGGGTTTTCTGGGGCATTTCTTTCCAGTGGTTAGCAGTCAGCTCTCTTTGAAAACACTGACATGCTCTAAAATGATTGTTTTAGGATTCACTTTAAATCGAACAGGAGATTTTCTCATTATATATATTGCTTGCTGTATGAGACAGAACATCAAAAATCTCACATATTGTTTTGGTTTTAAGTGGTAGCAGTAAATAGCCTCATGAGTATTTGACTAATACATGGATTTCACACACACCTGCATTAATGCATTATATTATCTGTGGCATTGTTTGTCTTATTTATATCTTTATCATCTATGTCTATAGTGTTAACTTTGTGTAATAAAACACTAGGTTGAATTCCATAGAGAAACACAAAGAAATAAAAGATGTAAAATACCTACCTTGTGAAAATGTACATTCTAGCTGGTAAATAGATTCTAAATGTCACAAAATGACAAGGTGTTGTAAGGTGAGAAGAAGGACAATACAGACCCCACTAAAACCTACCATGTCAGTGTTGGACTTAGGGATCTGAAACCTGTGAATTATGATAATATTATGGTACTATTTAAGATAAGTGAAAAAAGTAGCATAGCATCTAGTTCAGGAAACTTACCTGGATTCCATAAGTAGATCTGAGCTGTGAGTTGGGAGGAAAAAATCTATGTATATATTTTTTCACTTACTTCTAAATGAAATTTTAACTTTTTTTCTATTATGACTATAAGAAATATAACACAGTGGTATTTGCAATAACTGTGACTTTGTCAACAAAATAAATCTGGTATTTTCCAACACATAAAAATATCAAAATATACTTCTGCATATAATTTTATATAAAATAGCTAGTTCTATGAAATCCTGAACAAGCTAATGGGTAAGCATGAAAATAGTACAGTCATGTATCACATAATAATGTTTCATTCAATAACAGATCTCACATACAACAGTGATTTCATAAGATTATGTTATACATTTTGCTGTACCTTTTCTATGTTTACACGTGGTTTACACAAATACCACTGTGTTACCTTTGCCTACAGCACTCGGTACAGTAACATCCTGTACAGATTTATAGTCTAGAATAATAGGCTATACCACATAGCCTAAATGTGTAGTGGGTTATGCCATCTAGGTTTGTGTAAATGCACTCTATGATGTTCACACAATGGTGAAATTACCTAACAATGTATTTTTCAGAATGTATCCGTCTCAGTTAAGCAATGCATGACTGTATTTTGCAATTTGTTTAGACAATTAAGAAGCCATTTACAAGTTATTGCATAATAGCCAGTTTTAAAAATGTGTTATCTTGGAATTAGGAGAAAATTTTGTTATGGGTCAGTTGATAGTAGCTTAGAGGTAGGAACAGAGATAAATAAGCTTCCTCAGACTACACTCACATAATCAATGGGTTTTTACTAGTACTCCACCCCCTCCCAGGAGAATAATGAATGATTTTATAAGTGTTCCCGAAAAAAAGGGTACGCAATAAAATATCCACTACTCTAAAATATACAATTTTGTTCAGACACAGTGGATTGCTAATGCCTGTAATACCAGGACTTTGGAAGGATGAGGCAGCAGGGTTACTTGAACTCAGGAGTTCAAGACCAGCTTGGGCAACATAGTGAGATCCCCTCTCTACAAAAAATAAAAAAATATCGAGTCATGGTGGCACATACCTGTAGTCCCAGTTACTTGGGGATCTGAGGTAGGAGGATCACTTGAGCCCAGGAAGCTGAGGCTGAAGTGAGCTGTGATCTCATCACTGCACTCCAGCCTGAGCAAAAAGAGTGAGATCCTGTCTCATATATATATACATATACATACACATATATGTATACACATATACATATATATACACACACATATATGGACACACACACACACATATGCAATTCTTTGTTTTAGTATGTACAACATACTAAATTCCCTGTCCTCTTCCAGCTTTTTCTGCCTCTGATGCTTTTTCTTATGCCCTCTCATAAACTGGGATAACCTTCACCATCCTCATTATACATCTACATATATCTCACCTTCTTCAAATTCCTGTGAAAGACCTTCCCTGATACACTTTTCATCCCCAGCAATACATAGGTGACTTTTCGTTCTCTGAGAAACCTTTTTATTCATGATGCTTGACATGAAACTCTCATGGAACAGATAGTATTTTCTACCTTG
The DNA here is from genome assembly GCF_007565055.1 of Rhinopithecus roxellana. NCBI lineage: Eukaryota > Metazoa > Chordata > Mammalia > Primates > Cercopithecidae > Rhinopithecus > Rhinopithecus roxellana. The sequence goes on along the minus strand of NC_044569.1, from coordinate 80,671,860 downwards.
CATTGTAATTTTTATGGTCTAATCTTAGATAAGAACAATTTTTATATGGAGTCTCTTTGGACTCAACAGTGCCAAGAAAAGTATCTTGTGCACATAAATGTTTGGTTAAATATTGTAAACAGCATAATATAAACAATAAAAATTAACTCCTCATTGATATGTAAGAATTAGTTTTATTATTTAATTATTGCACTGAAATTTAGTTATATGCTTTGAGATATCCAGCTTATCTCTGTGCCTTCACTGTAATAACCTCCTTCAAGTAGATCCCATTCTTTCATGACAAAGGATGGATTAGGAGCTGTCAAACAAGAGTAAGTGTCCCCCTTCTGGACAATTTAGTAGAAGGCTGAAACATCTGTTATTTTCTTGCCTCCAATAAAATCAGTTTTATCATATTAAAACAAATGTCCTTTAATCTTTTAGTAGTAGTCATATATATATATATATATGTTTATATATACCTACATATACACATAATATGTATATACATATGCATTTGTTAGCATCAATAAACTTAAGTATGAATGTTTTGACTTCACAATGTCCCATTATTCTTTTGCACATGTTTAAGATAACGTTACTAAATAGTATACAATCCAAATTATATTTTGCAAATAAAATAAAAATTGCAATTTGCAATTTTGGTTATTTATCTTTCTGCAGGTTTTTGTGGTGTTGAGACTGAAGGCACAGGACTTTGTGGTCAGGAACAGGTTTTTGCATGTGAGATAACAAAAACAAAACAGAGAGCAGGGCTATGTCATTAAGTGTTAAAAACTGTGTTGTAGAGGATAGGTAAAACATAAATTCAAAGAATGAAAAGGTCATAAGCAGGTTTTAAGGAAGGAAAATGAGGAATTTCTAGATGACAAAGGAGCTTAAGCCAGAAATGAATCAGAGAGTCAGACTCCAGGCAAAAACTGGACTGGAAAGTGCTACAAAGGATTCATTCAGCCTGCATTACCTGCTTTGTGTTGCAGAGTAGAGGGAGTTATGGTGTAAGATGTAAGGTATGGCCTAGTGATAGATAAGCTTATTTATTATTATTATTAATTTTTAACCCCTTGCTGGGAGAAGACATAGAGCAAAGACCACAAGGGGTAAAGGAGAGTCGCACTTAAACTATTTTGCAATTAGATTTCAAAGGAATTTTTAAATTTTTTTCTACCTTTTTGGATATGAAAGTACTAATCTTTTCAGCAAGGCTATTTACATCTATATTTTGGACTTAATACTTAGTTTTATGGTAAGATATGAAAGAGAAGTTTTCTGAGGGGGCATCAAAGGACTAGAGGAGGAAAATTGTGGTGCATTTGGGGAAAACAATAAAATCTTTTTGGACCCTGTGAGCATCTGACCTGAATTTTAGGACTAAACTTCCAAGTACTAATGTTAAAATGAGGATTATATATATATATATATATATATATAAATTTTTTTCCTGTTCATTTTGCCTAAGGCACTTGGCCTAAAGGCCATGATGCTAAGCTACTGAAAGTAACTAAATAAGGAAGTAGGTCAGGTACTTTGGGAGATTACATATATACACACACACTTAAATACACACACATGTACACATATACGTTACACATAATGCTTTAGGTCAATTCTCTTCACACAGAGACAGCTAATTGTTGAATGTGACACTGATGAAACCACTTTTCTACAAAATGCTAGCGAGATAACTTACAGTATTTCTAGGGTCTCTGCTAATTCATGGAGGGAATGGGGAGTAGCAAAAGAGAAACAATAAAATGAATAGTCTGCCATTTACTGTGTTACTAGACCTTCTAGACAAGAAGAAGCCTCATTTGTGCTCACAGAGATAGCACAAGAATTCTCCACAACGCTAAATCCATCCCATCAAAAGTAGCCACAGAACAAATTAACTCCCGACATCCAACTGCCCTCCTGATGTCACTAGATTCCACACTTCCTTGTCATCACATTCCACATTCTCCTCTGTTGCTAGGTACCCTGGGCACCCTTATTTTCCAAAGCTCCAGGTGCTGTTTTCCTTGGGACTCAAATGCAGAGTCTTTGGTTCAAATGCTATGGTACCCAGGCTGAAACCTTGAGAGAAGAACCATCGCCCTGGCCCAGTGAACCTGAAGGCCATACCCACAGATCTTAATACTGCACCCTCTGTGTAGCAGCTACTCAGGATGGAGCAAACTATGTTAGGTAAGGAAGCAGATTACCCCTTTAAAGTGGTGACCTGATGTGAATTGGTTACAGGAGTCTGAGGTCTGCGATTTTAAATTCTTAAAAAGTATCTTTTAGGGAGAGAGGGAAAGAGAATAAAAACTGTTAACATGATTACATGAAACTCAACAATATAAAATTCTTAATTTATACTCAGTTTAATATCTGCTCACTGTTCTATATGGCATTTTTAAAATAAAGACATCAAAACTTTGTTTTAAATTTGGATTTATAGGACAGTGTTATGAGACATTATTGTTTTTTACCATTTAAATTGCAAAATATGTGAGTATGTATATTTGATACAAATGAGTAAATCATGTATTTGTTTTTCTTAAAACATACTGATTTACTGAGGAATGAAATATGTAATGCTGTTGAATTTAGTTACCTTGGTAACATCTGGAGTGAACTACTCCATCTAAAAATATTTTCTACCTTATTATTGATATTTTTTATTGAAACGAAAACATGGCACTTATTAAAGCCTTTCCAGACAAATAATAATGTTTACCTTACCTGAAAAATAAATGAATGATATACCATTTATTAGATATACATAATGATTTCAGATTGAAGAAAGAGATGTAGGATGTTTAATTTTTAACCAAGATAGACATTGGATTTGTCTTATGCTAATGTAGATTTTATTTTAAAATGTAATGCATACTTAGGGTTATTTAACCTAAAAATGTATTGACAAAGCTTTCATACATTAAATGTTACTATATTTTTTAAAGGTTTCTAGAACACAAATGTTAAATCACTTTTTTCATGAACTAAAAATTGCAGTTGAATATGTTCATTGTGCTCTTCTTTGGACTTTCATGGGAAATAATAAAGTAATCAAAAATTATCTTCATAATTTAGCATAAGAATTTGAATTGGCATAAAAAGAACATGCACACATCTATCTGAATTACTTACATAAGTCATCCCCTTAATTCTGCATTTCAAAAACCCTAGACATTTCATGTTAAAATAGTATTTTGAATCCTTGCATTAATACCTATGGAAAGTACCATGTAATAAAAAATGTCATATTATTTATGGCCAGTTTCCCAAATTTTCCCATGTATTTTTTCTTTCCACAACAATTCTTTCTTTGATGGGTACATAAAAAGAGTAATTTAATAGAATTTTGCCATTTGAACGTATTTTAACATTTTTCACATGATAGTCTTAGAAAACTGTTTGAAAATATTATTTCAGGCTGGGCGTGAAATAATAATTCAGTCCAGGCGTAATTTGTAATGAAAAAATATTATTTCATTATGAATTAAACCTAATGGGCTTTGTTTATTTTATTTTATTTGAGACGCAGTATCGCTCTTGTTGCCCAGGCTGGAGGGTAATGGCGTGATCTCAGCTCACTGCAACCTCTGCCTCCCAGGTTCAAGCAATTCTCCTGCCTCAGCCTCCCGCGTAGCTGAGATTACAGACACATGCCACCATGCCCCGTGAATTTTTGTATTTTTCGTAGAGACAGGGATTTCACCATGTTAGCCAGCCTGGTCTTGAACTCCTGATGTCAGGTGATTCACCCACCTTGGCTTCCCAAAGTGCTGGGATTACAGGCATGAGCCACCGTACCCAGCCTGTTTTTTAATTTTTTACTACAGACCTGGCTTCATCCTAGATTCTTGCCTATTCCATTACTACTAGTCATACCAGTTCTGTTCTCACAATTTTTCTAGTTGTCTCTTTTTCTGCACCACCACTGCTTCAGAAGTTTGAGCTTTTAAAGATGCCAACTTAGATGACTTCTACATCTCTTAATTGGTCTCCCCAACTTCCATTTTGCCCCTTCATACCATTCTCCTCATCAGAGTCAGAATAGTCTACCTGAAATATAACTTTTTCCATGTCACTTCTCACAATAAATTAAAACTGTTATTTGCTCTCAGAATAAAATCCAAGTTCTTTGATAAACAAAATGCTTTTCTTGGTATTCTCTTTTTTTCTTTCTAGGTTTATCTTTTCTCTTTCTCTTTTCTTGCACTCCAGACTACTCTTACTTCTCACTTGCCCTACATATGCTGACCTCTGTGACTCTGCATGTGCTGATCCCTCTATAGAGAACGCTCTTCCCTAACTTCTCCACCTGGTTAAGGCTCACTCACCTTTTGGAATTCAACTCATATCCCCTTCTTTAGGAAGCCTTCTATGATGTCTTAATCCCTTGTATTAGACCACAGCCTTCTTGCTCTGCATTTTAATAGCATGTTTGTTTTTCTGTCTCTCTTAATTATCTGTGAACTTGTTGAAGGCGGAGTCTCTACAGGCTAAAAACTTAACCCCATATTGGTCAGAGTAAGCACTTAACAAATGTTAGTGAATAAGTGAGTGAACCTGTGAGTTATATTACTCTTTCAGAATTTGAATGTAATTCCCATGAATGTAATTGATCAGAAAGCATTAGCTATTTCATTACACCCCTCCAAAAAGCATACTTGATAATATTCAGAAAATTAAAAATCACAAGTATTCAATAATATTTCTTTTGCTCACCCATATTTATATGACTTCACTAATAGCTTTTAACTAAAGGAAACATTTTAACACCTTTTCCACCATAATTTTTAAAAATCAGTAGCAAATTGTTATATAAGATAAAATTAATTAAGAAAATAGAATGTTATTTCACGTAATCTTTGTCTATGTGTTTTCTTTTTACGAAATTGGGATCATACCAATCGCACTCTTTTGTAGCTAGATTTTTCTATTTAGTACTTCATGACTTACATCCCCATATCTTAAAATAGAATATTTAATAATTACATAGTATTCTAACAATTTCAACATTTATTTAAATAATCTATTTGTGGTAATTTAGGTCATTTCTAATTTTTTGCCATTATGAACAACACTGGTATGAATGTTTACCTACAAAAAGATACACACACTGATTAAACTTCTTAGGTGTTAAACTCCCACAAGTCTAACGAGTGGAACAAAGTTTATGAGCACTTTTAATGCTTTAGATGCATATTAAACACTCATTCAGCTTTTACTGATGCACATTCTCACCAGTAGGATAAATGATGCTTTTTATCAGAGAATGTTTACCAAATCTAGGTATTCTCTCTGGAAAAACAAAAGCTATTTGCAAAATAATTGGTAGTTGTTTAATTCTCTTTGTTTTTTTTTTTTTTTTCCTTTGAGATTGCATTTGAGATTGAATTGTTCTCTCAATTCTGTTTTCTTCTTATTATTTTATTTCACTTCTTGTGCCTAAATGTGCTGTGTTAGCCCATTTGCATTGCTATAAAGGAATACCTGAGACTGGGTAACTTATAAAGAAGAAAGGATTATTTGGCTTACAGCCCTGCAGTCTGTACATGAAGCATAGTGCCAGCATCTACTTCTGGTGAGGGCTTCTGGAAGCTTACAATCATGGAGGAAGATGAAGGGGAGCCAGTTTGTCTCATGGTGACAGAAGGAGCAAGAGAGAGCGAGAAGAGGTGCTAGCTCTTTTAAACAACTATCTTTCCTATGAACTCCCAGAGCAAGAACTCACTCATTACCATGGTAATGGCACAAAGCCATTCATGAAAAATTCACCCTCATGACCCAAACACCTGCCGCTAGACCCTACTATGGACACTGGAGGTCACATTTTAATGTGAGATTTAGAGAGGACAAAACATTCAAACCTTACCATGTGCCTACTAGATTAAAAATAACAATAACTGTTTACAAGCTTATTGCTGAGGATGAATTACATATTATATGTAAAATGCCATTCACATAATGGGAGCTCAATAAATGCTAGTTGAAGTAGAATATGAATAGCATATTAATTAAAATCAAAATGTAACTTTTCCTTTCCAACAGATGATTCTGCTGCAGAGAGCTTTAATGGCAATGAGACTCTGGGGCAGAGTTCAATTGCTTCAGGGGGAACACACAGCAGGGAGATGGGAGACTCCAACAGTGATGGCAAAACTGGGCTGGAGCAAGATGAACAGCCACTGAACCTGAGTGACAGTCCCCTCTCTGCACAGCTAACTTCGGAATACAGAATAGATGATCACAACAGTAATGGGAAAAACAAATATAAGAATCTTCTAATTTCTGACCTCAAGATGGAACGAGAGGCGAGAGAAAATGGAAGCAAGGTATGGTCACATTACAATTTCCAGAATTTTTGAGTCGGTCATGAAGGTCACAGAAAATACCTATGCATATAGGAGATAAACATTATTGTTAATAAAAATATTATAAACAAATCCAATAAGAGGATGCCAAGAAACTTATGACCAAGCATATTGTGTGTTTATAACATATGATTTGAGGAATAATAGCAAAATGAATCGTGTCTCAAAGCTGTGGGTGTTTTTTGATATGGAGAATCACTTGAGTTAATGTTTCTCATGTATATAATCTATTTGTATGAATCTCTCTGGGAATATGTTCAGCTCAGATGTAACAGTTTCAGTCTCAGTACACAATTTTTTTACTATAAAAGGATCACTATCTAGTTTCTCCTAGATGGATAGGTGTACATAAAGATAAAGTTTCAATTAAATTCTTCAGTTTGCTTTAGAGACCTGGGGACTTTGATCAGTAATTTTCTTTGTGGACACTAAAGAACTGTTAAGTGTGAGGGTCCTGGATGAAGTTTGTGGGTTAAATAATTATTTTAAGAAATGATTTATCATAAATTATATCATACAAAAGACAAAAACACATTTCAGACATATCTAAATGTTTAGATTCTTTATATTAATATTAGAATAAATTACAATCCTCTCCCATTCCCAGCTGACTTTTTTTTTAAATTAAGCTTAAACTTCTGCTAGTTTGAGATAACACATGCTGGTGACTTTGCTCTATGATTTTTGAAGGTGTACTTTGGAACACATGAGGGTTTTTATGGACAATACCTTTTGAGTGCCTTCCCCAGCCCTTACCTCTAAGTCAGAGTTGTAGAACTTGTTTTTTGACATAGATCCTTAAAGCAAAATGTCTTAATCTGGATTAATTTCTGAATTTGCTGAGGCACTATGCTTCCTAAATTGGCTCTATTTAAATCTTCTTGCTTGCCTGGGGGGTGTGTTGTTTTATCCTCTTTTAAGCGAGTCACTAGACATTGGCAGACACTTAAGCACTCCTGCCTGAGGGAAGCTGCTACAACTTTTTCTGTGGCAAATGTTCAAATATCTTCCTCAGTGGTTTAAAGCCAAATTACATAAACGCAAATGATTTTATATTTGCTAACATGATCTGATTCACTGTGTACTGTGTTACATTTTACAGAACAAAATAACTCCTAAGTTTCCCTGCCCTCCACATAAACCTGTCTTTATGAAGTTTAAATAATCGTGAAATGTCCTTTCTATGCTATGTGTCTATTAAATTTTTTTCTAAAATTATTGGATGGTTTGCTCTTCTTTTTCTTATTCCCTTATTCAGTATTACTCTGGGAACGATGCTTATTAAAACATATTCTTGCACATATTAAACAGAATGAAGTGACCTTTCTACCTCTATTACAATGGAGTTGAGAAGAACAGATGGTTTGGGCTGCTCCTGAGGGTTAAGATGATAAACAAGCCTAGAGGAGAAGAAGATACTCCTGATGCACTTAATATTTTATGGTTTAGTAAATGAAGAATAATTCCCACAGCCAACTGAGGAATAGCCAAAGACGCAGAAGATAAATCAGAAGGGTGTAATGTATGAAAGCTAAGCAAAGTCCACCTTTCAAGGAGAGTGTAGGCAGCTCCCATGGACAATGTCGAGAATTCAAATAAGATGAAGATAGAAAATAGTTAAATTTGTGAGAGAAGTTTTGATTGGGAGCACATCGGGAAAAGAATCAAGAGAGATTATTTTTATTATTTTCTTCAAAAATAACATAGTAAATACTTATCACCTATGAAGGACAAGTACATCTAGAGATATAATAAACAGCAGGAGAACTAGAGTTAATAGTATCGTATCATCTATTGAAAATCTGCTAAAAGTACATTTTAGATGTTCTTACCATATGGAAGTGATGGCTGTGTTAAGTTGCTTTCCTGGAGTAATCATTTAACTATGGACAGGTATATCAAAACATCATGTTGTACATCTTAAATTTATGCAATTAAAAATACTTGGCATACTTGCAGCAATGGAGTAGGTAGCAGAGACAACTCACAGAAATAACAGTCTTTATTCACAAGGCTCTTGATACATAATTTTGAGAAAGAGGATACATATACATAGAAAAGTTTCTTAGAACAAGCACAGGCAATACTTATTCTCGTATTAAAACAGTAAGAGTTTAAGTAAGAAAATACTATTTCAAGTAATAGTCAAAATAGACCTCCTAGAGGAACTGAGCCTTGAACTTTGAAGGAAATGCAAGATTACCATTTTATTTCTTTCAGAAGGGGTCTCTTGCTAGACACTGTGAAGGGCCTGGAATGCAGATAGGGAAGATGACTTATTCTCAGGCTAGGGAATCATTGTCCATTCTGACCTCAGTATGATTTTATCACTTCCTCGTGGCATTGAGGAAGAACATGACATCCTTATGCAGGATAAACTAGTTGCTACCAATTAATTTATTCTCTAAATATTTACTAAAGGATTCCTACACGCAAGTCACTGTTGTAGGAAGCAAAAATATGTAAATGGAAGAGCAAGATTCCTGCTGTTTAAAAGCTCATAGTCTAGCAGGGGGGACAAACTTGTGGTTACAGTCTCATTCTGTAAGTGATATGAGGGACGTATGGTCAGGAGGGTGAAATGAAAGAACGGGAAGAGTGCCAAGGGACTATAATGATTCTTAAGGAAAACTCTAAAGAGAGATTGATGTCAGAGATGAGTGTGGAATGGCAAGTAGGAGTTATTCTGATTATGTATGGGAGAGGGGTAAGCATGTTTTAAGGCACAGAGCTGTGAGAGAGCATACCTGGCATGGGTATTTGCAAGGAGCTTAGCATGGCTGCAGCAGAGAACATGTGTGAAGTGATGAAGTATAAAGCGGCTCCACCAATAAATGTAGGCCATTTTAAGGACTTTGGATTGTCTAATAGAAAGAGCTTAGTGGTCAGCTTAGAATTTTAGAAAGCTCATGGTCAGCTTGAAATTTTATAAAAATTATTCTGGCAATGTTTTGGTGAGTGAATAGGATAGGGAATAGAAAAAAGTAATGAGAGAATTCTGGTTAGAGAGCTATTGTGGCAATCCAAGAGGAAAATATTGACAGTTGGAATCAAATAACTGACAATGAGAAGGAAAAGCAGATATGTAGTACAAAAAATTACTGAACATGTTATTTTTGTTCTTTTGGCATTGTATTTGCAGGACTAACTATCTAACCTCCATAGGTTGTATTCATATATTGGCAAACTCCTAGGAGTGCCATTCACATAGCCTGTAATATGAGTATCATATTTACCTTTCAATATCCCATTAGTGTGAACATTCTGTGAATATAAAAATGATGTTTACCTTGTCCGCTGCAGTATGCCTCACACCTGGCTTACTATCTTGTCCATAGATGTTTCTCAATACTTTGAGGAAATATACAAAGGTTTATTGAATGTGGAAAGCCAAGTATAGAAGAACATTCTAGAATGACTCCAAGATTTTTGGCTTTCTTGCCTAAGTGGATGATGAATCCATTTACTAAGATCCAGAATGAGAAACATTTGAAGAGGCAGGTTTCCACATGTAAAGTTTACGATGCACATGCAGTGTCCATTGGACATATTTAGTAGGCATTCCGGGGAAATGTGTCAGCTCTGAAGAAAGGTACAGGATGGAGAGAGAGACGTTTTAAAGATTTCAGAACAAAAGTGGTGCTTGAAGCTGTGATGGTTGATAAGATCACCTTGGGAGAGCACAGAATGAGGAGAGAGTCGAAATATGTCGTCTTGCAGCATATCAACCCATTAGGAACAAGTGATATAAAAGGAATTTGTAGAGAAACAAATACTCAAGGAGAAAATGAAAGCAACTGGATAAGAAGGGGATGTTTTAGAAGGCAAAATGTGGAGCATTTCAACATTGATACAAATTATTAAACTAAGCAATCCTTAGATGAAGTGACATAGGCCTGAACCTGAACTTTGCTTAGGAGAGTTAGTGCTCAGAGGTGGATTCAAAACACGTGGCAGAAGAAACACTAACAGAATTAGTGGGCAATTTGATTGAAGACAGTTATAGAGGCTGAGATAGGAAAGTGGAATCATTTTAATTGCGAAGGAGAGTGTGTCTGGAATTTCTCTTTAGAGATTCTTCCTGCAATCTTAATCCAAATGTAGAGTGCTCTAGGGTTCCTGCATCTGGATCAATACTTGCTTTACCCCAAGGCTATGAAGTGAACTTCATAATAAAGTTCTGTTCAATCTGTGCGATCTTTTGTAGTCCTCAGGATTGTTCCATCACTTCTGTGTGACCTTTTGAAGTGACACTACTATACATTTCTTCTTCCTTTGAGGGCTATAAAAGCTTAATTATATAGAATATGTGAAAAGCTTAGATTCCAGTGAGTTTAATGTTGACCTATTTCACAAGTTTACTGTGAATAAAACCAAAAAAAAAATGATTATAAAGCATTGAAAAATTGAACAGTGAATACAAGTGCTTAAAACGAATAGTTGAGTTGGACTATGTCATTTACTGATTACTTATTATTATGCAAATTCACTCACTAGACTAGCAGGGAATCACATTAACTAATCTAAGGACTAAATATATTGCACTGAATGAAGTTAGGTGATATTTATTTTCTACTTGCTGTTGGCCGCATTTTAAAAGGACAACTAATAATATTAGAGCTCTAAAGAGAGTTGAAATGATGATAAAGAGCTTGGAAAATGAGACCCATGAGGAAGTGTTAAGGGATTAGCTATATAGAAAATGAAAGGCCAATCAAACACCAATCTAGGTATAGATGTTTTAAATTATTAATCAATGAGAATAGAAAGACAACTGGAATTCTAATGGCAGTGAATACTTAAAAACACTGTATTATTGGCTTTTTAATTTTTTGTTTTCTATTTATCTTTTAGTATTTATAACCCAGCTGCATTTTACTTTATATGGTTAAATATTCTGAAGCAATTTCCCCAAAGAATGTTTCCAATAAGGACTGCGGTGGGCAAGTGATTATTGTTGAACAGTTTATGTGCAACTGTGGTTACTGCATATTTGGATTTTAGCTCAGTTCCCAAGACCCCTAAATCTTCACTTTATTTAGTAATATTTTATTTTGTCCAGTGTGTTTCATGTAACTTTTTTCAATTAATCTTTAATTTTTTACCAAAATTGATACTACCATTCAGTTAGTTTATAAAATATTAATGGTAACTAACATTAATATTTGCAATATTTAATTTTGTTTAAATATGATTAATGGAAGCAGCACATGCTTCAAAATATCTCTTTAAAAAAATCAAGTGTAATGAAATTGTCTTTTACAAACTAAGAGTGATGAATTGACTTCTCTAATATCTTTGTCTTTGTTATACGGATATTTCTTCTCATTATTGTTTCAGTTTAATGATTTTTAATGTCTGGCTTTTAGGTGTTATACATTTATTTGGCCCAGGTGTTGTTTAGGGTAGAAACAACAGTGTATATTCTTATTCAGGGTAGAAACAACAATAGGAAATGTGCTTAATATGTGTGAGACACTCTCCTGAGTGCTAGAAGGACAAAGGAAAAAAAAAAAAAAAGTCTCTATCATTAAGAATTCACATTTTGGCCAGAAAAAGCAGACATATAAATGAGTGTATTATAATACGGAAATTGATTTGTGTGTGAGAGTCTCCTCTGGGCTTACTAACTATGCCTTGGAAAGTTCCTGACTTAATTCTTATTGGTTAAATAGGAGATGGCCACTGAGCAATAGGGAACTCCAAACAGAGGAACACTGATGAACAGAGCGTTAAGGTAAGGACTAGAAATGCTGAGGATGGAAGTGATGAGTTAAGTCTGGAGACTAGAGTGCCAGACTAGGGAAGATTTGGAATACCCTTTTGAAGCTTGGATTTTACTCTTTAGTTGACAAGGAATCACTTAAGGGTATAGGATAGGAAAATAGTGTGGTTGGATTGTTTTTTGGGGTAGAAAAATTCTGGCATCTGTTTTACAAGATGGCTTTAGATGGCATAAGAAGGGAGAAGTCTGCTAACAGAGAATAAGACTTGCCTTAGTAAGGTAGTAGTTGGGATGGAGAGGAGGGCATAAATTTAAGAAATATATAGAAAGTTAAATGAACAGAATTAGGTGTTTGATTAGATAGGTGGTGGAGAGTATAAAAGAAACTTTAGCCACAGGATAAAGGATATAATCAGTTTTGATATTGGGATACTGTATCAACTGTAGTAATTATGAATATTGTATAAAGCTTTCTTATTCATAACTCAAAGCAACCCAATGTAAGAAGAACAAATACAGTTATTAGCTTTATTTAAACAAAAGGAAATAAAATCTAGTGCCATGTAAGTAATTCCAGTGACATAATTAATACAATCAGGTAAGTGATAAAACCTGGTATTTAACCCAGGTTACCTGCCTCTGCAGCCCATGTAATTTTCACTACACCCACACCTGCTGGTGCTGTGTGAGACCAGTCATCTCTCTGCATCACATGGTGACTATGATAGGCAAGCTGTACAGAAAGGAATAGTATCTAATACAATCAGTGGATAGCTTTTTGATAAATAGCAAATACTTGCAGTAGCATTTCTTATTTTCTTATTTCAAATATTTTGCTTTTGATATTTGAGTTACTTTACACCACGAAAAGAATGTAACAGATGCCTCTATCATAAAACTAAGTATGTCTTCAAAGTATCCATTTATTGCTTTGTTTCATAAATGTAAATGAATGCGTAATTGAATGAAAGTGGTTCTTTTAACAGCTCTAGGGTAAATTTTGAGCTTATATTTTATTAAATAACAATTTAAAATAGCATCTTCATATTATATACATATATAAACCTACGTATTTTGCATATAAACACACATATGAATAGTATATTCCATACTTAAAGATCACATATTCTTCAGTTCTGCTCATTACTGGATACATTTTTTTCTTATGTTCTTAGTAGAGTTTTAGAAAATAAAATGATGCACAAGAAGGATATAATAAGGTTAATAGCTTTGTAGTATATGCCATATTGCAATCTAAATTTAAATGTCTACAATGCTTTTATGAATAAATATCCACATTACTAGGGATTGTAAAATCAACTATATTATAGAATAATACAATTTTAAAATCAAGAACCACTTCATTTTACAGATGAAGAAATTGAGACCCACCCAAATGACCTAATACCCAAATCAGTGTCCTTTTGAATCATTATGCTACCATGTTTGCCATTGCATATGCTCATATTCTCTACGTGTTGTTACGGGAAGATGAAGAACAGGGCCATTAATTACAAGTGCCTCTGCCTACCATGCATGTTCCAGTCCGTGTTGGTTCATTTCACATTTTATATCTCAGGAAAATGAAGAAGGTGAGGGCTTCTATAATTTATGCCTTGAAATGTGCAAGGTGAAGTTGATTTTAATTCTGCACATTCAGTGAAATGTGCATTTTGAGTTTCTTTTAGGCATATAATAGTTCATATGGGTCAGTACAAAGTTGTAACTAGCCCTCCAGCCACTGATGCCATGTATTCATAAATAATCTGGTTAGTTATAAATTGTATTTTTGACCAAAATACAAAACAAAATTGACCCGTCATTATCCTTATCTTTATTTGATGATTCATCAATACCTCAAAAAGAAGTTGTCTATTTTGTATATTTTTGCGTTTAATTTTTGTTTATTTGTTTATGGGCTTTCTGTTTTTGTTTTTTGTTTCTTTGCTTATATGTGTGTGTGCTTATCTTTTTCCTCTTGAGTTCTAGCATTAAGAATAAGGTCAAATGCTTAAAATATCATTCCAGTTTGTAGATGTCTTGAGAATAGTGGAGAACCTCTAAGAGAAAGAACTATATTTTAAATACTCAGAAGTGATTTATATATGTCTCAAGATAATTGCTATTACCAGGACTCCTTAAAATATTCAATATTGACCCAAATTTGGAGAAAGAATAAAAGAAGAAAAATTAATACTAGACTCAGAGTTATATATTCTAATTTGTTTCAATTCATAGTTATATATTCTAATTTGTTTCAATATGCTAGTTTACATTTTCATTATTAGATGAACCCTACATTATGCACCATAAAATAATTATCTGTAGCCTTATTATTAGTATGTATTTTATTTTTTATTAAAAAATGTTCATTATTATGGGTACATAATAGGCATACATATTCATGAGGTATATGTGATGGTCTCATACATGCATATGATGTGTAATAATCACATCAGTATAATTGGAGTATCCATCAACTCAAACATTTATTTATTTGTGTTAGTAACATTCCAGTTTCACTATTTGAGTTACTTTAAAATATATAATAAAGTATTGTTGACTGTAGCCACCTTGTTGTGCTATAAGGTACTAGATCTTAATCTTATTCATTCTTCTAACTATATTTTTTGCAAACTACCTATCTGACAAGGGATTAATAACCAAAATATACAAAAAATTCAAGCGATTTGATAGACCAAATATAATAATACAATTTAAACAATAGGCAAAAGGTCTGAATAGACATCTCCCAAATGAAGACATACAAATGGCTAACAGGTATATGAAAAAATGCTCAACCTCATTTATCATCAAAGAAATGCAAATCAAAACTACTACAAGATGTTATCTCACCCCAGTTAAAATGGCTTTTCTCCAACAGACAGGCAATAATGAATACTGGCAAGGATATGGAGAAAAGAGAACCCTCATATACTATTGGTGGTAAAGTAAATTAATGCAACCACTGTGGAGAACAATATGGAGGTTGCTCAAAAAAACTAAAAATAGAACTAGCATATAATTCAGCAACCCCACTGCCATGCGTTTATAAATAATCTGGTTAGTTATAAATTGTATTTTTATAAATTGTATGTTACAGGTATATTTCTAAAGGAAATTGGTATATCAAAGAGCTATCTGTACACCCATATTTATTGCAGCACTATTCACAATTGCTAAGATCTGGAATCAACCTAAGTGTCTATCAATGGATTAATGGATTAAAAATGTATTATATATACACAATGGAATATTATTCAGCCATAAAAATAATGAAATCCTGTCGTTTGTAACAACATGGATGGAACTGAAGGACATTGTGTTAAGTGAAATAAGCCAAGCACATAAAGACAAATTTTGCATGTTTTCACTCATATGTAGAAGCCAAAAATGAAAATGTTTGAAATCATGGTGATAGAGTATAGAATGATGGTTACCAGAGGGTGAGAAGAGTAATGGGGAGAGGAGGGGACGTGTAGATGGTTAATGGGTACAAAAATATGGCATGCTTTTTAATACCTTTAAAATGGCGAACTTAGGGTTAGCTGGGGTCAAGAGGATAATTCAGATGACAGGGTTAAAAAAAAATAGCCAAGTTGTAAACTCGGTCCCAAGGAAAAGTGAAAGATAGTGTATATTGAGTACTTGTATACTATGTGCCAGGATTATTCTAATAACTAACTTATGTAATTCTCACTGTGATCCAGTGGAATTAGGCTCTGTTAGTTTTCTCATTTTTACAGATTGAAAAACAAGATTCAAAGAAGTTGTATATATGATTGTACTAAGAATTTCTAAAATTTGTTTTTAAATTCCAAATAATTTAACCCACCTTTTAACCACTGCAATGTTAAACGATCATGGTGTAGTCCCTGAGAAATGAGCAGCTGCAAACTTGATCTGATTCTGAGACCCCCAGCTACTAGTTTGTGGTTCATAATTATTTCCTGATCAGGAAGCACACTTATCAGCTCTGTGACTTTGAACAAGTCTCTATCTTTTGAGCCTGGACAGTTCATCAATAAAATGATGATAATCTTAACCTATAGGCAATTATCAAGATTAAATAAGATGGTGTGCATTTTTTACAATAAATGAAGTTGTTGCAGTGGTTGTTATTGGCTCCAGAATTTAAGGTCTAGCTGATCCTTGCAAAAATGTCTTCCATTCGTTAATATTCATTTGGAAGTTTAATACCTGTTTTTAATAGCCTAAAAAATTCTCACTGAGATTGGCAACTTGAAGAAGCACAATGATTTATTTAAGCTAGTAAAAACTAGTTTTCTTTTCTTCTTTTGTCCCTTCTTCCTTATTTCCTTTTAGTTGCACGTATTATCCGGAAATCTGGAATATAGACATTCCCAGAGGCATTTTATAGGCTTTCTTGATCCTATTTCTGTGAGTAACATGCACTCATAAAATAGATTCTAGGATGTCTTATCTCTGCTCGTTAATATCTTTCCTGACCCCATTGGAATCTATCCAATTAAATTGTTACTTCCTTCATACCTCCTCTCCTGATCACTACTTCAGCTAGAAAATATATATATATATATATATATATATATATATTTTCTGAACTTCTAGAGGGGAAGATCCATGAGTGCAAGGTGGCAGGGTTTTGGGTTGTAAGGTCACACACTGAAGTGATTTGCATGCGTGAAGCTTGTTCCCTGTCAAATGTTTGTTAAAGAACATGCAGTGACATGGGAATATGTTTTATTGATCTTATCCCATACACTTTTTCATTCTGGTAATTTCTTCTCATTGCCATTTGGCTTCCCTGAACTCCCAACTATGCAGCTGACTTTAGCCTTAACTTGGAATATGAGTCTTTTCTCTTTCAGGCGATGTGTAAGCAATTTTACCTCTCTCATGCATATATTCCCTTTTGAATATTTCACCAAAAACAGTGAATCAAATGAAATCAATTTCCATTATGGTGATTAAGGAGGATTGCATCATAGTGGGCTGATAAAGGAGATATTTGAGGCCTTATGAGCTTTGCATTGCGATTCTCAAATCACAATGTGCAAACTTCATGTAAAATAATTAAGTATTTTTTATCAATTACATTTTCATGTATGAGACAAATATTTTAAAGTCAAAATTAACCTGTAATGTTTATTTTTACATTTTTCATTAAGATATTATCACTGGTGTTAGTCTTCTGTATTATTCAGGATTCTCCAGACAAATCGAACCAATAGGATGGATGGATGGATGGATAGATAGATAGATAGATAGATAGATAGATAGATAGATAGATATAAAGAAAGTGATATATTATGAAGGATTGGCTCACACAACTATGGAGGCTAAGAAATTCGATGATCTGCTGTCAGCCAGCTGGGGGCTCAGGAAAGCCCTGGTATAGGTCCAGGGTAAGCCTGAAGGTCTGATAACCATGGGAGCCAATGGTGTATGTCCAAATCTGAGCTAGAAGATCCCAAACCCAAGAGTGCCAATGTCTGAGGGCAAGAGAAGATGAATGTTGCAGCTCAAAAATGGAGTGTACTTGTCCTTTCTCCACCTCTTTGTTCTATTTGGGCCCTCAACAGATTGGATGATGCCCACTCACATTGATGAAGGTGACATTCTTCTTTGCCCAGTTTACCAATTCAAACGCTAATCTCTTCCAGAAGCATCTTCACAGACACACCCAGAAATAATGTTTACCAGCTATCTCAACACCCCATAGTGCAGTCTAGTTGACACAGAAAATTAACCATCACAAGTCCCCTGCTTAGTAACTCGGCACCCGTGTACATCTTCTTAAACCATATTTAATCTCCAAATAAAGAAAATAACAAGGAGATAATTCTGCCTGACATGATACAACTATACTACGTATAACAGAAAACAAATTAATGCCTTACCCACAAGAAGAGGTAAAATCCATGAGGGATGTTCATTCTTCTGATATGCAGTAGTTTAAATACTATGATATAAAATTAACAATACTTAAATACCCTAATATAAAGTCAATATATAGTTATTTGTGAAGGGAATAAGACAGGAAAGAAAACAAAGATATTTGCTTAATATATGAATATATACATATAAAAATGTTTCATAACAAATTAGGGGGGAAACTCTCCTGACAATTATTTTCTTATAGTCAGTATCTAGTCTTGTATTGATGGCTGGTATTTATACCTTCTTCTATTACCATTCTGCATTCCATTTTCCTTCAGCAAGCTCCTCAGCTAGTCATGGTTCTTAATTTTAGATTAAACCCAGTCTTTTTTCTCAAAGAGTATGGGTTATTAGTAGGCTTGTTTGGATTGGGTTATTGTGATTTTTAATTGACCTTATATCACAGGGCTTGGTAACACTAAGTAATGCCCTAATGGATCTCCTGTATTCCAAACATACCCTTCCTCATCCCCACTGTGGAGTAGTACTCAAATTTCTTCATGGTAGCCTGAACCAATTACCCCAGCCAGCATAGCAACTCCCTTCTTACCCTATCGATTCAGAGGCATGAGAGGCTCAAAGTGGCTGGGTGGTAGTTTTGACTTCCAGCTTAATGAAATCATTGTTGTGTCTCCTGGTGGAAGCATTTATCTCCCTGGAACTAAGACCTGTAGACCAGTAGAGCATAAAGTTATGGGAACAGGAAGCAAAACTTTTTCTAGTCTGTCATTGGTGGTAATAATAAGTGATGCCACTCCATTTTCACTCCTTGATTCCTGGACTCATGAATCCTGGCTATCAAAGACACAGCATCATACATTAATTGCTGATTTGAAGCATATGTAGCCTCTGAAGAACCTTGCCCCAGCCCTTCAAGGTATTCACACCTAGCTGGCACTGTAACTGAGTCTTCCAAAGACCAGCCCACCATTCTATTAATCAACTGTTTCAGGATGGCAAGGAACATAGTAAGACCAATGAATTCTATCAGGATAGGCCTATTGCCACAATTATTTTACTGTAAAGTGAATCCCTTGATTAGAAGCATAGCTATATGAAATCCTAGGTAGATAATGCATTCTGTAAGTTCATGGATGGTAGCTTGGTAGAAGTGTTGTGTGCAAGAAGGGAAAATTCATATCTAGAGTAAGTCTCTGTTCCAGTAAAGACAAAACATTTTTCCTTCCATGATGGAAGAGGTCTATTTGAATCAGTCTGTCACCAGATAGCTGGCTGGTTACCCCAGGGGATGATGCCATATCTAGGGCTCAGTATTGGTGTCTGCTGCTAGTAGATTGGGTACTCAGCAAATTGGTTAATGCCCCAACTACACTGGTGAGGGTGAGCTGTTTTACTCTGTTTACCAATTGAAATACTGATCTCTTCCAGAAACACCCTTGCAGACACTCTCAGAAATAATGTTTTACCAGGTATCTGGGCATCCCTTAGCCTAATCAAGTTGACACATAAAATTAACCATTACATTTTCTCTTTAGAGATGTCTTAGAATGCTGAAATAATTTAATACATTTAGTATTATTTGGAACAATCTTTGGGTCAGGATTGTACAAGTTATCAAATAGTCATCAGTTTCTATATAAGTACGGTGCCCTACTAAAGACTGAGAGCTATACCATTGCTTCTGAAAGAGCAATACCAGTTATTGAATTAACTAAAATAAAAAAAAGTTTTAAAAAAGTCAGTTTTTATGTGCAAAAAATATTCTGTGAAAACACAAAGTAGGAAAGTGAAGACTTCAAGGAAGAAGGCATGTTGTATGGGCCCAAATTATAAGCATCACTTTCATGAGAGAAATTTGAGGAAGTAAAAAGAAAGAAGAGAATAGTTATAGAAGCAGGAAGGCAGCAAGGTTATCTGGGAGAAAATAACCATGGAGTTCAGAAGGACTGAGGGCTGCATGAAGGCAAGTCAGGAGAGACACTTTCCAGAGGGTTAGGCCTGGCAGGCTATTTGATTTTTATCCCTGAGTATGGGGAATCATCAAAGTATGTAAGCATTACAGTGATGCAATGAGTGTCAGCCTTGGCCAGGAGGCCATCTCAGCACTACATTGAATGGTTTGAGGATACGAGAGACAGAAGGTGGAGATCATCCTCCAGGGGACAGGCGTAAGAGCCATTGTCAGGATAGGAGCATTGCCAGCCTCAGTTTCGAGCTTACGGAATTTCAAGTGCTAGAGGATCATTAATTTTGGCTGATAGCTGGCAATGTGAGCTCAACAGTGAGGATGAGGCCTGGAAAAGAAAGAAATAGAAGCCACCTGAAGAGTGTCAGCAGGATGCCATAAGGGAAGTTGCCAGTCAGAAGATCTGAGCCTTTCTGTTATGTATGAAAGAAGAGAAAACAGTGATGAAGGATCAAGATGAAGCAGAGAGCCAGAAAACAGGAAGAATCCAGCATATCCAGTCCCAAAGTACACAAAAAGATGGCAAGGAACATTTTGAAGGATGCAGAGAAAGATAGAGTAGATGGAAAAGCAAAATGGGCCATTGAATTGCATGTCCCTGGAGGACAAATCTCAAAGCACTGAGGCATGAATCCATATATGTTTTCTTCAGAAAAAGAAAAAAACATGTAGTAAAGGGATTCATTGCAGTTATATTAGTTTTTAAATTATTTTGGTTATAGAATCTGTATGATTAAAACAAAATATAAGATAAGGTAGATATTTTAACATGATATCTCAACGATAGCTTTTCAGTTGAATTTAGCAGTTTGAGCACCAAATAGGAAATAAGCGCTGAAAATGCAGAAATGGAAAAAGCATAGGTTCGCACTCCCAAGGCATCAAGAAAAACAAGGAGACGTTAAACTTGCTACAACATGACAGTCTGATAAGTGCAATAAAGTAATATTGAAAGTAAGTCATGAATGTAAGAGGAAGATTCATTTTATTGAGAGGAGGAATAGGGATGTGAGTTTGAGGTGGTCTGGGAAGATTTTCCTGAAAATGTCACCTTGCCTTGGGTTTAAAAGAAAGATAGTTTCCAGCCAGAAAAATGAATAAAGCAATTTGAATTTGACTAGGGTGTGTAGGTTTAGACAGTTAATCTTTCTTTAACTCAATTTATTCACCCATAACATTAGAGAATGATCTTTATTGCAAAAAATTATTTATGTAATCATCAACATAGGTTTGCTCTTTATTATGTGCTAAGCCCTGAGTAAAATGTTAAGGATATGGTAACTGTGATGAAAATCAAATGAAAACAAAACAAAACAAAAGTCTTTAAAATGTTTACTGTTGTCCCAAGACAAAATTAAAAGGCACTGTCATTATGTGTGTTATAACTATAAATCAATGAAATGATGCTGTTGACAAAAAGAATCAAAGTCTGCAAAATATTTTAAGAGACTTATTTTGAGCCATATATGAGTAACCAATGGCCCATGGCACAGCCTTGGGAGAGCCTGAGAACTTGCGCCCGAAGTGGTCAGGCTGCAGCTTGGTTTTATACATTTTAGGAAACCATAAGATATCATTCAATACATGTAACATGGACACTGGTTTGACCTGTAAAGGTGGGGTAACTGGAAGGGGAGAGGAGTGGTTTCCCCGTCATAAGCGGATTCAAGGATTTTCTGATTGGCAGTTGATTGAAAGAGTTGTCTGAAGACCTGGAATCAATAAAAAGTAGTGTCTGAGTTAAGATAAGGGATTGTAGAGAGGAAGTATTTTATTATGCAGATGAAGCCTCCAGGTAGCAGACTTCAAAGAGACTAGATTATAAATGTCTCTTTTCAGACTTAAATAATCTGTATTTTGATGTTAATGCTGGTCAGCTGTACCTGAATTCCAACAGGAGGAGGATATAATGAGGCATGTCTGACCCTCCACTTCCCTTCAAGCCCTGAACTAGGTTTCAGGTTAACTTTGGAATGCCCTTGGCCAGGGGGAGGATCTATTAGTTAGTTGAGGGTCTTAGAATTTTATTTTTCATTTACGAGGCAGTAAGTGAAGCAAATGTTAACCAAACAGTCTTGCTGAATAACAGGAGAGTGTGAAGTGTGTATGAGAATGATGGGCACTAGGGCATCCTCAGACCAGAGGTGAGGCAGTAATGAGAGGAGATAAGGCAGAGGTCAGAATAAGAGGGTCTCATATGCATACTGAAGGGCTTATACTTTATCTTATAGGGAAAATTAATAAGAAAAAGATTTTCAGCAGCAGGAAATATATGGTTGCATATGCATTTTTAGAAAGCTAAATTGTTATGCCCAGACCGTTTATTCCCCGAAGAAGACCACCAGAGGCCAGAGTCAAAGCCAAGCGGCAAGGATCTTTAATGCAAGTTCGAACTTGGTCCTTCCGTTCTACAACATACAAGAGGGCCCCGAACAATGCGTGTGCTGGCCTTTTATAGCCTAATGTAAACAGGACTTGTAAAGTTGCAGAGGAACGAGGGAATTCTCTAGGTTACAGCATTACAATTGGTTAACATTTTAAGTTTATACATTTAGCAGTTTTTTTATTGGTTCCCGCACTCTCACAAACGGCTGTGTTCTTATCGGGGACTTTCCAGGTGGTGTCTTTCTAAAGTTGAGATATATGGTAGTCTTTGAATTGAAAGATATATGGTGGGGAGACATATGGTGGGATGAGCCCAGGAAGTTGAGAGACATATGGAGGGGAGACGTATGGTGGGATATGTTTATACTGGGCTCAGGAAGTTGAGAGATATATGGCAAGCACTGGTAATTAGAACAGAAAAAGAACAAGACAGGGACCTTCACAATACTTGTCTATACAACGTTTGGAATCTATAGATAACATAATCGGTTAGGTCTGGGGTCAACTTTTAACTAGGCTCAAGGCGCCGCCCGGGCTGTCTGCCTGTGGGGTCAACTTTTAACTAGGCTCAAGGCGCCGCCCGGGCTGTCTGCCTGTGGATTTCATTTGGTCTCTTTCAAAATAATATGCTCTTCTAATTCCTTAAGGTGTTTAATATAATCAAAGTGTTAGATTTGCAAAAGTGGTAAGGTAAACTTCACTTTTTGAACAAATATTTATTCAGGATGTACTGTGTGCCACATATCATGCTGGGCACTGAGGATGGAAAGATGAACAAAATGCAGTCGCTACCCTGTAAAAACCCAATCTATTGAGTGAGACAACTACCTAGATAATTATAATAAAACACATACAATAATAAGGATACTCACTGGACAGCATATTTACATGAAAATAATTTCAGAACACTGGGAAATATCAATAAAATCCAGAAGATAATCATATACTTTAATGTTTGTTCTTAAGAAGTTCACAGAAAGGGTAGATTTTTGAACTAAATGGTTAAGTAACAAATACAAAATGTAAAGTAATGTCTGCACCTCCTGCAAAACAATTATACAAGGACACAGAGAATGATCTTGAACCAGTTTTCCTGGCATTCCTCTTTTGGAAAAATGGGGATAATGTTTACTTATACAAGTTTCATATAAAGAATTAAAGAATGCCTACATCAGGAATAAATGATCCCAGGTTTTTATCTTAAATATAAATCATGCTCACTTCAGACTTCAATTTTAGTGGAGTAAAACATGAGCCCTTAATGGAACCTTCATGAAACCACAATGATTCTAAGTCATCATGTGGTGCCTTTTTTCATGAATGAGAAAGTAAATGGGGACTTAATTGTTATGAGTATTGCAAATTCTTATTTAACATTTAGATTGGAGATTTTTATTGAATAGTACATTTTTGATGCAAAGTGTTTACATTTTATCATTTAATGAATATTTATTAAGGCTCTCCTATGAGCCAAGTGCTGTGTTGCTGCCTAGAAATACCAGAGTGAAGAAGATGGAGGTGGTTCCTTTTTCTCAGAGGTTCTCATCCGGTTGGGTTGTGCTGTTCATTAGCAAGACATTGGAGGTGGAACAAGAAGACATGGTATGGTCAAAGTGCAGGAAAAGATACTGGTTTGGGTCTTGGGAGTCAGGACCTTTTCTCCAGAAGATATAATATCTCATTAGGAAACAAAAGAATGAGTAGGTGCTAGATAAGAAAGAAGCTTTGCATTCTATGCTAAAGATCTAGCCCCAGGTGGAAACAAAACTTGGAGATAAGCCTAAGCATGGCATGTTTAAGGAACTGAAACAACAGCAGAGCAGCAGGAGCTTGGAGAATGGGAGGGCTACTGGAAAAAAAATGAGTATGAGAAAGTAAAGAGGGCCACATTTCAAAAGTCCTTATAAGTTATACTTATAAATTTGACCATTGTCACTACTATGAGTAGTGATGATAAGATTTTAGTTTTAAACCTGTTGAGAACTGGATGAGCCAAGGTGGAGTCAAGGAGACAATTTAAAATGCCTTTGAAATAATCTAGGCAAGGTGTTTTGTTGACTTTGTTTCTGGCATGAGTGGTACTACATGTCACTAAGGTAGGTTTCTGTGTGGATGGCACTGGTCCCAAGCTGCTGTGACACCCAGTTTGAAGATAATTGCCTCTCCTAGTCCATGCCTTCACAGTGCCCTCTATTCTTCCCACTTCAGTACCTAAGTATAATATTATGATTAATTTCAGTAGTTAGCACTTAACACTGTCTATGGTGAAACCTGAGTTCCAGTCTTTATGGACTATTGTCTTTGGCTGGTCTGAGTGCAGTGGTGTTTACAATTAATTGATCACACACAGTTATAGATTTATTTATTCCTTGTCCATTCCCATTGCTTCACTTGACAGACCTAAAAATAAAAATAATAATAAAAAAATGAAATGTCATCATTGAACAAATATTTCTTCTACCTAGAAAGTTCATTGTGTCTGCTTTCCTTATCCTGCCCCACCCCTCTACCCTGCCCTTGCCATCACACACACCCACACAAACATACACACACGTCGTGTTGAACCTGGTGTGCTTCTATCCATTACTTAGACTGTGTCAGGGCTATGAAGTCTTTAAGACATTAATATTTAGCACAATTTCTAGCAGATGCTTACTAAATCAGACTAGCTGAAAGATAAAGGGAATATTGTTCTTAGCTAATGCTGTAGGTATGGGAAGAATAAAAGGTAAGGACAATTATGTAGTTTGGAATTGCCTAGTAGAACAAATCTACAGTCCGAGATTAGGAAATGTAGTTTGCATTATTTTGCAGCACTAAAAAATTAGTGCTTTGGAATGCATGCTAATCTTCTCAGTCTATTTAGGAAGAATTCACGTGAAGACAAGTTGTATTGAATTGTACCCTACTATACTAAAAATGATTATGCTTTCTGAACCATCTATCTTACATTTACTCGGAATAACTGAATTACAATCACTCTTATGTGAGATTGTTGATGTACATTAAGATATATTGTCCTAATTTCTAAAATATAGGAACATATTCCTTAAGATTTACTTTCTTGTTTTTCTGTGAGGACCTACCATTTCAGAGTTTAAACTGTTAACATTTTATTTTTGTTACATTTTCTATAATCACATTTATAATTCCTTTAGAAAAGAATTCAGTATGAAATCACCATCTCTCTCAAAGTCATGTTGTTGAATGTTAATAACTCCTTTGTTATAGCAGCATTATCAGTATTCCTGAGTAGAGAAAATAGAAATTAGCATTTTATGTTGTCTGCAGAGAAGTTTCCAGGCACTGAGGTATTTTAGATAACCTTTGCCCATAATTAATAATATGGATATTTTTGTTCCCTTGAGATGGAACAGACATTATCAAGTGCTTACACTGTCCAGAGTTTTAACCTTTTGGGATTCTTTGATTTAATTTGGGAGAACATCACCAGATCTCAAAAATATGATGTGGACATTGAGATCTTGATCCAATTACAGTTACAAATCTCTTCCTATTCTTTCTTATCAAGACTGAAACTGACTGATATGTTCAGCAAGAACTTTGCCAGTTTAATGGAAAATAAAGAATTAACTATAGGAGGAAAAGAATAGTATAAAAACTACATAGGTTTACATGTCCTTACTTTATGATAATTAGAATGAAATAAATTGAAGGCAAATACAGTTTTTTTTTTTAAATTCATAGTTGAATCCTGAATACCTAACAGAGTGTTGAATTGTGGTATAGTACAACATTTAAGCAAATTCTGACATTGAATCAATCTATAATAATTGCAAAGAGAAGGTTGTGTTTTATAGGCCTTTTGACTGGCTTCCCACTCTGAGCAACTGGCCAGCTCCTGAGCAGGTTGACTGTATGGGCCACATTATCTCTTAGAAATTACACTCCTCATGGACACTCAGGATAAATGCCAAACAAGTGGTCAAGTCTACAAGACTATTTGTTATCTACCTAACCTGGATTTCTTGGATGAGATATGTTCCCCGTCAGAATGATAATTGAATATCCTCCATCTTAGAAATGACAAATAGTTTTCATCTTTTGTCTTAGTTGCAAATACTTGGTAGTGGCTTCCTGTCCTGCTGATATATTACATTCTGGTTCAGAAGCAAAAATTTTCAATTAAAAGTTGTTAGGCTGGGTGTGGTGGCTCACGCCTGTAATCCCAGCACTTTGGGGGCTGAGGCTGGTGGATTATGAGGTCAGGAGTTTGAGACCAACCAGCCCAACATGGTGAAACCCCATCTCTACTAAAAAAAATTCAACAATTAGCCGGGCACAGTGGTACATGCTTGTAGTTCCAGCTACTCGGGAGGCTGAGACAGGAGAATTGCTTGAACCTTTGAGGTGGAGGTTGCAATAAACTGAGATTGCACCACTGCACTCCAGCCTGGACAACAGAGTAAGACTCCATCTCGGGGGGGGGGGGAAAAGTCTCATGAGCATGGCATAGGGGAACACCTTTGCCATTCCTAATGCTGTACAGCTCAAAATTATCAGCATCACCTTCCTCTGAAACATCTGGTCGCAGCTCACACAGGTACTCCAATCCCAACTCTGTAAAGGAAATTACCAATAAAAATTTACCTATAAAAATAAGCTCATAAAGATACTAGTCAATAAACACATTATATGTACATGCAGAATTGCCTTGGAAAATAACATTTTTATAATATTTCTTAGTGTGTTATATTCAAAATAACAATGTAACAATTATTGTGAATATATAGATATTACAAAAGAAAACATTATCATTATCTAGCCAGGTATGGTGGAACACACCTATAGTCCCAGCTACTCAAGAGGCAAAGGTAGGAGGATTGATTGAGTCAGCCCAGGAGTTAGAGGCCACAGCCAATAAACTACGATTGTGCCACTGCACTCCAGCATGGGCAATGGAGCAGACTCTGTCTAAAAACAAACAAACAAAAAAACAAAAAAAACACAACAAAACAAAAAAACTCAGCATTATCTGTATCAAAAAAATGTTGAGGGACAATACACCTACTTATCTGAATTTAGACATCATAAAAATGAGGGAGTTGCAGTAGGTGGTCTCTTTAGCTAAAAAATCCACTGTACAAAATCTACTTTAAGATTTCTGAAGGACTGTTAGCAGGCATTTCAAGAAAACTGTCATTGTCTTCTCTCTCCACATTTTTTTTTTTTTACATTCTACTCAGCAACTATAAGTACATGGTGATGAAAACTGTAACTGAAGCATGTGGAAGGGGAAGAAGAGTGAGGAGGAAAAGAAATACATTTCAGGGGCCATCTATGTACTAAACTTATGGAAGTGTTTTCCCTACAGATCCTCCGTAGCACATCTCCTGGTCATTCATTAATTTAATTGACAACCAAGCAAACATTGAATGAACACTTGTCATGTGGACATATTGAACCTGTACCTCATTAGTGAAACATTAACTTTTAATTTTCATATATGTAAAAGGTGTTGTCCAAAATTATACCATCTATGTGCATATATCTTTGTTTCCTCAAATATTTTCTCTTTTTTAAGTCAGTTTATTCATAATTTTGCAAGCTTTTTCTCTACAACTCATGTAATAGATAGCATAAATATAAGAAAGGCCTGGGCCTTTCTTTTTCTGCCCACCACTATATTCTTCTTCTATTAACCACATTTTCTCCTTCATCTGTTACTCCTGACCTCAAAAGGTATATAATACTGGGGAGCATTCATGGGGAAAAAGAGTGATTTCATATAGATAAAAAAGAGGTAAACAAATCTATGGTTTATATTGAAAGGGAACTGGCTAACCTATTCCATCAATTCTTTCTTTTGTAGTAGCATTATTGGTAAAGATTCATATACCATACAATTCACCAATTTAAAGTGTACATTTCAGTGGTTTTTAGTATACTCGCAGATACATGCAAGCATCACTATGGTGAATTTTAGATTACCATCACCTCACAAAGAAACCTTATACCCCTTAACTATGACTCTCTTTCTTCCCATCTTACTCATCTCTAAGCAACCACTAAACTACCTCTGGCTGTGTAGATTTTTCTTTTCTAGAAATTTCACCTAAGGAATCATATATGATGTTGTCTTTATGACTGGTTTCTTTAACATAGACTACTATTTTGTAAGATCTGCCCATTTTGTAGTATGTGTCAGTATTTCATTCCTTCATTATTCAGCCCAATGGACAATAATGTTTCATCATATGGGCATACAATACCAAATTTTGCTTATCTGTTTATCGATTGATGAACATTTAGGTTGTTTTTACTTTTTGGCTATTATGAATAATGCTATGAAATTCATGTACAAATTTTTATGTGAATATATGTTTTCATTTTGTGGGATTTATATATATGGAGTGTATATATATTAAGTATATAGAGTATATATACTTACATGTAAATATATTTGTATATCTTTATATATAAAGTATATGTGTATATATATTTATATAAAGTATATATACTTATTATTTATACATATAAAGTATATACACTTCATATACTTTGAAGTATAGTTTGATATGAAGTCATGTGATGCTTGTGGCTTTGTTCTTTTATAACCAGAAAAGTCAAAGCCATCCTATGCAAAAAGAACAAAGCCAGAGGCATCACATTACCCCACTTCAAACTATACTTCAAAGCCACAGTAACCAAAACAACATGGTATTGGTACAAAAACAGACATACGAACCAAACAAAAAGAATAGAGAACCTAGAAATAAAGCCACACACCTACAACCATCTTTGACAAAGTGAATGAAAATAAACAATAGGGAACAGACAACCTATTCAATAAATGCTGCTGGGATAATTGGCTGTTGATGTGCAAAATAATAAAACTGGAAACCTACCTTTCACCATATCAGAAAAATTAATCTAAGATGGATTAAAGACCTCAAACTATTAACTTTCTCCAAGAAAACCTAGGAAATACCCTCCTAGACATCTGCTTTGGCAAAAAATTAATGAGTACGTCCTCAAAAATAATTACAACAGAAACAAAAATTGACAAGTGGAACCTAATTAAACTAAAGAGCTTATGCACAACAAAATAAATTTTCAACAGAAAACCTACAGAATTGGAAAAAATATATTTGCAAATTATGCCTCTGACAGAAGTTCAATATCCAAAATGTGTGAGGAACTTAAACTAAGAGTTGAACTACGATTTGACCCAGTAATCCCATTTCTGGGTATATACCCGTAGGAAAATAAATTATTCTACCAAAAAGACATATGTACCTGTATGTTCATCACAATGCTATTTGCAATAGCAAAGACATGGAATCAAACCAGGTGCCCATCAACAGTGGACTGGGTAAAGAAAATGTTGTACATACACACCATGGAATCCTATGCAGCTATAAAAGAAGAATGAAATCATTTTCTTTCTAGCAACATAGCTGCAGCTGGAAGCCATTATTCTAAGCAAACTAATACAATACCAGAAGACCAAATACCACATGTTCTCACTTATAAGTGGACACTAAGCATTAGGTACACATGGAAATAAAGATGAGAGCAACAGATCCTGGGAACTACCAGATGGGAGAGGGAAAGTGTTGAAGTACTACCTACTGGATACTATGCTCTCTACCTTGGTGATGGATTCATTCATACTTTAAACCTTAGCATCATACAATATTGCCTTTGTAACAAACCTCCATATGTAATTCCTGATTCTAAAATAAATTTGAAAAAAAATCTTGGACTAAAAACAAATAAATATGAAATTCATTTTTGCGTTGTTCATTACAAATGTACAAAAATACTATTGATTTTGTATATGAATCTTGTAGTCTTCCATTTTCAACTTTCTATAATTATTTCTAGTAGAGTTTTAGGAGATTCCTTAAGAATTTCTACATATGAAATTTTGTCATCTGTGAATAAAGATGATTTTCCTTCTTTTTTTTTTTTTTTTCCATTCTAAATGGCCCTATCTCCTTCTTATCTAACTTCTTTGGCTAGAATCTCCAGGACAATTTTGAATAGAAATAGTGAGAGCATACATCCTTGTCTTCATTCTGATCTTTGCTGAATTCATCCACTCTTTCAACATTGAGTATGATATTAGCTGAAGTAGATAATATTTCAAGACTTCAATACCCTACTTCCTGGAATGGTTAGAATAACTAGCCAGAAGAACAACAACAAAAGAAGACTTAAACAACATTATACTCCAGCTAGACCTAATAGACACTGATAGACTACTCCATCCAACAACAGCAATATATATGTATTCTTTTCAATTGCTATGGATCATTCTCCAAGTTAGGCCATATTCTAGGACATAAAGCCAATCTTCATGAATACAAATTTATTGAAATAGTACAAAATGTGTTCTGACTCCAATAAAAATTAAATTAGAAATCAATAAAAAGTGATATTTGCAAACTCACAAATATTTAGAAATTAAACAATACATTCATAAATAACCAATCAGTCCATGAAGAAATCAAAAGGCAAGTTACAAAATACTTTGACATGACCCGATAGAAGAAAGGAAAGGAAGGGTTTTGGTAGACGTTTCTCTGAGATTCATTAAGTTCCCTTTGATTTCTAGTTTGTTAAGTTTTTCTCATGAAATGATGTTGGATTTTGTCAAATGCTTTTTGTGTATCTGTTGAGACAATATTTTTATTCTGTTGATATGATTAACAGTTTTTTAGATATTAATCCAATGTAGTCCTGAATAAATCTTAGTAGGTCATATAATAGGTACAATTATATTCATGTGCTTCTGGACTTGGTTTGCTAATATTTTGTTGAGGATGTTTGTATCCATATTTATAAAAAATTGCAGTCTTTAGTTTTCTTTGTGATGTCTGTAGTTGGTTTTGGTATCAGAGTAATATTCAATTCATAGATGCAGTTGGCAACTGTTCCCTCCTCTTCTATGTCTTAGAAGAGTTTGAAGAATTGATAGTCATCCGTTTTTAAATGTTTGGTAGAATTCAAAAGTGAAGCAATTTGGGACTTGGCTTTTCTTTATAATAGTTTTTGACTACTAGCTCCATGCCTACACTTATATGTCTACCCTGATTGCTTATGCTTAAGTCCGTTTCAGTAGTTTGTGTATTTCTAGAAATTTTTCCATGTCGTCTAAGGTACTAATTTATTGGCATTTAATTGTTCATGCTATTCTTTGTGGTCTTTTTTATTTCTGTTAGTTCAGTAGCAATGGCCCCTGTTTCATTTATATTTGGAACATAATTTTTCTTTCTTTTCATTGTTGATCTGCTAAAGTTTTGTCTTTTTGTTGACCTTTTCAAAGAACCAGCTTTTGATTTTGTTCATTTTTGCCTATTCTTTCTTATTCTCTATTTCATTAATTTCCACTCAAATCTTTATTATTTTCTTTCTTTTGCTTGTGCTGTGCTTTATTTGTCCTTCGTTTTTCTGTGTGTTAAGGTGGAATTTTCAGTTATTGATTTGAGATCTTTATTCTTTTTTAATATAAGTGTTTACAGCTGGAAATTTCCCACTAAGCACTGCTTTAGCTGCATCTCACAAGATTGGGTATGTTGTGTCTACATTTTCATTTACTTCAAAGTATTTTCTAACTTAGCTTTTGATTTCTTTATTGACCAATTGGTTATTTGTGAATGTATTGCTTAATTTGTATGTATTTGTGAGTTTGTGATTTCTAATTTAATTTTTTGTTGAAATCAGAACACATTTTGTACTATTTCAATAAATTTGTATTCATGAAGATTGGCTTTATGTCCTAGAATATTGTCTAACCTCCAGAATGATCCATAGCAATTGAAAAGTATACATATATATTGCTGTTGTTGGATAGAGTATTCTATCAATATCCATTATGTCTAGCTGGAGTATAAAGTTGTTTTTAGGTTTTCTGGTTTTTGCTGTTGTTCTTCTGCCTAGTTATTCTATCCATTACAGGAAATGGAGTATTTAAGTCTTCAACTATTATCTATTATTATTTAATTGTCTATTCATCTTTCATTGATGTTATTTTTTCCTGTATATTGGTATAATACTGTATTATTAGGTTCATGTAGTTTATAATTGTCATATCTTCCTGATAGACTTTGTCATTGTAAGATGTCTCCTTTTATCTCTAGTGGCAGTTTTTTTGTTTTAAAGTCTATTTTGTCTCATGTTAATGTAGCCACTCAACTTTTTATAGTTTCTATTGTCATTATATATCTTCTTCAATTCTTTTACTTTCGGTATATTTGTATCTTCAAATATAAGCGTTTCACTTTTAAAAAGCATATAGTTGTATTTTGTGTTTTCTTTTTTTTCCTCTCTCTTCTATCAGGCCAAATCTACTGTTAATCCCTTCTAGTAGATTTTTTATTATAGTAACTAAACTTTTCAACTCCAGAATTTCCATTTGATTCTTTTTATGATTTCTATTTATTGATATGAAATTCTCATCATATCTTCTTTTACATCTTTAATCATTGCTTCTTTTTGTTTTTCCAACATATTTATAATGGCTACTTTGACATCTTGTTCTGTTAAATCTAACATCTGGTGACTCATACAGTTTCTGTTGCTTCTTTATTTCCAATATACAGGCCATACTTTCCTGTTCCTTTGCATATATTAGGGTTTTGTTGTTGCTGTGGGAAACTTCCCATTTTAAATACTCCAGTTACTTACCACCTCCTAACCCCCAACACAGGGTTTGTTATTGTTATTTGCTTGTTTATTTGGTTAGTGACTGTCTTGGTTATTTAAGTGAAGTGTATTTTCCCCTTTGAACTACATCGTGTTAAGGGTCTAATGTTGCTTCTCGGGGAAGTGGAGCTTTGGGTATGCCCACACTTACCCTGGATGACAGTGGTTTTGTTAAGCTCTCTTAGACTATTTCTTTCTCTAATCACACCCAGCTATTAGTTGCCACTAATTACTGGCTGATATTTCTCTTGTTTTCAACAATGCACTGGAGTATAATTTGCTGTACAGACTAATGCTGTACAGACAATAAATGCTGTACAGGCAATAAAATTCAGGTGCTTTTGAAGGAATAGTTACCAAGGTCAGTGTTTGAGACTTGGTCTGTCCCCAGGAAGGCACTTCATAATTGTCTCTTTCCTTGTTCTCTCCTGCAGACTACCTGCCCTATAGTTTAGTCTATATTTTCAATTAATCTACCAACCTCCTTCCAGTTGCTTTCCACTAAAACTTCTATTTAGTTTTTAGAAGTTACCTTAGCCTAAAACTTCTCTTTGCTCTGTTGCAAATTAATTTAGTTTCTTTAGTAAGAGATTAAGTGCTACATTATGGTCTCCTTCTCCCAGGCAAAGTCTCCGGAGCTGGGAGTGAGGACAATGATGTACTTCTCTCTAACTGACACCTCTACGTTAGGAACTGAGCTCTAATGTAGGTGAAGCTTCCATTCTGTGAGTGGAGCCTGATTGAAAGAGGTGTGCTCTCAGTTTGACTATATTTACCTAGAACTTGGCTTTAGCAAAAAGAACTGAATGCCAGATGAGAAATGCTGACATCTTGCCCCTCCTGGGTAGATAGCCCTCTTACCGGTAGCTTTGAATTTTTGCCCACCTCAGGCTGGAGTGAAGTTCCTGTCTCAGCTGGAAGGGAGTTGTTGTAAGAGTGATCTTGGTTCAAATACCACAGGCTCTCACTGTTATTACTAAATCTTAGCAGATATTTTTGAATAGATGTTTCCTCGTTTACTCTATGCCCTTACGACAACTTCCAGAGACTTTTTGTTTGTTGTATTTTGTTTGTTTGTTTGTTTGTTTGGGTTTTTTTGAGATGGAGTCTCACTCTGTGGCCCAGGCTGAAGTGCAGTGGTGCATCTCCGCTCACTGCAAGCTCCACCTCCCGGGTTCACACCATTCTCTTGTCTCAGCCTCCCATGTAGCTGGCACTACAGACGCCTGCCACCACGCCTGGCTAATTTTTTGTATTTTTTAAGTAGAGACGGAGTTTCATCGTGTTAACCAGAATGGTCTTGATCTCCTGACCTCATGATCCGCCTGCCTTGGCCTCCCAAAGTGCTGGGATTACAGGGGTCAGCCACCACGCCCGGCCTGTTATATGTTTTATAATTTTCACCAATTTTGCTGAGGTGTGGGTCTACAGAGCTCCTCATGCTGTCATAACAGAGTTGATCTGGCCTGTCAACTCTTGAGAAGTGAAATTAAGTAATTTAAAAAGACACCCAGAATTGTTAACTGTTCAATACATTTTTAAGGAAGTGTATCAGTTTATCTCACACCATTTTGAATTTAGACTACAAAAGAAAAATAGATTTAGAGTTGAAACATTAAAATGTGAATTTATTTAATTTTATAAATCAAAACTTAGTTATGCAAATGCTGAGCAAAATTTCAGGTTAAGTAGATCAGAATGGAGAGAAAATAGATTTCCAAAGTATGAAAACTATTCTCATGTTGTACTGGAGTATCTGTCATTAACATTCTCCTGTTAACGTTTAAAGAAGATCTGTGCACATGCTGATGGGGGAATTAACCTTTGAATCTGTAATGTCAAGTATTTTCCATAAAAAGTTTACAGATACATGCTTAAAGAATTTGCCTTGTTACAATTAGAGATGACACTACTAGTTTTACAAAAATAACTTTATTAATTTTGTTTGCAGATATATCAAAAGTACAAAAACCTAGGACTTCATTTTGTCTCATTTTATGCCTCCGATTGATAACCTATCCATGTACAGTATAGAATTCAGTTTAGCTGGAGCAACAGTGTTCAATAGAAAGGTTTGCAAATGACAGAAATGCTTTGCTCTGTCTACTATGACCACCACTGGCTACGTGTGGCTACTGAGCATGGGAAATATGGTTAGTATGACTCAAGAGCAAAATTTTTAATTTTACTTAATTTTACCTAATTTAAATTTAAATCGATACATGTGGCTAGCTGCTATTATATGAGAGCCACAGAGCTAGAGTAATTAGGTAATTGTAGTTCTGATGCATTGATCCATTTATAATTCCCCTGCCTATCTCACCCGTCAGTACACATAGAATAGCACTCACCCACACCACAATTGTAAAAAAAAAAAAAAAAAAAAAAAAAAAAAGCTTGTGTAGTGGTTTCACTGTAAAAATAATAAAATGGAATTAATTGTGGTATCCCAGAGAAACCAAGTATGCAAGATAATTTAGTGGCTGGCAACAGAGTAGATCTTAAAGAGTAGAAATAAAAGCATTTAGTTAATTTTTATTATTTGTACCATTATATTTTGAAGCAATGTGCAATTTAAAATACAAATATGCATTCATTTATAAATAAAGTTTCACTCGGGTGGATTTTTACATGAGAGATCCAAGAAATGTTGAGCAATATAATAGGTAAGTTTCCCAAACTCTGTGGCAAGTTCAATGAGTGGTAGAGTCAGACTGATAGAGAGTAGATGTTTTCCATATTTGAGTTGGCTAGAGGTGGAGGGGTAAGCTAGTTGTGGATATTGGTGAGGGGATACTTAAGGACATAATTAAATATTTAAGTTGAATGAGAAGAAAATGAAAGTGAGCAGAGACTGGTAAATTGGGAGAAATTTGAGCCAAAGGATTGGACACCTTTATGGTAACAGGCATAGTGGGTATAAGATATTGAAAGTTTGTAAATAGAGTTTTAATTAGAGAATTGAAAATTCGGATTTTGTATTTTTAAAAAAAGCATTCATTATGATAACAAGATCTAGGATATGAGCTTAAGTCTGTCTAGCTAAATTGGCATGAAAATGAATGTCATTTGAATTGAGGAGTATGTGGAATTATTAGACTAGATATTTGTATGAATACATCAATTTTAAGGACATCGAACTCACTCAGGACAGGGATGTCATTTAGGATGAAAAGGAAGACTGTGGGCTAGGTGATAAATACTTCTTTAAATTCTGGGAAGTGGACAATAGGTAAATGATAAAGAGGAGGGAGCAGGCGCTGTTTAATTGGATAACACAGATTTCAAAGGAAGAGTTATTTTCACGTAACTGTAGAAGAGTAAATGGCTGTAAGGGGCAGTGTAGGTCTAAGAGTATAGCAGCCCAATGTCTAGACCTTGGTGATTTGTAGGATTTGGACAACCATGCAGTATAAATCGACAAACTGCACAAATAAGGCAGGAACCCAGGGAAGGCCAGGTTCAACATATGGCAAGGAGAAACAGGAAGCATGTTCTGTTCTACAAAAATTAAGGGGACAAAGAGATGTGTCTGCTATGGAAGCGGGGTGGTTTCAGAGGGTACAGCTGGAAGATCTGGGAGTCAGAAGAGGTATGTGAAAGATATACAGCATAATAGGATGTTTCAAAGAATGAGTGAAGTGTGTACATTTTGGGCAGTGACCAGTTATAATCTGATGTGAGACACCAAAAAAATAGCTTACTTCCATTTTCTGAGAGAGGTTATTTTGTAAAGTTGTGTTGCTGTCTCTAAAACTGATAACTTCTTTATCTTCCTGTCACAATTACAGTACCTTATTTGATTTTTCATCATACATTTCGAAGTTGAAAATTATCTTGGTTACTTGTTTTTGATTATCTTCCCTCCCTGGTACAAGATAGTTTCCCACGAGAATAGGATCTTTTGTTTTAGTCTGCCACTACACCTCAGCCTCTAGAACAGTGCCTGGTACATAACAGGTACTCAATAAATATTTGGTAAACAAAATAATCAACTCATTTATATCTGATATGTGATAGTGAGTGGGAGATAAGACTAAAGGAATTATACAGTGCTTAATGAACATTGCACATGCTATATAGGACATAATAATCATGTCACAGCTATAATGAAGTAACAGTAAGGAAATTGTAGCACTAGTATGGTAATACCTTTTATTTTGTCAAACATTTACACAGTGCTTTAATATGCCAGGAACTATTCTAATAGCTTTACTACATCAGCTCTTTTATTATGAATGATGAAGTGTTATACTGCCCTAGTAATTCCTTAAAAATTTGCTTCATGCTCTATAAATATTTGGCTTTGATCTTTGAAATATGCTGAGCATGAGAATGTCATTTTCCCTCTGTCTCTACAGAAAATAAATATTATAAAAAGATGAAGCAAATATCCTTAGTAGATCTTCATTGGGCTACTCACTGTTTACAAAATTGAATCTTTCTTTTTCTAATGCCATACAATAACTGTTCAATAGATGCTGTAGTAAAAGTCATCTCTTGGCTTGGTTTCTAGCAAGCTATCTTCATTGTCTTGTATAAAAACAAGTATGCTATAAATTGTTTTTATTTTTTTACTCAGCTGGTTCATAATTATTAACAAATGCCACCATTCAACTTAATAAGATGCAATGGTGAAAGGCAGCATATCCCTCTAATATCACTAACCAGCCTATGTTTTAGGCCTTCATTCAGGATGACTTGCCAATGATTTATATGTGTGTGTGTGTGTGGAGATGGGGTCTCACTCTGTCACCTAGGCTGGAGTGCAATGGTGTGATCATGGCTCACTGCAGCCTTGACTTCCTGGGCTCAGTTGATCCTCCCCACCTCAGCCTCCCAAATACCCGAGACTACAGTTGTGCACCACCATGCCTGGCTAGCTTTTTGTAGAAATGGGCTTTATCATCTTGCCCATGCCAGTCTCAAAGTCCTGGGTTCAAGCAGTCCTCCAGTTGGCTTCCCAAAATGTGGTGATTATAGGTGTGAGTCAGTGCACCGTCTTGCCAATAATTTTAAACCTCTATTTTAAATAACTTTGATAAAAGTTTCCAAATTGTACTTGGTTCCATTGCC
Source organism: Rhinopithecus roxellana (assembly GCF_007565055.1). Classification (NCBI taxonomy): domain Eukaryota; kingdom Metazoa; phylum Chordata; class Mammalia; order Primates; family Cercopithecidae; genus Rhinopithecus; species Rhinopithecus roxellana. Next base: position 80,633,783 of record NC_044569.1, on the reverse strand, counting down.
CACAGAGAAAGAAGAAAGTAAAATATGGGGGTTTTCAAAGTCTTTTTTTTTTTTTTGTCTTTGACAGAATTCTAATGTGTATATATATACATTAGTGTATATACCATGTGGTATATACCATGTGGTGTAGGTATCTTCTTTTCCTTCCCCGAAGGATGCATATCTAGCTATCTTGGCCAGGGGTGGGGACGGGGGGCGGTTGGTAAACAAGTGTCTGCATCCAGATGATAAATTTTACTCACTCTTCAGCTGTGTCGTAATCTACATCATCTGTACTGGGTTGAGCCTCACTGCCTCCAAATCTGTAGTAATCAGTGGGTGAATGCTTTTTGTGTTTGAATAGTCCACAAAGAATCTCATGCCCATGAGGAGAGTAACTGTGAAAGAGAGGCTGCCCCACCTCTCCTGCATTTTCTTACATGGACAGAGTTTCACAGTTTGGATCATTTCCTCGGATGAGTAATCTTTCCCAAAATAAATGATCAAACCTCAAATATCTTCTTATGGTTGAACATTTCACATTTCTAGCATCCTCTGAAACTGAAATCTCCACCTTTGGTTTTATGGCCACTTGCATGTATAGAAGTAGGGAGGTCTAGTGATAGCCGCTTGGGGTAGGGAAGAGTGGAGGAATAATATTGACAGTATGCATTTTACTTCTCTGGCTAAGGGTTTAATTTCCTCCAAAGGGTAAAATCAATCACACCTTGCCCTATGGCAGTATTTTTCTTTTTCAAAAACAACCTTATGGCATGCATAAGAATTTCGTATTTCATTAAAAACATTTGGACCTTGTTTTCTAACTTGGAAACCCAAGATTTCATATGCTTAAGTGAGCATTTCCCCCTGTGTTTGACCTTCTCCAGGAAAATAGCAGGAAATGAAGAGTTTCTTCTTGGGTCTTGGTTTTCTTCTTTGGTTAGGAAACTGGTAGGGTAGAGTATGTGGAGTGGGGAAGTACTTCCACTTCACCAAGCTCCACTGATACAAGTAGAAATCATCTGGCTTCAGTATGCATTGGGACATCAGGATGGCTCCAAGTCTCCTCAATTCAGCCTGCCCACTGGTGCCTACCTACTGCTATGCCCTTCCCTCTAGGTGGCTGCTAGTCCATAGGAGATCAACAGTATACTGGAAAAAGCACAGTGTTTAGATTCAGGAGGCCTAGGAATGAATCCTGGCTCTAATACCTTTGTCACATTGGGTTAATTATTTAACCTTTCTTCGTCTCATATAACTCATTTATAAAAATGAGAACACTGATTCTTTCCTGCAGTTGTCGTTGTTTTTAGAATGAGGATTATCACAGATTCTAAATCCAAACACACATTATATGCTGCAAAGGATCAAATATGGGATAATTATATTATTTTCCAGCGTAAGACCACAAAGGCAGGCTTTGCCTCATTATTGCCCAAACCATAACAGTTCTGAGCCCCTACTTAGGGAGTGAATTGTTTTCTTCTGCTGTTCTCCTCCCCATGCCATTCCTAGAAGCCTTAGTGAATGCTTTCCAGTCATTCTGGTGATCCAGTGTCATTCGTCTATGGCATGCTTCTCTGAGGCTTTCAGGGTCACTTTCCAACTGCTGTATGATTTACTTTCCAAGCTCCAGTCATGATCACAGTTATTTCAGCCCCTACCCCCAAAGCAAATAGGAGACCCTAGTGTTATTTTTCAGTCTGGCTTTTATGGTATACTTTATATACAACAAAATTCACCATTTTTAGTGTAAGGTACTGTGAGTTTTCACAAACGTACATAGTTGTATAACTACCAACAAATCAAGATATAGAGAAGATTCTACTATCAACATCCCTCACCAGAATGGTACGTTTGTTACAATCAGTGAACCTACAATGACACATCATCATCACTTCAAGTCCATAGTTCACATTAGGGTTCATGCTCAGTAGTGTACATTCTATGGCTTTTGACAAGTGTGTAATGACATGTATCTACCATTATAGTATATATCAAATAGTTTCAGTATCTTAAAATCCTTTGTGCTCTGCCCATTTATCCCTTCCTCTCCCTAACCCCTGGCAACCACTGACCTTTATACTATCTCCATAGTTTTGTCTTTTTCAGAATGTCGTTTAATTGGAATCATACAGTATGTAACTTTTAAGATTGTGTTATTTCACTTAGTAATATTCATTTAAGATTCTTGGGCTGGGCACAGTGGCACACACCTGTAATCCCAACACTTGGGGAGACAGAGGTGGGTGGATCATCTGAGGTCAGGAGTTCGAGACCAGCCTGACCAACATGGTGAAACCCCATCTCTACTAAATATAAAAAATTAGCCAGGTGTGGTGGCACATGCCTGTAATCCCAGCTACTTGGGGGGCAGGAGAATAACTTTAACCCGGTAAGCGGAGATTGCAGTGAGCCGAGATCACAGCATTACACTCCTGCCTGGGGAACAAGAGAGAAACTCTGTCTAAAAATAAATTAATTAATTAATTTAAAAAATAAAAAAAATAAAAAAAATTCCCCCATGTCTTTTTATGACTTTATAACTCATTATTTTTAGTGCTAAATATTCCATTGTCTGGATATATCACAGTTTATTTACACATCCACCAGCTGAAGGACATCTTGGCTGCTACCAAGTTTTGACAATTGTACAATTGTAAAGAAGGCTGCTATATAAACATTCATGTACAGGTTTTTATGTGGTCATACATTTTAACTCATTAGGATAAATACGAAGGAATATGATTGCTGGATTACATGGCACAAGAATGTTTAGCTTTGTAAGAAACTTTCAAACTCTCCACCAAAGTTGCTGTACTATTTTGCGTTACCACCAGCAATGAATGAGAGTTCCTGTTGTTCCACATCCTCATCAGTATTTGGCATTGTCAGTATTTTGGATTTTCATTATTCTAATAGATGTGTATAGTGGTATCTCATTGTTCTTTTAATTTGAAATACCCTAAAGACAGAAGACAAACGTCTTTTCATAAGTTTCTTTGCTATCTGTCTCTCTTGATAAGCTGCCTGTTCAGGTCTTTTGCCCATTTTTAATTTATGGTATTCATTTTCCTATTGTTGATTTTTAAGAGTTATTTGTATATTTTTAGTAACAGCCTTTTTTAGACATGTCTTTTGGAAATGTTTTCTTCCTCTATGTTCTGCCTTCCCATTCTATTGACAATGTCTTTCAGAGAACAGAAGTTCAGCTTATCAATTATTTCTGTCATGGATCATGCCTTTGGTGTTGTATGTAAAAAGTCATTGCCATGACTGAAGTCATCTAGAGTTTTTCCCATGTTGTATTCCAGGAGTTTTATAGTTTTATGTTTTACAATTAGGTTTGTGGCCCTAATTGGGTGACAGAGTGAGACTTCGTCTCAAATAAAAAGAAGAAATTGTAAGAGTGGACATATTTGCCTTATTTCTAATTTTAGTAGAAAAGCTTCTATTTTCCCACAATTAAGTATGATTTCTTTTGTTGTATGGTTTTTATAGGTTTTTTTTTAAATCAAGTTGTGGAAGTTCATCTCTATTTTTAAAAGCTTACTGAGAGTGTGGATTATGAATGGATGTTAGATTTCTTCAGATGCTTGTTCTGTATCTATTAATAGGATCATTTGATTTTTCTGCTTATGTGATTGATCTGTTCATGGGACAGATTACCTTAATTGATTTTTGAGTGTTGAACCATCCTTTCATTTCTGTCGTAAATTCTACTTGACATAGTGTATAATTCTTTTTATACATCATTGGACTCAATTTGCTAAAGCTTTTTAAGGATTTTTAAAACTTTATTCATAAGAGATACTGGTTTATAGTTTTCTTGTAATGTCTTTATGTTTGGAATTAGCATAATTCCTCATAGTATGAGTTAGAAAGTATTCCCACCATACTCATCTTCTGGAAGAGATTGTTGACAATTGGTATACTTTCCTCCTTAAATATGTGATAGAATTCACCAGTGAACCCATGTGGGGCTGGTGCTTTCTGTTTTGAAAGGTTGTTATATACTTACTTAATCTCTCTAATAAATATAGGCCTCTTCAGATTGTTTCTTCTTATGTGAGTTTTGGCAGACTGTGTGTTTTAAGAAATTGTTTCATTTCATCACGGTTATTGAAATTGTGGGCACAGAGTTGCTCGTAGTTGTTTGTGTTCCTTTATTATCCTTTTGATGCTTATGGGGTACATAGTGATGGCCCTTCTTTTAGATATTAGTAATTTGTGTCTTTTCTCTTTTTTTCTTAATTAGCTTAGTGAGAGGCTTGCCAATTTTACTGATCTTTTTGAAGAAACAGGTTATGGTTTTATCGGTTTTCTGTACTGATTTACTATTTCAATATCATTGATTTCTGTTTTAATTTTTAAAATCTGTTTGGATTTAATTTGGTCTTTTTCCAGTTTCCTAAGGTGGAAGCTTAGATTATTAATTTTCGATACTCTTTTCTAATATATACATTCAATGCTATAAATTTCTCTCTAAGCACTAATTTCACTGCATCCCACTAATTTTAATAAGTTGTTGCTCTGGGTTGAATGTCTCCTCCAACATTTATGTTGAGATTTAATTGATTAGAATCTGTAACATTAACTCATTTAATGTTATCATCTCGGGAGTGGGTTAGTTATCTCAAGACTGGGTTTATTCTAACAGCAACTTTTGCCATCATTTTCAGGAGTAGGTTAGTTATCTCAAGACTGGGTTTGTTGTAACAGCAACTTTGGCCACCATTTTCCCTCTGCCTGCCATGCTCTTTTCTGCCTTCCACCCTTTTGCCATGGGATGACTATAGCCAGATGCTGGCACCATGCTTGTTGACTTCTCAGCTTTCAGAACTGTGAGCCAAATATATCTCTTTTCTTTATATACAATGTGGTATTCTGTTATAGCAACAGAACATTGACTAAGACAATTATATTTTTATTTTTATTTGGTTCAAAATATTTTGATCGCTCCAGAGATTTCTTCTTTGGCCCATGTGTTATTTAGAAGTGTGTTATTTAATGGCCGATTATTTGGGAATTTTTCAACTATTTTTCTGTTACTGATTTCTAGTTTAATTACATTGTAGTCTGAGGGCCTAAATTGTATGGTTCTATGCTTTTAAATATGTTAAGGTATGTTTTGTGCTTAGAATGCAATCTGTCCTGTCGAATGTTCCATGGGAACTTAAAAATACATATATTCTGCTGTTGTTGGATGAAGTAGTCTATAGACGCATATCCCGCTATTTGAGAGTTCTGTTGGGTTAAATTGTGTCCTTACTGATTTTCTGCCTGTTGGATATGTCCATTTCTAATAGTGTTGAAGTCTCAAACTATAATGACAGACTCATCTATTTCTCTTTGTGCTTCTATCAGTGTTTGCCTCACATATTTTGATGCTCTGTTGTTAGTAGCATATACAGTAAGGAATGTTCTGTCTTCATGGAGAACTGACCCATTTATCATTAAGTAATATCCTTATTTATCCCTGGTAAATCTTCTGGCTTTGAAGTCTGCTCCATCTGAAATTAGTATAGCTACTCCAGCACTCTTGATTAGTATTAGCATAGTTTATCTTTATTCATTCATTTATTTTTAAATTACATGAGTCTTTATATTTGAATTGGGCTTCTTGTGAACAACATATGGTTGGATCTTGATTTTTGATCCACTGTGACTATCTCCGTTCTTTCATTGGTATATTTAGACCATTGACATTCAGAGGGATTATTAATATAGTTTGAGTAATGTCTACTATGTTTGTTACTGTTTTCTATTCCTTGCCTTTGTTCTTTGTTCCTGTTTCTGTCTTGCCCTCTTTTTCTGCTGTTTGGAATTTTGATTGAATATTTTATGTGGTTCCATGTTCTCTCCTTTTTTATATCAATTATATTTTTATTTTTACTCTTTCTAGTGCTTGCTCTAGAGTTTTCAATAGACATTCACAATGAACTCAAGACCACCTTCAAATAAGACTATATAGATTCATGAGTAGTACAAATACCTTATAATGAAATACTCCTAATTCTTCCCTCACTTCTCTTATGTTCTTGTTATCACACATTTCATTTATATATAGACTATAGTTATTGTATGAATGTTGCTATTATTATTAAAACACAGTTTTATCTGTTAGATAATTAAGAATAAGAAAAAATATTTTTATTTGACCTGCACTTATGCTTTCTCTAATGCTGTTTGAAAAAAATAAGTCCAAATCATTAACTTATATTATTTCCTTCATTCTGAAGAACTTCTTTCAACATTTCCTGCAAGCCAGGTCTCCTGGTAATAAATTATCTTTTTTTTTTCTTAGTCTCAGAAAGTATTCCTCCTTCATTTTGAGTGATTATTTTTCAAGATACAGAATTCTAGTTAGCTGGGGCTTTTTAAATCAACACTGAATATTTCACTCCACTCTTTTCGTTTGCCTCGTTTCTGAGAAGCCAGATGTAATTTTTATCTTTCCTTCTGTCTAGCTAAGTTATTGTATTTTCTGGCTTCTTTCAGGATTTTTCTTTATCATTAATTTTCTGTAGTTTGACTATAATAAGGCTAGGTGTAGTTTTCCACATTTTTTTTGTTTGGTGTTTTCTGAATTTCTTGGATCTGTGGTGTGGTGTTTGACACTAATTTTTTTTTTAAATTCAGTCATTATTGCTTCAAATATTACTTCTGTTTTTTCTCTTTTTTTCCTATTTTCATTATGTATATTTCATACCTTTTGTGGTTATCCCACAGTTCTTACATATTCTGTTCTGTTTATTCAGAATTTTTCTCTTTGCTTTTCAGTTTTGAAAGTTTCTATTGGCATATCTTCAGGCTCAGAGATTCTTTCCACAGCCATGTCCAGTCTACTAACGAGCCTATCAAAGGCATTCTTTTTTTTCTTTTTTTTCCTTTTTTTTGTTATACTTTATGTTCTAGGGTACACGTACACAATGTGCAGGTTTGTTACATATGTATACCTGTGCCATGTGGGTGTGCTGCACCCATCAACTCGTCATTTACATTGGGTATATCTCTAATGCTATCCCTCCCCCATACCCCCACCCCACAATAAGCCCCAGTATGTGATGCTCCCCTTACTGTGTCCTGGTGATCTCATTGTTCAGTTCCCACCTATGAGTGAGAACATGTGGTGTTTAGTTTTCTGTTCTTGTGACAGTTTGCTCAGAATTGTGGTTTCCAGCTGCATCATGTCCCTACAAAGGACACGAACCCATCCTTTTTTATGGCTGCATAGTATTCCATGGTGTATATGTGCCACATTTTCTTAATCCAGTCTGTCATTGATGGACATTTGGGTTGGTTCCAAGTCTGCTATTGTGAATAGTGCTGCAATAAACATACGTATGCATGTGTCTTTATAGCACATGCTATAAGTATATACCTAGTAATGGGATGGCTGGGTCAAATGGTATTTCTAGTTCTAGATCCTTGAGGAATTGCCACACTGTCTTCCACAATCGTTAAACCAGTTAACAGTCCCACCAACAGGGTAAAAGTGTTCCTGTTTCTCCGCATCCTCTCCAGCACCTGTTGTTTCCTGACTTTTTAATGATTGCCATTCTAACTGGTGTGAGATGGTATCTCATTGTGGTTTTGATTTGCATTTCTCTGATGGCTAATAATGATGAGCATTTTTTCATATGTCCATTGACTGCATAAATGTCTTCTTTTGAAAAGTGTCAGTTCATATCCTTTGCCCACTTTTTGATGGGGTTGTTTTTTTCTTGTAAATTTGTTTGAGTTCTTTGTAGGTTCTGGATATTAGCCTTTTGTCAGATGAGTAGATTGCAAAAAGTTTCTCCCATTCTGTAGGTTGCCTGTTCACTCTGATGGTAGTTTCTTTTGCTGTGCAGAAGCTCTTTAGTTTAATTAGATCCCATTTGTCGATTTTGGCTTCTGTTGCCATTGCTTTTGGTGTTTCAGACATGAAGTCCTTGCCCATGCCTATGTCCTGGATGGTATTACCTAGGTTTTCTTCTAGGGTTTTTATGGTTTTAGGTCTAACATTTAAGTCTCTAATCCATCTTGAATTAATTTTTGTTTAAGGAGTAAGGAAGGGATCCAGTTTCAGCTTTCTACTTATGGCTAGCCAATTTTCCCAGCACCATTTATTCAATAGGGAATCCTTTCCCCATTTCTTGTTTTTATCAGATTTGTCAAAGATCGGATGGTTGTAGATGTGAGTTATTATTTCTGAGGGCTCTGTTCTGTTCCATTAGTCTATATTCACTGTTTTGGCACCAGTACCATGCTGTTTTGGTTACTGTAGCCTTGTAGTATAGTTTGAAGTCAGGTAGCATGATGCCTACAGCTTTGTTCTTTTGGCTTAGGATTGTCTTGGCAATGTGGGTTCTGTTTTGGTTCCATATGAACTTTAAAGGAGTTTTTTCCAATTCTGTGAAGAAAGTCATTGGTAGCTTGATGGAGATGGCATTGAATCTATAAATTATCTTGGGTAGTATGGCCATTTTGACGATATTGATTCTTCCTATCCATGAGCATGGAATGTTCTTCCATCTGTTTGTGTCCTCTTTTATTTAATTGAGCAGTGGTTTGTAGTTCTCCTTGAAGAGGTCCTTCACATCCCTTGTAAGTTGGATTCCTAGGTATTTTATTCTCTTTGAAGGAATTGTGAATGGGAGTTCATTCATGATCTGGTGCTCTGTTTGAGTTCTTTGTAGGTTCTGGATATTATTAACAGACACCAGTCTGTTATTGGTGTATAAGAATGCTTGTGATTTTTGCACATTAATTTTGTATCCTGAGACCTTGCTGAAGTTGCTTATCAGCTTGAGGAGATTTTGGGCTGAGACGAAGGGTTTTCTAAATAGACAATCATGTCATCTGCAAACAGGGACAATTTGACTTCTTCTTTTCCTAATTGGATATCCTTTATTTCTTTCTCTTGCCTGATTGCCCTGGCCAGAATTTCCAACACTATGTTGAATAGGAGTGGTGAGAGAGGGCATCCCTGTCTTGTGCCAGTTTTTAAGGGGAGTGCTTCCAGTTTTTGCCCATTCAGTATGATATTGGCTGTGGGTTTGTCATAAATAGCTCTTATTATTTTGAGATAGGTTCCATCAATACCAAATTTATTGAGAGTTTTTAGCGTAAAGGGCTGTTGGATTTTGTCAAAGGGCTTTTCTGCATCTATTGAGATAATCATGTGGTTTTTGTCTGTGGTTCTTTTTATATGCTGGAATACGTTTATTGATTTGCATATGTTGAACCAGCCTTGCATCCCAGGGATGAAGCCCACTTGATCATGGTGGATAAGTTTTTGATGTGCTGCTGGATTCGGTTTGCCAGTATTTTACTGAGGATATTGCATTGATGTTCATCAGGGATATTGGTCTAAAATTCTCTTTTTTTGTTGTGTCTCTGCCAGGCTTTGGTATCACAATGATGTTGGCCTCATAAAACAAGTTAGGGAGGATTCCCTCTTTTTCTATTGATTGGAATAGTTTCAGAAGGAATGGTACCAGCTCCTCCTTGTACCTCTGGTAGAATTCAGCTGTGAATCTGTCTGGTCCTGGACTTTTTTTGATTGGTAGACTATTAATTATTGCCTCAATTTCAGAGCCTGCTATTGATCTATTCAGGGATTCAACTTCTTCCTGGTTTAGTCTTGGGAGTGTATATTTGTCCAGGAATTTATCCATTTCTTCTAGGTTTTCTAGTTTATTTGCATAGAGGTGTTTATAGTATTCTCTGATGGTAGTTTATATTTCTGTGGGGTCAGTAGTGATATGCCCTTTATCATTTTCTATTGCATCTATTTGATTCTTCTCTCTTTTCTTCTTTATGAGTCTTGCTAGCGGTCTATCAATTTTGTTGATCTTTTCAGAAAACCAGCTTCTGGATTCATTGATTTTTTTGAAGGGTTTTTTTCTGTCTCTGTCTCCTTCAGTTCTGCTCTGATCTTAGTCATTTCTTGCCTTCTGCTAGCTTTTGAATGTGTTTGCTCTTGCTTCTCTATTTCTTTTAATTGTGATGTTAGGGTGTCAATTTTAGATCTTTCCTGCTTTCTCTTATGAGCATTTAGTGCTATAAATTTCCCTCTACACACTGCTTTAAATATGTCCCAGAGATTCTGGTATGTTGTATCTTTGTTCTCATTGGTTTCAAAGAACATCTTTATTTCTGCCTTCATTTCATTATGTACCCAGTAGTCATTCAGGAGCAGGTTGTTCAGTCTCCATGTAGTTGAGCAGTTTTGATTGAGTTTCTTAGTCCTGAGTACTGGTTTGATTGCACTGTGGTCTGAGAGACAGTTTGTTATAATTTCTGTTCTTTTACATTTGCTAAGGAGTGCTTTACTTCCAACTATGTGGTCAATTTTGGAGTAAGTGTGATGTGGTGCTGAGAGGAATGTGTATTCTGTTGATTTGGGTTGGAGAGTTCTGTCAGTGTCTATTAGGTCCGCTTGGTGCAGAGTTGAGTTCAATTCCTGGATATCCTTGTTAACTTTCTGTCTCATTAATCTGTCTAATGTTGACAGTGGGGTGTTAAAGTCTCTCATTATTATTTTTTGGGAGTCTAAGTCTATTTGTAAGTCTCTAAGGACTTGCTTTATGAATCTAGGTGCTTCTGTATTGGGTGCATAAGTATTTAGGATAGTTAACTCTTCTGGTTGAATTGATCCCTTTACCATTATGTAATGTCCTTCTTTGTCTCTTTTGATCTTTGCTGGTTTCAAGTCTGTTTTATCAGAGACTAGGATTGCAACCCTTGCCTTTTTTGTTTTCCATTTGCTTGGTAGATCTTCCTCCATCCCTTTATTTTGAGCCCATGTGTGTCGCTGCACGTGAGATGGGTCTCCTGAATACAGCAAACTCATGGGTCTTGATTCTTTATCCAATTTGCCAGTCTGTGTCTTTTAATTGGAGCATTTAGTCCATTTACATTTAAGGTTAATATTGTTATGTGTGAACTTGATGCTATCATTATGATGTTAGCTGGTTGTTTTGCTTGTTAGTTGATGCAGTTTCTTCCTGGCATCGATGGTCGTCACATTTTGGCATGTTTTTGCAACGGCTGGTTCTGGTTGTTCCTTTCCACATTTAGTGCTTCCTTCAGGAGCTCTTGTAGTGCAGGCCTGGTGGTGACAAAATCTCTCAGCATTTGCTTGTCTGTAAAGGATTTTATTTCTCCTTCACTTATGAAACTTAGTTTGGCTGGATATGAAATTCTGGGTAGAAAATTCTTTTCTTTAAGAATGTTGAATATTGGCCCCCACTCTCTTCTGGCTTGTAGAGTTTCTGCTGAGAGATCTGCTGTTAGTCTGATGGGCTTCCCTTTGTGGGTAATGCAACCTTTCTCTCTGGCTGTCGTTAACATTTTTTCCTTCATTTCAACTTTGGTGAATCTGACAATTATGTGTCTTGGAGTTGCTCTTCTCAAGGAGTGTCTTTGTGGTGTTCTGTATTTCCTGAATTTGAATGTTGACCTGCCTTGCTAGGTTGGGGAACTTCTCCTGGATAATATCCTGCAGAGTGTTTTCTAGCTTGGTTCCATTCTTCCTGTCACTTTCAGATACACCAATCAGACACAGATGTGGTCTTTTCACATAATCCCATATTTCTTTGAGGCTTTGTTCATTTCTTTTTACTGTTTTTTTCTCTAAACTTCTCTTCTTGCTTCATTTCATTCACTTGATGTTCAATCTCTGATACCCTTTCTTCCAGCTGATAGAGTCAGTTACTGAAGCTTGTGCATTTGTCACGTAGTTCTCGTGTCATGGTTTTCATCTCTATCAGGTCATTTATGGACTTCTCTGAATTGGTTATTCTAGTTATCCATTCGTCAAATCTTTTGTGAAGGTTTTTATTTTCTTTGCGCTGGGTTCATTGTTCCTTCTTTTTTTTTTTTTTTTTTTTTTTTTTTTTTTGAGGCAGAGTCTCGCTCTGTTGCCCGGACTGGAGTGCAGTGGCCAGATCTCAGCTCACTGCAAGCTCCGCCTCCCGGGTTTACGCCATTCTCCTGCCTCAGCCTCCCGAGTAGCTGGGACTACAGGCGCCCGCCACCTCGCCCGGCTAGTTTTTGTATTTTTAGTAGAGACGGGGTTTCACCGTGTTAGCCAGGATGGTCTCGATCTCCTGACCTCGTGATCCACCCGTCTCGGCCTCCCAAAGTGCTGGGATTACAGGCTTGAGCCACCGCGCCCGGCCCATTGTTCCTTCTTTAGCCCTGAGAAGTTTGATCAACTGAAGCCTTCTCTCAGCTCGTCAAAGTCATTCTCTGTCCAGCTTTGTTCTGTTGCTGAAGAGGAGCTGCATTCCTTTGGAGGGGGAGAGACCCTCTGATTTTTTGAATTTTGAGCTTTTCTGCACTGCTTTTCCCCCATCTTTGTGGTTTTATCTACCTTTGGTCTTTGATGATGGTGGCGTACAGATGGTGTTTTAGTGTGGATGTCCTTTCTGTTTGTTAGTTTTCCTTCTAACAGTCAGGACCCTCAGCTGCAGGTCTGTTGGAGTTTGCTTGAGGTCCACTCCAGTTAGGCTACTCCCAGTTAGGCTCTCCCAGTTAGGCTACTTGGGGATCAGGGACCCACTTGAGCAGGCAATCTGTCCGTTCTCAGATGTCAACCTCTGTGCTGGGCGAATCACTACTCTCTTCAAAGCTGTCAGACAGGGACATTTACATCTGCAGAGGTTTCTGCTGCTTTTTGTTTAGCTATGCCCTGTCCCCAGAGGTGGAGTCTACAGAGGCAGGCAGGCCTCCTTGAGCTGTGGTGGGCTCCACCCAGTTCGAGCTTCCTGGCCGCTTTGTTTACCTACTTAAGCCTCAGCAATGGTGGGTGCCCCTCCCCCAGCCTCTCTGCCGCCTTGCAGTTAGATCTCAGACTGCTGTGCTAGCAATGAGGGAGGCTCCGTGGGCGTGGGAGCCTCTGAGCCAGGTGTGGGATATAATCTCCTAGTGTGCCATTTGCTAAGACCCTTGGTAAAGCACAGTATTAGGGTGGGAGTGACCTGATTTTCCAGGTGTTGTGTGTCACAGTTTCCCTTGGCTAGGAAAAGGAATTTCCTTCCCCCTTGTGCTTCCCGGGTGAGGTGATGCCTGGCCCTGCTTCAGCTCTCACTCCTTGGGCTGCACCTACTGTCCTGCACTGACTGTCCTACATGCCCCAGTGAGATGAACCCTGTGCCTCAGTTGGAAATGCAGAAATCACCCGTCTTCTGTGTCGCTCACACTGGGAGCTGGAGGCTGGAGCTGTTCCTATTCAGCCATCTTGGCACCCCCATCTATCAAAGGCATTCTTAGTATCTGTTACAATATTTTTATCTCTAGCATTTTTTTTATTTTTCTCAAAATTTCTATCCCAGAATTTCTATCTCCATGCTTACATTACACATCTGTTATTGTATGTTGTCTAGTTTTTCTATGAGATTCCTCAGCATATTAATCATGATTATTTTAAATTCATTGCATGATAATTTCAACATGACTGCCATACCTGCATCTGGTTCTGATGCTTGTTCTGTCTCTTCATGCTATGCTTTTGGCCTTTTAGCATGCTTTGTAAATTTTTGTTAGAAGGAATACATGATGTTCTTGGTAAAAGGAAATGAGATTAAACAGGTCTTTACTAATACATTTGTAAGATGTTGCATGGGAGGGCAAGCATTCTATAGCCCTTTGATTAGGTCTTAGTCTTTTAGTAAACCTGGACACTAGACTGTGACTTTCACAAATGCTTCTCAGTTTTTCTCTTTTATTGTCTTTCCACTCTTCTTGGTGGTACAGGGTGGCTAGAGCAGGCTAGAGGTGGGTAATTTTCTTCCTCCAACTCAAATGGACTCTAATAAAACCACAGCGATTTAGGCTCTGGTAAAAAAATTTCTCTTGATAACAGGAAAAAACAGAATGTTCTGGCATGTTTCAAAATGTTTGCTCTTCCCCTCCTTTTGCTGTAAGCCTAAGGGGATTTTTGTTTGATATTGACTGTTAAAAACTTGGTAGAAATTCCTGGAGGTAAAGCTTACGACTTGTGAGGACAGCTCTATGATTAAGTTCTAAGTTTCCTTGGATTTTTTTCTTTCCAGGCTTGTCCACCACACTGAGATTCCAGACATTTGTCAGTTACAATTTAGGTTTTCCTTCTCCAATATTGGTTCCCATGGATGTGGGTTTCTGCTTTAGTGAGCTGTGATTGTCTCTGTCTACCTGTTTGTCTGTCTGATTTTTTGAATAGCAGTCTGCCCTAGAACCTCATTTCTCTGACAAATCCAATAATTGTTTATTTTTCAACTGTTTAGCTTTTTTGTTGTTAGGATGGAGTGGCAACAACTAAGCTCCTTTTATGTTGGAGTGGAAACTACCAAAAACATTGGTTTTGAATATACTATAAAATAATAGTTTGAAAATTTTGTGGCAGTTAAATAATTGTAATTCATTAAAATTGCTTTCTTGTCAGGCAGGTTAGAAGCAATATCTAATTTAAACACTGAATAATTTATGGTGTTATGAGCCGACAGTTCTTTTTCCATAATTCTAAAATTCAAATGGCTCTGAGAAATTAAAACTTTTGCAAAAGTTTGTGGCAAACTCATTTTCTGGCAAAAGCTAACAAAAATGAAAGTTATTTATGGTCTTTATCCATTTTAGTGTAAATACATAATTTTCTGGAGAAATATCAATATATTTTATAGGATGCTTTTGGAGTATTTCAAACCACATATTTATACTCCACGTGCTATTTCTAAATACAAAAAGCAAATTCTAAGTTCCTCAACATTTATGGTACCGAGAGCTCTAAATAAAGGATTGTGGATCTGTTACAGTATTTTTAATGTCATAATTTAAGATGTGTCTTTACTAACTAGTATATTATTTTGCACTTAACTAGAAGTAGAATAAGATAATATGGTTAGGACATTTTATAAATAGCTTAAAAATAGTCAGAAAATTTAATTTACAATTTTAAAGTATCATATTGTATCTGGCATGTTGCTTAAGCATAAATAAATCTCAAATTTTGATAAAATAACTGTAAAGAATATTGTCATTTTTTAGTTATCATTGTCTTCTTTTTGCCCTCTCATCCTTCTGAATGTGGGGGTGACCTTGTTTATATTTTGTCCTGGTCCTTATGAATAAGCATGTGATAATGTCTATTTGAATCTTCCTTCTAAGGTTTTACCTCTATAATCTAAACATTCATCTATTTTATATTAAAAAGCAATGCTCTACAATCAACCATTTCTCATAACCTGCCTTCAAGAGTAAATGTAAAAGTAAAATAGTCTATGTTTCTATTAGCCTTTATTTAATTTAAATTTATAGTGCAGATCTCTTTTTCACTCCACAGTTAAACATCAATATTGCCCAAACAATTATACACCAGGATTTATTAAGCACTTGCTCTATCCCTATACTTGAACCTCCATATTTACGTGTTCCACATCAATGGATTCAATTAACCTCAAATAAAAATATTTTAAAAAACAACTTAAAATTAGCAATATGACAATAAAAGTGATAAAAACAAAAATACAATAACTATTTAAATAGCATTTATATTATATTAGATATTATAAGTACTAGAGAATATTTAAAGTCCAGAGGAAGATGTACATAGGTAATATGCAAACACTATGCCATTTATATAAGGGACTTGAGTATTCACAGACTTTGGTATCAGCAGGGGTCCTGGAACCAATCTCCCCTGGTACTGAGGGATGACTTTATACATCTAAATTAATACTTAATTAAAAAACTCAGAATATCTTGCTTGCTTTGTATCAATAACTCATGCAGTTATAATTCCTCAAGGAATTTCTTAAGTTCTCAAGGAAGCTTAATTTCTTGTAACTGGGACAGATAAGAAAAAAGTAATTTAGAAGATAAATCCTTCTTATGGAAGAGAAAAAGTATCATCAGTAGAGACCTGACTGATGGAATACTACACTGACTAGCTCTTTCTCTTGACACCCAAAGTCTCTCCTTTGGCCAGAATTTGGTCATTTTTCCTATCCTACTCTACCTTTGCAAGACTCTTTATCTGTACTGGTAGGTACTGGTATCAGTCAGTTTGATATATGCTTATGAAATTTCTATAAAAGGTAGAAATACATCTTTCAATAAATATTAATTTTGGAATAAGAAAATGTAAATAGAATATTTAACAGAGATGAGTAAAGACCAATTTGGCAGATACCAGCCAACTGGTCACCAACCCGATTTTCTCTTCTTCCTGAGCACACAGTTAAACAGCATTTCCAAATTTTCCTTGCCCGTTTCACTGACTTCTGGGCAATGGAAAATGCATGGAGAGAAAATGCAGTTCCAGCACCAGCCCACAGCAACTTTTCATGCGTGATCCTCCTTTCCTTCTCTACTGGCTGGATACAAAGGTCTCCAAGGCTTAAACTTCCACACTGGGAAGGAGCCTAGGTTACCACATGTGAAGTCTTTTGCCAGTCAGGGAAAACACGTTAAACTTCATGCGAATGATAACTAGATTGTGTTTAGACACTGAGATTGGGGGGATTTTATCTGCTACAGCAGCTAGCATTATATTGACCAATACATATATGAACATATAATTTAATTTAAGAATATACTTATATGTCACGTAGTGTCAACATAATAAATATCAAACCAGATATTGTATGAGTTAAACCTTGTATGTGATAACATAGTTGGTATGGATGGGTAGGCATTGAAGCCAGATGTATGAGTCCATTTTCATACTGCTATGAAGAAATACCCTAGACTGGGTAATTTATAAAGAAAAAGAGTTTTAATGTACTCACAGTTCCACGTGGCTGGGGAGGCCTCACAATCATGGTGGAAGGAGAAGGAGGAGCAAAGTCACATCTTACATGACACTGTCAAGAGAACATATGCAGGGGAACTGTCCTGTATAAAACCATCAGATCTCATGAGACTAATTCACTATCATGAGATAACCTTGGGAAAAACTCTCCCCCATGGTTCAATTGCCACCCATTGGGTCCCTCCATGACACGTGGGGATTATGGGAGCTACAATTCAAGATGAGATTTGGGTGGGTACACAGCCAAATATTGCTAGGCTGTAGAGTTTAAATTGCAACTCCACTATTCACTCTCATTTTTCTCACTGCTAAAATGAATATAATAGTATCTACCTCATGGGATCTTTGTGAGAATGAACTCTAATATGTGTAAAGTACTAAGTACAGTTCCGGAATATCATAAGCACACTATAAGACCAAATTATCATTGTTGTATGTATTATTATTATTATTAATGACGATGATGATGTTGCTGTCATTTACTACTAGAGTTATTTTTAAAATAAGACAAATGAAACAAAACTATTCTATATGCAACCTAAGAGTAGTGCGAAAATAGATGCCAGACTTGGCAATTCCATTGTTAAGCAGCAATTGTCTTTTAATGTCTAAAACCTAGGCCAGTGAAATAAATATTTATATGAAATTACTTCCTTTTGAATAAAAATATTAATAGTGCCCTCAAATCAATACAATATTATAATCATTTGAATTGGTGGTGATGAAATTAATCACTGGGAGTTCAAATCACCTTCAAGACTTGCCTCTAACTCAAACTTAACTCTAAAAGGAGAAAAATGTAGTTCTACAAATATGAGATAACAGTATAGTAAAATCAGACTTATGGAAATTTATTAACAGTATGAATAACATTTTTTTCATCATCAAACGTCAAAGTACTTTCCCAAAATCTAAATGATATTCACAATAGGCATCCTGAGATCTGGTATCTATTTTTACCTTCTACTATTTTAATTGTGGAAACTAAACTGAAGTATTAGAAAATGAAGTTTGCCATTTTGGGACTTCTACTTCAGAATGGTAGGTAATAACTTTAATAATTGTGTTTGTAACTCTGAAAGAAGAGTTAAATCTAGGATTGACATTTTTAACTTAAACTGGTTAAAATATATGTCAAACTCTCTCAAGAAATTCTTTTACATGGAAGTATGTAATAACTTCAAATAAAATTCATTGCTTTTGACATATGTCTTGTATTCCTAAATGAAATCTGCAGAATTATGGAGCAATTTTTCTCGAATAGAAAACCTTCAATAACCATATAGCACACCAGGCTTGTGTGCTGTGAGACAGTCACAAAGATCAGTTGTTCTAAACCCATTTTATAAAGATGGCTTAGCCCCTCCCAAGCCCCTGACCTGTATTTCTCTTCTCTTCTCTTCTGCCTTGAAATGTGTTTAGTGTCTAAGATTGTTATCTGTTCAGTGTTTAATCTCTCTGTATGATTTCACTGCCTGTCTCTAAAGCCCTCCATCCTCAAAAAAACTCTTTCTCATAAGATGGTTTCCTGTCATTAATAAATCAAATTACATTCATCAGAATAAAAAGTTTTGTGTTCAGCAAAAATCCATGACAGCTGTGTTCTCAATGTCTGCCCTATTATTCAGAAATTGTGTCCAACAGTGCCTTCTGCAAAGGACCACCATTAACTGAGAGAAAAGGCAGAGATGCTTGGCATGAGGGCATTTTGTTTACTTGTCTATTAATTTCTTCACCAATTGCTTTTTTTTTTTTTTTTTTTTTTTTTTTTGGACATCCCGGACTGGAGTGCAGTGGCACCATCTAGGCTCACTGCAACCTCCACCTCCTAGGTTCAAGCAATTCTCCTGCCTCAGCCTCCTGAGTAGCTGGGATTACAGGTACCTGCCACCATGCCCAGCTTATTTTTTTGTATTTTTAGTAGAGAGGGTGTTTCACTATGTTGGTCAAGGCTGGTCTCAAACTCCTGACCTCGTGATCTGTCTGCCTTTGCCTCCGAAAGTGCTGGGATTACAGGCATGAGCCACTGTGCCCAGCCTTTGAACGACCCCATAGTATTGTGAGTAGTGAGCTCAGTCTTGTGAAAACGAATATGTGAAAGTAATCTGAGTAAAGGAAAACAAGAAGATATTCCTTACCTTATTATTAGATTTATTCCTTGTACAAATGGTAATTTTTAAATGAAAATATTTTATTTCTGTTTTTATGGTGGTATAAAAGTCTCATAATTTTAGCATCTTAACCGTTTTTAAGTGTACAGTTAAGTACATTCACAATGTTGTGCAACAGATCTCTAGAACCTTTTCATCTTGCAGAATAGAAACACTATACCCATTAAACAAGAATTCCCCTTTGCTTCCTTCTCCCAGCCACTGGTAACTATCATTCTACTTTTTATATCTATGAGTTTGACTGGTCTAGATACCTCATGTAAGTGAAATTATACAGTATTTGCTTTTTTGTGAGGGTCTTATTTAACATAGTGTAATGAGCTCAAGATTCATCCATGTTGCAGTGTGTGATAGGATTTCCTCATTTTTAAGGCTGCATAGTATCCCATTATATGTATATACCACATTTTATTTATTCATTCATCCATCCATGGTCAGTTGAATTGCTTTCACCACTTGAATACTGTGAATAGTAAAGCCATTGATATGGGTATGCAAATATTTTTTGAGATCCTGCTTTCAATTCTTTTGGATACAGGCACACCTTGTTTGATTGTGCTTTGCATTATTGTGCTTCACAGATAGTGATTTTTTTTTTTTTTTTTTTGCAAGTTTAAGTTTAGGGGAAACTGTGTCAAGCAAGTCTATTGGCACCATTCTTCCCATAGCATGTGCTCACTTTGTGTCTCTGTGTTGCATGTTGGCAATTCTTGCAATATAATAAACTTTTTCATTATTATTATATCTGTTACCGTGATCTATGATCAGTGATCTTCGACGTTAATATTGTAATTGTTTTTGACCACCACGAACTTCTCCCATGTAAGATGATGAAATAAATAAATGTTGTGTGTATTCTGACTACTCCAATGACTGGCTGTTCCCCCACCTCTCTCCCTCTCCTTGAGCCTTCTGAAGAAAATTGAAAGTGCTCTTCCAGTGAGCACATGAGTAATAAGGAAGCAAAACAGCTTTATTGCTGATATGGAGAAGGTTTTAATAGTCTGGATAGAAGATCAAACCAGCCACAATATTCCCTTAAGCCAAAGCCTAATCCAGTGTAAGTCCCTACATTTCTTGAATTCTGTGAATGCTGGGAGAGGTCAGAAAGCTGCAGGAGAAAAGTTGGAAGCTAGTAGAGGTTGGTTCAGAAGGTTTAAGGAAAGAGGCCATCACCAGAACATAAACATGTAAGGTGAAGCAACGAGTGCTGATGTAGAAACTGCAGCAAGTTATCCAGAATATTGAATTAGTATTATTGATGATGGTGGCTATACTAAACAGCAGATTTTCAATGTAGACTATATAGCCTTTTATTAGAAGAAGAAGCCATCTAGGACATTTATAGTCAGAGAGGGAAAGTTAATGCCTGGCTTCAAAGCTTCAAAGCTGACTGTCTTGTTAGGGGCTAATGAAGCCGGTGGCTTTAAGTGGAACCCAATGCTTGTTTATCATTTCGAAAATCCTATGACCCTTAAGAACTTGCTAAATCTACACTGCCTGTGCTCTATAAATGGAACAACAAAGCCTAGATAACAGCCCATCTGTGTGCAGCATGGTTTACTAAATATTTTGAGCCCAGTATTGAGACTTACTGGTCAGAATAAAAGATTCCTTTCAAAATATTACTGCTCCTAAACAGTGCGCTTGGTCATCCAAGAGCTCTGATGGAGATACATAAGAAGATTGATGATGTTTTTAGGCCTGCTAACCAACATCATTTTGCAGCTGACAGATCAGGGAGTAATGTTGACTTTCAAGTCTTTTATTTCAGGAATACATTTCCCAAGGCTATAGCTGCCATAACTACTAATTGTTCTGATCGATCAGAAAAAGGTAAATTGATCAGAAAAAGGTAAAAAAGGCAAACCTTCTGGAAAGAATACAGTATTCCATATACCATAATAAACATTTGTGATTCATGGGAGAAGATCAAAATAGCAAATTTAACAGGAGTTTGGAAGAAGTTGATTCCAACCCTCATGGATGACTTTGAGATTCAAGCCTTCAGTAGAGGATGTCATTGTAGATGTGTGGAAATAGCAAGAGAAGTGGAATCAGAACTGGAGCCTAAAGATGTGACTGAATTGCTGCAATCTTATGATAAAACTTGAGCAGATAAGGAGTTGCTTCTTATGGATAATCAAATAAAATAGTTTCTTAAGATAGAATCTACTCCCGGTAAAGATCCTGTGAGCATTGTTGAAACAAACAAACAAAAAAAGATTTAGAATATTACATAAGCTTAATTGATTAAACAGCAGCAGGGTTTGAGAGGATTGACTCTTACTTTGAAAGAAGTTCTACTCTGTATCAAGCAACCTCACATGTTACAGAGAAATCTTTAAGGAAAGGAAGAGTCAATGAATGTGGCCAACTTCATTGTTGTGTTATTTCAAGAAATTGTCACAGCCACTCTATGCTTCAGCAACCACCATGCTGATCAGTCAGCACCCATCAACATGCGGGCAAGACCTTCTTCCAGCAAAAAGATTATGACTTACTGAAGGGTCCAATGATTGTTGGCATTTTTTAGAAATAAAATATTTTAAAATTAAGATATGTGTATTGCTTTATTTAGAACTAATGCTGTTGCACACTTAATAGACTACAGTATACTGTAAAGAGCTTTTGTATACACTGGGAAACAAAAATATTTGTGTAAGTCATTTTATTATGATATTCACTTTATTGCAGTGGTTGAAAACCTAACCTGCAATAACTCCAATGTATGCCGGTATGTATCTGGAAGTGAGATTGCTGGAAAATATGGTAGTCCTATCTTTAATTTTTTGAGGAAGTGCCTTACTGTTTTCTATGTTAGTTGCATGATTTTACAGTCCCACCAACAGTGCACGAGGGTTCCAACTTTTCCACATCCTCAACACTTTTATAAAAATACATATATAGTTGTCATCCTAATGGGTATGAGGTGGTAGCATTTTGTAATTTCGATGTGCATTTTTCTGATAATTAGTAAGGCTAAGCATCTTGTCATATGTTTCTTGGTCATCTTTAGAAAAATGTTGATTTAAATCCTTTGCTCATTTTTTAATCAGGTTATTTGTTTTTTTATTGTTGAGTTGCAGGCATTTTTATGTATTTACCTTTAGTTTTAAAAAATTGCAGCATACCATAAATGATTTAATTTTGGGACTAAATTTTTGTTTAATTTTTTTTTTTTTTTTTTTGAGACAGAGTCTAGCTATATCACCCATGCTGAATTGCAGTGGTGTGATCTCAGCTCACTGCAACCTCCACCTCCCGGGTTCAAGCCATTCTCCTGCTTCAACCTCCTGAGCAGCCAGGATTACAGATGCCCATCACGCCCGGCTAATTTTTGTACTTTTTAGTAGGGATGGGGTTTCACCCTGTTGGCCAGGCTGATTTTGAACTTCTGACCTCAGGTGATCCAATGTCTTGGCCTCCCAAAATACTGAGATTACAGGTGTGAACCACTGCACCCAGCCTTAAAAAAGTATTTTTGGTTCAAATGTTAATTTACTCATCAGAGAGTCTAATGTTTGTAGGATTCAGAAATTTTAGCTGTAGAAAACAGACTGATTACAGCAGAAAAAAAATATTTATATAATCTCTGGAAAGGGGGGAGAATCAGGGTTGGAACCTTTGCAGGCAGAAACAGTGCACCGGTTTTCTTTGCAGAAGTTACCTGATGGAAATACTTCAAGACTGAGTGCTAGTAATTACCCCTAGAACTGTATATTTTCTCTTATGTCTCCCAACATCACTTACGGTTCTAAAAATTAGAAATGCTTCCTTTGTAAAATGCAGTTCACAAGAATAAACTGAAAATACGACCCCTCTACAAAAATACATCATCTCAAAATTTCATTGTTATTGTAAACAGTTTCAAGTCTAGGATCTCTAAATAATGTCCTTTTATTCTTCTCATTTCATCATTATCCCATCTTGTAAAGGATAGATCCAACTGCAAAATTATATACAGAACGCTTTCTACAAAACAATGAAGGAAAAGAGAAGGTTCACTGTCACTTCTGTATGCATTTGAGTTGTTTCTAATCATCCCAATGTAGGAATAACTTCCAGAAATAATTCAACCAACAAACATAACTGCATTATGCCATACAGGCATTTAGGAGTACAGATTCTGGTGTGAACATGTGCTGTTATTCCTGGTATGAAAGTATAAGGGAAATGGAAGCGGGAGAAGCAAAGACTGAACTGTTTTCAGCTGTAGTTTGGAATGAAAAATATTCTTTCACATTCTTCCAATTATTATACATGTAAAATACAAAATGTAGGATTTGTATCTCACTGACACCTAGTTAAAATTAAAAGATCTGTCCTTTGAAGAAATATTGAATAAGCACACTACCTTTTCCTTCTTTTATTAGAATCCCACACAAAAGGCTTTATCTGAATTCTTGTGTTCGTATGACTTAAACTCATAGCAGACCTGAGAACACCTAATACTCTTCACACATTGTATGCATCTCACCTATCGAATTTCTCTCAGCATATTGTATCAAATATATGATTGTCCAGATGAGGCCTGGAAGTTCTGAAAGAAATAACATGGAAAGTTACTACTGAAACACACACACACAAAAATGGCGTGAATAAATAAGTTTTCTAGTAACAAAATTTCCATATATAGATTTATCTAACACTCTGTATAAGTTATGAGGATAATGTGATCTGTATAAGTTATGAGGAAAATGTGATCCTACAGTTTAAAACTTTTAATTTTTATTTATTTATTTATTTATTTATTTATTTATTTATTTTTTTTTTTCATGGATAAGAAGAAAATTTTATTAAAATGAGCCATCTAGAGATTCATGCAATCCTTATAAAAATTCCAATGATATTTTTTCTGCAGTAGAGAATCCATGCTAAAATTCACATGGAATCTCAAGGGACCCCAAATAGCCAAAACAATCTTTAAAAAGAAAAAAAATCTGTATTGGGTGCGTATATATTTCGGAAAGTTAGCTCTTCCTGATGAGTTTACCCCTTTACCATTATGTAATGGCCTTCTTTGTCTCTTTTGATCTTTGATGGTTTAAAGTCTGTTTTATCAGAGACTAGGATTGCAACCACTGCTTTTTTTTGTTTTCCATTTCCTTGGTAGATCTTCCTCCATCCCTTTATTTTGAGCCTATGTGTGTCTCTGCATGTGCGATGGGTCTCTTGAATACAGCAAACTGATGGGTAGTTTTTTTTTTTTTTTTCTTTTTTTTTTTTTATTATACTTTAAGTTCTAAGGTACATGTGCATAACGTGCAGGTTTGTTACATATGTATACTTATGCCATGTTGGTGTGCTGCACCCATCAACTCGTCAGCACCCATCAATTCATCATTTATATCATGTATAACTCCCCAATGCAATCCCTCCCTCCTCCCCCCTCCCCCCTCCCCATGATAGGCCCCAGTGCGTGATGTTCCCCTTCCCGAGTCCAAGTGATCTCATTGTTCAGTTCCCACCTATGAGTGAGAACATGCGGTGTTTGGTTTTCTGTTCTTGTGATAGTTTGCTAAGAATGATGGTTTCCAGCTGCATCCATGTCCCTACAAAGGACGCAAACTCATCCTTTTCTATGGCTGCATAGTATTCCATGGTGTATATGTGCCACATTTTCTTAATCCAGTCTGTCACAGATGGACATTTGGGTTGATTCCAAGTCTTTGCTATTGTGAATAGTGCCGCAATAAACATACGTGTGCATGTGTCTTTGTAGTAGAATAATTTATAATCCTTTGGGTATATACCCAGTAGTGGGATGGCTGGGTCATATGGTACATCTAGTTCTAGATCCTTGAGGAATTGCCATACTGTTTTCCATAATGGTTGAACTAGTTTACAATCCCACCAACAGTGTAAAAGTGTTCCTATTTCTCCACATCCTCTCCAACACCTGTTGTTTCCTGACTTCTTAATGATTGCCATTCTAACTGGTGTGAGATGGTATCTCATTGTGGTTTTGATTTGCATTTCTCTGATGGCGAGTGATGATGAGCATTTTTTCATGTGTCTGTTGGCTGTACGAATATCTTCTTTTGAGAAATGTCTGTTCATATCCTTTGCCCACTTTTTGATGGGGTTGTTTGTTTTTTTCTCGTATATTTGTTTGAGTTCTTTGTAGATTCTGGATATTAGCCCTTTGTCAGATGAGTAGGTTGCAAAAATTTTCTCCCATTCTATAGGTTGCCTGTTCACTCTGATGGTAGTTTCTTTTGCTGTGCAAAAGCTCTTTAGTTTAATTAGATCCCATTTGTCAATTTTTGCTTTTGCTGCCGTTGCTTTTGGTTTTTTAGACATGAAGTCCTTGCCCATGCCTATGTCCTGAATGGTACTACCTAGATTTTCTTCTAGGGTTTTTATGGTATTAGGTCTAACATTTAAGTCTCTAATCCATCTTGAATTAATCTTCGTATAAGGGGTAAGGAAAGGATCCAGTTTCAGCTTTCTACTTATGGCTAGCCAATTTTCCCAGCACCATTTATTAAATAGGGAATCCTTTCCCCATTTCTTGTTTCTCTCAGGTTTGTCAAAGATCAGATGGCTGTAGATGTGAGGTATTATTTCTGAGGACTCTGTTCTGTTCCATTGGTCTATATCTCTGTGTTGGTACCAGTACCATGCTGTTTTGGTTACTGTAGCCTTGTAGTATAGTTTGAAGTCAGGTAGCGTGACGCCTCCAGCTTTGTCCTTTTGACTTAGGATTGTCTTGGCAATGCGGGCTCTTTTTTGGTTCCATATGAACTTTCAAGCAGTTTTTTCCAATTCTGTGAAGAAACTCATTGGTAGCTTGATGGGGATGGCATTGAATCTATAAATAACCTTGGGGAGTATGGCCATTTTCACGATATTGATTCTTCCTATCCATGAGCATGGTATGCTCTTCCATTTGTTTGTGTCCTCTTTTATTTCACTGAGCAGTGGTTTGTAGTTCTCCTTGAAGAGGTCCTTTACATCCCTTGTAAGCTGGATTCCTAGGTATTTTATTCTCTTTGAAGCAATTGTGAATGGAAGTTCATTCCTGATTTGGCTCTCTGCTTGTCTGTTACTGGTGTATAAGAATGCTTGTGATTTTTGCACATTAATTTTGTATCCTGAGACTTTGCTGAAGTTGCTTATCAGCTTAAGGAGACTTTGGGCTGAGACGATGGGGTTTTCTAAATATACAATCATGTCATCTGCAAACAGGGACAATTTGACTTCTTCTTTTCCTAACTGGATACCCTTGATTTCTTTCTCTTGCCTGATTGCCCTAGCCAGAACTTCCAACACTATGTTGAATAGGAGTGGTGAGAGAGGGCATCCCTGTCTTGTGCCAGTTTTCAAAGGGAATTTTTCCAGTTTTTGCCCATTCAGTGTGATATTAGCTGTGGGTTTGTCATAAATAGCTCTTATTATTTTGAGGTACGTTCCATCAATACCGAATTTATTGAGCGTTTTTAGCATGAAGGGCTGTTGAATTTTGTCAAAAGCCTTTTCTGCATCTATGGAGACAATCATGTGGTTCTTGTCTTTGGTTCTGTTTATATGCTGGATTACGTTTATTGATTTGCGAATGTTGAACCAGCCTTGCATCCCAGGGATGAAGCCCACTTGATCATGGTGGATAAGCTTTTTGATGTGCTGCTGAATCCGGTTTGCCAGTATTTTATTGAGAATTCTTGCATCAATGTTCATCAGGGATATTGGTCTAAAATTCTCTTTTTTTGTTGTGTCTCTGCCAGGCTTTGGTATCAGGATGATGTTGGCCTCATAAAATGAGTTAGGGAGGATTCCCTCTTTTTCTATTGATTGGAATAGTTTCAGAAGGAATGGTACCAGCTCCTCCTTGTACCTCTGGTAGAATTCAGCTGTGAATCCATCTGGTCCTGGACTTTTTTTGTTGGGTAGGCTATTAATTGTTGCCTCAATTTCAGAGCCTGCTATTGGTCTATTCAGGGATTCAACTTCTTCCTGGTTTAGCCTTGGGAGAGTGTAAGTGTCCAGGAAATTATCCATTTCTTCTAGATTTTCTAGTTGATTTGCGTAGAGGTGTTTATAGTATTCTCTGATGGTAGTTTGTATTTCTGTGGGGTCGGTGGTGATATCCCCTTTATCATTTTTATTGCATCTATTTGATTCCTCTCTCTTTTCTTCTTTATTAGCCTTGCTAGCGGTCTGTCAATTTTGTTGATCTTTTCAAAAAACCAACTCCTGGATTCATTGATTTTTTGGAGGGTTTTTTGTGTCTCTATCTCCTTCAGTTTGGCTCTGATCTTAGTTATTTCTTGCCTTCTGCTAGCTTTTGAATGTGTTTGCTCTTGCCTCTCTAGTTCTTTTAACTGTGATGTTAGAGTGTCAATTTTAGATCTTTCCTGCTTTCTCTTGTGGGCATTTAGTGCTATAAATTTCCCTCTACACACTGCTTTAAATGTGTCCCAGAGATTCTGGTATGTTGTATCTTTGTTCTCATTGGTTTCAAAGAACATCTTTATTTCCGCTTTCATTTCGTTATGTACCCAGTAGTCATTCAGGAGCAGGTTGTTCAGTTTCCATGTAGTTGAGCGGTTTTGATTGAGTTTCTTAGTCCTGAGTTCTAGTTTGATTGCACTGTGGTCTGAGAGACAGTTTGTTATAATTTCTGTTCTTTTACATTTGCTGAGGAGTGCTTTACTTCCAATTACGTGGTCAATTTTGGAATAAGTGCGATGTGGTGCTGAGAAGAATGTATATTCTGTTGATTTGGGGTGGAGAGTTCTATAGATGTCTATTAGGTCGGCTTGGTGCAGAGATGATTTCAATTCCTGGATATCCTTGTTAACTTTCTGTCTCATTGATCTGTCTAATGTTGACAGCGGAGTGTTGAAGTCTCCCATTATTATTGTATGGGAGTCTAAGTCTCTTTGTAAGTCTCTAAGGACTTGCTTTATGAATCTGGGTGCTCCTGTATTGGGTGCATATATATTTAGGAGAGTTAGCTCTTCCTGTTGAATTGATCCCTTTACCATTATGTAATGGCCTTCT
The DNA here is from genome assembly GCF_007565055.1 of Rhinopithecus roxellana. NCBI lineage: Eukaryota > Metazoa > Chordata > Mammalia > Primates > Cercopithecidae > Rhinopithecus > Rhinopithecus roxellana. The sequence goes on along the minus strand of NC_044569.1, from coordinate 80,605,841 downwards.
TTGTCTCTTTTGATCTTTGATGGTTTAAAGTCTGTTTTATCAGAGACAAGGATTGCAACCCCTGCTTTTTTTTGTTCTCCATTTGTTTGGTAGATCTTCATCCATCCCTTTATTTTGAGCCTATGTATGTCTCTGCATGTGAGATGGGTCTCCTGAATACAGCAGACTGATGGGTCTTGACTCTTTATCCAGTTTGCCAGTCTGTGTCTTTTAATTGGAGCATTTAGTCCATTAACATTTAAGGTTAATATTGTGATGTGTGAACTTGATCCTGCCATTATGATATTAACTGGTTATTTTGCTCATTAGTTGATGCAGTTTCTTCCTAGCCTCGATGGTCTTTACATTTTGGCATGTTTTTGCAATGGCTGGTACCGGTTGTTCCTTTCCATGTTTAGGGCTTCCTTCAGGGTCTCTTGTAAGGCAGGCCTGGTGGTGACAAAATCTCTAAGCATTTGCTTATCTGTAAAGGATTTTATTTCTCCTTCACTTATGAAACTTAGTTTGGCTGGATATGAAATTCTGGGTTGAAAATTCTTTTCTTTAAGAACGTTGAATATTGGCCCCCACTCTCTTCTGGCTTGTAGAGTTTCTGCCGAGAGATCTGCTGTTAGTCTGATGGGCTTCCCTTTGTGGGTAACCCAACCTTTCTCTCTGGCTGCCCTTAAGATTTTTTCCTTCATTTCAACTTTGGTGAATCTGGCAATTATGTGTCTTGGAGTTGCTCTTCTGGAGGAGTATCTTTGTGGCGTTCTCTGTATTTCCTGAATTTGAATGTTGGCCTGCCCTACTAGGTTGGGGAAGTTCTCCTGGATGATATCCTGAAGAGTGTTTTCCAACTTGGTTCCATTTTCCCCCTCACTTTCAGGCACCCCAATCAGACGTAGATTTGGTCTTTTTACGTAATCCCATACTTCTTGCAGGCTTTGTTCATTTCTTTTTCTTCTTTTTTCTTTTGGTTTCTCTTCTCGCTTCATTTCATTCATTTGATCTTCAATCGCTGATACTCTTTCTTCCAGTTGATCGAGTCGGTTACTGAAGCTTGTGCATTTGTCACGTATTTCTCGTGCCATGGTTTTCATCTCTGTCATTTCGTTTATGATCTTCTCTGCATTAATTAGTCTAGCTGTCAATTCTTCCACTCTTGTTTCAAGATTTTTAGTTTCTTTGCGCTGGGTACGTAATTCCTCCTTTAGCTCTGAGAAGTTTGATGGACTGAAGCCTTCTTCTCTCATCTCGTCAAAGTCATTCTCTGACCAGCTTCGATCCGTTGCTGGTGATGGGCTGCGCTCCTTTGCAGGGGGAGATGCGCTCTTATTTTTTGAATTTCCAGCTTTTCTGCCCTGCTTCTTCCCCATCTTTGTGGTTTTATCTGTCTCTGGTCTTTGATGGTGGTGACGTACTGATGGGGTTTTGGTATAGGTGTCCTTCCTGTTTGATAGTTTTCCTTCTGACAGTCAGAAGGACTGTCTGTTGGTCTGTTGGAGATTGCTTGAGGTCCACTCCAGACCCTGTTTGCCTGGGTATCAGCAGCAGAGGTTGCCGAAGATAGAATATTGCTGAACAGCGAGTGTACCTGTCTGATTCTTCCTTTGGAAGTTTCCTCTCAGGAGTGTACTCCACCCTGTGAGGTGTGGGGTGTCAGACTGCCCCTAGTGGGGGATTTCTCCCAGCTAGGCTACTCAGGGGTCAGGGACACACCTGAGCAGGCAGTCTGTCCGTTCTCAGATCTCAACCTCCGCGTTGGGAGATCCACGGCTCTCTCCAAAGCTGTCAGACAGAGTCGTTCGCGTCTGCACCGGCTCCCGCTACTTCCCCTGTTGGTCTTCAGCTGTGCGCTGTCCCCAGAGGTGGAGACTACAGAGACAGGCAGGCTTCCTTGAGCTGCTGTGAGCTCCACCCAGTTCGAGCTTCCCAGCGGCTTTGTTTACCTACTTAAGCCTCAGGAATGGCGGGCGCCCCTCCCCCAGCCTCGCTGCTGCCTTGCGGATAGATCGTGGCAGACTGCTGTGTTAGCAGTGAGGTAGGCTTCGTGGGCGTGGGACCCTCCCGGCCAGGTGTGGGATATATTCTCCTGGTGTGCCTGTATGCTTACAGCGCAGTATTGGGGTGGGAGTTACCCGATTTTCCAGGTGTTGTGTGTCTCAGTTCCCCTGGCTAGGAAAACGGATCCCCTTCCCCCTTGCGCTTCCAGGTGAGGCGATGCCTCGCCCTGCTTCAGCTCTCGCTGGTCAGGCTGCAGCAGCTGACCAGCACCGATTGTCCGGCACTCCCTAGTGAGATGACCCCAGTACCTCAGTTGAAAATGCAGAAATCACCGGTCTTCTGTGTCGCTCGCGCTGGGAGTTGGAGACTGGAGCTGTTCCTATTCGGCCATCTTGCTCCAAAACTTTTAATTTTTAAAGTATAGGCCTTGTTATTTAAATTATAGGCCTTAATTTTTTATTAATTTTGTGTATTTCTTCAGAATCATTGGGCATTCTACAATTCATACACAGCAGAAAGTATCTCACATGAAGTCAAAAAAATGAAAGAGTGGCCTAAGCTTAAAAATGTCAGTATGTCAAAGATTCAACAAAACATTAATAAACAATTTTTTCAAACATATTTTATGGGAAAGATAAAAATAAATTGTCAAACTGACAAGAGACGCTGACCAGTTTATTTAAAAACCAAAGGTCGTATATACTGTTTTGTTGCAAACTACAATATTTTCAACAAGACAAATATTACATACCTGGGTTTTTAGAATGGGTAAATATATTAAGAACTCTTAAATATCATGAAGATTCCATAGAGCTCATAATGGCTATACTTATTTGAACTACATGGAAATCAAATAAAAACACTAAGAACTCAAAGCGTGTTCCTCAGACTTTCAGGAGCTGCATCACTTCGGCTCTTGCTAGAAATCAAAATTCTTGGGCCCCACTCCAGACCTACTGAATGAGTCCAGTAACTTGTGTTTTAACAAGTCCTTTGGGCGATTTCAAAGCATGACAAAATGAAAATAACACTGCTCTACCCAGACAATATCTTGAAAAACAAGGCTTAAAATAATGTTCACTGTCATTTTGAAGTGCCTAAAAAAGTAGCTGAGGTTTAAAAATTATTGAGTGGAAGAGATTTTTGTTGACAGGTTATGATAAAAGGATTTATTTTCACATGACAATTTCGTGGGAATCTTCAAAGTAATTGTTAAATTTGATCTTTTTCTTGGACAAGCACTGAAAAAATGTCAAAATGCAATGTCAAATGTGACTTATTTGTCCAAAATTGATTAAGAAGAATTAATGTAAATAATGGGAAAGCATACACAAAATGGTAAATGAGTAAACCAGTTACTGTATGCAAATGAATGGTTATACAAATAAATAATTGCAGATTCACATGCAGTTGTTAAGTAATACTAAAAAGATATCTTGTGTGCCCTTCACACAGTGGAATATGACATTTAATCTGCAATTTCAATTTTGACCTTTTGGAAAAAGCAAGTGAGAAATTACAGACTCCTAATTTGGAAATATATGAAGAAGGCTACATCATTTTGTTGTCTTTCTATTTATTTAATACAAGATTAAGAGCACATTCAGATAAAGTGATAATGTAATATGAAAAATATAAAGATGAAAAGTGAAATAAAAAGAATATTTTTCTGATAATGAGAAGTGAGTTGCAATAAACTTCAGTCCATGTTGAAGGTAATTTTTCTTTAGGAGGAAGAAATAATAGAATTAATGAAGAGGAATGAATTATATTATCATATTGGGAGAAGATTTAAGTTGCATGTTGGATTTGACAAAAAATATTCATATCAATGAAGAAAACATAAAACTCATAAATGCTGCTTTAATGAAAGCATCAGTCACTGCCCAAGGAAACTTAAAATGTCCTGAAATCTCATGGTTCAAACATGAAAGGAACTTGATTAAAGGTTCCCCAAACTAAAAACAATCTGTTTGCATGATATTAGCAATAATTAACTGGAACAGTAAAAAACATAGTATAAACTGTTAAGAATAAAAGATATTTTCATTAGACAAAGACTGAATTATTTTTGTATTCTCTCAATAGAATACATTATTACAGAAGTACTGTCATATGAAGAAGCAATCAAAGGGCATGCAGCCAAGAAAAATGGGAAAGTGTCATATATTTTTGCATTTGTGTTGTTTGTGGCACTTAGAGTTTTTTTAAAAATTAGATTCCCGGGGTACATGTGCAGGTTTGTTACATGGGTATATTGCGTGATGCTACAGTTTGGGGTATGACTGATCCCCTCACAGAGGTGGTAAGCATAGTACCCAATAAGTAGTTTTTAAACCCTTTCACCGCTAACCCCCTTCCTCCTCTTTCTAGTAGTCTTCAAAGTTTATTGTTCAAATCTTTATGTCCGTATATACCCAGTGTTTATATTCCACTTATAAGTGTGGACATGTGCTATTTGGTTCTCTGTTTCTGTGTTAATTCCCTTAGGATGATGGCCTGCAGCGGCATCCATGTTGTGGCATGATTTCATTATTTTATGGTTATGTGGTAGTCCATGATGTATATATATCATGTTTTCTTTATCCAGTCCACCACTTGATGGGCACCGAAGTTGATTCCATGTCTTTGCTATTGTGAATGGTGCCGTGATGAACATATAATTGCATGTGTCTTTTTGGTAAAATGATTTGGTTTCCCTTGGGTATGTATGCAGCAATGGGATTACTGGGTCAAATGGTAGTTCTGTTTTAAGTTCTTTGAGAAATCACCAAACTGCTTTCCACAGTGGCTGAGCTAATTTACATTCCTATCAACAGTGTGTAAGCATTCTTTTTTCTCTACTGTCCCGTCAGGATCTGTTAATTTTTTTATTTTTATTTATATTTATTTATTTATTTTTTGAGACGGAGTCTTGCTCTGTCACCCAGGATAGAGTGCAGTGGCGCAATCTCCGCTCAGTGCAACCTCCGCCTTGGAGTTCAAGTGATTCTTCTGCCTCAGCCTCCCAAGTAGCGGGACTATAGGTGCCCGCCACCATGCCCAACTAATTTTTGTATTTTTAGTAGAGACGGGGTTTCACCATATTGGCCAGGTTGGTCTCAAACTCCTGAGCTCGTGATCAGCCCGCCTCGGCCTCCTAAAGTGCTGAAATTACAGGCATGAGCCACCGTGCCCAGCTTATTTTTTGACTTTTTAATAATAGCCATTCTGACTCGAGTGAGATAGTATCTCATTGTGGTTTTGATTTGCATTTCGCTAATAATTAATTATGATGAACATTTTTTCATGTTTGTTAGCCACTTGTAAGTCTTATTTAGAGAAATGTCTATTAATGTCCTTTGCCCACTTTTTAGTGGGCTTATTTGTTTCTTGTTGGTTGAATTGTTTAAGTTACTTATAGACTCTGGATGTTAGAACTTTGTTGGATGAATAGTTTATGAATGTTTTCTCCTATTGTGTAGACTGTCTGTTTACTCTGCTAATATCTTTTGCCACACAGAAGCTCTTTCATTTACTTGGGTCCCACTTGTTAATTTTTGTTTTTGTTACAATTGCTTTTGAGGACTTAGTGATAAATTACTTGCCAAAGATGATGTCCACAATAATATCTCCTAGAATTTTTATAGTTTGAGATCTTACATTTAATCCACCTTGAGTTAATTTGTGCATATGGTAATAGGTAGGGGTCCAGTTTCATTCTCCTGCATATGGATAGCCAGTTATCCCAGCACCATTTATTGAATAGGATATCTTTTCCCTATTGCTTGTGTTTGTCATTTTGTTGAAGATCAGATGGTTGTAGCATTATTTCTAGGCTCTCTATTCTGTTCCATTGGTCCACGTGTCTGTTTCTGTACCAGTTTCATGCTGCTTTTGTTACTGTATCCTTGTAGTATAGTTTGAAGTCAGGTAGTGTGATGCCTCTGGCTTTGCTTTTTGCTTAGAATTGCTTTAGCTATTTGAGCTTTTTAAAATTCCATATGAATTTTAGAATACATTTATCTAATTCTGTGAAAAATGTCATTGATAGTTGATAGGAATAGCATTGACTCTGTATTTTATTTTGGGAAGTATGGTCATTTTAATGAGATTCATTCTTCCAATCCATGAACCTGGGATATTTTTCCATTTTCTTATGTCATCCCTGATTTATTTAAGTAGTATTCTCTTTGTGGAGGTCTTTTACCTCATTGGTTATTGTATTCTAGAATATTTCATTGTTTTGTGTGGCTATTGTAAATGAGATTGCGTTCTTGATTTGGCTCTCAGCTTGAACATTATTGGTGTTTGCATTGTTGATTTGATTCTTAGCTTGAACATTCTTGGTGTATAGAAGTGCTACTGATTTTTATATGTTGATTTTGTATCATAAAACTGCATTGCAGTGGTTTATCAGTTCTAGGATCCCTTTGCTGGAGACTTTAAGGTTTTCAAAATATAGAATAATATCATCTGCAAAGAGAGATGATTTGACTTCCTTTTCTATTTTGATGGCTTTTATTTCTTTCTCTTGTCTGATTGCTCTGGCTAGGACTTCCAGTACTATGTGGAACTGGAGTGATGAGAGTGAGCAACCTTATCTTGTTCCAGTTCTTAATGGAAATGCTTCCAGCTTTTTCCTAGTCAATATGATTTTTGCTGTGGGCCTGTCATAGATGGCTGTTATTATTTTGAGGTATTTTATATATTTAGAAGCTTTAAAAATTTTTGTAATTTGTGGTAATTTTCCTCATCTTAAGTAAATAATAACTTTTTAATCTAATGTTTCAAAACAGCCTCCTCTCTAAATTTTATAACTTTCAGGCTTTACAAAATGTGGATTCATCCAATCATGTGAACCTAAAACAATGCTCTATACATGAAGTAGTGCTTCTTAAATGTTGTTGAATAAATTAATGTAATGATAGAAATAGTCAAAACAGAGGGGATATCAAACCAATCACAACATTTATAAACTTAAATTTTATTTTGAAAATATAAAATATATTTTAAAATAGAGAATACAATGAACCAGTATTACTCATCACCTAAACAGAACAGTGCTTAAGACTCTCAGATATTTTAACATTTTAACTTTTTTTCTGTCTATTTTAATTTTTCTTAAGAGACAGGGAGTATTAGTCCATTCTTATGCTGCTAATAAAGACATACCAGAAACTGGGTAATTCATAAAGGAAAGAAGTTTAATTGACTCACAGTTCAGCATTGCTGGGGAGGCTTCAGGAAACTTACAATCGTGGTGGAAGTGGAAGAAAACACATCCTTCTTCACATGGCAGCAGTAAGGAGAAGTGCTGAGCAAAAGGGTAAAAGCCTCTTATGAAGCCATCAGATCTCGTGAAAACTCACTATCACAAGAACAGCATGAGGATAACCGCCCCTGTGGTTAAACTACCTCCCACTGGGTCTCTCCCATGATACATGCGGATTATAGGAACCATAATTCAAGATGAAATTTGAGTAGGAACACAGCCAAACCATATCACGAGGTATTGCTTTGTTGCCCAGGCTGGAGTTCAGTGGCAGGATCATAGCTCACAGCAGCCTGGGATTCATGGACTCAAGAAATACTCCTGCCTAACCCTCCCCAGTATACTTCTATGGGTGCATGCCACTATGCTTGTATAGTTGTTTTTGGTTTTTTTTTTTTTTAGGGATGGAGGTCTCACTATGTTGCCCAGGCTTGTCTTAAACTCCTAGCCTCAAGCAGTCCTCCTGCTTTGACTTCCCAGTGTTCTGGGATTATAGACATAACCTGACCTTCTAGAGTATTTTAAAGCATATCCCAAGCATTCTTGTCATGTCATCTCTTCATATCTCAACTTTTATCTCTAACAAGTGTGGATATTTTCTTACATAAATATTTACTTAACCAAATGTTAAGGTACTACATCTAGCAAAAATTAATAAATCCATGTTATTCTCTATTATCCTCATCTATAATAGAATATTTTCACTTTTCTCAAAAAATGTCTCTTGCTTTGGGTGTTTTTTGAATCATAATACAAGCAAGGGTTACAAATTTTGTTTGATTATATCTCTTAAATCTCCTTTAATATATCTTATTTCCGTATCAGTAAATTGTTGCAGGACCAAGGTCAATTGCCCTGTCCAATGTCTCATATTTTGAATTTACCTGTCTGCTTTCTCTGGTGTGATTTAACTTCTCTCTCTGCCATTTTTCTTACAAATGGAATTTAGCTCCAGACAAATGTTTGTCAAGCTTGACTGTGCCTCAGAATCTCATGGAAGTCATGTTAAAACACAGATTGCTGGGCCTACATCCAAAGTGTCTGATTCAGTTGGTCTTGGGAGGGAGCTGAGCCTTTGCATTTCTAGGAGGTTTCCAGGAGATGCCGATCCTGCTAGTGCAACCAATGCATTTTGGGAACCACTGTTTCTAGATTGAAGTTTGGGTTCAATTGCTTCTCACTCTTTCTTTTCCTTCCTTCCTCCCTTCCTTCCTTCCTTCCTTCCTTCCTTCCTTCCTTCCTTCCTTCCTTCCTTCCTTCCTTCCTTCCTTCCTTCCTGTCTTTTTCTCTTCCCTTCTCCTCTTCTTTCTTTTTTTTCTTTCTTTTCTGTCTTTCTCTCTTTTCTGTCCTTTCTTTTCTTTCTTTCATTTCTTTCTTTTCTTTCTTTCTCTCTTTCTCTCTCTCTCTTTCCTTCCTTCCTTCCTTCCTTCCTTCCTTCCTTCCTTCCTTCCTTCCTTCCTTCCTTCCTTCCTTCCTTCCTTCCTTCCCTCCCTCCCTCCCTCCCTCCCTCCCTCTCTTTCTTTCTCTCTCTCTTTCTCTCTTTCTTTCTTTCTTTCCTGATGGTGAGTTTACTTCTTGAGTAGTGCCATGTGCTTCATTTCATATCATATCAGAAGGCATGCAGTGCTAGATCGTTACACTTGTAATGATACTGACATTGCTTGTAAACTCACTGATGAATAGCTGATTTTTTAAAGGAAATATAAGATAGTTTTTAAAATTGCAATTTAAAAAGTTAAATCATCTTCAGTGTAACTCAAAAGTGTAATCAATCAGTCACTCAGAAAACATTTACTTTATTTCTACTATGTGTTTGGCATTGTGCAATGTTGTAAAGATGGAAGAGACATGGTGCCTATATGACCCTCCCTTCAAGTAACTCTCAGACTGTATGGAATATGAAAATATAAATTCATTTACATAATATCTTACAATCAGTGCTGTGACATAGATATGCAAAGCACATGAAAGCATGGACGCCTGACACTGAATTCATGTGTTCTTCCCTCATTTAGGACATAATGAGGAAACACAGGTTCCCTTTTATCCACTGCTGCAAATATCAGACACAGCTCCCAATCCCAGCTGTGTCTAACACCAAGCACTGTGGTGTTGCTATCTGAGCCATTCTAGGCTCTGAGTATAGAAAACAGATTAAGTTTCCTCCAAGTGGGAATTTTCAAGGCCTAAAGCTGGCAGTTCTATTAGGATGGGAAAATTCGAGAAAAGGAAAGTGCAAATGTATTTTCAGAAGGCTCTTTGCTAAGGAGAGCCATATTTTGTCACGGGAGGAATAAACAGAGTATATAGCTAAGGCAAAAATCTACCCTTATCCCCATAAGCCAACACCTGCGTTTTGAGGATAAGCATGTATCCATCTTCTGTAGGACCTAAATTGGGGTTCTATAATAACTTTGGATCTTTTTTTTAGTTCTGGTTTGGAGTTTTTTAGATTTATACTTGAAATAAGAAAACAATTGCACCTGAAATGAAGGTTTCCTAGGCTATGATCATCCAAAGTTCTTATTAAGGCAAAGCAGGTTTATGGGGCAAATGGCTGCCATATTTTATATGTGTTATTTGGAGACTGATAGTAATTTGTATTCTCCGAGCCTATGATACCATTCCAATACTCACATTCTGCCATTTATAAAAACCAAATCGTTTTATAGAAAAAAGAGAAATTATAGGCAGTCTTGAATGGCAATCTGTAAAGCTCATGTCTTGGATTCTGTGAGGAGTATGTGTTGGTTCTTATCTCAGACTAGTTTGAAGAAAAATGTAAATTAATATGGAAAGTAGAGAGCAATGGTAGTGTTTAACTCTGTGTCAAATTAAGTAACTTGGCTTCACAGTTTAGGGAAAGATTGAAGTGGACTAGGGTAGACTATTACATTTTAGATTTAAAAAGATAGGCTTGTCAAACCTATGGAATATTTTCCTTAATATATTTTATTAGTTAATTCCACCTTGTTAATGATGTGAACTGTAAAGATATTATGCTGATTTTTAAAATTAACTTTACTGTTAATGTCAGAGATCTGTTCTAGTTTTATTATTTCTCCACTGATTATATAGTTATAATATGTTGGTGTGATCCTTAAAACATGCTACACATTTGTTACCATTGCACGGAAGCAGTTTTAAACACTGTCAATTTAAAATTTCCCTTCATAAAGGTCATTCACTATCATTTTACTTTGTTGGTAGATTTGAGAATATCTGCTGCTGCTTACAAAGATAGTATTATTCATTTGGCTGGGGCCATCTATGTATTTGAATGATCATGTGTGAAATCTATATTGTTAATCTGCCTTCTAATGATTGGTTGCTGTGCCACTCCAGATTCAATCTCAGGTGACTGAAACTCAAATTTAAGCAAAATTTAAAAGCATGTAGGTGGGTGGAGGATGTATAGTATTATACAACTTAAGGATCAGGGGCTTAATTTCAGTATTAGTGAGATCTAGATGCACAAATGATGCTATCACGACTCTGTGCTTCTTAGCTCTGCTGGATTCAGCTTGATTTCAGACTCAGGCCAGCCATCTCACCTAGAGGCAAAGATGAATGCCTAACATAGAGAAGGTTGATACCCAAGGGATTAGCAGTTTTACCTGGGAGAACAAGGGGCCATTTCTGAATGAAAAAAGGTGTTGGGCCAGCAAACAAGTAGGAGATACCACAACAGGCCCCATGGTTGGTCTTGGACACAGTTATAGAAGTTAATGAAAATTGTCTGGATTGGCATTCATCTTCCTTTATACACTTGCCTTTCTCCTTCTACTTTGGCAATCCACTGAGATTCTGAAACTCAACATTTTCATTTCTTTTGCTAACTCCCATGATCCCCCAATGCTGAAATCCTGTGTAGTGTTACCAGCCCAGTGATGAATGGATGGCCTCTAGTTAACTTCTCTATCACTTTTCTCAGTGTCTGAGGTTATCTGATCAAGTTAAATTAACTGAGCCTTAATGAAGTCATTTATAATGTGAATAATATAATTACTACGCAGAGTTCTCCAGAGAAACAGAATCAATAAGATATATAATATATAGAATAAAGTATTGGCTCATGAGATTATGGAGGCTGAGAAGTGCCATCATCTGCTATCTGCAAGCTGAATATCCAGGATAGCCAGTGGTAGATTTCAGTTCAAGTTTGAAGCCCTAAGAACCAGGGGACTCAGAATTCTCAGTAAGTCTCTCAGCTCAGCAGTCAGGCAGAATAGGCAAATGTTTCTTCCCTCTGCTTTGCATTCTATTCAGGCTCTCAAGGCACTGGATTATGCCCTTATGCCCTCCCCTCACCCCTGCTATACACACACTGTGAAGAACCATCTGTTTTAGTGATTCCACCACTTCCAGTGCCAATCTCATCCAGAAATATCCTTACAGACACACCTGGAAATAATGGATAGCCAAATACCTGGACACCGTGTCATCCTGTCAAACTGACACATAAAACTAATCATCAGTTATGTTAATATCATTTATTATTGTTATGTGTATATTTGAAATCATTTATAATATAAATATATTAATATATTAATACTAGTTCTTCTGTGAAGTTGTTATGTTGAGATTAAAGCTCCATGTAAATTTTAAGACACTTCATGAATACAAAACATTATTAAATAGGCTCCAGCCCATATGAAATGCATATATTCTATCACATTGGCACAGGGAAATTCATAGTTAGATGTTAAATAATGAAATGGGTCTAATATGTCTTGTCACAGAGGTATTTCTATTTTAAAAGTTGGTGTCAAGAAATACAGTGCCTTAGGAATTGATTTCTACTGATATTATAACAATAACCTCATAAGTAGTCATCCTATAGAGACAGCATAGAATAGTGTTAAGATGATGAACTCAGAGCCAAACTGCATGGGTTCAGATCCTTTTTCACTTGCTAGCTATGTGACATTGGGAAAGTCACTTAACCAGTTCATTGTAAATGAGTCATATATTTAAACAGCTTAGAATAGTACCTGATGCATAATAAATGCCCATAAATAATTTGTTGAATGAAAATTGCTCTGTGGCAGAGTATCTTGGCACAACGCCAAATGTGTAGTGACACTCAATGTAAATAAAGGTTTGCTGAGGGAAGAAATGATTGACTTTGAGATAGATACTTGGAGTTGGAGAGATTTTAGAAATTACTACTAACCATGTTGGTCTTAAAAGTTGTATACTATTGCTGTTTATTAAGAGTTTATTCTCTTAAATATATATTTTTCCTAAAATAAATATATTTATTCCAGAATGTTTAGTCCTAAGTTGAAAAAAGAGAGCTTGTCACTATTTCCTTCTATGGATGGTTTGTATTTAAGAAAATGTAAATTATCTACATTTGATTGCAATAGTGTATCTTTATTCTACTTTATCCAGCAAAACAAATAAGTAAAACTGTGTATGAAGCACTACTAAATTATTTAAATAGATTCTATTATATGTGGAAAATTTACAGCAAGTGATAATTCTTCTTACTCAAGATTTATAAATTGCAGCTTACTGTTCTGTAAGAAAATGTAAATAATGTATCCAATTTATTTAGGTGGAGTAACAGTTTTAGGGGAAATCACTTATAAAATACTTTGTTTAACTATTAACATGTACATAAACCAATACATATTTTATGTTCTTTCAATTATACACACATGTGCATACACACACCCACACTTAGAAAGGAAAACTTCATACTGAGAAGAAAACCTTATTTGATCACTCTTAGCTCTTAGGCAGACCTAGGTTCACATAGTAGTTATATAGTCTCATTCTTCAGATAAGAGGAGGTTGTTTAGACTTTCTGCAGCTGTTTCCTTATCTGTAGAATCTGGAGGATAATCCTTTCTCACCAGGTTGCTATGAAGCTTCAGGGAACCAACTGACTAGGCATGCAGTTGTTCTAAGTACTAACTTCTTCTCTTTACCTCGCACTTGCTTCATTATTTGCTTTATTGTATTTGATGTCTCATAAAATATCTTTTTTTTGGGGGGTGGGGGACGGAGTCTCGCTCTATCGCCCAGGCTGGAGTGCAGTGGCCTGATCTCAGCTCACTGCAAGCTCCGCCTCCCGGGTTTACGCCATTCTCCTGCCTCAGCCTCCCGAGTAGCTGGGACTACAGGCGCCCGCCAAGTCGCCCGGCTAATTTTTTGTATTTTTTAGTAGAGACGGGGTTTCACCGTGTTAGCCAGGATGGTCTCGATCTCCTGACCTCGTGATCCGCCCGTCTCGGCCTCCCAAAGTGCTGGGATTACAGGCTTGAGCCACCGCGCCCGGCCCAAAATATCTTTTATATCATGAAACAAAAATAGAGGATACTCCTTTTTAAATCTGATTACATCTTAGTTTTAGTATTTTATCAAAAGTACCTAGAGTATTCTAAGAAGATTGGTCAACGTTATGGTCTCAAAGAGTATATAAAATAGTTTATTGTTATGCTGTACATGGCTGAATCAAGCTCCTTATCACACTATACACTTGGATTTTCTTTATTTCCAGGTCACTCTTCCAAACTTACTCTGGAATAATCCTAGAGGGTCCCAAGAGAAAATATTTGGAATAGGTGTAATCCCAAAATGAAAAGTGATCAAAGCCAGTTTATTTATTTTAAACAGCCCCATTAACATGTAGATATACTTATGTGTTGTATTCTGACAGCAGAGGCTCTAAGAAGGCTATCTATCAGCTGTTTACATGTGAAAATGAACTGTTAAACATTTTCAAGTTTTCAGATGTGTAATGGTTTTTACATGGAAATATGTGTCACTATTATTTAATTGTTCTTGCTTTAAATTTGTTTTGTCTTTTGAATAGTGTTAGAATCCAGAAATATTAAACTTCACAGAGGATTAGGAAGAAACCTGATTCCCATTTTCTAAACCAAAATCAGATGCCCTCTTAAGACTCATAGACAATGTATACATTTATTTCAAAGCATGTTAACTAGCAACTAATAGTTAATAATATTTTGTATAGCTCTTGCTGGGGATGTTAATTAAACATCCCTCAGTTACCATACCTGTTTAAAGAATGCAAATAAAGTTAGTATAATATTGATATGATATAATACAATATTATATAAAGTGTAATACTAATATGAATACTGACAAAGCTCTGAGGTCATATTAAGTTCTAAGAATATGTGACACAATGATTCTCTTGCAAAATCAATTACACATTGCTTTTTTATTTGGAATATGAATATTGAGAGGAAACAGTAATTGCTCTTGAACAGCTAAGTTCAATAAAACTTTCTGCAGTGATGGAACATTCCATGTAGCTAACGGGCACTTGCAATGTAACTAGTGTGACGTGACCAAGGAAATGAAATTTTAATTTAATTTGAATTAATTTTGATTTAAACTAAAATCACCACAGCTCTAGAGTTATCAACTCACAAACAAGGTTTTTGAGAAACAATTTAAATTAAAGATGAGACATAAAATTTATAAGCTTGTGCAGTGAATTTAAAAGCAGTTATTTCACCTTCTCTTTTCAGTCTCCTGCACATAGTTACTCCAGCTATGACTCTGGCAAAAATGAGAGTGTGGACCGAGGAGCTGAGGACCTCTCACTAAACAGGGGAGATGAGGACGAAGATGACCACGAGGACCATGACGATTCCGAGAAAGTTAATGAGACAGACGGCGTTGAAGCCGAGCGACTGAAAGCTTTTAATGTGAGTCCTGCCACACTCCAAGTGTGGTTTAATTTTTACCACTTCACTTTCATGTTGTTGCTTGTTGGTAAATGTGGATATTTTAGAGACATGTTTGTTTAATTTACAGAAGGATTTAAAAAGTACATGAAACACTCTTTGCCAACCAGACACCAGAATTGCTGTGTTTTGTTTAGAATTTTAAAGCCAAATGTGAGCTGAAAACTGGAGTTGTGTTGTGTGAGTATGCATGTTTACCTAGTGGATGGAGGGGGCCTCAGCTTAGTCCTCGGAAGAGTACGCCCGTCATCTGTTATTTCTTTTGCTTTCCTAGCTTATCTAATTATGCATGACAAAAGAGTCAGTTGTTTGATTTCAGAGATTAGTCCACTGTGCAGTGTAGCAATGTAACAGTCGTATTCATCATTAATAGAGAATGTAATGGGGTGCTCAATTGTCACAGTCTACTGTTATTTCCTGATTTTTTTCTACACGATAGTCTATTATTTTCTGTATGTTTGTCTGTCTGTCTGCTTTTCTCTCTCTTTTTCTCTCTCTATTTTTTAATCCAACCATTTAGAAAGTCTTTAAAGAGTGTTTGCTTAAAATTTCTGGCTTTCCATTGCAAAGTTCTCCAGTGCATAAACCAGAAAACAGTATTTTCCTATCGGTAATCAAGACAGGAAGCTAGGAACAGAAGAGAGCAGCCCTCCAAACCCTTCTCCTCTGTCTCCCTCTTGCCAACAGATGTTTGTCAGGCTGTTTGTAGATGAAAACTTGGACCGAATGGTCCCAATCTCTAAGCAGCCCAAAGAAAAGATCCAGGCTATCATTGACTCATGCAGGCGACAATTCCCTGAGTATCAAGAGCGTGCCAGAAAACGTATACGTACTTACCTCAAGTCCTGCAGGCGGATGAAAAGAAGTGGTTTTGAGATGGTGAGTTTTGAATTAAAACACAGCCCTAGACTCCATCAAAATCCCACATGTAAACCATGACACTATTTTTTTTCCATCTTAGTGTCTTTTTTTATTTTTTTTCCATAATGTCAGGTCAAAGGGGTTTTTGTTTGCTCGTTTGTTTTTTCCCCTTCTCCTTTTCATCTTCCTGAAGTATTTATTCTCTTTGTTTATTTAATGAGGAATATCTTGTGAGTCCAGTGCTCACAGAACCACGTGGTACCATGTCACAGAAAATAAAGGTGATATGAGTAAACACCAGTGAGAACCAGCATCTCATTCATATTTGTTTTCTTTCTGTCACTACTAAAGTGGGCATGAGGTTATTTAAGTTGTGGACTGAAGCACCAGTCACTGCTTGAGATGGCATGTAAGAATGGCATTCTCTAAATCAAAAGGAAAGAGATGGATCTACCTAAGGAATACCATTTTCATATCAATGGTTAACAGATTGCAGGCCTTGAAAGCAAAGAGCAGAGAATGAAAATGCTTAGGTGAAATATAAGGATTTGTTGTACTGGATATGTTTATTTGTGTGCTGGTGGATGGTACCAAGAGCTTTCATATTCAGGTGGACATTATAGACAGATGAGATAATGTTGACATTAGATTACTTGATAGGACAGAGATTAGAAATCAATGATTTTTAAACTTTATTCTATTTCACCTTGCTCTACTTGTTACATCTAGAAATAATGCACACATTTACAATGTATGCCTTTCCCATTTTCTTCTTATGTATGTGAACAGTTTCAAAATTTTGTGAAACCATTTTTTTCTCATCTTATCTGAGAAGGTGCCATAAAAGCCTAGGCTGTTAGTGTTTGTGATCTGTGAATCTAATTAGGTGTGATCGGGTAGAATTGGTGTACATAAGAGAGGTTTCAGAGTATGTCTGTACCAATTATCTCAAACCATAACATCTCCAGAGTTGGACATAAAAGGCCATTCTTTATGAAAAATAAATCTCATAAATCTAATGTTTGATCAGTAAATACTGTCTTCATTTTCATTAGATTTTAAAAACCCAGAGAGTTAAGTAACCGTTAAATTAATAGGTAGACAAATATATCAAGTTGTTATTGAGTCTATTGTGTGGTTTTGATGCTCAAATTGAGCGATTTCTCTGAAGAATATTTATTGTTCCAGAAGGTGTCCTGATCGTAAATTCACAGTGATAGAAAAGGCCATAAAAAGCACAGCTTTGTGAACAAGGTAGGGTTGGTCCATACTGAGTATCATCTCCAGTAGGTGACGTGATTTCTCTTCTTTGTTTCCTGAATTTGCATTATGAGACTCTTTCGCCAAGGCATATACATGTATTTCTGTAAAACTCAAATGACAATATTTAGGGAAGACACAGGAGACTTTTAGCGCTTTGCTCCTCTTGTATCCCAAGTTTTGCCACTGTGCCAAGTTAAACCAAATAGCCTAGATATTTAAATTTAATAATCTCAATCTATCAAAAAATTACCTAGTTAATTGCCTTTAATATTATGCAATTGACTCTTTTCCCTCGTAGAAATAAATCTCATGCAAGTTTTTTGTATTGTCAAGGTCATTGTTTACTAGGCTGCTAAATGTCCATGACAGAAACTTGATTTCAAAAGTTTCTTCTAGAATTTAATGCAATAATAATAATAATAATTGTTTCTCCTGAGGAAATAGAATGCTTTCACCTGCTCTCAACACTGGGTCTATGAACCTTAATATATTCACTTTTGTGCCTTACTGCCAGGGAATTCAGAGCCAAACTCTCTCCATTTTCTTTCTGTTTAATTTGTCTTGGTGGAGACAGCTTTCCTTGGTGGATTTGATATTTTTTAATGGAAAAAGGAGATACACATTTAGAAACAAATAAATAAATAATCTAATTATTTATTATGAAAACACCAGAAAGCAAGCCTTTCATGTTTAGGAAATAATGTATTTTTTTAGAGGATTTAACTTTTCCATCATTTGCTTCTATTTGTCTAACACAGCTCACAGGAGAGGTATCAGACGTTGTTTTCAATACATAGTTTCCCTGATATCATAAGTATTGGAATAGCTACAGTGACACTTGCTATTAACTTTTTAACAAATAGAGATATTGTAAAAATGAATTAAGTGATTCTTTAAACTAAAAATTATATCAAAAATATACCTAGCCTTTCATATAAGATCTTGATAAAAACTTTATAATACTTGTGTAGCTATTAATTCTTCATACCACATGAGTATAACTATGTGTCTCTCTCTGTCACCAATTACCTTAATTGATGCTAATTAGCAAACACATTTTGTTTGAATTTTCCACTTGCTCTTTGTACTAACTCTTGCCCTCTTTCTTATAGTTGTCATTTACCATCCCCCAGATTACATTCACATTCTCTAAGATCTTTATTTATAATATTTATTTTTAATTGCATCCTATAATATCCTCCATATTAATTTTGTTATCTAAGTTGATTTCACAGTTCTTTTACCTTTTCCACTTCAGGGATCTGGATCTCTCCTTCACCTCAGTCTTTATTAGCATGAATATACCTTGATCTTAGTCATCACTCCAAGAGCCTGAAAAAGCAATATTAAAAATTTCAAAACTTTCTAAATGTTCTGACTCACATATTCTCTGGTGACTTTGCAGAGGAAAAGTCTTGTTCTTCTTTGCCCTGGATAAATAAACTTCGCATCTCTGCCCCCATATAATTCTGCCTTCTTCAGAAGATTGCTCCATCAACCACCCCTACTCTTTTGTATGTTCAGTTTTCCCTTTTCAATGAGAGGAACATTTAATCCTTTTTTCCAAAAAAAAAAAAAAAAAAAAAAAACAGTTCTCAGATACCAAAAAAAAGTGACATCTCTTATTCTTCTTCTACAATCTGAGTTCATCTTTCTTTGTCAGGTTTCTCAAAAGAGCATTTTATACTCGCAGATTATACCTATTACCACCAAATCCTGCAGTACTCCCTCACATTCAGATTATTCAGACTGTGGTTCTCACCACTGTGTAGTCAGCTCTATAGATCTGCAGAGTCTACATCTGTGGATTCAATCAACTGTTTAAAAATATATGGCAAAAAAATAAGGGGATTGTGCCTGTATTGAACATGTATAGACATTTTTTACTTGTCATCATTCCTTAGACAACACAGTATAACAGCTATTTACATGTCATTTACATTGTATTAAGATTTATAAGTAAGCTAGACATAATTTAAAGTATACGGGACAGTGTGCCTGGGTAATAGGCAAATACTATGCCATTTTATGTAATGGACTTGAGCATCCTTAGAGGTGCTAGAGCCAGTCCTGCAGAGATACCAAAGGATGACTCTACTCAATTAGTTCTTATAAAGATCACATGACCACCTTTGCACAAAACTCAAAGATTGCATATTCAACTAAAGTATGCTCATTTTCTTGAAGCTTGCTGTTTCTCTTCCTCCTTATTTACTCTTACCTGCTTTTGGACAGTTCCTACAGTTCTGTGTTCAGCCACGTACTGTATATCACCCTAACCACAATTGCAAATGTCTGCCCTTGTGTACAGTATCCTATTCGCAAAGCACAATACCCAAAATATACAAATCTTTGGTATTTCCTTCCAAATGTCAGCCAGACACTAGGGCAATAATTATATTACACTGAACTCTTTATATTCTCCAGCACCTATCTTCTCCACTGATATTCCACCTCACTTATCAAGCCACCAGTAAATTCCTCTTGACTCGCCTACTGTTAATAGCACCATATTGTTATTTTTTACCATTGCTCAAAAGTGTAGAATGAGATTTGACTACTTTTGTGTCTTGTATCCTACCACTTAATGAATTCTGCTTATTCCTCCTTTACTCTGTTTCCCAAATAAATATTATAGTTTCTGATTCTATGTGCTATTATTTTAGTTCTAGTCTTTCACACCTCATATCTATACTCTTGGATAATCCTTCTAACTCAACTCCCTACTTTCCTCTTACAATCTTCACATACACTATGCCTAGGCAGAGGCAGAAATAGGGTTTGCAAAAGCTGAAGATTACATGACTTGAGATCTTTTTGAAAAGAAAAGTAATACACAATTATGAGCAAAAAAATAGGTAGATAAAATGAATGTGTATTTGCAGTTTAAAATTATAATACACACAAAAAATTAGAAACCACTGAAATATTGAAGATTAAAATACTTTTCTTCTAAAATTTTGTTATACAATTTTCAGACATACTTACATATAAATGCTTCCGGATTTTAAAGTGGCTTTCCCTTCCTATCTAGAATGCTTACAACATCCAGGAACTCCAGCACTCAAGAGGCTCATCCAGTTGAGTCATCCTGTGCCTCACTTTATTGACTTTATGATAAATCTGCCTTTGCCCCTAGAGCGGTCTTCCTCAATTTTGGCTTTGATAAGTGTGAAACTCTGTCATCTTAGAACAAATTTCATATTTCTTTCTATAATGTTTTAGCATACAACCTTTTGAAACCGAGAGACCTAGCTTCAATTCCTTGCTTAGTTCAATTCCTGTACAAGCGTAGTGTTTCTGAGTCTCTTCTAAAGGATAGGGATACTGGGGTATTATATGTGATCATGTATGTATATGTATAGCATATAATATGGTACCTTTCTACCTATTCTTCTAGTATGTTCAAATTATTTCCTTTCACACCATAGTTCATCATTTGAGACTGCTGCTCCTTCTTTCAATGGGTTGTCTCTTGGTTCACTAATTGTTTATGACTCAGGGATTATGGGTATCCTTTGCTCATTATTTACTAAATGCATTAAAATTGAAGAATAACTGGGTTGTAAAGAATATAGCCAATGTATTTTTCAAAGCTACTTATCACTGCATCTTTTGCTTTAAGCAAGATGTTGACCTGAGCCTCATGGGGTATGTTCTCTTTGCATACACACACGCCACCCAGCTTCCCACCACAAACATATACAAATCCTGAATAAAACATAACAATTTAAAAAATATTCAGTTAAGCTCAAAAGAAAGAAAAGGAAATTTCCAGGTACCTGAAATGAATAGGAAACTCTTAGCCAGAATTGTAAGCCCTTTGGATTGGGTAACAACTTAGAAAGATAGAAAAAGTAAATGTAGACCCAGACAGATTAGGGCTGGGGTATGAATGTCCACCCAGGTTCAGGATACATGCATTTTAGTTTGTAACTAGATAGGCACATAAACTGAGAAATGTATGTAAAGCCGGGCCCAAGAAAGGCTCGTCCTCTATTTTCCTCTCTATGAAAGGCGAATTAAGAAATATCCTAATACAACCTTCAGGAATAAACATGACAGACATTATAAGCTTTGAAATTAAAACCTTTTACTAAATGGGTTAAGTAGAATATAATATTCAGCCAAGGAGAAAGT
This sequence comes from Rhinopithecus roxellana, assembly GCF_007565055.1. Classification (NCBI taxonomy): domain Eukaryota; kingdom Metazoa; phylum Chordata; class Mammalia; order Primates; family Cercopithecidae; genus Rhinopithecus; species Rhinopithecus roxellana. The sequence continues at coordinate 80,584,607 of NC_044569.1, read as the reverse complement.
AAACTGGAACACAGAAGTATGCAAGTTACCCACAGGAAAGAAGAGAAGTTAAATATGAAAAATAAATTAAGGTGGAGAAGAGAATGACAAAGACAGGTTTAACAGGTATTCCAGAGGAGAAATTAGAGTAAGGAGGCAAATTGAAAAAGATAATGATGAAGAATTTTTCAGAATTGATTGGACCTCAATCCTCATAACAGATAAGGAGATTAGTCCTAAACAGTATACATAAAAACAACAACAACAACAACAACAAAAAAAAACTCATACCTATGGATATTATATTAAAACCACAGAAAAGCAAATAAATTCTTAAATGTACCAGAAGGAAACAATACATTATCTACAACTGAAAACCAGCCTGAACAATTTCTTCAAAGTACTAAGAAAAAAAGTCTTCAAGAGAAACTACTTGTAATTCACAAATCAATGCGCAGCTCAGCTCTACTTTCAGAGTGAGGGGGAAAGAAATACTTAAGATAATTTCTGAGGCTACTACTCACACAACCTGACTGATTCCAGAGGAATGCTTCTATAATCCAAGAAGAAGGAAACTGAATCCAAAAGGAAATAAAAAAAAAAAAAAAATTGGCAGCATTTGTGAGCATCTGAAGAAAAACACCTGGATTTGGTAGTCAGTGAACCTTGGTTCTTATCTGTGCTTTTTCAGTTGCTGCTTGTGGATTTTCTGTCTCCGAGCTGTGGTCTCACCCTGGAAAAGAAAAATGGAAATAATAGCTCTATCCTAAAGATGAAAACCAAAAGCACTCGAAATAACAAATGTAAAAACTCCTAGGACAGTACCTGGTACACCTAGTATGGTACCTGTTGCATGTGAGAAACATGATAAAATGCAATTTAATCTGAAACTGAATTTCACAGTTCCCTTTCCTGGGAAACCCGCACTGTCTCAATCTGTTGAGCTACTTGAAGGACTAAATCAACTAGGTCTTTATCTGTTTAATCCTCACTGCTAGCTAACAGCAGCCTCAAATCTCTCTTTCTTCTATGTGCAAATTGTACTTTGTGGTACATCTTTTGTAGTTTTATCTTGTCTTATATTGCTGTTATCTATATATATGGGCCTTAGCTCTTCAAGAAGAAATTATGTTCCTTGAGTACTACGCTTCTTAACTTGTTCATCTCTGTATCACCCACAATGTCTTATATAATACAAGTAGTTGCTCATGAAAGTTGCCCAATTCATGTTGAATTCAACTGAATTAAAATTGCTGAATGAAAGATTGAGTGACTGGATGGATATTTACTAATGTGCTTCTTTGTGGTAGAAATTAATTGAGAGATGAGATAATTTTTATTGTGTAATATGAGTTTCATAGTATCTTGCAATTAGTATTTTAATTTTAAAAACTACTACTAACTGAAAATGTAGCATAATATATTTTAAATCTTTAGCGAGTTTTTTCACAAAAGAAAATGGTTATATAACGTTTAATTTTAACTATTTTTAAACTATTAAAATGTTAAAAACTTTACACTTGATCTTAACCAAAAGGCCAAGAAAGGATACATTAAAAAAATTTAAATTTATTTAGCAATTAGTGGGAATAGGTAGTGATATTAATTATACGAATGGAATTGGTATACACTTTTAGCTTCACAAATAAATAATTAGGAAAACTACATCATTATGTACAGTAATTGTAAGTATATATAATACTCAACTTTCAGAATATATACAGTGTATATAGGATATACAAAATATATTTTATATATTTAAAATAAAGGATCATGTAGTTAAAATGAAAGCATGTTATTTCAGTTGATAATTTAGTTGATCCCGTGTCTTGATCAGAGGTGTCAGCTGATATTAACTAAACTGTGTTTCTAAGTCTTCAACTAGAAGACTTATTAATTCCCCATGTTTTCGTAAAAGATCATTATTAATGGCCAATCTTATTCTAAAAGTAAGGCCAAGTCACAGATCATAAATTCATAAATGAAATATTTCTAATCAAAGCCTAGACAAAGTTTAATTAGCTTATATTCCACTTCTGTTAAAGCACACTTTCAAACTCCTTTTAGTCAAGAGAATTTTCTCAAACAAGTAGAAAGTTCAAGAATTCACGTATAGTGGATCCACGGGCTCCAGTGTCAGGGGTTTGCTGCTCTCCTTTTTCTTAATTATGCTTCTCTTGTGTATTGGTTTACATCTTGGACAACTTCTTGCTACCTGTTTGGAAATGTTGCCACCAGCAGTTCTAGGCCTCCATTCTTAAAACCCACAACCCAAGAGCAGTCCTCCAACTCCAGGTCTCAGTTCCCAGGAAAGAACTTTGCTTGGCCCTATTTGGATTATATGTCCACCTTCTTGGATCAGTCATTGGAAACAAAGTATTGAGTGCCCTGATTGTCCAGGACGAACTCAGGTGGCCAGGGTTAATTGAGGAAGGAACTTTCCTTATTACTTCCATTAAAACCATGCGGAATGAAATAAGGACAGTTGAACGACTATTTTAGTTTGCATTCACCAGTTTATCTGAAATCTTGGATTATCTATGGTTTGGAATTCAGAACTTTTCAATTTTGGGACATCACAGAGTACATACTAGGTTTGTTGCATAACACCCATAATGGGGCCTAGAAAAACATCACATATACAAATATATCAGTATTTCTGCAGCAAAACATATGCATATTCACAGAAATTAGGAAAAAGTAAAACCTTAGGTATTCATTTATCAGTTTTTTTCTGCCAGCTGAGTTTAACCCAAGCTTTTGAAAAATATTTTAAGTTTATATAATATTAGAGCTTCAGAATTGCTCACAAAAGGTTGTCTTTACTAAATACACTTTTAATGATGCGCTTCCATGTACATTATAAAGTTATAACCTATGTGCTAGGCATTGTACCAACTTGTCAAGTAAGCTCTGTGATGGCAGAGACCATACTGGTATCTTCAGATCTCTAAACCTGGCACAGTTCCTGTTAGATAAAAAGTACTTATAAAATATGCTAGTGATTTTATGTGCATTTCACATGGACTTCTAAAACTACTGCATAATGTGGAGATTATTTTCCTTATTTATAATTTTCTGACTGAACCTCAGTTTTGTCATTTATAAGAATAAAATTAATAATACCTAGCAGGATGACTGAGATGCAGATTAAATTGCAAAAATGGTCACATAGCAAGTAACTGGTTATAGAATAGTATTCAGTTCAGTATGGCTTAGTTGCAAACTATCTCTATTCCACTGATGTATAAGAATGAAACCACCTGCTTAATAGAAGGGATCTCTTAGAACATGAAACTTTATATATGTATATAACCTGAACGATTATGCCTTTAGGTATAGATATGCCACTTGGGGGAGATAATGTGTGCATACCATCCAAATTACAGAATTCTTAATAATGTGTTTTATAAAGTAACAAGATTAGGAGGAATAATCTTAATTCAGCACATTACCTAAACTCTGACTGCTGAATTGTTTAATTATCTTCAAGGCACTCATTCTACTTACAACCTTGGGTAGATGTCACAGTTGCTCCCAGACTGACCTTAACTAACAACTTGATTAAGCTTCACTTAAACCATGGAGTCTGAGAGCATCACCACATTAACCCATGACCAAAACCTAACATTCTTAAATTTCTTTGTACTTTTTTATAATTGCAAAAATCCTGTGGCATCCTAAATATACAGCTGAAGTTCAGAGGACTCTAAAAGTTATTTCACGTAGAGTTTTAAGACCCACAAAAATGGAATAGTTTGTTGGTGTGACGGTACATTTTACCAACATATATAAGAAAAGACACATTTACATCGTGCCAACAGTAATTACATCTTAAGTCCCCAATTAAAATGTGACTTTTTAAACTCCAAAATCTCCATGTGATGGTTTAGCCATCTGTTTAATGACACAACTGCCATTGATTTGAGCATAGATAATTATTACAATAAGAACAGTGCTGGAGAAAGATCAACTCAGATCCCAGTTAGAATGTCAGTTAATTCTGAAGAGATAATGAGGGTAGGTACCATTATGTTATATACAGGGAAATAATGTATATAATATGTACATACAAATATGTAATAAATATTCCCAATCCAGGTATAGATCATGTGAAGTGTATAATTATATCCATTGTTAACTATTATTTTAAATATTCTAAGATAGATAGAGAGATAGATATCAAATAGTATATGTATTTACTGAGCTATCTTCAGCCAGAGGAGGTGTTATTTTCATAAGTTATCTATTGAATTAATTGCATTTGGTCTTTGAGTCAAAATATTCCTATCTCCAATTTTTACATGGAAGCTTTGTGTTTTATGGCCACTTTTACAAATGTAAGAGGGAATTTTCAGTCTCATTCCTGGTGAAGTGTATGACCATATCCCCTAACACATTGCTAATTATGTTTTAGAAAGACAATACTGTGGTGACATTAGAATAAGCCCTCAACTGTCAAATGTAATGATGGAAAGGAGAGTTCAGCAGGAGATGATTCTCAGAGCACGTACTAAACACTAGTTTTAAATTTCTCTGTAACATAATTCCTTTTATAAGGAGAAAATTTGATTAATTTCCTTCTCACTATCTTGATATTAGTACTTTTGAGTTGTTAAGTGGATAGAAGCCAAATTATAGAGAAATTTTTTTAAACTTTCATCTTTAATATCTTACAACCAAATGCTGCACACTTGAGCCCTGTGTGTATTGGAGAGTATTGGCATTTATTATTGATTCATTAATATTAGAAGCAAAGAGATTTTTAGCATGATTACCTCACATGAGGGAAAGAACTTCTCTGCCTGGCTCCTGTATTCTCATTTTGGGCATGAAATTAAGCTTTATGATGGTTCGTGTATAGTATTATTGACACTTCTGGCTGTATAAACATTACAATTTTATGAATTCAGATTCAATCAGTTAAGAATTTGTGACATAACTTAGGTAAGTTACATTTTTGTCTTTGTGCCATTAATGAAGATTATACATTTTGTAATTTATAGAATTTATAGGACAATATATTAAAGAACTTCAACCATTTAAGTGAAGGATGCTAGGGAGATCCTGATATATTCTTTGCTAAATGTCATGTGTGGTTAGCTGTGATTGAATTCCCTTACAGGAATGTGTAGTATTTAAGAATTATAGATTTATTTTAAACTCACTGGGGACTTTGTTGTAAAATGTGAATAGTAGTTTACTAGGGATTATAACTCCCAATTCATCATCAGACTCAGATTTGAATTCAGGTATTTCCGCATACATCACTGCATAATTGTGAGCAAGTTGCATAATCTCTCAGAACTTCAATGTAGTTTATCTAAAATATGAGTAATATAAGTACTTTTCTCAAAGATTGTTTAGGAGATTAAATTTGATAATAAATCTAAACTTTTGGTATTAATAGCTGAATGTCCTAAGCACTCGATAGGAGTTAGATATTATTAACATTTATCTAAAAATTAAATTAGGATGGTACTGGATTTCTATTTGGAGGTACACATTATTGAGATATAGTACATTCTCTGCAAAAATACATTTCAAATATAATTTTTAGATTTTAATACAGATTTTATGATTTATTCTGCCTTTTTTTCCAAAGAGCTTGAGTTAAGGATGATTATAATGCATTCATGTAAATGGCTACCTTTGTTCTGCTTATTTTTTTAGTTGAAAACAATGGTTTGTATATAAGGATTTTTAAAAGAATTTTTTGTTTTATTAATGACAAAGTATGTAAAAGTACTAAATATAGAACAGAATTTAGGAAAGTGAGAGCTGAAAATTGGGAGACATGAAATCTGAGTTCTGGATCTAGTTCAATTTGTCCTTTTGCAATTACTTAATCTACCTACATTTCAGTTCTTCAAAGTTGAGAGAAGAAACTTGTACTGGATGACTTTTATGGCCATCGAGAGTTGTCAATTTATGATCCTACAATAAACTCAGTACAAATCTATTTTCAAAATTATACTATTTATGTGTGGGAAGTATTGAATCATGCATCTTTGATTCTACTTATTTTTTCCACTCAGTAGGATAGTGTGTACATGGTTGCTTTATCTTGAAGTCGATTTTTAAATATGAGGTTATCACATGACCTTAAAATGTATCTAGCCAGGACATTACTCTAGTTTTTGAGAAAACTGATTTCACACATCTAGGGAAGATCCAATTCTCCCTATCATCTTTTCTGTAAAGGAAATTACATAAATTACTAGGCATAACAACTTTTACTGCTTTAGTAGAAGTTGAATAGTAAGAGTTGTTTTTAAAAATTATTAAGAATTTGAAAGAAAATGCTATGAAATAATTTTAATTGAAGGGATAATTACGTTCTCCCTATTAAACAAACTTTTATACATTTAAGTTACTTGTGTGCCTGTTGATACAATATAATTTATTAAAATTTTATAGCTTTGTATATTCCTAATTTTTAATGGAGATAGCAAAAAAAAGAGAAAAATCGAGGTAATGAAGAACTGAAATATGTCTCTCTGAATCCCATGTGGCTCTCAATAATTGGATTAAGAAAAGGAAGGTTGCTGATATTTTATTTAGATTGTCTTAATTTCATCCATGGAAACAAATGATCTAATAATATAGTTTATAAAGGTATAAACTCTCGCTCCTATTTGAATAATGCTAACTACAATCAAATAATTTGTTTTATTTTTTGATAATGTAATGTTCTTATTCCCATTTTTCCTATAACACCTTTTCCTCAAAAATTAGCTCAATCAAGAAAGGTATCAGTGAGTATCTAATTCCCATGTAGTTGGATTACATTTTTGAGCCAGGCAGTGACCATTGTTTAATGAGACTGATTTCATAGCTTCATTGATTTGGCTTTGGACTATAATATTTTATTTATACTCAGTGAAGTAGAGAATGAAACGAAGAAGCAATGTGAGTTTTGAAATTATGCTTACATCTTTATGACAATTTATTTTAGGTTTGCCTCATTTGACCCTCTTTTCTATTACAAATGCACAGTCCTGGCTTTCTAATTTCCTTCTCAAAATGCTGACATTGCATTATTTTCCTGCCACAAATGGACCTCTTTTCTTCTTTTTTGTAAAAATAACATTCCAAATATCCTACTGCTTTATTGTCAAAGTTATATAACCATCATTTGAGATGTCCCATGGGGTTAGCAGAGGAGAATGTACCCTATACCTTTCCTACCTTTTGCCTCCAGAGGCTACTTTGGAGAGGAAGTAGTGAGGAAGTCTGCTAAGGCAGTTGCAGAAATTGCTTCCTAGTTCACCCAAGGTCAGAGCCCGGTCTCTGTCTACACTGTACAAATTTAACTATGGAGTGTCTGTTAAAATGGTGTGGTCTGAATTTAGCTGTTCTAGAATATTATTTTAGATGTAAGCCCTGTGTTCAATTTGCTGAGACACGCTGTACATACCAAAGTTGGTAAAATGAGTCATGTATAAAAAAGCCATGTTTCAATTCCTTTAGAAAAAAATTCAAAAGGTCTCAATTAGTTCAGGCTTCTAATAAATAGCATTCACACATATTTTAGTCTGAGGCTTTGAAAACCCTAAGGTGGCATATACTATATTTGCTATATTCCCAAAAGATATATTTATTTCATAATTTCACATTATTTTACTACCTCATTTGGTTTAGTTTTGTTATTTCTTATCTATCATTTGCTTATCTTAATTTAAAAAACTGTTCTATATCATTAAGTATTTCATCTTTCAGTTGGATGACTTTGCATGTAATTATGGAAAAAAGAATGAAAATCATAATTTTTGTTATGGTTATCACAAGTGATATTGAGAGCTGCAAACAATTTACAGTTAATTATGAAATTAGTTGGAGAATTAATTACTTTCTATATGGGCTACATAGAAGATGGATTTCAACATGTATCTATCTGTGAAATATCAGCTCATATTTTATAAGTAAAACAAAACATGTATGTACACATAGGCAAACATATCTAACATCTAAAGCACTAAATCTTTAATATATTAAAATCATTGTAGGGCTGACTTTTTAGTTTTTATTTATATTTAAAAGCATTTTAATCACATCAATTGGGTCACAATTTAGAGTGTAAATATTCATAATATTTCATATTAAGATTGTTTGACATGGTCTGAGTGTCTATTAGGTTTTTTTAAACTCTGTTTCAGCCCTGTCACTTGTTTTTGTTTTGTTTTTTTGTGCATGTCATATGTTATAGTAGAATTAAAGACCTTGTTTTATTTGCAAAATCCAGTTAGCACTTTTGCCACTGCCTGTTCAAACTCCAGTTTCATGGCGCAGGCTAGATACTTGTGACAATGGATCTATGGGAATGAATGATGGATCTGTGTAGCAACGATAGCTTTAATCTCTAACTAGCTTTCATTTTTCATCTTTACAATTGCCATTTCCTCTTTCTATTGAAATAAGTTCAGTTGAAATAAATGGATACTCCTGCACGTGTTGATGATCCTGAGAGCTTTTCTGAGAATAACACTGGCCTGTTAATGATACTTTTAATAATTTTTTTCATACTTTTCTCTTTTTTTGTTTTTTTTTTAGTCTCGACCTATTCCTTCCCACCTTACTTCAGCAGTTGCAGAGAGTATCTTGGCTTCAGCTTGTGAGAGTGAGAGTAGAAATGCCGCCAAGAGGATGCGTCTGGAGAGACAGCAGGTACTGAGGCATCTTGAAGTCTGGTGAACACCAGCTATAGCAAATGCAGTTCGTTTAATTTGATTTATGTTGCAGAGTAAAAACTCTTGAATGGATTTAAAGTACACAGATACCTGGTTTTTGTGTCTTTATGATATGAATTTAAAATTGAAAATGTGTGTTCCTGTGATGAATGAAGGTCAAAGAACAAAATGTTTCTGTGGCAAAAATGAACAATAGCAAAACTAATGAATTATAATTCTGTTTAGTATCCAATTTAATGGTCAATTACTTATTAAGAGGTTCTAACTGATCATTTCCAACACCTTTGTAAATTTACCTCATGACTTATGAGAGTGACTTGATTGTGTTCATTTTGAATGAAAATGAACCAACCTCTCTTTAATTTCCTCTGGTCTACTACCCGCATGCCAATACATGATGCCGAGGGTGGTGACAGTACAACACAACTTTGAAAGAGTAGAAAGTCAAAAAATGAGGATATACATAATGAAAATTCATGTCTTAGATTTACTCTCTCATTAATTAATCATTTATTATATGCCAATTGCATGTCATGTTTCAGTATCTTTTTTCTAAGGCATCTGTGTATTGGAGATGTTTGTACTTTTTGTGTTTTGCTCACTGGTGTTTCCCTCAGTCTTTCCCTTGGGTTATCTCTATATTTCTGTTTCTCCTTCTTATCCCAGAAATGTCTTTCTTTTTTCTGTCTACCCCCTTTCTCAAGTATCCATAGTAAAAATCTAAATTGTCATGTGATATACCAAATATTCTGCATAAAAGTTTGCCACATTTTCATTTGTAAATTATTTTTACAACAAATGAATCATATGTTTTATATTGCTAATTGAGGATGAGGTGAGTCAAGACTAAAGTAAGTTAGTCCAATTTTGATTCTACAGTAAGCCAGTGGACTTCAAAGAAAAAAGCAAAAAAGTTTTTTCATTTCAGGCTTAGAATACTTTAGCGTGTTTCAGAATGACATCAGCTTTGATTTGATGTGTTTATTGTTAAAATGTCATGTGCTAATAATTCTAAATGCCACAAAAGATGAAGCCTTCAGTTAAATGAAAAATACAGTGTTAGTCTCAGATAAAAACCATGTAAAAAGTCAATTTAGAATGTGCTAATCATGCCACCAGTATTGATTCATATATATGTGCCCTCTGTTGAGAGTTTTATTATTGTTATATCTATAAAATGTATCTTATACAATGAGTTATAACACTATGTGTAATACCATCTGGCATAGTGATTGGGGAGCACATTCTGAAACTAAAGAGACCTGGTTTTGAATCTCATCTCTATCTTTTCTAATTGTGCAAACTTCAGCAAGCTATTCCAGTTCTGTGTGCTTTGGTTTCTCCATATGAAAGACAGCAATACTAACAGTACTCATCCTTCGAAGTCATGAGAATTTAAATGACAGATTCATGTTATGTACTTAGCATTTTGCCTGGTGCATAGTAAGCATCAATAAATTCAGTATAGAAAAGACTTTGATGTCTAGCTGTTTTGTCGTTGGATTGGTATCAGTTAATTAGAAAGAAGCATTACTGACACTACCTAAGGTATTGGAGTTTCAAAGTCAAAGTCCATTTGAGAACAGATGCTAGCTCTAGAAATTGGGATCGTAGAATTCTGGGATTGAAAGGGCTCTCCTGGTTGTTGTCTAGCTATATATCCCACCTAGTCTACATTCTAGAATATCCCTGTATAGTTTTAATCATATGTGGAGTTGTTATAAAAATTACATGACTTATTCATGTTATATACTACCTATAATATCATTCTATAATTTTCCCCAAAGTTGGTCATCAAGTGATATTTGATCCAGTCACTTAAATACTGTGGGCCTAATCTGTAAAATGGGAGATACAGATATCAATTCATAGAGCTATTGTGAGGATTTTATAAGTCAATTCATATAAAAGCATTATATATTTCATAAGTTTATATGTTGTAAAATATATATTTGTTATTTGCTTTAGTATCTCAAATCTCACACTGGTACTAAAGATCTGCTATTTACTAACACTCTTTCCTACTGTCAGAGATTTATCATTGTTTTTGAAGGTCTTTACATTGAGCTCAAATTTACTTCATAGACTTTCTACCCACTGAAGAAAAACTTCTAAAAATAATTAAAAATGGGACTTCTTACTCCTGCCTCAGGAGTAGGGACTAGAATGAAGGAGGACCAGTGGTCCTTGGTCCTACTCTCCATACTGTCTCCTTTTTATATGTCCTCATATATTTATTGCAAGGCTCTGTTTCTGGGAATGAAAGATACCCAATAATATCTCCACATTAAAAAAAAAATACTGTTTTCTTTTTTCTGCCTGTTTTTTTTTTTTTCTTTTCTTTTCTTTTTTTTTTTTTTTTTGTACTTTAAGTTCTGTGATATATGTGCGGAACGTGCAGGTTACATGGGTATATGCGTGCCATGGTGGTTTGCTGCACCCCTCAACCCATCATCTACATTAGGTATTTCTCCTAATGTTGTCTCTCCTCTAGCCCCCCACTCCCCGACAGACCCTGGTGTGTGATGTTCCCTTCCTGTGTCCATGTGTTCTCATTGTTCAACTCCCACTTATGAGTGAGAACATGCATGTTTGGTTTTCTGTTCTTGTGTTAGTTGGCTGACAATGATGGTTTCCAGTTTCATCCATGTCTCTGCAAAGGACATGAACTCATCATTTTATATGGCTGCATAGTATTCCAGGGTATATATGTGCCACATTTTCTTTATCCAGTCTATAATTGATGGGCATTTGATGGGTTCCAAGTCTTTGCTATTGTGAATAGTGCTGCAATAAGCATATGTGTGGATGTGTCTTTATAGTAGAATGATTTATAAACCTTTGGGTGTGTGCCCAATAATGGGTTTGCTGGGTCAAATGGTATTTCTAGCTCTAGATCCTTGAGGAATCGCCACACTGTCTTCCACAATGGTTGAACTGATTTGCAGTCCCACCAACAGTGTGAAAACATTCCTATTCCTTCACATCTTCTCCAGCATCCATTGTTTCCTGACTTTTTAATGATCACCATTCTAACTGGCATGAGATGGTATCTCATTGTGGTTTTGATTTGCATTTCTCTAATGACCAGTGATGATGAACTTTTTTTCATATGTTTATTGGCTGCACAAATGTCTTCTTTTGAGAAGTGTCTGTTCATATCCTTCTGAATGGGCAAAAACTGGAAGCATTCCTTTTGAAAACCAGCACAAGACAAGGATGCCCTCTCTTACCACTCCTATGCAACACAGTATTGGAAGTTCTGGCCAGGGCAATCAGGCAAGAGAAAGAAAGAAAGGGTATTTAAATAAGAAGAGAGGAAGTCAAATTGTCTCTTTGCAGATGACATGATTGTATATTCAGAAACTCCCATTGTCTCAGCCTGAAATCTCCTTAAGCTATAAGCAACTTCAGCAAAGTCTCAGGATATAAAATCAATGTGCAAAAATCACAAGCATTCCTATACACCAATAACAGACAAACATATCCAAATCATGAGTGAACTCCCATTCACAATTGCTATAAAGAGAATAAAATATGTAGGAATACAACTTACAAGGGATGTGAAAGACCTCTTCAAGGAGAACTACAAACCACTGCTCAAGGAAATAAGAGAGGACACAAAGAAATGGAAAAACATTCCATGCCCATGGATTGGAAGAATCAATATCGTGAAAATGGTCATACTGCCCAAAGTAATTTATAGATTCAGTGTTATCCCCATCAAGCTACCATTGACTTTCTTCACATAATTAGAGAAAACTACATTAAACTTCATATGGAACCAAAAAAGAGCCCTTATAGCTAAGACAATCCTAAGCAAAAAGGACAAAGCTAGAGGCATCACGCTACCTGACTTCAAACTATACTACAAGGCTACAGTAACCAAAACAGCATGGTACTGGTACCAAAACAGATGTATAGACCAATGGAACAGAGCAGAGGCCTCAGAAATAATACCACACATCAACAACCATCTGATCTTTGATAAACCTGACAAAAACAAGTAATGAGGAAAGGATTCTCTATTTAATAAATGGTGTTGGGAAAACTGGCTAGCCATATGCAGAAAGCCGAAACTGGACCCATTCCTTACAACATCTTATACAAAAATTGCTCAAGATGGATTAGAGACTTAAACGTAAGACCTAAAACCATAAAAACCCTAGAAGAAAACCTAGGCAATACCTAGGCAGGACATAGGCATGGGCAAAGACTTCATGACTAAAACACCAAAAACAATGGCAACAAAAGCCAAAATAGACAAATAGCATCTAATTAAACTAAAGAGCTTCTGCACAGCAAAAGAAACTATCATCAGAGTGAACAGGCAACCTACAGAATGAGAGAACATTTTTGCATTCTATCCATCTGACAGAGGGCTAATATCCAGCATCCACAAGGAACTTAAACAAATTTACAAGAAAAAAACAACCACATCAAAAAGTGGGCAAAGGATATGAACAGACACTTCTCAAAAGAAGACATTTGTACGGCCAACAAACATATGAACAAAAGCTCATTATCACTGATCATTAGAGAAATGCAAATCAAAATCACTGTCTCACAACCGTTAGAATGACAATCATTAAAAAGTCAGGAAACAACAGGTGCTGGAGAGGATGTGGAGAAATAGCAATGCTTTTACACAGTTGGTGGGAAAAAAATATTATTTTCAAACCCAGAAGGGTTCAAAGAACTTTGGAATTGTGGGGAAAAATGAAGAAATCAGGTTTTTAAAAATTAAACTCTAAGATTTGCTAAAAACTTTTTGGGCAATTCCTAGATACAGTTTCATTTACCATTCTCAACAACCCCATGAGAAAAGATACTATAACTCTCATTTACATGTAGGAAAACTGAGGCCCAGAGAAGTGAAATGATTTGTGCAAGGTCACCAGCTGCACAAGAAATCCAGAATATGAGTTTATATTAGATAAAACTGATGCCTGAGATCTTTTCACAATCCTATAATGCATTTTCATGTGTTATGTTCATGGAGGGAAACCCATAGCCTAGAACAACATTTAGGACTTGTATCATTTGTGCCTCTGCTGATAAGGTTTTGGCAGTGCAGTTTTCTTCTGGAAAATGGTTTACTTTATTTACAAAGATTTTGTACTTTACCATAACTAGCAATCTAGAGTTTGCTTGGATATCAGCCTAAAAAAGGCTACAGACTTCCCAAAGTGCTTCACTTCATCTGGAGAGCTGTTTATGCACTGTAAACACTAATCTAGTGTTTATAATTAGTGTCTCAAAAGTATATAAACTACTTTTTCTTACTATAAATTCTATAGATTTCCTTAGCCATGCCACACAGAAATTTCTACCAAGTGATTCTACTTCCTACCAAAGCATGTAATTGGCAGAGGTCCCTCTATTAATTGAATCAAACCCTCCTTTGCCCAACTAGAGAGAATCAGAGTTCTTTTGCATGTTAGCAAGGAGATCACTCTTCCTGTGTGCATTCTTAACCCAACTCAAAATTCTTAGAATTTTCTAGTGACTCAGAGATTCTTCATTGTGCCCCCAATTTTCTGTAGGCGCACAAATGTTCAAAACATGAACACTCAGAATTGGCTTTCTGTTAAGCCACTCGTCTGACTGTTTGCTGCCAGTGGTTAGCCACATGTAGAGATGTAATTGTGTATGTCTTCCAGAGTTTGTAAAGCTCGATGAATTAATTGGATTTTATAAAGCTCTTTGAGCTATGAACATGAAAGGCGGTATGGATGTGTTAAATACTTTATTCCATATGTCCATTTTGTTCCAAAATTCAGAGGAAGCTTGTTATTATGCAGCCTCAGCCCTGAAGCAAGCCAGTGGCAAGGACAGGAGCCTACTGCTTCATCAGGAATCAGATTTCACAAAAGTCCATTCCCAATGCAGTTTGGAATATATATGTAGCATTTTTCTTTATTTAACGTAAAATCTGTGTTTTTTAGGTTATCTAGGAAATTCTTCTTCACTTTGACAATTCAAAAGGGGCAGTGAGATTTCACATTTAGAGTACTATGACATAGCTCAAAATTTGTGGGTTCTTTTCTCTATATCTTTATGATTTAGTAATTATTCCTTTTTCCTTAAAAACAAAAAGATCTTATAGTTATTGGTTACATTTCATTTGAAGACAAAGAGGCAAAAAGTAAGAGGGATTAGAACCAGTTACTTGTTGGTGATTTATCTCCTATCAGTGTATGATTTTTGCTGGTTTTGAGGGATGACATACATTTTATTAACAGGCTTGATGACTGATTAAGATAGAAAGTTTCTGGAGAATGTGAGGGTTTCCTTGTTATATTTTCTCCCCTTAGTGCTTTCAGTTAAATTAGTTTGTAGTTCTATAGAAGAGATCATATAAAACCAACAGTTAAGGGCTTCCCCAGCAGGAGCCCAGCAGTTACCGCCCTAGAAGGACAAAGCAGGAATGCTGGGTGACAGATTTTGCAGTAGCAAAGCACAGGGGAAACCAATGGTTGACTGTGATGTGACACCTTTGACTCTGTTGAAAAGAACACAGTGGAGGGAAGGGGAAATGGCATGTTACTTACCTGTGGTGTAATAAAAGATCAAGAAGAAGAAAAATAAAGTACTGAAAACTTTTTTTTTATTATTATTATACTTTAAGTTCTAGGGTACATGTGTACAACATGCAGGTTTGTTACATATGTATACTTGTGCCATGTTGGTGTGCTGCACCCATCAACTCGTCAGCACCCATCAACTCGTCATTTACATCACGTATAACTCCCAATGCAATCCCTTCCCCCTCCCCCCTCCCCATGATAGGCCCTGGTGTGTGATGTTCCCCTTCCCGAGTTCAAGTGATCTCATTGTTCAGTTCCCACCTATGAGTGAGAACATGCGGTGTTTGGTTTTCTGTTCTTGCGATAGTTTGCTGAGAATGATGGTTTCCAGCTGCATCCATGTCCCTACAAAGGACGCAAAGTCATCCTTTTTTATGGCTGCATAGTATTCCATGGTGTATATGTGCCACATTTTCTTAATCCAGTCTGTCACTGATGGACATTTGGGTTGATTCCAAGTCTTTGCTATTGTGAATAGTGCCGCAATAAACATACATGTGCATGTGTCTTTATAGCAGCATGATTTATAATCCTTTGGATATATACCCAGTAATGGAATGGCTGGGTCATATGGTACTGAAAACTTATACGTCACTAACTTACCAAATAATAATAATAATGATAAAATCACTGCTAATTAACCAGCATGAACCCAATGGCTCAGGACCTAAAAATATTTAGTAACTCTAAATATTCTAAATAATTCCTTGCAACTGTCTTTTCCCTTAGTAGAGGTGAATTCACTGTCATCTGTGTCTCTTTATGATTTTTCCTTGTTTTATTAGGGTACTAATGAGTTGGAATATTATTAAAGAAATGTAATTCCAGGTGCAGAGGTTGAAAATGTAGCCACATAAGTGTGGCGGCAATTTTAATACAGACCTAAAAAAAAAAAAAAAAAAACTATCTAACACAGTATGATTATGATTAAGACATAGTTTATGAGAGGCAGCTTTTCTTTCACATTTAATTCTGCAGTTTTGTGTCCTTTTCATAACATTTATAAACCTTAACAAATACCTAACTGAAAGCAACACCGTTCAATAGAGTTTTATTCTTAAATTTAGACATTGTGGTATTAACAAGATATGGCTTGAAACTTATTTCTATGGCCTGCCAGTTCACACTTATTCTCAATCGTCGTCAGCTTTTTACTTTACTCCTGGCATTTTTCTCTCTTATATACATATGTTAGGGGAAACCCTTGTATCTTTGAGTTTCTCAATGTGCTTCAAAATGACACTTTCATTCACAGAAGAAAATATACTACATAGAAAAAATGAAGCACAAGCATTCCTCATTTTATTGAACTTCACTTTGTTGTGCTTCACAGATATTGCAGTTATTACACATTGAAGGTTTGTGACAATCTCGTGAGCAAGTCTGTCAGCACCATTTTTCCAACAGCATGTGGTTACTGTGTGTCTCTATGTCACATTTTGGTAACTCTCACAATATTTCAAATTTTTCATCATGATTATATCTGCTATAGTGATCTGTGATCAGTAATCTTTGATGTTGCTATAGTACTTATTTTGGGACACCATGAACCATGCAAAATTAAGACAAAGAACTTAATAAATGTGTGTATTTTGACCATCCCACCCACCAGCCATCCCCCTGTCTCTCTCTCTTCAGCCTTTCTGATTCCCTGAAACACAATAATATTGAAATTAGGCCAATTGATAATCCTATGATGGCTACTAAGTATTCAAGTGAAAGGAAGAGTCTCATGTATCTGACTTTAAATCAAAAGCTAGAATGATTAAACTTAGCGAGGAACACATGTTGAAAAGCCAAGATGGGCTTGCACCAAACAGCCAAGTTCTAAGTGTGAAGGAGATTTAATATTCTTGGAGAATATTAAAATTCTACTCAGCTGAGTGTGGTGGCTGACACATGTAATCCCAGCAGTTTGGGAAGCCAAGGTGGGAGGATTGCTTGAGCCCAGAAGTTCCAGACCAGCCTGGCCAACATAGTGAGACCCCCATCTCTACAAAAAAGTTTTTTAAAAGATTAGCAAGGCATGGTGCATCTGTAGTTCTAGCTACTTGGGAGGCTGAGGTGAGAGGATTGCTTTAGCCCAGGAGGTTGAGGTTGCAGTGAGCCATGACTGTGCCACTGCCTCCAGCCTGGGCAACAGAGTGAGACCCAGTGAACACTACGCCAGTGAACTCAAGAATGATAAGAAAGCAAAACAGCCTTATTGCTGATATGGAGAAAGTTTTCATGGTCTTATAGATGATCAAACCAGCCACATTCCCTTAAATCAAAGCCTAATCCAGAGTAAGACCCTAACTCTCTTCAATTCTATGAAGAGTGAGAGAGGTGAAGAAGCTGCAGGAGAAAAATTGGAAGCTGTTACAGCAGAGACTGGTTCATGAGATTTAAGGAAAGTGGCCATTGCCAGAACATAAACATGGAAGGGGAAGCAGCAATTGCTGAGGCAGAAAATGCAGCAAGTTGTCCAGAAGATCTAGCTAAGATAATTGAAGAAAGTGGCTACACTAAAACAATAAAGATTTCTAATGTAGATGAAATCACTACATCATTGTAGTGAATCATTGGGAAAAGGTGCTACCTAGTATTTTATAGCTAGAGAGAAGAACTTAATGCCTGGCTTCACAGTTCAAAGGACAGCTGCTCTCTTGTTAGGGGCTCATGCAGCTGATGACTCTAAGTTAAAGTCAGTTTTCGTTTACCATTCTGAAAATCCTAGGGCCCTTAATAATTTTACAAAAATCTACTCTGCCTGTGTTCTATAAATGAAACAACAAGGCCTGGATGATGGCACATCTGTTTACAGCATGGTTAACTGAATATTTTAAGCCCACTGTTGAGGCCTACTGCTCAGAAAATAAAAAAAGATTCCTTTCAAAATATTGCTGCTCGTTGACAATGCACTTAGTCACCCAAGAGCTCTGATGGAGATGTGCAAGGAGATTAATGTTATTTTTGTGCCTGCTAACCAACATCCATTCTGCAACCTATGGATCAAGGAGTAATCATACTTTCAGGTCTTATATTTCCGAAATAAATTTCCCAAGGCTATGGCTGCCATCGCTAGGGATTCCTCTGATGGATTAGGAAAAGGTAAATTGAAAACCTTTTGAAATGGATTCACCGTTCTAGATGCCATTAAGAATATTCATGATTCATGGGAGGAGGTCAAAATAGCAAAACTAACAGGAGTTTGGAAGAAGTTGATTCCAACCCTCATGGGTGACTTTGAGGAGTTCCAGACTTTACTAGAAGAGGTAACTTTAGATGTGGTGGATAGCAAGAGAAGTAGAATTAGAAGTAGAGCCTGAAGATGTGACTGAATTGCTGCAATCTCACGATAAAACTTCAGTGGATGAAAAGTTGCTTTCTATAGCTGAGCATAAAAGTGGTTTATTGAGATAGAATCCATTCCTGGTCAAAATGCTGTGAATTCTGTTGAATAAAAACAAAGCTTTAAAAATATTGTATAAACTAAGGTGATTAAACAGTGTCAGGGATTGCATCCCATTTTGAAAGAAGCTCTACTATAGGCAAAATACTATCTAACAGTATTGTATACTTTAGAGAAATATTTCATGATAAAGAGCATCTATCAGTGTGACAAACCTCATTCTTGTCTTTATTTAAGAAATTATCATAACCACGCTAGGCTTCAACAACCACCACCTTAATCATTCAACAGCCATCAATGTCGAGTCAAGACCCTCCATCAGCAAAGAGATTTTGACTCAAGGAGACTCAGATGATTGTTAACATTTTTAAGCAATAATGTTTTTATGTTGTTGTTGTTTAGGGTAAGCACATTGGTTTTGTTTTAGAGAAATGATATTGCATACTTAATAGACTACAATATAGGGTAAACATAAATTTTATATGTAGTGGAAAAACAAAAAGTTCATGTTACTTGCTTGAATCCAATATTTGTTTTATTGCAGTGGTCTAGAACTGAGCTTGCAGTATCTCTGAGTTATGTCTGGACCATCAAGGGTAGTTCTTGGACTACGTTCTATCTCCTATGTAACATGTGTACTTTAAAACTACCTGGGATAGAAAGTATTTTGCAAGTCATTTCATTCTAATGGGTCTTGACATCCTCTTTAATAATATTGCCAATAACAGCGCAGTAGAAACATTTATGAATGTGAGACTGTGTGAAGTGTTTTGCAAGCCTTTCTTTTATAATTGTCATAATTTTTATAAAAGTATAGAAATTGGGGTTCAGAAAAGTTGAATAAATTTCTCCAGGTCACAGAATTGCTCAGGATAGCGACCCCATTTTGATCCAATCCTCATGATCTTAAAATCATACTTTAAAAATATTTTCATTTTTAATACTCTTCTCAATCATGTAGGCTTTTTTATAATTGGGAAATAATGAAATACACATAAATAAGAAATTTTACTAGTAATTCCACCACCTCATTTTAAAAATATTAAGTGCTAATTTTACTTATTTATCATAATTTGCATATGAAAATGATGCCTTGCCTATTTTTTAGGATAAATTATGAGAAGTAGAATTACTGGGTCACACAGCAGCAAGGTTTTTTTAAAGGTTTTAATAAACAGGTAGTGTGTTCTTATTTTCTATTTTTTTCCTATAAAAGATGAATTTTAGTTTATTTTATAGGTATATGCCTATTAAAAGCTTGTCTTAGCTTTAAGGAATCTTTGACGCAAAACCAGTAATTCCTAATCCTAAAAAACATTGCATTATTTTTTACAAAAATTACCTTGAAATGTCCCACCTTAAGACCTGAAATGCAGTTTATAATTAATATCAGTTATATATGGCTGCAATTAAAAATATGTATAATGTCCTGATATTAATGTAAATAATACATTAAAGAAAGTAATATGTAATAAAATAATATGTATTTCAATGTGGAAATGTGGGGATACTATGGCACTAGAAGATACCTATCTACTCACATGGTCTCTAAAGTTCCTGGTACTGTTTGGTAAGGTGTAATCTTCCAAAACAATATGGCTTTTTCCCTATGTAGGAAATAGCTGGCACAAGTGGATATCGAAATATAACCTTAAATTCATGATCACAAAGTGGTAAACAAATTAGAAAATCAATACAGAGAAATTTGATTACAAAATTATCATTTCTGAAAACTTACTATCTTACCTTTATGAGTCTAGAACAGACTCTGGGAATGGTTATAACGACATTTATAAATAATGAGATATTGAAATAATATATGTTCCACTATATTTTTGTAAACATAGAAATGTTATCAACATAAAAATGAAGGAAAGGCAAATATATATATATATATATATAGAAATGTTTTACAGATAGACATCACTAGTAAATATCTACAATGGACTTTTACCACTCTAATTTAAAAGCTTGAGTTCATTGTGCACATTATATCATATTTAGTAACATGGTTAAAATAATTTTGCTGGAATGTTGTAGTTGCTCTACATGAAAGAATATTTGACCTGAATTGTTCTGGTACATTTAAGCAAAGTAATTGCCTTACTAACTTGTATTCTTTCAGTATTAGCTTACCAATGTGGCTGGATTTTAAATATGAATTAATTCTAATTTGAGTTCTTGAAAGATAAGTTTTTAATGACAGAAGTTATAAACTTTTAATCTTTCCATGGCTTTTGAACTGCTCTAGTTATTTTCTTAAGTATTTAATATATCTGTATCAACAAGGAATATGATTAATAGGATAAAAATACTTCTAAATAGGCCCTAAAATAGCTTGTTTATTTAGCAAATATATATTAAGCAGTCATCATATGGCAGATATTTTACTCAGTAAAGAAGCTACAAAACAAGTGAGGAAGAATAACTTTTACTGAGAATTTGTACTAAGTGCCAGATTTACTTGTAGTTAGCTTAGTGCTTTGTAGTATCATATTCTTAATTCAGACAGTATCACCACTGAGCAGGTGTTTGTATACTGCAGATGAATATGCATAAGACATAATGGCTTTCCTTAATCAACTCACATTCTATTAAAAATAAGTGAAATTAGCATGGTAAATGAAATTACAAGTCTGTAATCAGATTGCTGTGATAGCCAGGGAAGCATTGCTGACTCTGCCTGAAGAATCCGGGAGGGCTTCCTAGAGGAGGCGCTGGTAAGGCAGACCTTTTGATAAATGAAGATACTCACAGAAAAGCTAGAGGATGGTATTCCAGACAAATGAGGTGTTTCCAAATGAGAGAGACCCTTGACTATCAAAAACAGCAGTTTCTTGTGGAGGAAACTTGAGATTCTTGTGAAGAAATCAAAGAAGAGAGGATTCAGCATAAAGGTGCAGGGGTCTTCTATGCCCTGTGAAGTTATGTAGACTTAAGTACATGC
This sequence comes from Rhinopithecus roxellana, assembly GCF_007565055.1. Classification (NCBI taxonomy): domain Eukaryota; kingdom Metazoa; phylum Chordata; class Mammalia; order Primates; family Cercopithecidae; genus Rhinopithecus; species Rhinopithecus roxellana. The sequence goes on along the minus strand of NC_044569.1, from coordinate 80,563,007 downwards.
TAGAGAGGAGTGGTAAAGAAGAAGACTATGCCCAATTTTTAGGAAGTCTCAGAAACAGACAATGGGAGTGTAGATGAGACTATGGGAAAGGTGAGGTCCTGATACCGTGGGAGTCACTTTCCCATCCACCTCTCATTTCAGGTTTTCTATTTAAATGCAATGATATTTAAATCTGAGCATAAGCCAAAACACAATTATGAATATTAACTGCTACAAAATAATCTTATAGTTACAGGGTGTTTCTAAGCTAAACATGAGTGATTTGGGAATGTCTATTCTTCCATGCCACATTAGCTCAGCTAATTAAGAATTCAAGTTTAACGTAGTCCTATAATTTTAGCTTATGTAAGTACATACCAAGATTTCTATTCTTCCTATCTTAAAGACTGCTTTTTAATGGTGTCTGCATAAACAGACATTATTGTTTTCATCAAACAATGCATTTTTTAAAAATTTAGAATAGGAGTACTTCTGTTTAAAATTGTTCCTTAGTGCACATATTTATGTAATGATATATCAATATATATCTGAGTGGTGAAGTACAAATATCATTGTATTGGTCCCTCAGTAGTACTGTGAGACATGTAGATGGCTTCCCTCTGTCATGGATGGAGAATCTGAAGCCGAGAAACTGTATTTCTTCTGAGTGACCTCTGGTTTTTTCAAGAAGTTGGAAATGAGCCACAATTTCTGAGGTTTTTCTTTCCATTACTCATTCTATGTTACTGTTTGGTTTTCTGGCTTCATTAAGCATTCTCCCACATTTATATAGAAAATTTGATTTTTTAAATACTTGAGGTACATCTTTGATTCAGGATGTTGTTAATTTCAAGGAAATAATCAGCAGGATACAAGTAGGTGGTTTGAATTAAGACAAATATTTAACCTACGATGTTGATACATTTTTGGTGCCAAAGACAGGGAAACATATGGTTTACTGGCATCTCCATGAAGACAACATCTTTGTTAATGTTATTTTTAAACCAATTATTTTTTAGGCTTAGTGGATAAACGAAGACCTGACATTATTTGGTTTATGCCATATGGATTCATTTTTATAATTTATTTCTCATAATTTGTTCATTCCTTGCCCTATCCTTTCTCCTCAATCTATCCATTTTAAAACCCATTAGTTATTGTGAAACAACAATATATGTGTATTAGAGAAACTGAACTAGAGTCACAGATTCATTATGGAGTTAGATAATATAATAGCTTGGGAAATCGGGCTATGCTTCCTAAAGGAAGCAGTGTGTCATGTGTGACATATCTCCTGTGGTCCATATGGTAAGACTTGTGGCTTCAAGGAACGCATACTTGTTACCTCAGTTACTTAGCACTTTGGGGAGTTAGTGTTTCTGCATAACTGGAATTTCTTTCTTTTTTTTCTTTTTTCTTTTTTTTTTTTTCTTTTTCTTTTTTTTTTTTTTATTGTACTTTAAGTTCTAGGGTACATGTGCATAACGTGCAGGTTTGTTACATATGTATATTTGTGCCATGTTGGTGTGCTGCACCCATCAACTCGTCAGCACCCATCAATTCATCATTTATATCATGTATAACTCCCCAATGCAATCCCTTCCCCCTCCCCCCTCCCCAGGATAGGCCCCAGTGTGTGATGTTCCCCTTCCCGAGTCCAAGTGATCTCATTGTTCAGTTCCCACCTATGAGTGAGAACATGCGGTGTTTGGTTTTCTGTTCTTGTGACAGTTTGCTAAGAATGATGGTTTCCAGCTGCATCCATGTCCCTACAAAGGATGCAAACTCATCCTTTTTTATGGCTGCATAGTACTCCATGGTGTATATGTGCCACATTTTCTTAATCCAGTCTGTCACAGATGGACATTTGGGTTGATTCCAAGTCTTTGCTATTGTGAATAGTGCTGCAATAAACATACGTGTGCATGTGTCTTTGTAGTAGAATAATTTATAATCCTTTGGGTATATACCCAGTAGTGGGATGGCTGGGTCATATGGTACATCTAGTTCTAGATCCTTGAGGAATTGCCATACTGTTTTCCATAATGGTTGAACTAGTTTACATTCCCACCAACAGTGTAAAAGTGTTCCTATTTCTCCACATCCTCTCCAACAACTGTTGTTTCCTGATTTTTTAATGATTGCCATTCTAACTGGTGTGAGATGGTATCTCATTGTGGTTTTGATTTGCATTTCTCTGATGGCGAGTGATGATGAGCATTTTTTCATGTGTCTGTTGGCTGTATGAATGTCTTCTTTTGAGAAATGTCTGTTCATATCCTTTGCCCACTTTTTGATGGGGTTGTTTGTTTTTTTCTCGTATATTTGTTTGAGTTCTTTGTAGATTCTGGATATTAGCCCTTTGTCAGATGAGTAGATTGCAAAAATTTTCTCCCATTCTGTAGGTGGCCTGTTCACTCTGATGGTAGTTTCTTTTGCTGTGCAGAAGCTCTTTAGTTTAATTAGATCCCATTTGTCAATTTTGGCTTTTGCTGCCATTGCTTTTGGTGTTTTAGACATGAAGTCCTTGCCCATGCCTATGTCCTTAGACATAACTGGAATTTCTAAAGGGCTGGAGATTACTGATTTAAAATTATTGTACTTTTTTTAAACTTATATTTTTAGTTAAAATCTTTCCAAAATATAATCAATGTATCCTCATTTCATGACAAAAGATCAACTTTCCTGAAGTGGATAAATCCTTATACATTTCTCAAATTTCCACCCTCAGGAAGAAACCCAGTCTTTGCTGTGGTATCAGTTTCCTCTTCATTTGTCAATAATGTATTTTTAAATCTGGGGGAGTGTCAACAGTCCACTGACTCTTAGATGACTGCAGGACAGGCTGTACTTGCTCTTATTTATACCCTGTTAATGAGATACAAGGAGGAAAGAGGACACCCTCTCATTGCTTTTTAGGAGTTTTGCAAAGCTATTTTCTATGAGCCCTTACCTATAGCTTCATCAGGAGAAAAATGATAGGAATGTGGACCAAAACCCAAGTCACATTTATTTTTAAGTTCCTTTTAATGATTTGCCTTTAATACATCATCAAAATAGCATTTTAGATGATACAGTTTAATTGAAAGTCCTACAATAAGATCAAACCACTTCTCCAGTTACATTCCAGGTGTTTATTGTAGATTTTATTGGTTTCGTTACTTAAGAAAACAGAGTAGTACATTCTGGCACTCAGGAAACTCCCAGAACGTGGTAGGATCAATCACATTTTTCGTCATGTTTGTGGTTAATCTCTTGTTCCCAACTCCTCTATGAAAATGTAAGTGACATTTAATAAAACTCAGGGTTCTAACTTCTGGAAAAAGGACAGAGAGCCGAAGTACATAAAAAGATTATAGCTGTAACTATAAACTTAAGTAATAAAATACTGTAGCTCAATGTGAACGAAAAGTTTCTGGAGGAAAAAATTCTTGGCCAGGCCCCGTGACTCACACTTGTAATCTCAGCACTTTGGGAGGCCGAGGAGGGCGGAGCACAAGGTCGAGATTGAGACCATCCTGGACAACATGGTGAAATCCCATCTCTACTAAAATACAAAAATTAGCTGGGCGTGGTGGTGGGTGCCTGTAATCCCAGGTACTCGGGAAACAGGCAGGAGAATTGCTTGAACCTGGGAGTCAGAGTTTGCAGTGAGCCGAGATCACGCCACTGGCCTCCAGCCTGGCAACAGAGCAAGACTCCGTCTCAAATAAACAAACAAACAAAAATCTTATTTCCATCTAAAAACCCAGCAACTAAAGTAAACCCTTTTGCTCTAACAATGTCTTTCATGTTGGTTATTTCTTTATCTTTGCTACATATGTAGCATGGAAGAGATTGTTTTCAGAAGGCAGAGGAAAAAGGTAGACTTTGATTTAGGACTTTAAATAACAAATATAGTAGAGAATTGAAAGTAGTGAAATGTGTTTTTTGTTTTTTTTTTGTTTGTTTGTTTGTTTGTTTTGAGACCGAGTCTTGCTCTGTCGCCATTTTGGAGTGCAATGGCATGATCTCGGCTCTTTGCAACCTTTGCCTCCCAGGTTCAAGCGATTCTCTTGCCTCAGCCTCCCAAGTAGCTGGGACTACAGGTGCGTGTCACCGTGCCCAGCTAATTTTTGTATTATTAGGAGAGACAGGGTTTCACCATGCTGGCCAGGATGGTCTCAATCTCTTGACCTCATAATCTGCCCACCTCAGCCTCCCAAAGTTCTGGGATTACAGGCATGAACCACCACACCGAGCCTGAGATGTCTTAAGTCCATATGTAGGCATGTACACAAAGTTGTTATACTTGAGAATTGATAACATACAACTTTTCAAAAGAGGATCCTTTATTTTCAAATTATTCAAATTATAAAATTATTTATTACAGGACATATTAGACTCATTAAAAAAGTTATAGCTACAGGGAACTTTACAGGCCACTTAGTTCAATGAATTTATTTTATAAAACAAACAGGCCTGGAAAAGTTAATTCTCCTTTCAGCATAGATTTTCCTTCCTTTCTTGTTTCCTTCCTTCCCTCCCTTCCTTCCTTCCTCCCTCCCTCCCTCCCTCCCTTCCTTCCTTCCTTCCTTCCTTCCTTCCTTCCTTCCTTCCTCCCTCCCTCCCTCCCTCCCTCCCTCCCTCCCTCCCTCCCTTCCTTCCTTCCTTCCTTCCTTCCTTCCTTCCTTCCTTCCTTCCTTCCTTCAAAGTGTTTTTCATATGTCATTGGAAACAGAATTTCCCTTTAGAAAGGAGAAAAAAGACCAACACAGTGCAAAATATTAACTGCCTTTGGATTTCAGGGTAATGTTCTGAATAATGAAAATCAGAATGCTTCATAAATTTCAACTCTTAATGTCATCATACATTCATAGCATGCAAGAATTTGAATATTACTTTGGTTGCAGAACTCAGAAAGTCACATTAGTTTAATTTAATTGCATTTTTATATCATTAATTATTGCCTATCAAGCAAATTTGAGAAGTCCAATGAATCTGTCAAGATTTTTTGAGCCTCCGTATGTGTGAGGAAAATTTTCTTTCTGGGGAACTGTCCAATTAAAAATGGGTTTCTTTAAATCTTTTTACAGAATCCTACATTTGAGCTAGTTTTTTAAAATACAAGATTCTTCCTATAGGTCTTTACATTAATTTTGTCAACTACCATTTATTTGATAATTTATATTCTACTTACAAAATTTGTGGAAACTATCAAATAGCCAGATCCAGGTTTCAACTCCAAGTTCTTCACTGTTCAGTTATCAATGTATCATTTTGACTATATTTATAAAATAAATCAGGACATGTATGCAGAGCACATCGTACATAATAATACTATTATTTGTGTGTTATTGTATATTTTAAATTTGCATTAACATATATTTCTCATTTAATTTTTTCAAAACCTCAGGTATACATTATCACTATTATTATTTATGACTGAAATTTACACAAGTAAGAAATGTGTTTACTCCTTGTTGCTTCTGTTTTCTTTCTGTATAAATGATACTGGGGGGATTGAGATATGTTTGAGTGTGGCACAGCTGTCCTAGCTCTTTCCACCAGCGTGTCTTTATCCAGGCAGTTTCTCAGTTTAATTTCACTCCTATGTTTATTTGTAGACCCATCTCAGAGTGCGCCTGCTTTAAGAACAACTCCCTAGATCAAATATTAGTCCACAAAATTAAGTCCCTTTTCTAGTTCTCTATGCAGCAACAACTATCAGCACTACATATTTTAGTAATTAATTATCTTCCCCGCTAACATTGTAATGGCCTCCAGATGTCTTTTGCACTCAACAATTGTTTGACTCGACAATTTGTTATCACTTTGTAGGAATAAAACAGCATTGCCTTTTTATCACAGTGAGCCCTAAATATGTGTATTTACATACCGGGATGAGGGTCGGTATGTTATAAATATCCGTATGTAACTTCTTGTGTAACATCACAGAAAGTTTACTTTTAGGGAGGGGAAGAGGCTTTGAGTGAGAAGCCCACCACACAATAGGAATGCTGGTGCCTGAGAATGGTAATAGGTGGCCCAATAGAGAGGTACTCACTGGCATTAATGCCCTAAAGTAATTTAAAATATTGTCCAACAGCGTATTAAACACAGTTTTAGCACCAAATAGGGAAAATCACAAGTACAATATGGTCAGAACCAAGGGTGTAGGCAGTGGAGCAGATAAAGAGTGTCTCAGCATTTAGTTCTTTGGCTACTGTTGCCTTTCACTGTTCTGAGAAAAAGAAGGCAGCTATTAGTTTTGACAAAGCAATTATACCAAGACACAGCTGCAGGGAGCTGACCTGACATTTGCCCCTGGATAGTTGTCATAGCAGCAGGCTGAATAGAGCTGCTTGATACAAGTGCTACTGCAGACACTGGAGGAAGTTCTGTCCTAAATGCAGCATATTTGAACATTAATATACAAGTATGTATATGGTTTCTTAGTAGTGGCCATCTTTCTCCTTTATTGGATTCTTACCTAATTTTTAAGTATTCATTTCTTGGGAAATCCCTGCTTATAGGTAACAATAATGATGTGCCCTGTGAGGACTAGCTGCACCATCCACCAGAGTAGATACCGCGTATCTAGGGTAATGCTCCAGGGGTAGAAGATATTTTGAACAGTATTGCTGACAAAAGAAAGGGTTAGATTCTGTAAAGTGGCTGTTGCTTTTTAGAAAACTATATATACTTTATCTATACTCAGTAAATAATTTTTGTTCTTATTTACTTTTTGCTTGTAAATATATGCATATACCTCTATATGTATTACACACAAAAGATAACTATTTGAAGTGATGTATAAAAAGATGTAAACACATACAATACATTATGTTCACATAAGAAGAGGGTATTTGTCAATATGGTAAATAATACTTCGGGCACATTGTTGAGGTAATTATTTGATGTTTTTAAATATTATCTCTATTTTAGTAACCTAAACATAGCGTAAATGTGGAAATGCTTTGTCAAAACTGAAGTTTTAATGACTACATTAAGATATATATCATTATGAAATAATCTTTTATAATGAGTTACAATCCTTAATAATGCATAATATCTAAACACTCGGATAAACTGTTAATATGTATAAAATAGCAAAAAAAAATTCTATTTCAGTGATGAGTAAGATGTATGATAATCTATGATAATTCTGCCTAAAACACAAAAAGAATAAAAGTTTTAATAATATGTATGATCAACAGAGAATCTATGTATTCAAAATAATGACTTTATGGAATTTCTAAATCAGATTCTAGATCATGACCTTATGAAATTATGAAATAGACATCAGGAAAGGAATACAAAAGATTGGTATATACAAATCCATGAGGATAGTCTTTATTTTATTCTTTCTTTCTCAATCAATATATACTTCCACTTATAGGAGAAATTTTAAAATTGTATTTTGTCATTCAATTGTTTGAATGTATGAAAATTGTGCTGCTGACATGTAAAATACATATACAATATGAATAGTATGGCTTTTAAGCCTAAAGCTTGTGGAAAATGAATATGTTGACTCTATAGATTTTAAACGGAATTTCAGTAATTACAAAAGAATGTGTATATGATAGATTGCACTGGATACATAATAAATTAAATTTGATATTTAGAGTCAAAAGTGCATTTTGTTTCTGTTATGAATCAAATCAAAAATTAGGACATTTTTCTAAATGATTTGGAAGCACAATTTTGATGCAGGAATGTGTAAACATTAAAAAATTAGTTTGTTAATATATAAACTAAACTTCAAGAATATATTTCAAAATATAAACTATATTAGTTTCAGTAGTACAAAATTGAGGGTATATTCAATCTAATCTAAAGCCATATATAATATGAAGAGATGCTCTTGTATATTTTTCCCGCAGGAAAGAGTTAAAGACAGTTTGTCTGCTCTTTCAGGCCATTGAGATGCAGGTGACTAGAGATCTCTGTAATACAGCCTGTAGACTGCAAGACTAAGTGCTAGAAATGAAAGCAACTATAAGTACACATTTAGAAATGGGAAATCTGATTAATATTTTTCCTAAAAAATTACTTTATGTAGATAATAATCAAATTATTTCATTCATGAAGTTATCAGTGAAACACCTGACTAAAGGCTTAACTTTATTTTTAAGTTTAGAAGTAAACCAGGAGAGAATAATCTGATATCAATGATGGCTGAAAGCAACTGAACGAGGGCAGTGTCAAGAATAGGCAGATTTAACACGTATGAATCTCTTGAAACTGTTACAAAATGTAGTCAAAAATGGTATAAGCAAAATGGAATTTATTATCTTGGGTGACTCAAAATTCTAACAGTAGGGCCAAGTTTACATATGGTTGATTAAGTGCCATAAATATGGATCTTCTCTCAGAGATCTTTTGGTTCTGCTCCATTTTTGTTATTTCTATTGTCAGACAGGTTATCCTCTCCTAGTAGCAACATAGCTGCAGCAGCTCCAGCCTTCCATCTTCCCCATATGATTGGGTTACATATTCATCCCTGAAGCAATTGCTGAGGCCGGAGAAATGGAAAATGTGTAGGTCACATATTTAGTTTTGGAGTCATTGGTGGAGTAAATTCTGTAAAACACATGGAATGAGAGTAGGGTAGGAGGATCAGATACAGTTACTAAAAGGGGAAAGGGGATGAATGCTGGAAAGCCAGTGAAAAACAGTGTTCACTACAATGGACTGTACTGGCTTTCTAGGGCTGCCATCACAAAGTAGCACAAACTCAGTGATTTAAAATAACAGGAACTTACTCTCTCACAATTCTGGAGGTTAAAAGTCCAAAATCAAAGTATTGGAAGGGCCATGCTCCCTCAAAAACCCCTCACGGAGGATCCTTCTTTGCTGCTTCTGGTAGCCCAGGTATTCCTTGTTTTTTGGCAGCAAAATTCCAATCCCTGTTTCCATTTGTGTGTCTTCTCCTCTTCCTAAAAGAATACGAGTTATTTTGAATTAGCATCCACCCTAATTCAGTATTGTCTCATCTTTATTAGATTATACCTGCAAAGTCTCTGTTTTCAATTAAGATCACATTGATAGGTCTCAGGGATTAGGACTTCAACATACTCTTTGGAGGGACACAGTTCAACCCATAGCAATATATTCTTTGCACCCTCCACAGTTCATGTCCTTCTGACTTGAAAAATATATTCACCTATCCCAACATCCCCAGAAATCTTGATTCATCCAATCTTGATTGGACTATATCTGCTCTAAAAATACTCAGCTCAGAAAGTCCCAAATATTATCCTCAAATCATCTAAATCCAGTATGAGTAAGACTCTGGATATGGTCCATCCTGGGACAAAATTTATCTCCATCTATAGACGTGTGAAACCTAGAAAACATGTTACCTGCTTCTAAAAGACAATGGTGGGACAGGCATAGGATGGACATTTCCATCCCAAAATGGAAAAAAGAGAAGGAAAACAATGGATCAGCGTTCTCAAGCAAGTTTAAAACTCAGCAGGGTAGATTCCATTAGTTTTCTAGGACTGAGAATAATCATCTGTGACTCCATGCTCTGTCTTCCTGTCCCGCTGCATCTTCCTCTTGGCCAGCCTGAGCAGTGGCCATGACCTCTTCGCCAATAATGTCCAGCTGGCTGGCCTCAACCTCTGGGCTTATTGCTTTGCCCTTGGAATCATTCTTGTTCCATTCAATTCCATCTGTGTCCTTTTTCAGTCCGGGCTGACAGTATTTTTTCTGGTATAAAATTTTCAAAAACTTTGTCAGTCTCCTATGCATGTCAAGGTAATCCACACTATTAGACATGAGGATTCTTTGCACATTCTTCCTGAATAATCTTATCTCTCTTCCTGGAATCTACTGAAATGGTTGATTGGATCCATAAATCACATACCTAATCTCTGTAGCATACAGTTGCCAGCCACACCTGTTTTCAGAGCATGTTATCTGAAACATTTTCCTAATCATCAAGTGCTAGTTCCTTCATGTAGGCAAATTCAATCCATAACATAAGCTAACTCCAGTTTTTTACATTGCACTGTTTGAAGAATGCATGTATGGCTTTATGCTCATTAGCTATACCTAAAAAGAATTTACCAGCAGAAATATTGAAGGCACATAATTTAAAGTGTATTTAGAGATGCAAAATATGTAACTACTATCAACTCTCTTTAAGTGAGGGAAAACTACTTATACATTATTTTAGAGTCTTATTTATTTAAAGATTTGAGGTGGAGCCAATATATTCATTTTTCCTGTATTTTTAAGTTGCACAAATTCTATCATCAGGAGACTATAATAGACCTCTCTCTCCTTCTGTCTTTGTCTCTGTCTCATCTTCCCTCTCTGTATGTCCCTCATACATACTATAGAAAAACTCTTACACAATATGAAATTTTATATCAAAATATGAAGAAATTACAGCAATCTAAAATCAATGATAGATGTACAGAGCATAAGTATTGGAGTTGTCATTTAGAAAGAATAAGATGAAACATGAACCAATAGGTACATGATTGCTCTTTCATGAATGTAGAAAATATGTGTAGTCCATTATGTTGTTATTGTTAAAAAGGTAAACATTTTCACACATACACACACACACACCCCATCTATTTTTAAATGCTCTTAATCATTTTTCCTAAATATTTTGCTCAGTTGTAATCATGGTTATTCAGTTTAAGATGTGAATGCAACGTAGATTTAAAAGGGCTTTGTCTACTTAGAGACAAAGCTGTTACCCAGTGATTCACACATACATACCCTGTACATATCCTCTAATTGGAGCTCACTGTAATTACGCTACAAATAAGCACTTCTTCATGGTGTTGAAGAAGCCAGTTACTAAGGAGCTGCTTCTTGAAAAGTGTTGTCATTCATAGCTGTAAAGTGCTGAATAAGCCTTAAATTATATCTTCTGTTTTAAAGTCAAACTAAAAATAATCTGTACATGTCTTTTGTTTATTTACCCTATTGCTTTCCTCTAAATATGAAAGCTCTTAAAATATTCAGCAGTGACTTATGCATTATGGAAATGACCACTCAAGGCAAGGTTTCTGAAAAGTTATATGCAAGTTAGCATCAACGCAAGCCCAACAGCAGCCCAGATCTAGCCCTGTACAAGGCTCAGGGTATAAACACCAGGGCTGCCTGGGTTCAAATTCCTTTCCTCAGCTTTTACCTGAGCACTCCACTCATGAGGAGGAAAGGGCATGCATCTTTGTCTTTGTGACACATCAGGATCCCTTGTTCTTAGAAGCTCAGATGTGTACAAAATGCTGTGGATGCTTTTATATCAAGGAACTTAAGAGTGCCTGGGGCTGTGCTATAGCAATGGCAACAGGGTCCAACCCAAAGATGACACGCTCATTAGGTCTTACAAGTATTTCCAGAAATAATTCAATCTACCCTTGATTTGAGACAAATGATTTACTTCAACAAGTCCTAAAAAACACTGCTACAGTATTCTGCAAAAATAAAATACAGAAAAATAAAAGGTATTTTATTTAATCATTTATTTATTAGTAGTCTCTCCATATAGTTTACTAATAGATAGATACTAATCTATCTATATTATTAACCTATCTATCTATAGGGTAGTAAATGGCAAAAGTGTTTTATTTGGCCTGAACGTTGTTGCAAAATGTTACATTTGAATGCTCTTGAATTTAGCACTGTCTTTATAACTTCCTGTTGTTCAATAGTCAGATCTCTTTAGTTTCACTTGGTCCCTAGAGGAAGTTGAGTTTGACAGGATTTTTGATTCACCTAGTTTTAGGCAAGTGTATTATCACCCAAACATACATGCCAAAATTTTTGCATTCAAAATTAAAGATTTGCTGATTCTTCAAAAAATAATTTGGATGAAAAATAAGTTAGTCTTTAGATGTTTTACTTCTTCCAATGGGCACAGATGCACAGATACTGCCTCCTTTTCACGTTTCTTTAGTATATAGAAAATTATGTTAAAAGAATAGGAATAAGAATGCTATTTAAATTTGATACTTCCCTTCTCTAGATCTTAGCATGGGTGAATGTGCAGTTTTGCCCTTGAGAGGATACTTGCTATATTATAAATAACATGTATATCAGAAACAATATATTAATAACATGTGAATAAATATATGAATATACATCAGTAAGAGCGTATGAATGTAAGTCCAACTCATGCTGAATTATGAACCTCATCTTTAACCAACCACTGAATTAAGGTACTTCCTTTTTAAAATTTCAATGTTTTGTGTGATTCCTGTGAACTGCTTTGAAACCAGCAGCCTTGCTCAGTGCAGAACATGAAAGAGGAACAATGGAGCAGATTTTTCCCCATGTTGGTATGAGTCCATCAGTATTCATTTTGAACTGAGCTGTCTGTCATTCCTGACAAGTCCTGAGGGGAATAAGCCTTTGGGTCCCAAAATATTAATAGGTAAACACATTATTCATGTTTGGCCATAGCAAAGATAGGTTTAATTTTAAAATGGGGCCAGAGTCCCTAAACTAGGATAAGATGTTTGTACAACGACAACAATAAAATAAAATCATGTAAAATGAAGAATGCTTTACTTGAAGCTATACTTTAGGACAAATAGCAATAGGAATTAAGTGTTCTAAAGACCCACAGTTCATAAAATGTGTTTAAAGCAGTTGAGGCAGGAGTGAGAAAACCCAGTAAGGAAAAGACAGCTTCAGTTAGCAATCCCCAAAAGGTAGGTGTATAATTCAGAATAAGATTCTTATTTAAAAATTAGCCTTCTGGCTGGATGCAGTGGCTCATGCCTATAATCCCAGCACCTTGTGAGGCAGAGAAGGAAGGATTGCACAAACCTAGGAGTTTGAGACCAGCTTGGGCAAAATAGCAAGAACTCATCTCTACTGAGCATTAAAATAATAATAAAAAAAATTAACTAGGCGTAGTGGCATGCACCTGTAGTCCCAGCTACTGGGGAGACTGAGGAGGGAGGATTGTTAAGCCCAGGAATTCAAGCTTGCAGTGAGATACGATTACACCACTGCACTCCAACAAGGGCAACAGTGAGACCCTGTCTTAAAAACGAGAAAAAAACAAACAACCCCATCAAAAAGTGGGGAAAGGATATGAACAGACATTTCTCAAAAGAAGATATTCATACAGCCAACAGACACATGAAAAAATGCTCATCATCACTGGCCATCAGAGAAATGCAAATCAAAACCACAATGAGATACCATCTCACACCAGTTAGAATGGCAATCATTAAGAAGTCAGGAAACAACAGGTGTTGGAGAGGATGTGGAGAAATAGGAACACTTTTACACTGTTGGTGGGATTGTAAACTAGTTCAACCATTATGGAAAACAGTATGGCAATTCCTCAAGGATCTAGAACTAGATGTACCATATGACCCAGCCATCCCACTACTGGGTATATACCCAAAGGATTATAAATTAGTCTACTACAAAGACACATGCACACGTATGTTTATTGCGGCACTATTCACAATAACAAAGACTTGGAATCAACCCAAATGTCCATCTGTGACAGACTGGATTAAGAAAATGTGGCACATATACACCATGGAATACTATGCAGCCATAAAAAAGGATGAGTTTGCGTCCTTTGTAGGGACATGGATGCAGCTGGAAACCATCATTCTTAGCAAACTATCACAAGAAGAGAAAACCAAACACCGCATGTTCTCACTCATAGGTGGGAACTGAACAATGAGATCACTTGGACTCGGGAAGGGGAACATCACACACTGGGGTCTATCATGGGGAGGGGGGAGGGGGGAGGAGGGAGGGATTGCATTGGGGAGTTATACATGATATAAATGATGAATTGATGGGTGCTGACGAGTTGATGGGTGCAGCACACCAACATGGCATAAGTATACATATGTAACAAACCTGCACGTTATGCACATGTACCCTAGAACTTAAAGTATAAAAAAAAAAAAAAAAAACATTAATTAATTAATTAATTAAAATTAGCCCTCTATAGAGTTTAAGATAATCATGTTGGATTTTGTTTTATATACCCTACCTGTATAGCATTTTACACTATTCAAAACGCTTTATAGAAATATTACCCCATTTATATGGATTCCTGAGGTCAGATAGAACTGTACCCTTTCATCCATCCAAACACAACAGGATAAAAGGAGGGGTTAGTACTGGGCTCAAAATTTTACTGCAGCTCTGGACAAGCTGCTAACCAGTAGTACAGCATACTTGCCCACAGTTCACAGATCTACATACACAACTGTGCCCATCATTTCTTTTGCAAGAGCTCACAAAAGGCAAAGGAGGAGGAAAGAAAGTTATAGTTCATTTGCATAATCTAGGCTCCTGGTAATTAAAAATTATTAATCACCTTTCTGATAGTTGTAATAAAATGAAAAAAAACCCTGCTTATCAGCAAATCCAGCCTTCTGCATAGTGCCTGGGTTAAAACAAACAGAACAAATCCCATCAAAGAGAAGTTTTCAAGTAAAGATAATGCTGAATTCATGGAAAAATAGTCTATGTAGTTCCATTGTTTTTCACTTTGATTGCTTTTAGTTTAATGACTGTTTTAGAATAAAAACACCCTATCCTCTCTAACTGAATGTTTTACTTGAAGCTATACTTTAGGACAAATAGCAAATTTTAGAAGATTAAAAAACAAGTTTGAATGTTTGCCTATAAACATCTGAAGTTATACCTAAAAATAGATACATTTAGTACTAGGCATGCCTAAAGAATCTTTATATTTAGCAATTATTATACAAATTTTTGTTTACTAGCAAAACAGATATGAAAATAGGACCTGTTTAATTTTAATATTTACACAGATTTTACATTATAATAAGTAAGCAATGGATATTAAAACTACATAATCAGACTTTTTTTTTCCATTTTTGCCATTTGCTTTCTTAATTGCCTAACAAAATTAATTTATACTTGTGGTTCACTGAATGGGTAAGAGTTGCTTTTGATACCATTTTCCTTCAACCTATCCTGGCCACCTATAAAAGAGTTCCCGGATGACTTTGACAGGGTGCGCCTGATAAAGATTGCTCCCTGATGAGCAGCCGGTCCCTGATGGAGAAAGGCCAGAATTGCAGCCCTAGAGGCTGAAGAGTTACCTGCTTGTCATCTTCAATTCAATGTAATCAATATTCAGTGCTTCCTATATACAGGCCATTATCTGGGATATGCATGAAGAATTTAATCATTTATTTAGAACTCATGAAACATAAAGAGTCATTCCAGAGCTTGGAATAAGGCGGGAAACTAACTTTCCTCAATCAGAAAATAGAAGCATAACATTTCAAAAAATTGAAAAATGTTTACTCTATCACTCTTACATTCTCCCTGAAAATAGTTAAACTTACTCTACTGCATCCTTTACCATCAAAGTGCAGTCACTTACTGTTGTTACACAGACCATAGCTTTGGGAGTCACTTAGACGCTTCCCCCACTGCTGTGCTACTCTGTACTGGATAATGTTGGAACTCAATCCATGTGACTTTGATTCCTCTTTTGCAGTTTGGGAATAACTTTTATCTTGCAGAAGTGTGAAAGGTAAATGAAATCATGTATACATTGCATATAACCTAGTGCATGACTCAGAGTAAGCATCAAGGAGGAATTGACTTTGTTACCTGGTTCCCAGGAGAGAGAATTTACTATGTTTCAAGGAGAGCCCTACTGGTTCCAAACATCCTTTATTGAAATTTCTTTATTTCTGTTGTCCTGTAATATTCACCCTTTTGTTATATTCTACACTATTTCGTGACACAAAATAAGTGTATCTCCTCTTTCATAAGACAGTTCTTCATATATTTAAATAAATTATTAGAAGCCATATATCTCACCTTCTCCACTTTTATTAAGTGTGAGTACTTCATCCCTCTAGCAGAGCAGTTCCTCTCCTTATTTACTGCATCCCATCGCCTCTTGCCTATTCCAGCAATTCTCCCTGCTCTATCTCCTCTTGAATCACTTTTCCCCTTTACACTGGATTCTTCCCAACAGCATGTGTAAATACTATTCTTCTCCCACCACAACCAAAATAAAACAAACAAACCGAAAAGCAAAAAAATAAAATATTATCTACATCTTCCCTCAGTTTCCACATTTCTCTTTCCCTTTACAACAGTAGTCCTTAAAAATGCTGTCTTAAATGACTATTGCCTATTTCTCTCCTTTGATTTCATCCTGAACCAAGTCAGGTTACCACCCCATCACCAAAGTTATTCCCTTAAAAGTCCACTGATGACTTCCACATTTCTAGATCCAATGATCTGTTTCTTAGTTCTTGTCTTACTTGCACTATCAGGGACATTTGTCACAGTTGATTTCTTTGTCCTCCTTGAGAATTTATGCTGCAATTTACTTTTAAAACAACATACAAAGTCTTTTCCTACTTCCTCACAGCTCCATCTCACTTGCCTATGCTGGTTTCTCCTTGTCCTCTAATTCTAAAATTTAGAGTGCTCCAGACTTTAGACCTCTTCTCTTTTTTCCTATAGTCCCACCACTTTCAATACCATCTGTAATGTGATGACTCACAAATTGATATGCCCAGCCAAGACTCCTCCCTGAACTCCAGATCCATGTATCCAACCACTTCCTCAGCATGTACTCTTGGATGAATGTTAAATGGAGTAAACATAATGTGTACAAAACAGGCCTCACAATATCAACCCCAACCCAGTAAATGTCCTTCATTCTTACAGTTGGCCTGGCCAGAAGCCTTGGGGTTACCATTGTGTTCCCCCTTCTTTTCGCATCACACATCAATCCTTTGGCACTACCTTCAAAATATGTCCGGAATTCAACCTGCCCATGTTCTTCCCACCCTTTGTCCTTTTCCAATCCAACATCGTGACTCATCTGAATTATTACAATGACTTCCTATCCAGTCCTCCTCTTCCTCTTGCTCTTATCCCTCATTTAGTCTATTCTTTATATGCAGCCAGAATAATCTTGTGAAAACATTTCAGTTTATGTCATTATATGAGTGAAACCTTCCAGTGGTTTTCCATCCTGTTCAGAGAAAGCATCAGAGTTTTTACTAGGCCTTAGAAGGCTGCACTTAGACTGACTTTGTGTCACCTCTCTCACCCCCTCTCCTATAATCTCCTACCACAAAGGCTTCCTTGTAGTGTTTTGGCACAGTGGCTATGATCCTGTTTCAGGGCCTTTGCACTTGTTCGTTTCACTTAGAATGCTATACCCACCCCAGCATTCACGTGGCGTGCTCCTTCGCTTCCTTCTTTACTCAGAAACCACATTTTCAGTGTGGTCTTTCCTGGCCACCCCATTTAAAATACCAAAGCGTTCTCCCCCAGATTTTATGTCCTCCTTTCATGCTTTTTGTTTCTTTTTGATGCTATTTACTGTCCTATAAAAAGGCATATTTTAAATATTTACTTTGTAAATAAATGTTTACTTCTGCACTAGAAGACAAACCTCTGAGAGAAGACATTTCGTGCTGTGTTTATTGTCTACACTGGGACATTACCAAGCACAAAGTGGGCATTACATAAATATATGTAGAATAAATGAATGACTATTACCCGTTGTCTTCTTTTCACTAGTTAAAAACCTCCTATTCATGTGGGTTCATTATTAAGTTTTGAGATCTTCCAGGAACCTGGTTTTTTCACACACACAGGTTTAGTTTATTGTGTGTCTCATAGTGTGGTACCCAAGGAGTCTTTGACTTGCTCAGTATAGCAGAGTAGTGAAGTCTTCAAACTCTGGAGTGGAAGTTCACAGGTTTAGGTTTCAGTTTCTGTGCTCATAGCTGTGTGACCCTGAATAAGTCACTCAGCAGCCTTTTGTTCCTTTGCTTTTCAATCTGTGAAATCAGAGCTTAATAATGTCTGATTCATAGGGATGTTGTGTGGATTAAGGTAATATGACAATCAGCATAGTTTCTGACACAGAGCAAATGCTCAATAAATACTACTCTCTTCTACTAGGTATAATATACTTTTATTCATGTGACCTAAGATGACATTATATATATTTCGCCTAATTCATCTATGCATTAGGTCCCCATTGTATGCAATCATAACTCTTTTGTTAGATTAAAATCAATTATAATGAATTGCAAAAGTGTTATCTGTTTTCCCTGCTAACATGAAAGCTCACTTGAAGGTATGCTTTCTCTATTATTCACCAAAACTACAGTGTCTTGCTCATTATATGTGTTCAATAAGCATTTAATAAATGTTTTATTTCATTATATCTCTATTTTTTAAGGTTACTAAAGTTATTTATTCTTCACTTTGTGTGTATAGGTAAACTTTTATACTTAAGTGTTAGGCTATACTTTTAGGCCTATAAAATTCATCTTGTGAAATATCAGCCTGTAATGAAATTGTTCAAATTATCTTTCCATCAACATTACATGTTGTTTAGTCTTCCCCTTCCCTCTTCATATCCCTGTTTCTTCTTATCACATAGTTGTTCAGTACCCTACCAGTATATTATCTGTCTCATTAATTTAAATATTGAGTAACAAAGGGGTTAGAGATTAGGCCCATGACATGCCATACAAAACCTTTTTTCTAGTTAGATTAATCCATTTGTCAGTGTTTGGATGTGGTCATTCCATGAGATGTGAACCATCCTAATGATACTATATTTCAGTACACACTTCTTTGTTTTGTCAAATGATTTGTTCTATTTCTAGAAAACCACAATGGTCCACCTTTTTAATAGTTCCATCACAAAGAAAATGGGGTGAGTTTAGCATTTGTCATTTCTCAACACTTTTAACTCATTTTGAAAGGTTTAACAATTTATGTTGCCATCATGGTAGAAAAAATGCAATCTTTCTGTTTGCATATTTTAGATTATCTTTTTCTATCAAAGTTTTCAGATGGAGTTTACCATCTCACATTTTAAAAGCCTTTCAAATATCAAGAAGCTGAAATTAAAAGGTACAAATAAAAACTTAAGGTACCTACCCCAATTCTACCTATATTATATTACAAAATTTGTCCTACCAATAATTTCATTTGTATATTAAAGTTTTAAAGTGCGCATGCCTTTTGATACGGAAAATTGAATCCTTGCATTTATCTGTACTTCCTTCCAAAATGCTACTATAATGACTATAATGAATATATAAAGTTTAGATTTACAAAAATATTGAGAATGAGGAAGGACTCTCAGGAAAGGATGAGACATTCCAACTCATTTTTGGAAAATGAAAATCTGCCCCCTAACTGACTATAGGGTGATGCCAATGAGAAGCCACTCAATCTCTGTCGACCCTGGAAAGTCTAAGACCTGAAGGCACTATGTATTACAGAGAATTGATTTATACAATTATGAAAATAGGAGAATTGACTAAAGTGTATCTAGCAAGTTGTTAGAGCCAGGTCCCATCCCCAGTTCTGTATTGCCAGGAGACATTCTTTTCCTACCCAAGGAGGAAATGAAGGGTTCATTCTGCAGTGAAATAAAGGCAAAAGGTCTAAACTCAGAATACCAGAAACAATAACAGTGGAAAAATACACAAAAATGAGCAGAAGAAATTAAATTATTCAAACTGAAAGCTATACATCTCTGCTGCAGGCCTTTTTTCAGTTTTTAGCCACAAGTATGGAGACAGTCTGATTATGTCCTCCACTCAAAAGACTAGAATTGTTCCCTTGAAATGAAGAAGCCAGAGGGGGGAAATTATAGTCCTGGCACTCAAATATCAAAAGCAAGAAATAGTATCGAAGGAAATTTTAAAGCAAAACATAATTTATATCCTCAGAAAGATAAAGCAAAATCATATTTCATCCTTGAAGTAAATAACAAATGCATGAAAAATAACAATAAACAAAGAACTCTTGGGATATAAAAACATATACTGTGTATGATAGAATTTTTTTAAATAAGTGGAAGATCATTTGTTAAATTACTCCGAGTTTTCTTTTTAAATAGACAAAAAATAGAAAATAATGTAGAAAGGTAAAAAATATGTTGTAGAGGGCCAATTTAGGAGGGTAAACATCTGGCTAATGAGAGTTAGAGAAAGAGAAAAAGCAGAGGGAAAGAAAGTATCCAAACAAAAAGAGAGAGAAAACATTTCTCATAAATGAGGGATGTGCATTACCAGACTGAACGAGCACATACAATTACCAGGATAGTAAATGCAAAAAAAAAAAAAAAAAAAAAAAGACCATGGCAGTCATATTATTGTGAAAGTACTGGAACACATGAAATAAAGACAAAATCTTAAACACCACAGAGGGTGAGGGTAGGGGGAGGCACACATATAAAGAATCTGAAAGCCAAAGATGTCAACCAGCAAAAACTGTCCCAAACACTAAAAATTATGGATACAAAGCCTGTAAAATTCTGAATAAAATTCCTATTCACCCAAATTAGATCCTAGAAGAGAGAGACCGAAGGTAAAGGAGATTGAAGAATGACGCTTTGTGGAGGCCTGGAGAACAGTCTTCCCAGATTGGAATAAGAAGTCTCCAGGAGACAGATTTGCAGGGAAATATTAAGTGATGTAACACCTAATATATTTGACAACATGGAAAATATTCCCAGAGGTTTGTATACTTTTGTTAGAGAATTTGGGAAGAACTAGTAGTAGTGGCTCAGAATACTAGGCAAACCACACCAAATCCCCAAAATGAGTTTTAATACTGAAGGAACAAACATTTGGAAAGGTATACTTATTGCTCACCAGTTGGTTCAATAGTGAACAACACCGTCATCCTGGATCTCAGCAGGAGAGAGATATTAATAACATTCAAAATAAGTAATTGAAGAGTATCTAATAAAGAGACTATTTACATAGGCATGGGATGGGTTAGGGAAATCAAGATGAGATGGTGAAGCACACAGGACTAGCAAGAGAGAGGAACCCTCACCACTGAGAGCTAGGAGGAGCAATGGGAGGGAACTGAGGCCCTGGGGGAGGGAATGTCTGTCAGGATCCAGCTTCTGCTCTGGGGAAACACAGCATTCGGGTCTGGAAACACTCTGACCATAACATGGCAGGAAAGGATACCAGGAAATAAATAGGCCACACACTATCATCTCTCAACCACTAAACTCTTGTCAGTTTGTTGCACTGATCTGAAACCCTAGCATCCAGAGAGCAAGTAAGCCCAACTTACTTTAGTTCACGGTGGGTATACCCCCAGGAAACAGTTTTAGAGAGTGCATTTGGGGTGACAAATTAAGAATATTAATTGTGCCAGAAAAAATAGTGTTGTAATTTCATGTTGTTAAAAGAAGTTCTAGTCTAAACTATGTGAATACTTACATGGCACAATTAAACCAAATCCTCAAGAGCATAGTCAGAAATCTTTAGATACAAGGAAAGTTTCATAGCAAATATAGGATGTATTTCTGTGCAGTGTGGACACACACGTATGTACACACACACATGCACTTTCCTTATATCTTCACATGACTGCCTTTTAAAAATCATTCTTTTGATGGCTTTTTGGCTTACATGTTTTGTTCAGAAAGACCTTCCCTCTTGAACACCCATCCCCAATCATTTGTTTACATCACCCAATTTTGTTTCATTATTAATGGTTATCACTGCATGAAATAATTTTTATTTCTTATATATCGTATCCCTCCTCTTGCCTATCCTTCCTCCGCATGAAATCCCATGAGGGCAGGGATCGTTTTTTTTTTCTTTCTGTTGATATATTCCCAGTACCCAGCTGACTGTGTGGCCTAGTAGCTAGAAGGCATCCAACAGAATATTAAGTTTTTATTCATAAGCAAAATTGGACTGTGTAGGACTTGGTCCTGGGTTATAGACATGAGATAATAAAAAAGGGGACTGTTGAATATGATTCTCTAACTCAGGAAACTGGACAGATGAAAGCATCATTAATCAAAATCAGGAATTCAAGAAACAGCAAATTATGGCTGGAGAAGTGATTGCATGAGAAGTTAAAGTGCACAGTTTTGGACATAATGCCTAGGAAGTAATTTTGGGATATGCATGTTGTTATGTCCAGTAGCCACTTGGAAATGTGGACTTAGGAAAAGGTTTTAATTGCAATTTTTGATTTGGAAGTCATTGGTAAAGAAGTGGTAGATAAAGTCATAAACAACAGATGAGATCTTGCAGGGAAATTATGCAGATAAAGTAAAAGACTCCTAGAGAATAAAAATGGAAGGAAAATAGAGGCTTAGAAATACGTTTCTACCAAAACTTACCATGAGGTGGAGTAATATATTTCAATATCTTAAGGAAGATAAAACCACTACTTTCCAAATTCAAGTAGTGTTAAATAACATTGATAGATGCCTATGTGCATATTTTTGAGAAGTTAGAGAACACCTAAAAATTAACAACTTCTTAAATAACAAATACATTTTTCTTAATGAAATAAAATTATAAATTTTATATTTAATGTATAAAGAAATATGCCAACAGTGATATTTATCTTCCTATTGTATAGTCAGTATGATAAATCAGAACACTTTATAGGGCTAAATTGAAAGTAATATAAGCAGTACTATTAAACAAGGGAATATTAACAAAGAGCATAGTATTTTCCTCATGTATACACCATATAACACCCACACGTATTCTGGCTTATGCAGTTTGTTTTAAATCCATCACTAGATTATTTATCTTTAGATAATTTCATGTTATCTCTGCATGTTCCTCTTAAAATTTAACTTCACGTTAATATAAGAGCATTATCACTCAGGCATCACCATATTGATGGCTTTTCTAATTACCTTAGTTTGACTATTTCATAATTAATATGCTTGAAATACCAAAGCAGATGGGCAATCTTTACACCAAGTTTAAATTAAATTATAATAACCTGTAAACTTTAATCTCAACAAGTAGGAATTAAGATCTCAATTTTATGACTCCTTCAAGATATATAATCCAGATGGAATTATGTTTACTATATGATTGAACATAATGCTCATCAAAAGTTGCTACAAAGAAATCCATTATGTAGTGATATTAGGAAGGGATAGTTCTTCATTCTGCTCAGCCAACCGTGTTGGCACACCTGTTTCTAATTTCAAAACCATCTATGATTAGATCCTAATGTCAGTGTTGAAATAGCATCATTAGTCCAAGTTTATCTACTTGCTCAAAAAGAAATATGAAAAGATGAAAATTTACTGTGATGGCTAGGTTTTTGTAAGACATTAATTGTATTTTTCAAAGTTCTGTTTCTTAGTTGAGCCCAATTTTCCTAAGTCAGTAGTAAGAACACCAATGTTGTGTAATTGACTTCTGTGAAAAATGCATAGTATCTGAGAAGATACTTTTGAAGTACCAGGACTGAATTTTCCTGACATGCCCGTAGAACCATCTGTGACAATAAATCTAACCACAATTTTAACATGAATTGTAGGTCCTGTCTTACACTCTGGGAAAGTTGATAACAAATGAAAAGAAAGTCAGGTTGTTTCCTTAATTTGCCTTTTAAAATGTTACAGGAAAAACAGCTTTAACACCTATGAGTTTATTTTAGCATTGACCAATAATGTATACATATTATTATATATAGGCAAAATAAATATGTAGTCTTATTACCAAAAGAGAATTGTTAAGTATCAGACATGAATTAAATCCCTTTATAAAGCTCCTTTATGTGTCACAGATTTGATTAAATTGCAGATAAAATAATGCAGCTCTTCACCCTGCCCAACATCATGCTCTAGACAGCCATTATGCAGATGCTAGCCTTGATCTTCCAACATCACCACATTAATAGGATTATGTAGTAGCTAACGGTTAACTCCTATTAAAAAAAAGTACCTCCATTGTGTTTCTAAAAGTTTAACAACAAAGATATTTGTTCTGAATTTTTACTATTGCTGTAATATTTTTATAGGTAATAGACTCTAACATAAATATTATCTTTAGATTATTGCTTTGGGAGAAATTCCTTATTGTTAAAATACAACTGTGTTGATCTTTTTAGATTTCGTTTATCTTCTCCTGAAGATAAACATTGGTAAAGATTACCTTCTTTACTGTTTATTATTTCTTTCAAGGTCTTTTTTGAGACAGAGTCTCGCTCTGTTGCCCTGGCTGGAGTGCAGTGGCATAATCTCGGCTCACTGCAAGCTCCGCCTCCCGGGTTCATGTCAGCCTCCTGAGTAGCTGGGACTACAGGCGCCTGCCACAATGCCCCGCTAATTTTTTGTAGTTTTAGTAGACATGGGGTTTCACCGTGTTAGCCAGGATGGTCTCAATCTCCTGACCTCGTGATCCGCCCGCCTTGGCCTCCCAAAGTGCTGGGATTACAGGCATGAGCCACTGTGCCTGGCCTCTTTCAAGGTCTTTTATAGCAATCTGAAAACTAAAGAACTAATTTATATACAATGAAAGTCTTTAATTTTTCCTAAAATATATTTTACTATTTGCTTTTATTGCATTTTTATAAAGATAATTATATACCAGAGAAGAGATAAAAGAATTTCTAACAAACAGAGCCTGCTTTTTGTGTGTGAAAGTGTCTGGGGGATAGATTAGAGAATTAAAAAGAACAGTATTTTCTGTTCATTTGGAACACTAAGGGTGTGGAAAAGAAAAATATCATCTTTTTTCTCCTTTACTTTTGGTGAAAGCCATATCTAAGCCTGCTTTATCTACATAACACTTTTCAATTTCACACCACAATGTTTTAAAAATTCTAAAATATTTCAAAGAAAAAATTAATTTGTTATTCTACAGATATGTATATTAAAGATTTGCAAATTACATTAAAAATTAAATGACAAATCATCAGAGGATACAACATCCATTAATTATGCAAAACTTCCATATTTTGGTCATTTCACATGGTACAGATTATGACACTAGTAGGAATTGTTTGGTTTTAAAGTCTTGTATCTGAATCCAAACTATTTATGCTCACCACACGACAGCCAGTAAGTTGAGCAGCAAAGATTTGGAACAAGGTCAGTGACTTTATTAAGAAAGCTAGCAAACTAAGAACATGGTGGACTAATGTCTTAACCATCTTAAGTCAGTAAACATTTCAGATAGTTTTTATGTTAAGGGAAGGGGAAAAAAGAAAGGGTTGGAATCCAGAGGTGACCCATGACCACAGATAAGTGGGTGCCAGCATGGGTCTGTTCTGGGGAGGCCATGAAACACCTCCATCCTTGGTCAGGTCATGACTCTCCAACAAATACTCAACACTACATTGTTATGTGTGGGTACACTATTTTTATCTTCTGGGTTAGTTTTCGTAAGGGACTGTTATCATATTTGCTTTAAACTGTACACCAAATTCCTCTCATAGTTAGCTTGGCCTACATGTAGAAATAAACAAAAGCAGTTAACCTAAAAGATATCACCACAAAAGGAGTGATGAGTTTAGGAGCAAAATGGAGTTAGTCATGCTAGGCCTCATTTTCACTGCTACAATTTCCCCACTCTCAAAGGTTCATTCCAAAATCTTGTGGAATTGAGAACAATGGGATATTGTCTGCCATCTGGGTACTATTTGTTGAATGGGGTTGGTGAGGGATGACTGTGGAATAAAACCATTTGACCTGGCTAAGGAAATATTCCTCTTGTAGGCTTGTGGGTTCCCACTATTACTTTGCATGTAGTGTCTAATGAGAAGCTGAATAAGAAAGAAGCATGGAACTTCTGGGTGCATGCTTCCTGATATATAGCTTATAGTTGTGCCTGTATACCCTATGGACAGCAACAACTATAGGATCAGAATCATCATATAACACAGGAATTATTTTGATAAAATGTAAAAACTTTGTTTTTTAGACCAATTACAAAAAAGGCAAAGAAAAACCTGCAATGTGATTGTTTCTCCTTATGGGAAACTCATTTAGATAACCTGGAAGTCAAACTTGATGAAAAAAGGACTCAAAATTCATATACTGAACAAGGTGTAGGATGGCAAATTCAGCAGTGGGGGGATAGGTTAATGGAAGTGGCAACAGACTGAGAGATCCTAACTAAATAGTTGTCTTGCCAAACATATGAAAATCCCCAAAGGACAAGCAAGACACATAGGGTTTACATTTTTATTTCATTTATCCTTTTGTGAAAGCGTAACTTTAGGTCCTTCAAGGGCTCATATGCCCACTGTTTCCCTGGTTTCTGGAATGGTGGGGTGACCTGACCCAAGTATGATATACCCATGGCTTTAATCTATCAAGTTTAACTGATGAGTGGGTGGGTATTCAGCAGCACCTCTAACAGTCCCATTCACTGGGCAGCAAGTTGGTGTTCAGGTCCTTTTTCTTTCCAAGTCTTTAGGAGGAACCCTCCTGGTCAAAAAGGATGTGAGACCACATCTGTGGGATGAGTGATCCTGCTAGAAGCAAAGTCATGAACAGAAGTTAGTACAGTGCCTACAGTTAGCATATTTGGCAATTGCTAAATCTCTTAAAACATCAGTTGGTTCTCCAGCTGAAACTTGTAATGACCTATCATGTAATGTTTCAAGGAGATTCAATTTGAGCAGACTTCAGGGAGCTACTCTAATTTACAGCAGGGCAACTGGCAATGCCTTATTCCAAGTTAAATTAATTCTTTGAAAATTTTGATGCTTCTTTTTAGACTGTGGTATATCTTTTCAATTTTTCTGTCAGTTACGGTCTCCAAGCTGACAACTTAAAGATTTCAGGAAAGAATGAGTTACAGCTTCCCTTTACATTCATGTAACCATCATAGTCTTCTTTGAATCAGGGATAGATGGGTGTTAACTACATAATCTGTGGCCCCTGCACCAATGAGAAAGTCAGTAAGTTTCTTCCCCACTATCAGTTGTACTGGGACTCCTATGGGGATATGATATCAGGTTGGCTAAACATACATATTTAACAGGTTATAGGAGAATCTATGAATATTTGTAAAGGCAGTCCTAACACAGGCATATTTACAAAACATACAGGTAACATATGGTCCATGTTTACCTTCAGGTGAAGACTTAACACTTGCCTATCATGGCCTTATGTCCTGTTTATGATTTGGTATCTTATTGCCACAAAGAGTTTGTTCTGTTAGTCTAATGATCATTAAGGCTGGTGAGTTATTTTCTCTAAACCATAAAAGGGAGGAGGGATAACATGATATGTCTGACCTCCAATGGCTGGGAACTAAGTTTTTAAGGCTTTTTTCTGGGGCTCCCTTGGCCAAGGGAGGTCCATTTAATTAGTGAGGGACATAGGATTTTACTTTTTCAATTTATATACCCTCTTTTTGGTCAAAATATGCCAGAGACAGCATCAATGGCCAAGCTTTTTTTGTTTTTCCATATTATTGCTGGGGTAGTGTGGCTATCCTACTATGGCAAAGAAATTAGACCCAGATGACTTAAAGCTAATTAATAATTCTAGGCATCTGTGGGAATGGAGTTGGGCAGATACTCATTAACCATTATAACTTTTTGAAGTAACATAACAGCCAAAAACCAAAAGCCAAAATGCAAGATTATAAAATCAATTTATCTATAAGTTTTATGTGTTGAACCATCAGCCATTTAGGCATCTGTGAACTTGTCTTTGATTTGGAGAGTCTGAACTAGTTTTAGCTCTCAAAACAGGCCCTTTAAAATTTCATGTGCCCCTCTCTTCTGCAGCAGTCCCTGGGCATAGAGGGAGGGTGGTTGATGTTGTATAATTTAACAGCAGCGTATTTGCAGTACAAAATGGATTGGCCTAGTGGGATTGAATTGTTTTTTAAATTCTGAAGATAAAACAAGACATAAAGTAATAGCAATGTTTCAAGAAAAAGGTCATAGTTATGAGAATGACTGAAAAAGGAAGCTCACAGGTAGCTAAACATTCAAACTATCTAGCATCATGGATATAGAAAGAGACAAAATTATTGAATCCAAATTTCTTTGAATAGAGGCCTGTTAACTTGAGTTTAGTGTCAGATAATGGCAGGAGTGAGTGCCTTCTTTAGATGAGATATGTGTACCCAGGAGTCAAAACCCTGTAACTTAACAGTGCAATGATTGCTTAATAGCACCTGATAAGTATTGATATGGTTTGGCTCTCTGTCCCCACTAAAATTTCATCTCAAATTGTAATCCCCATATGTCAAGGGAAGGACCTGGTGGGAGGTGATTGGATTATGGGTGCAGTTTCCCCTATGCTGTTCTCATCATAGTGAGGGAGTTCTTACAAGATCCGATGGTTTAAAAAGTGGAAGTTTCCCCCTGGGCACTCTCTTCTGCCACCATGTCAGACGTGCCTTGTTTTCCATTCACCTTTCACCATGATTGTAAGTTTCCTGAGTTCTCCCCAGCCATACAGAATTGTGAGTCAATTAACTCTCTTTTGTTTATTACCTGACTGGAAGTTGTAAAAAGATTCTGCAACCTTTAAGTGATTAATTTTACAGCTTTGATAAGTCTCCATTAATAAGTCTAGGTCTGAGACTTAGTTTAAGATTTTATTTTGAGGTTGTTTATCAAAGATGCTAAAGGGCTCAAAATATTTGAACAAAACAGAATAAAAGTTATTCACTTAACCAAATGTGATAATAAAAAAATTCTTTAAAATCAATACAGAAAATTACATACATATAGAAACTTTAAGCCTTTTAAATTTCAGTTTGCCCAAGTAATTAAAAACCTATAAATATATAACATAGGGATTATTTTGATAAAATATAAAAACTTTGTTTTTTTAAGTCAATTATGAAAAAGGCAAAGAAAAACCTGCAATGTGTTTGCTTCTCCTTATGGGAAACTCATTTAGATAACCTGGAAGTCAAACTTGAGGAAAACGGGACTCGAAGTCAAACTTGATTAAAAAAGGACTCACATTCAATCAAACACAGGAAAAGGTGTTCCAGGTTATTAGTATATCATGGAAATACATGACTCTTGGTGACTGCATGGGAAGTTCTTTGGTTACACGGAAAAATTCAGACATATCAAGAAAAGCTGAGCACAAAATCAAGTTATATTCAAGGAAAACATTGCTTGTCTATATAAAACATTTCCACATCAGTCTACAACAACAGTTAAAACTGGAGGAAAAAAGTTATAGAAGTGGATGAAAAAGTTGAAGAAGAACATTATCATCTTAGGCCTTCTCAATGGGAGAAAAAGCTGAAAGCAGTGAGATACAACAAAAGTTGAACTTCTGAGATATGAATCTGAAAAGCTTTCAAAAAGAAACAGGTTATAGAATTAAAAATCACAATTCTTGTAATTTTATTAAGAGAAAATCAGTGCCTTAAGAAAATCTTATTTTAGCATAGAGGACCAATTGTAGAAGAACTATTATAAATAATTCCCTTTTAATTATAGCTAACTGAATCACATCAAAATTATTTTTATAAATGCTTTTTTCACAAACCTTATTACAACTTATAAAATCATCTACAGTATACTTGGACTTTCTGATTTGTTCTATACTTCCCTCTTTTCTCAATAACTAGCCATTTTACTTTAGAACCAAAATTTACCATATAAGATCCTTTCTTACACACAGTTATTCTCTTTTTAAACTTTCCTAGTAAAAATACATCTTCATATTCATAGCCTTCTTCATACTTCTCTCTTATACTTACTGGTTCCTTTCTACCTTATTTCATAAACAACTTCTGAATAATCTGCCTATCACATAAATATATTTTTTCTCAGTAATAACACAGTTTTACATTTCTTATAATTTATTGTCTCATCAAAGCCCACATCTTACCTTGACACGCTTTATACAGAGAATTATTATGTCAACTAGAATTCTTACTTCTAGTAACCTTAAATTATAGTGAAAACCTAGCAAGCAAGAAATCCTGAATAATCTGTCAGATATTAATATGTTATGGATGAAAACACTCCAAAATTTTTATAAACATGTTTCCCCATATCAAAATCCTTTCCTAATTGAAAATGACTCAGATATCCAATGAGCATCTATTTTTCAATTCAAAGTAATTCTAAGATTTTAAATTACACAAAGTTTCCTAGAATAATTTATCCTATTTGCATGTACTCAATTCTTTCAATTATGACAGTTTACCTAAATTACATCTTAACTCAGATATTAAACAAAACCAGTCATCATTTAAAGTTATTTCTCTGTTAACCATTTTTAAAGCCTGTGAGCATCAGGGTTCATCTAAGTAAGAACCTTAAAGTTAAACTCATGAACATTTTGCCAATAACTCAGATGATTCAGCAATTTTCATTGAACAAATGATCTTGTGTTAGTCATATTTGTCCAAAAAAATCACATAAACAAAGATTATTGTGTTTTTGGTTGGGTTTATAGTCTTATGACCTGATACAGTCTTATGACCCTGATATCTTAAAATATCTATCAAATGCAAATATAAAATAATCAATAAACTCAAAAATGTGTGGTGAAAATTCCAAAGACATTTCTATTGTATTTTAGTAATAAATTTGAAACCATTTTTATCTACCAAAGATTACTAAATTCATATGAACTTGAAAAACATTTGAACTTATTTAATATACGACTACTCATTTATTTATAAACCAATTTGGTAGCATGCTAGACATAACACATAATGCACATGCATACACATAAACACATCTAAATAGATACATACACACCAAGCCAAGATCCAATAGATTTGCCTTAAAATTCTAGCCATAAGATGCCATCACAAACTCACTGATCTATAAATGCCACCCTGTGGTTTGGTAGCTAACATTTGGTACTTTCGCCAGCCTATAAAAGATAGCTGGATCCAAATTATTCCTGAAAAAAATGGGACCTGTCCATATGCCAAAACTTTATTTTCCCTAGTAGATAATCTGATGAAGGTTGTAGACCAAAGTTAAGGGTAAAAGAGTTTTCATGGCAGTTTAATTTTTTTAAAAAAAACCTGTTTTATCTTTTTTCCTTCAGTTTCAAAGTAATTTTCAGTGTTTACATTTTAGCTAGAACTTGCTGAACTGCATAAGAAAACACAACTTCCAAGTAACCTCAAATTAGTGATGCTATATAAAAAGTGAGTTTTATCTCAACACTAGTAGCTTAATAATGGGAAATTCAAAGCAGGCAGTAAGGAAAGAGAGAAATAGAAAGTGATATGGTTTGGATATTTGTCCACTCCATATCTCATGTTGAATTGTCATCCCCAGTGTTGGAGCTGGGGCCTAGTGGGAGGTGTTTGGGTCATGGGGGCGGATCCCTCATGAATTGCTTAGTGTTGTCTTCACAACAATGAATGAGTTCTCAGTCTATTAGTTCACCCAAGAGCTGGTTGTTTAAGAGCCTTGTACCTTCTCCTGTCTCTCTCACCATGTGACACACCTGCTTCCCCTTCTTCCCCCATGAATGAAAGCTTTCTGAGACCTCACCAGAAGCTTTACCTAAGCCAGAATCATGCAAAATCATTAGCCAAATAAACCTCTTTTCTTTATAAATTACCCAGACTTAGGTATTTCTTTATAGCAGTGCAAAATGGACTAATAGAGAGTTTTAGAAGACACTACTTAACTCTGTAGTTGCAGGTTAACTATTTGATCTCTGATTTTTCTTGCTATAATTTGCCCATCAGTTTAAAATGTATGCAGAAATGGGCCATGGTATGTACCATCTGTAATCCCAGAAAACCTAGCATGCATTTGAACTTTCTCCTGTTTTAAAACATATAGCCCAGGGCCCACAAAAACAAAGACAAATGCAAATGAACTGGTTCTCAAATCAGATAAAAGTCCAACACTGTTCCCCCTCTGCAACAGGATAACCCAAGGTAAAACAAAATGGCTGATTCAAAGAATGAGCCCAGAGGGAAAAGGGAGTTGCCAGCTGTACACACCAGAGCAACTTGTCCTGCTTCTGAATTGAGTCCATTCATTCATAGAGATTTTTCAATACCTTGTTTCAGCAGTATGCATAGAGACAGCCAATAATGCCAAGGGAACTAGCGGGGGACCCTGGAGGAAAAAGACTTCAGCAGCTGATAGGGACATACCCACGAATTCCTTAACTGGGGCCAGCTGGCCAGGAGCAACTTCTCCTGGCTGCAGGCTTCCCCAAATTGTGAGTCCAAACTACTTCTGCTTGCTGCATGACAGCCAATGCATCGAGAGACAAAGAGTTGGAGGAAGGTAGATAACTTTATTTCAGAAAGTCAGCAAACAGAAAAGATGGGGGACTAACATCCTAAAGAACCATCTTAAGTCAGTACAAATTTCAGAATCCTATTATGTTAAGAGCAGGGTGAAAAGAAAGAGGTTGAGATTAAGAGGTGACCAATGACTGCAGACATCTGGGCACCAGTGAGGGGCTTAGGAGGCCATGAAACATTTCCAGTTTTGGTCAGGTCACAATGCCCCCACAAATTCTCAGCACAACATTGTTACTTGTGTGTACACCCTCTTTATCTCCTCAGGGGTTAGTTTTAGGAAGGGAGTATTATTATCTTTGCTTTAAACAATAAATGAAATTATTCCCCTGGTTAGCTTGGCCTACATGCACAGATAAGCAAAAGCATTTAACCTAAAAGATAGCACATCAGTGGAGTGGAGATGGGTGTTGTGAGGTTACAGGCAAAACTGAGTCAGTAATGTTGGGCCTGCTTGTCACTGTCATAGTCTGACTAGAGTATAGAGTGCATAAGGGCAGGTGACAGAAAATGTGGCTGGCAAGATTGTTTTCGAACTCTGAAGAGCTTTGCATGCTTTGGGTTTTGTTCTCCGGGAAAAGAAAAGAAGTCACAAAAGTTTTTAAAGATCAATCAACATAAGTGAATAAAAAATTAACTTAAGAAGATGTGAATATGAAAAAGGAAACAGGATTGGTGTGTTATCACAATAATTCAAATGAGAGATGATGAGCTCTGAAGTTATGCATTGACAATAAATGCTTCAGATGACAATAATTGTCATTTTCAACATGTCACTGACAGGACTTGGAAATTATTTGACTGAAAGAAGTGGTGCTAAGAGAAGAAAAATTCTTGGCATGATGCATTAACTAGAACAAGGAATACTGGTGATAAAATGGGTGTTGTTTTGTTTTTTAATTAAAAAATTTTTCAAGGACTGTCTGGAGGGAAGAGAAAATAAATTTAATACCAAAATTTAAACTGAATAATAGACAATTCAGGCACAGGCCCCAGAGGGGAAAACTGAGACTAGGGGTAAGAATTTGAGAGTGACTATTATATATAGGTAGTAACTGAAACCACATCTGCTATGTGATCACCAGCTAAAGCAGTGCAACTATTTTACCAGAAGAGAATATTGTGTCAAAAGGGGTTAAGAAAAAAATAATTCAGGCAATGTTTTTGGCTGGGCACAGTGACTCAGACCTGTAATCCTAGCACTTTGTGGGTCCAAGGCAGAAGGATTGCTTAAGTTCAGGAATTTGAGACCAGCTTGGCCAGCATAGGGAGGCCTGGACTCTACGCAAAATAAAAAAAGATATTGGTTGGGTATGGGATGCATATCTGTGATCCCAGCTATTCAGGAGGCTGAGGTGGGAGTATCACCCAGGAAGTCAAGGCTGTAGTGAGCTGTGATGATACCACAGCACTCCAGCCTGAGTGATGGAGTGAGATCCTGTCTCAAAGAAAAAGCTATTTTAAAAAGAAGATTTTCAAAAATAAATAGAGCCCAATTATAAACAATGGAATGGTTTCAAAAATGTTTTCAGTTGTCCTAAATGTAGTGTTTTTAATGAAGGAAAAAAAGAAACATACATACATTGATGATATGGTTAGGATAAATTATTTTTTACTTTTTATTTTAGGTTTCGGGGTACATATGAAGGTTTGTTCCACAGCCAAACACATGTCATGGGAGTTTGCTGTACATAAAATTTTGTCACTCAGATAGTAAGCCCAGTACCCAATAGTCATCTTTTCTGCTTGTCTTTCTCCTCCCACCCTGTCTCTCAAGTACACCCCAGTGTCTGTTTCCTTCTTTGTGTTCCTAAATTCTTAACATTTAGTTCCCGCTTATAAGTGAGAACATGTGGTATTGGCCTTTCTGTTCCTGTGCTCGTTTGCTAAAGATAATAGTCTCCAGCTGCCTCCACGTCCCACAAAAGACATGATCTCATTCTTTTTTATGGCTACATAATATTCCATAGTGTATCCGTACCACATTTTCTTTATCCAAGCTGCCATTGATGGGCATTTAAGTTGATTCCATGTCTTTGCTATCATGAATACTGCTGCAATGAACATTCATGTGCACGATCTTTATGGTAGAATGATTGATACGCCTCTTGGTATATACCCAGTAATGGGATTGCTGGGTCAAATGGTAGTTCTGCTTTTAGCACTTTGAGGAATCACCATACTACTTTCCACAATGGCTGAACTAATTTACACTCCCACCAAGGTGTAAGTGTTCCCTTTTCTCCACAACCTCACCAGCATCTATTTTTGACTTTTTATAATAGCCATTCTGACTGGTGTGAGATGGTTTCTCACTGTGGTTTTGATTTGCATTTCTCTAATGATCAGTGATATTGAGCTTTTTTTTTCATATGCTTACTGGCTCATGTATGTCTTCTTTTGAGAAGTGTCTGTGCATGTCCTTTGCCCACTTTGTAATGGGGTTGTTTGTTCTTCTCTTGTAAATTTTAAGTTCCTTATAGATGCTGAATATTAGGCTTTTGTCAGATGCATAGTTGGCAAATATTTTCTCCCTTTCTGTAGGTTGTCTGTTTACTCTGTTGATAGTTGCTTTTGCAGTGGAGAAGCTCTCAAGTTTAATTATATCCCATTTATCAGTTTTTACTTTTGTTGCGATTGCTTTTGGTGTCTTTGTCATGAAATCTTTGCCTGTTGCGACGTCCAGGATTATATTGCCTAAGTTGTCTTCCAGGACTTTTATAATTTGGGGTTTTACATTTAAATCTTGAATCCATCTTGAGTTGATTTTTGTGGAAATGATCCAGCTTCAGTCTTCTACATATGACTAGCCAGTTGTCCCAGCATCATTTATTGAATAGGAAGTCTTTTCCTCATTGCTTGTTTTTGTCACCTTTGTTGAAGATCAGATGGTCCTAGATGTGCTGCCTTATTTGGGGGCCCTCTATTTTGCTCCAATGGTCTATGTGCCTGTTTTTGTACCCGTATCATGATGTTTTGGTTACTGTAGCCTTGTAGTATAGTTTGAAGTTGAGTAACCAGATGCCTCCAGCTTTGTTCTGGATTACCTTGTTTCCATATGAATTTTTAAATAATTTCTTTTCCAGTTATGTGAAGAATGTCATTGGTAGTTAGATAGGAATAGCATTGAATCTGTAAATTGCTTTAGGCAGTAGAGCCATTTTAATGATATTGGTTCTTCCTATTCATGAGCATGAGAAGCTTTTCCATTTGTTTGTGCCTTCTCTGATTTTGGTGAGAAGTGTTTTGCAGTTCTCGTTGTAGAGATTTTTCACCTCACTGGTTAGTATTCGTAGGTATTTTATTCTTTTGAGTCAATTGTGAATGGGCTTGCCTTTCTGATTTGGTTCTTGGTTTGACTGTTGGTGTATAGGAATGCTAGTGTTTTGTACACTGATTCTGTAGCCTGAAACTTTGCTGAAGTTATTTATCAGCTGTACAAGCTTTTGGGCTGAGACGATGAGGTTTTCTAGGTATAGAATTATGTCATCTGCAAACAGAGTTAGTTTGAATTTCTCTCTTCATAATCAGATGCCTTTATTTTCTTTCTCTTGCCTAATTGCTCTGTTTAAGACTTCCAATACTATGTTGAATAGAAGTGGTGACAGTGGGCATTCTTGTAGCAGTTTTCAAAAGAAATGCTACCAGCTTTTTCCCATTTAGTGTAATATTGGTTGTGGGTTTGTCATAGATGGCTATTATTTTTTTTCTTATTCCAAAAATGTAATATGACTTAATGTTAAAGACACCATCTTTTTTCTTTGTTAAAATTAAAAGATGTTTCTGAGGTGAAAAACACTATGATATGCATATAAAACTGATGATCAAATAACTTATATCTGTAATTGTATTTTTGAAACTCCAGAAAATATTTAAAATTTTCGATTTGGTCATAATAACAAACTCCAAATTGAATGTTACCAACCTATAAAAATACATTTACATTTTAAATCTGGAGTTTTTTGGTCAATAACTAAATGGCGAAGTGTTACATTTAAACCTGCAATTTAAAAAATGCTGAGTCTCTATTTTTGCTTTTAATAAACAAGCTTTGTGTTGATCAGGAAAGTTTTAGAGTAGATGACTTTGCATTGCATTTAGTTACTTCTTGTCAGTCATGTATACATATATATTTAGTTGAGGATTATCACTACTGTATTTACTTTGTATTTTTCTTTAAGCCAATCATTCTCAAGCTTGTATTTTTCACAGTAATGCATTTTTAAAGAATTTATTCATATTATTTTGATTGACATACTGTACCATAATTTTAAAATTTATAGGGTACAATGTGATGTTTTGATATATGTACAAAGTATATGATGATTAAATCAAGCTAATTGACATATCCATCATTTCACTTACCTATCATTTTTTATGGTGAGACGTTTGAAATTTACTCTCTGAGGTATTCTGAAGTATATATCATTATTGACTACAGTCATCCTGCTGTGCAATAGAGCACAAAACCTGTTCTTCCTGTCTATCTGAAACTTCGCACCCTTTGATCAACAACCCTCCATTCCATGTCTCCCCATACTGGCTAAGAGGCTGGGTAACCATAATTCTGCTCTCTACTTCTCTGATTTCAACTTTAGTATACTCCACATACAAGTGAGATCAAACCTTTTTTGTTTATAAAATCATATGAGTATGTGTATGTGTAAGTAAATATTGCTACAAGGAGAATTTGTTAAAATAATAACCTGTTATTTGAAGAGTTTGATAAAATTCTGGTAATAGGTATCCTGCTGTGACTTTGGTTTCTCAAGTCAGAAACAAATTTAATCTGGTGTATTTGTCATTTCAAAGCTTGTCATTAGGTTCTCTGGATTTAGTCAAAAGATGAATTGACTTATTATCTGTCTCAGTGGGTTTGGGAGCATCTTTGTAAAGAACAAAATTCTGTGTTGCTTACTTCATCATTTGTATGGTCAGCAAGGACAGAACATTATACATAATGCTCCTAACTACATGAAAGAAATTTCCTGTGTGTTGTTGTATATGTGAGGGTGTGCATGTCTGTATCTGAGTGTGTTTTGTTGCTGCCATCAAAAATCACTTCGTAACATTCCAAATAATAATCACATTCACTTTGAGTGCAGACAGTTTTTCTTAGCAGAAAAGCATTTTAAATGGAAGCTTTGGTTCTCACAGAATTTTTATGAATTTTCCTGGAAACTCAGCAATTTACTTAGTTCTGGAACACTTGCTATCAAATGGAAGAAGAGAAGCTTTTAGAAGGTAGAGCTGTTTTCCAGTAGTTTATACATGAAACAAATTGCACTCCCTTGCCCCATCTGTACTAATGGAGCAAAGGAGACATTCACAGCAGTAACTTCAACAAAAATACTTTTCCATATAGATTACAAAAAGCATGTAAGGGCAGGAGAAATCCAGTAGAAAATCTTAGAGATAGTAAAGGCAAATTGAGGCTTTCATTATCCACGTGTTTACTATTTTACGTGGTAATATTCTTAGAAGTTCAATTTAAGGCTCTTTACCTTAAAACGGTGGATCACTAGTACTGCCCTGACCACATCGCATCATATTCTCAAAATTTAATTCAATGCCAAAATGCCTTGTACACTTCAAAATGCTATAAAAATATTGGGTAAAATGCAAACAGAAACAAGGTATATGTATTACTGAATATAGCAGTAATTTTATTGAAGTTTTCTGGTCACCTTTAATGGCAGAGAAAGTTACTGAAAACATAAAAGCATTCATTGAATTCTTGGAAGATTTAGAAAAGTTAATGAAACATTTTATATGCAATTTTTATTAAAACCTATTGTCAAAAAGTTGAATAGAATCAATCAAGCTTCATTTTATAAAAAACATGTCTATCAAAGATACTGCAATACAGGTAAAGCATGTCTTAGGCATCTGGAGTAAGTTAGGAATTCAGTGTGTTGGCTCAGGGACCAAATCAGGTTTAGCAAACTCAAATTTTGTCTGTGTCCAGTTTCTAAGGACAAGAGTACAAAGGAGTACAAACATGTTTTCTCAAACAGTGTGCCAATGGCAGGCCATCTGTGCTCTTCTAAACCACTCTCAATCTTGCCCTTAATCTGTAAATCTCACCAATCCTCTTATAAATCCCTTTTTTTGGATATATGAAACACATATTGATACACATCAAGAATATATTTACTGATAAGCCCAGAGCCTTACTATAGAAGTCACCATAAGTGTTTCTTTAATCTCTTATATATTATTAATCAAATAAATCTAATCAAAACAACTCTGTGCATTATCTAGTGTATTGTCTGTAGTCATTCATTGATTCAATTTTATTTTCATGACATTATAAAAAATTTGAAATATGTCTAATGAAAGCTAGGATATAAAATTATTTTCTGAATGGGTACAGTGGCTCCTTCCTATAATTCCAGCACTTTGGGAGGCTGAGGTGGGAGGATAGCTTGAGGTCAAGAGTTCGAGACCAACCTGGGCAACATCGTGAGACAGTCTCTACAAAAACTAATGAAAGAAAAATGTTAGCCAGTAGGACAGTGTGCACCTGTGGTCCCAACTACTCACAAGGCTGAGGCAAGAGGATCACTTGAGCCCAGGACTCTGAGATTGCAGAGAGCTATGATTGTGCCACTGCATTCCAGCCTGGGTGACAGAACAAGACCCCATCTGAAATGAAAGAAAAAAAAAAGAAGGAGAAGGAGAAGAAGAAGAGGAAGGAATAGGACGAGAAGGAGGAGGAGGAGAAGGAGAGGAAGAGAGGAAGGGAGAAGAAGAAGAAGAAGAAGAAGAAGAAGAAGAAGAAGAAGAAGAAGAGGAGAGGAGGGAGGAGGCGGACGGGAGGAGGGCAGGAGGAGGAGGAGGAGGAGGAGGCGGAGGAGGAGGAGCGGGAGGAGGAGGACGAGAGGAGGAGGAGGGGAGGAGGACGGCGGAGGAGGAGGAAGAAGAAAGAAGACGAAGAAGAAGAACGAAGAAGAAGAAGCAAGGAGGCGAAGAGAAGGGGAAGGGGGGGAGCAGGGGAATGGGAGGGGAGGGGGAGAGAAAGAAGCGAAGAAGGATAAAAAGCACAGGAAGAAGTAAGATATGGCACGTAAGAACGAAGATGAGAGAAGTAGAGAAGAACGAAGATAGAGAAGACAGAAGAAAAGAAGCAAAAGAAGGACAGACGAAGGAAGAAGAAGAGAAGAAGAGAAGAAGAAGAAAGAGAAGAATGAAGAACGAAAGAAAAGATAAGAAAGAAAGAAAGCAAGAAAGAAAGAAAGGAAGAAAGAGAAGGAGAAACAGAAAGACAAGAAAAAAAGAAAGAAAGAAAGAAAGAAAGAAAGAAAAGAAGAAAGTAAGCAACGAAGGAGAAGAAGAAGAAGAAAGAAGAAGAAGAAGAAGAAGAAGAAGAAGAAGAAGAAGAGAAGAAGAGAAAAGAAGAAGAAAGAAAGAAAGAAGAAAGAAAGAAAGAAGGTAAGAAGAAAGAAAGTAAAGAAAGACAGAAAGAAAAAAGAACGAAAGAAGAAGAAGAAGAAGGAAGAAGAAGAAGAAGAAGAAGAAGAAGAAGAAGAAGAAGAAGAGGAGGAGGAGGAGGAGGAGGAGGAGGAGGAGGAGGAGGAGAGGAAGAAGAAGAAGAAGAAAAATTACCTTATGGTGAATAAAATGTGTTTCATTGCCTGGATGTGAAGCCTTATAGCATTATAATATTATCTTCTTGTGAAAACAATCTTCGTGGTAACCCAGGAGGCAAGCTGCCAGCTGTGAGAACTTTGGAAACTCATAATGATGATTGTTTCATTTATTTATTTATTATTTATTTACTTTTAGAGACATGGTCTCACTCTGTCATCCAAGATAGAATGCAGTACCACAATCATAGCTCACTATAGTATCAGACTCTTGGACCCAAGTGATCCTCCCACCTCAGCCTCCTGAGTAGCTAGGACTACAGGCACATTCCGCCGTTACCAACCAACTTTTTAAATTTTTTTGCAGAGACAGGGTCTTGCTTTGTTGCCCAGGACAGTCTCAAACTCCCGGCTTCAAGTGATCTTTCACCTCAGCCTCCCAAGCGTTGGGATTACAGGCATGAGCGACTGCAACTGGCCCTGGAACTAACGATTATTAAATTTTACTTCAAGTGGAAAATATGGCTCCAGGGATATTTAATTTTTATGTCATTAAAAACCTTTCTTTAAAAACAGCAATAATAATAATTTAAGATAAAAATATGAATTAACTTTATATTAAACTTTTGCCCAAAAGTCACTATGGACCAGATTTTATTGGCAGTTTCATTTATTGTATTTCTCAACATATTGTGGACTGCCAAAAACACTAATAATGCAAATCCATGTCTGAATATAAATGAATCCCTACAAGGCCAGTGTTGATTATTAATGGAATAAATTATCTGCCTACTTAGTGCAGTTACTGTGGTTTGGAATACCAGTTAATAATGAAAGAAGGGAATTTTTAAAAAATATATCTCATAGTTTGAATTAATTCTACCATACAAAAGATCAAAGAGAAAATACTGTGGTGATGATGCCTTCTCCCTTTCTCCTTTTTACTCATCAATAAGAAACTCTTCTGCAAGCGCATTTCATTGTTATTTTCCAAATACAAAGAAGTCAACTTGTATTTTTCAGAAGAGCCACCATTTTTCCAAAACCAGAAACTCAAGTTTTATGTTGTCCAAGTTATTTCCACTACAGGAATGTTGGGACTGTTTGAGGCCACCCTTTCCCAAGGACCCCAAAATTGCCTTGAAGTATAGAAGATTGTGTCTTCTTTCAGAGTTTCCATAGCTACAAGTATTTGCAGAAAGAATACTTTGCACCTTGGTAGTTTTCATAATGCTTTATGTGTGGCAATTTTATAAGTGTAAAATAGAATAAAGCAGAGCTGCTAGTCTAATTAATCCATGTGAACATCACAGGTTCATCTCTTAATCTTTTGGCAAGATTTACTCATTTAATAAGCTTAACCCAAATATGACGTGCCTATTATAGTATGGAGGAATATATATGTAACCATATCATATATATATATTATATTATATAAATTTCTTTCTCCAGACAGAAAGGTTAGCTCTCCAAGATGGGATATTTTTTACTGTACCTTTATGAAAGTTTGATGGATAGTGTGTGAGGTGTAGTAATTTTTGATTTGACCACTTTCCACCCACCCACTCTGTCATCGTAACATGCCATTGGGTTCCAGACCCTAATGATACCTATGTTTCTCTACCACTATTCTTTATTAGTAATTCTTGTTTGCAGTAGCACTATAATAATGTGATCATTTACCTCTAACCTGCTTATTAGCACATACACTTCCAGCAACAACAGATTTCTTGAAATATCATTTTTAATGTCTAATAAGTTAAACTCCCTTACTATCTATAATATAAAAGTTCATCATAAGTACAAAAGGAAACATATATTGTTTGCCTATATATCAAATAGAAATATGTATTTTAAAAAGTTCTCATTATCAGCTGTAAATTCGATGCTGGCTCAATATCATTTTTTATAGAGAACCACAGTATAAAACTCACCCTTTTTTAGGTTCCATATGAACTTTAAAGTAGTTTTTTTTCTAATTCTGTGAAGAAAGTCATTGGTAGCTTGATGGAGGGATAGCATTGAATCTGTAAATTACCTCGGGCAGTATGGTCATTTTCACGATATTGATTCTTCCTATCCATGAGCATGGAATGTTCTTCCATTTGTTTGTGTCCTCTTTTATTTCATTGAGTAGTGGTTTGTTGTAGTTCTCCTTGAAGAGGTCCTTCACATCCCTTGTAAGTTGGATTCCTAGGTATTTTATTCTCTTTGTAGTAATTGTGAATGCGAGTTCACTCATGATTTGGCTGTTTGTATATTATTGGTCTATAGGAATGCTTGTGATTTTTGCACATTGGTTTTGTATCCTGAGACTTTGCTGAAGTTGCTTATCAGCTTAAGGACATTTGGGGCTGAGACGATGGGGTTTTCTAAATATACAATCATGTCATCTGCAAACAGAGACAATTTGATTTCCTCTTTTCTTAATTTAATACCCTTTATTTCTTTATTTTGCCTGATTGCCCTGGCCAGAACTTCCAAAACTATGTTGAATAGGAGTGGTGAGAGGGCATCCTTGTCTTGTGCCGATTTTCAAAGGGAATGCTTTCAGTTTTTGCCCATTCAGTATGATATTGGCTGTGGGTTTGTCATAAATATCTCTTATTATTTTGAGATACATTCCGTTAATACCTAGTTTATTGAGAGTTTTTAGCATGAAGGGTTGTTGAATTTTTTCGAAGGTCTTTTCTGCATCTATTGAGATAATCATGTGGTTTATATCATTGGATTTGTTTATGTGATAGATTACATTGATTGATATGCATATTTTGAACCAGCCTTGCATCCCAGGGATGAAGCTGACTTGATTGTGATGGATAAGCTTTTTGATGTGCTGCTTGATTCAGTTGGCCAGTATTTTTTTGAGGATTTTCACATCAATGTTAATCAGGGATATTGGCCTAAGATTCTCTTTTTTTGATGTGTCTCTACCAGGCTTTGGTATCAGATGACACTAACCTCATAAAATAAGTTGGGGAGGTTTCCCTCTTTTTCTATTGATTGAAATAGTTTCGGAAGGAATGGTACCAGCTCCTCTTTGTACCTCTGGTAGAATTCAGCTATGAATCCGTCTGGTCCTGGACTTTTCTTGTTTGGTAGGCTATTAATTACTACCTCAATTTCAGAACCTCTTATTGGTCCATTCAGAGATTCAACTTCTTCCTGGTTTAGTCTTGGGAGGGTGTATGTGTCCTGGAATTTATCCGTCTAGATTTTCAAGTTTATTTGCATAGAGTTGTTTATAGTATTCTCTGATGATAGTTTGTATTTCTGTGGGATCAGTGGTGATATACGCTTTATCATTTTCTATTGCATGTATTTGATTCTTCCCTCTTCATTATTAGTCTTGCTAGCAGTTTATCAATTTTGTTGATCTTTTCAAAAAACCAGCTCCTGGACTGATTGATTTTTTGAAGGTTTTTTGTGTCTCTATCTCCTTCAGTTCTGCTCTGATCTTAGTTATTTCTTGCCTTCTGGTAGCTTTTGAATTTGTTTGCTCTGGCTTCGCTAGCTCTTTTAATTGTAATGTTAGGGTGTCGATTTTAGATCTTTCCTGCTTTGTCTTGTTGGTATTTAGCCAAGACAATCCTAAACAAAAAGAACAAAGCTGGAGGCATCAGGCTACCTGACTTCAAACTATACTACAAGGCTACAGTAACCAAAACAGCATGGTACTGATACCAAAACAGATATATAGACCAATGAAACAGAGCAGAGGCCTCAGAAATAACACCACACATCTACAACCATCTGATCTTTGACAAACCTGACAAAAACAAGCAATGGGGAAAGTATTCCCTATTTAATAAATGGTGCTGGGAAAACTGTCTAGCTACATGTAGAAAGCTGAAACTGGATCCCTTCCTTATACCGTATACAAAAATTAACTTAAGATAGATTAAAGACTTAAATGTAAGACCTAACACTGTAAAAACCCTACAAGAAAACCTAGGCAATACCACTGAGGACATAGGCATGGGCAAAACTTCATGACTAAAACGCCAAAAGCAATGGCAACAAAAGCCACAATAGACAAATGGAATGTAATGAAACTAAAGAGCTTCTGCACAGCGAAAGAAACTATAATCAGAGTGAACAGGCAACCTACAGAATGGGGGAAAGTCTTTCCGATCTACCCATTTGATAAAGGGCTAATATCCAGAATCTACAAAGAACTTAAACAAATTTACAAGAAAAAAACAAACAACCCCATCAAAAAGTGGGTGAAGGATATGAACAGAGACT
Organism: Rhinopithecus roxellana; assembly: GCF_007565055.1. Taxonomy (NCBI): domain Eukaryota; kingdom Metazoa; phylum Chordata; class Mammalia; order Primates; family Cercopithecidae; genus Rhinopithecus; species Rhinopithecus roxellana. Next base: position 80,519,188 of record NC_044569.1, on the reverse strand, counting down.
TCTCAAAAGAAGACATTTATGTAGCTAACAAACATATGAAAAAATGCTCATCATCCATCACTGGCCATCAGAGAAATGCAAATCAAAGCCACAATGAGATACCATCTCACACCAGTTAGAATGGCAATCATTAAAAAGTCAGGAAACAGCAGATGCTGGAGAGGATATGGATAAATAGGAATGCTTTTACACTGTTTTGGGGAGTGTGAATTAGTTCAACCATTGTGGAAGACAGTGTGGTGACTCCTCAAGGATCTAGAACTAGAAATGCCATTTGACCCAGCAATCCCATTACTGGGTATATACCCAAAGCATTATAAATCATGCTACTATAAAGGCACATGCACATGCCTGTTTATTGCAGCACTATTCACAATAGCAAAGACTTGGAACTAACCCAAATGTCCATCAGTGATAGACTGGATTAAGAAAATGTGGCACATATATACCATGGAATACTATGCAGGCATAAAAAAGAATGAGTTCATGTCTTTTGCAGGGACATGAATGAAGCCGGAAACCATCATTCTAAGCAAACTATCACAAGCACAGAAAACCAAACACCACATGTTCTCACTCATAGGTGGGAGTTGAACAATGAGAACACATGGACACAGGGCAGGGTACATCACACACTGGCGCCTGTTGGTGCGTGGGCGGCTGGGGAAGGGATAGCATTAGGAGAAATACCTAATGTAAATGAGGAGTTGATGGGTGCAGCAAACCAACATGGCACATGTATTCCTATGTAACAAACCTGCACCTTGTGCACATATACCCTAGAACTTAAAGTATAATTAAAAAAAAAAAAATAGCAAACTCACCTTCCTCAGTACTTTCTAACAGCAAAGAATAACTTTCAGAATTAAAATATAATAATAATCTGCAATTTGCTGACTACCAAATCTAAAGTAATACCAACAAAATGTGATTCAAGGTTCCTTCTTTAAGACATTTTCTTTTAGGATTATGCTATTCTAAAGTAATTTACTCTTCCAGAGATTTCTGTGATTTATTTATTTTTTAAATCTTTTTTTATTTCTAACTTTTGTGGATACATAGTAGAGAGAGAGAGAGAGAGAGAGAGAGAGAGAGAGAGAGAGAGAGAGAGAGAGAGATGAGGTACATAATATGTTTTGGTACAGGCATGCAATGTGAAATTAGCATATTGTAGAGAATGGGATAACCATCCCCTTAAGCATTTATCCTCTGAGTCACAAACAATTCAGTTACACTCTTTGAGTTATTTTAAAGTATAAAACTAAGTTATTATTGACTATAGTCACCCTGTTGCACTATCAAATAATAGTTAATAATTTATTTATTTATTTATTTATTGAGATGGAGTCTCACTCTGTCACCCAGGCTGAAGTGCAGTGGCATGATCTTGGCTTACTGCAACCTCTGCCTCCTAGGTTCAAGTGATTCTCCTGCCTCAGCCTCCTGAGTAGCTGGGATTATAGGGGCCCACCACCACACCTGGCTAATTTTTGTATTTTTAGTAGAGACGGGGTTTTCCCATGTTGGCCAGGATGGACTCGAACTCCTGACCTCAGGTGATCCACCCACCTCGGCCTCCCAAAGTGCCAGGATTACACGCGCGAGCCACTGCATTCAGCCATTTATTCTTTCAGTTTTTGTTTTTACCCATTAACCATCCCCACCTCCCATCTCACCATCCCCTCACTACCCTTCCTAGCCTCTGGTAATTATGCTTCTACTCTCTATGTCCATAAGTTCAACTGTTTTGATTTTTAGGTTCCATAAATAAGTGAGAATATGCAATGTTTGTCTTTCTCTGTCTGGTTTATCACTGAAGATAATTATCTCCAGTTTCATCCATGTTGTTGCAAATGACTGAATCTCATTCTTTTTTATGGCCAAGTAGCAATCCATTGTGTATATGTACCACATTTTCTGTATTCATTCATCTGTTGATGGACAGAGGTTGCTTCCAAATCTTAGCTATTGTAAACAGTGTTGCAACAAACATAGGAGTGCAGATACATCTTTGATATATTGATTTTCTTTCTTTTGGATAGATAGCCCACAGTGTGATTGCTGGATCAGATGGTAGGGCAATTTTTAGATTTTTGAGGAACCTCCAAACTGTTCTTCATATTGGTTGTACTAATTTACATTCCCACCAACAGTGTGCAAGGGTTCCCTTTTCCCCACACCCTCGCCAGCATTTATTATTGCCTGTCTTCTGGATATAAGTCATTTTAAGTGATGTAAGATGTTATCTCACTGTAGTTTTGATTTATATTTGTCTGTTCATCAATGATGGTGAGCACCTTTTCTTTTTTTGTTATTATACTTTATGTTCTAATGTACATGTGCACAACGTGCAGGTTTGTTACATGTGTATACATGTGCCATGTTGGTGGAGCACCTTTTCATATGCCTGTTTTCCATCTGTATTTCTTCTTTTCAGAAATGTCTATTCAAATATTTTTCTCATTTTAAAATTAGATTACTAGATTTCTTCCCTAGAGTTGTTTGAGCTCTTTATATATTCTGGTTATTAAGCCCTGGTCAGATGGGTAGTTTGCAGACATTTTCTCCCATTCTGTGGGTTGCCACTTCCCTTTGTTGACTGTATCCTTTGCTGTGCAGAAGGTTTTAACTTGATGTGATCCTGTTTGTCCATTTTTGCTTTTGTTGCCTGTGCTTGAGGGGTATTAGGATTTCTATGATTTAAATGACAAGAGTTTAAATTACAATTAGACATTCTAGTTCATACACCAATTTCAGCCAATTAATGTTCGCACTAAATATATCTCAGAGGAATAATTTTTTTTAAAGTAATGCTTGGAAAATAAATTTATATCTACATTCAAGTTTTTAATATATTGTCCTGTGTTTTCTTTTCAATTTTCTTTTTTTTCTTTTTACTTCAATTTACTTTGCGATATTTTGCTGTTTGTTTTATAGTCTTACTATACATGAAAACATTTGAAAGCCTATAGATTATGTGTCTCACATGTGCAGCTGAGTATAATGGGTCAGTTATAGTGGATTCAATTCGATGAACAAGAGCAAAACCCTAACTGTGTTATGCTGATAGTCATGGCGATAATTCACAATATAAATGATCATAGTATTTTCAATATAACAGTACTGCTGTTTCCATAGAACAAACTAATTTCATATTTCCTCGTTTTCATCCCTTTGGGGCCACAAAAAATATATTTAAAAGTTACTTGTTCCATTAACCACATACTCAACATTTGAGAGCTCCAAAATACTTCTGATTGTGCCAAAAACCTCTCCTAAGAACTCACCAGAAATCTTTTTATAATTCTTTCCTATTAATTCTTTACTTCCTAACAAAAAGTGAAAAAAAAAGATGAAGAATGCAGAAGGAAAGTGAATTCATATATGTATATATTTTAAGTCTTATAAACTCACAGCTGAAGGGGAATTCAATCTGTGTTGCTATTGAAAGTATATACAGTTTATTGCAATTTGAATATTTTATTTCCTCACAACTTGACATGATTAGAAGGACTGAAGAAAATTTTGTGAACACTAGCGTAGCTTAAAAATGAGCAAACAAATAAAAAACTGAAAGGTTTGGATGAATTCACGTCCTTGTCAGTCTGTTGTAATGCATGTAATGGAATCAGCTTGGAGTCGGCACTCAAATTTTTCTGTAAACATAAAATGATAAAAAGAGAAAGACACACACACATACACAGAAGAAGAGAGAGATGACAGAGAAGGAGAGAAAGGAAGATAAAAGGGTGCAAAACAGATTTCAAGAACCCAACTTTTATTCAATATTTATTTTCCATTGTAATATCTCTTCATTTAAATTTTAAAGCCTAGCAAGTTATTTTAAACAACTTTAACATAAAATTTACCCTTCCAACAATTTCCAAGTGTGCGGTACAATATTGTCAGCCAATGCACATGGCTGTGCAGTAGTGCCCAGAACTACTCCACCTCCACCCCTTCATGACGGAAACTCTGTACCTGTAGAAGACTCTGCAGGTCTTCTCTGTAGAAGAATCTGCAGCTCCTCCCCAAGTGCTGAAAATGCTCATTCTACTTTGTATTTCTTTGTCTTTGATTACTTCTGATACCTCATAAGTGGCATCATGCAATATTTGTTTTTTTTGTGGTTATGTCACTTAGCACAATGTCCTTAAGTTCATCCATGCTGTAATATGATGGGGTTTCTTTCATTTTGAAACTGTATAGTATTCTATTGTATGTATATACCATATTTTCTTTATTCATTTATTTGTCAATAGATGTTTAGGCTGCTTCCACCTCTTGGTTATTGTGAGTAACTTTCTTCATGTCATTTTATATTCAGTTGAAAACTGTCAGTTGTTGCGTCTCCAATCTGCCCACATCGTTATTTTGCTTTCCTTGTTTTAGTTTTTAGCGAAGATGTTAAAAATGTGCATCTGTGCTTACTTAACATTCACTATATATTTTTTTCTTATTCAATGCAGATATTTAGATAACAACAAAGTAGTCCTGTTCAAGGTGAAATAGCACAATGAGGTGATAAATAATGGAATGCTGTCTGTCCTTGCAGGATGAGTCTGCTCCAGCTGACAAACAGTGTAAACCAGAGGCGACCCAGGCCACTTACTCAACATCAGCTGTTCCAGGCTCACAGGATGTGCTGTACATCAACGGAAATGGGACCTATAGTTACCATAGTTACAGAGGGCTCGGAGGGGGTCTGCTAAATCTGAATGATGCTTCCAGTAGTGGTGAGTATTTATCATAGATAGTGTTTGTTTGTTTGTTTGCTTGTTTTCTTCGGTGAGGGGAGGTGGTGGTAAATTTTTTAAACTTGAGAGAAGAAAATGGATAGACTGTGATAAGAAATAATCAGTGCCAATCTGCTATTAATAAAAACAAGGCCATTTAATACATAATGATTGTCTCTCTACTGTCTGTCCCGCTTCTGTTGCTGACTCTGAAAGTGGCAGCACTTCATACAATTGAATGATTGCTGTTTACACTAAAAAAAAAAAAAAAAAAAAAAAAAAAAAAAAAAAAATCTCAACTAGAGAAATAGCAAAAGCTTTTTTTCTAAATAGTGATTCATTCTGCCACCAATGCTGTAATGCATATTCTTTCCATGTTCAAAGAGGCTTTTGACTTGGAAATTTTGAGGCACCAGGAACTTTTCCAACTTCATGAAACATACACAGTCATAACTAAGAACATACAAAATGAAACAACACATGGAAAGGACGCATGGGTCTCCAGAAGACAGTTTGTCAATGTCAATGGCATGCTCTATCAGCAGTGTTGTACTGGAGCCAGCCTGTACTGACTCTTGGTTGGTAAATTTTTAGGAATTTTCTGAACTTATATACCAGGTTGAAGTCAAAAGGAGTCAGAAATTTAACTGTATAATATAAAGCCATGCATGTATGAGGAAAAAAATACATGGATACTGTTCTCATAATTGGGTGGCAAGAAAATCTTTCCTAACTATACTTTAAATCCAGGAGGAAAGTTTCATTACAAACACACGCAGACACACACACACACACAGAGACCCCTTTTGCATGACAAAAAACACCATAAAAAAAGTAAAAAGATAACTGGAAAATGTATTAGCTAACTCTACCACAAAGAGTTAGCAGGTCAATATATGAAGGTCTTCTAAAAATAAAGGAAAAACTATACCCAAAATCATATGATTAAAATGCTAGAAAATAAACACACAATTCACAGAAAGACAATGCAAATGTTCTTTAAATATTTATAAAGTTCCTCAACCTCAGTCACTCCTAATAAGAGAAATGCAGTTTCTACCCATCAGTTTAGCAAAAATCCAAATGCTTAACAGAATTTTTTTTAACAAGACTGTGGTTAAAAAGGTACTATCATGCCTTGCTCAATGCAAAAAGTTAGAGTGGAATCTGACAGTATATATTAATAGAAAAAATTGAATGCACATTTACCATTTGATCCAGCAATCTCTCTCTTAGGAATCTATTTCAAAGACACACTGACAAAGTTACAGAAAGAGACATGTTCAAGGCTATTTATTGCACTGTTATTTATAAATGCAAAAGAAAATGGTTGCCAATAAAAGTGCCCAGCAATATATGGCTGACTGATTAAATTATAGCTCATCCAAACAAAAGAGTATAAATAGTAATAGGAACTATCTTTTCTATTTTTAGGACAGAGTTTCACTCTGTTGCCCAGGCTGGAGTACAGTGATGTGCCCTTGGCTCACTGCTACCTCTGCCTCCCAGGCTCAAGTGATCCTCCCATCTCAGCCTGCAGAGTAGATGGGACTACAGGTGCCTACCACCATGCTGGGCTAATTTATTTTTATTTTTTTTTTTAGCAGAGACAAAGTTTTTACCATGTTGCCCAGGCTGGTCTTGAACTCCGAGCTGAAGTGATCTGCCCACCTTGGCCTCCCAAACTGCTGGGTTTACAGGTGTGAGCCACCATGCCCATACAGGAAATACCTTTATATACTATTATATAGTGATCTTCAGGTAGTGAAAAGTACTTATAGAATGCCAACATTCATGGAATAAGGATTTATACAATTCGATGCATAAACTATAACTTTTTTAAAAAAGTTTATGTAGATGTGGGAGTGGGGAGAGAATAGCATACGGGGCAGGAATAAAAGCTAGAATATTCTTGATATGTTTGGTTTTTACACTTTGTTTTATATATTTAACTTTGGAACAATATATATTTATGTAATTATTAAACTGTTTTTTTAAATTCTTCAAATTAAAAGAAAAATGATGCAAATAAACTTCAATTATTTAACGAGTTGTTGGCATAGCCTCACATAGAGGAACTTGTCCAAGTGATTCCAAAAATCGTAATTTGACTCCATAAGATTGAAGCCAGTGATTAAACCTTAAAGTATTTTTCAGTAATCATATTATTATTTGGGGACTGCTGTCTGTATATTGTGGTTAAAAGCAAATTGCCAGTTATGTGGGTGTCAGTGAAAGCTGGCATTTTCAGCAGGGGTCAAAGTAGACACAGATGTAAAATCAGGACATTTAAGCAAAAACTCCGTAATCTTATATTTGGATTGGTAGTACCAGTTGGAACTTATGATTTTTTGTTTGTTTGTTTTTTAAAAAACACACACAAAAAACAAAATATATTTTTTTTTCCTGGAAATGCTTGGAAACCACATCCAACTTGAATTTAAAATTTTTAATCAGGCTGGGTGAGCTTATATTTTGGGAGAAATTACATTATTAGTCTGAGCTTATACTCTAGGAAATCACTTAGTTTACAATGCTGGAAGTATGTTTCATACATAGCTAAATAATTCTGGGGGCTCCATGCAAAATGAAAATATCAAGCCTCTTGTTTAAAACTTAAGAATTTAAGGCATTGACAGTAGAGTATTAACCTAAGCATGGAACTTTTCTAAGCTGATGGTACTGTAGGACTACAAACATTTCATGACCCACTTTGCACTTTTATTTCACTTAGTAAGCCAGAGGAAAGCACTGTTTTGTCATTAAAGGCAGAGAACTACCAGTGGTAAGAAAGATAACATATACAAATAAGGAAAAGGAGAATACACAAGTGAGAACACTTTGAAAGAGTTTTTTGAGAAGAACAGAGAGCACTTTGGGGCAGCTACCAATATCCTGGGTAAAAATTGATAGTAAATCCAAAGAAAGTTTTGTTATGCATTGTCAGTGAGCAGGGCTCCCTAAGTCCTTCCTGACCTTCAACCAATTCTCCATAGAGGAATCAAAATAATTTTTTAAAAAAGGCAAATCTGATCACATCACTTCACCATCTAAAACTTTCTATGGGCTTTCGTTGTTCTTAGGGAACGAATGTGAGCCAGCTCTTCCAGCTTCAAGGTCTACCCACCTGAAGTTTTCTTTCATCTGCTTCTCCCCTACTCTCTCCTCATTCACTGCACGCCCTTTCTTTAAATCCAAAACTCCAAGTCTAGATGAGGTATAGATATACACTCTCACAGTATCCTCAATTTATCCTCTGAAGCATGTATGACAGCACACACACACACACACACACACACACAATCACACAGCATTGATATCCATTCCTCAATTATATTTTTCAGTGTTGCCCAAAAGCCACATAGGAAATTTGGTATAAATCTCAGGTATGCAGCCATATAAGTGTTTAGAAAAGCACGTTTTATAAACGCACAGTTTGAATATAGATGCTGTGGTAACTATGTTGAAGTCGGCTTTTTCTGTATGTTTCTTCCCCAAAACTTTCCTATCATAAAATGACAGAGGCTAAAGGGACATGAGAAGTCATTTGATAGCAACCACTTCGTTGTGTAAAGACTACAAAGAAAGAAACAGGGCTGGAAATGTATGTGACTTGCTCAAGGTCGTGTATAGTGATTTTGGAGTTGTTTAGTTAATACATGCATTGGCTCTTTTTTTTTAAGGCAAGGTCTCCCTCTGTCACCTAGGCTGGGGTGCAACTGCAATGCTCCCACCTCAGTCTCCTGAGTAGCTGGGACTACAAGTGCTCACTGCCACACCTGCCTAATTTTTAATTTGATTTTTTAAATTATTTTTTGAGACAGGAACTCACTATGCTGCCCAAGCTGGTCTCGAACTCCTGGGCTCAAGCAATCTTCCCGCTTTGGTTCTTATATGATGAGATAATAATATCTTAAGGACACAGCAACCAATAACATCAAACACTTCAGGCTGTCTGTGTACACTTCAAATGAAACAAAAGTAACAGATTAATCAGTATGGCATGCAGAAAAGTAAAAATGATGTGAATGTCTTTTAGCAATGACTTTGGTCTGAGTGTAGCTGAATTTAAATAAACAACAGCAATAACAGCAACAAAGATCAAAATACTAATCTGGGCAAACAATAGCTTTAGTCTCAATCCAAAGAGAATTTGTCTAGTGTTCACTTGAGAAAGGATTCTAGCAATATAATGGTAGCAAGAGAAGTGATGTTTCCCTTGTTATAAAGCAGCTCTAAATACCAGTTTTGTATTCTTCACCCACAAAATGTATACTACCTGTAACAATGATATTGTCTCCTGCTCTTTTACTTTTGTTTGTTTAGTTTTTGCTTGTTTTAATCACAGAAAGGCAGCTAGATTGATAGGGCCCACAATGTCCTTTATTTGGGTACTTTCTTCATCAATTCTGGGAATTCCAAATGGTCTAACTTTTTAAAATGGCATTATCATATCTATCATTTCTTCATCTTTAAGACATCAAAATAGTCATTCCCTGTAACAGTTTTGGAGCTCTGGAGAAAGAAACTACATACTTATGCATAAATCTTGAGAGCTAAAAAGGACATAACTGAAGATTAGCATTATGTTAGATGCCAGCATCGTAGCTGATGGATGACAACTCCAGTTAATCTCAGTTTGAGAATTCTTGATTTTAGGATTTGAGAGATCTGAAATATATGGAAGGGAGCTCAGTTTGAGAATTCTTATTAATCTCAGTTAATCTCAGTTTGAGAATTCTTGATTTTAGGATTTGTAGAGATCTGAAATATGTGGAAGGGAGCAGTAACTTCTAAGAGATCAAGTAGAATTATAACCTTACATATGATTTAATTTATAAAATAGATGAAAATAATCAGAATTCAAGTCATTCACTGGAGAAGTTGTGAAGTATGATGCAGGTTGGCAGTAGAATTAGGAGTGCAAAGATTGAAGGGAAAAATGATGTTTCTAGAACCTTTAAAACAAACGTCATTAAAATAACACCATCCATGCAGATTATATCATGTTCAAGACAAATATGTAGGTAGAAGAATAAAAGAGGATACCTTAGCAGCATTTGAATTTGATTTAAATATTTTGGAGTTCTCATGTTCAAATCTTTGTAACTTTAAGAGAAGCAAAGTTGGATAAGGCAGAACCAAGGACATCAAGAAAACAAAAAGAGACACATTCTTCCTCTTCTTGTCTATATGTCAAAACCCTTTAGGACTCTGGTTAAACACTTCCCTATTCTACCTCATCATCCTTCCGCTCTTTGGAAGATTGATCATTCCCCTGCATGCGTCTTTATTCTAATACCTATCTAATTGAATTGAGAGATATATTTTCAAGACAATTTCCCATTATAGATATGCATTCCTTGAAAGCAGAAACTTCATCTTGTTCACTGTTATATCCCTCTAAGTAAGGTCAGACATATAGTAAGTGCTCAATAATATTTGCTTAATAAGTGAATCTTTTAGAAAAAAATAGAATGATGTCAAAAGGAAACAGGCTATAATATAATTATTAATTATATTATAGTTAAACAGAGATAATTATGTACCTTGGATGGCAGGAGGGAAGGGTTAATCTTAGATAAATCAAAACGATTGAAGGCAAGGAGATTGATTAAACTGAACTTGGGGATTCTATGGGTGAAAGAGGAAGGCTCCAGTTCACTCATCAGTTTATGGGTCTACAGCAGTTTTAGAGTTTTATAAACTCCTATTTAACAGCAATAGAAAATCTTGCCCGATTGGAGACTTCATAGCAAAGAAATATTCTGTCTACCAATGATGCCAGGGTGCCCTTCAAATCCATCATTAGCCAACCTCCATTTGTTTGGAGCTGGCAAGGGGCTGCACCCAACAATCCAAATTTTCAAGTTGGAGTATTATCAAAATGACAGCAGTTACAATCTGTATAAAGAATTTATTCAAATTATCCAACTGAAATGAGAAGCAAGCAAGCAGCCAATCCTCCTGTTATTATCACACCATTTACATAGGACTTTGGACTGCTTTCTTTCTATCAGGAAGTTCACATTGAGCTGTCTAAAGAGGGCAATTGTAGTTCACCGCAGTTATTCATTGGATCTCTTGAGTCTAAATTATATGCATAATGCATAAGTTAACTACTGATGTTTCCGCTCTGCAAACTCCATGGGGGGAGACTTTTCAACTCTATTATAAACTGGGCTGATATACAGACCAAAATCTATCAAGACCAAATTGTAGTAATAATGACCATGATCACTAACATTTGTATAGCAATTTCTAGTTTTCCCAGCTCTTTACATTCATTAGCTTCCTTGCTCTTCATTAATATTTGGGGTTTTGGCTTTAATGATTCCTTGGCTCAGGTCCTTTAATTATGAGCCTAAGGAAACTTGGCCATAAGATTCACCATCACACTAGAACTGGTTTACAGTGGTGTGACTGACTGTGTATGTTGATAGTGCCAGAAACCAGCATTCTGAAACATATTTTTTCATCTGAAATGTTCAAAGGAGCATTTTTATTCACTCACTGCCTTTACTTCTTACCTCCCTTATACTTTTCATTCCACTATAACCAACTTCTCCCCACCATTTTGCTGAAACTGGTCTGGCTAAGTTTATAGTGACTTCACTTATTGCCAAACAAAAGATAGATTTTTGCTCTTTATTTGACTCGATTTCTTAAGCATATCTGAATCTATTGATTAGAACATTGAAATGTCCACCCAAGAGGATCTTGACTATATCCAAATGAGTATGAGAATAGTCAGTAGGAGTTAAGGATGTCTTCTTAAAGTGTATTCTCTTTTTCTCTTAATACCCTAAGGAGCACAATATTGGAAGAAGGGAAATGTTTCATATCAAACATTTTAGAGAAATGTCTTGAAATACATAAATTCTTGAAATACATTCATTCTCATGGTATCTTATGCTTCTCAGATAATTTTTCTCTTGCTGCCTTTCTAGAATTTCTTTTCTACTCATGCCCCTTCATGCTGGGATTCTCTCAACATCCTATACTTTTCCCTTTAATCCTCATGTTCTGCACAATGACCAAGATAGAACTCATAGCACTTACAATTTTGACTAGAAAATACTCCCAAATGTGCATAATGACCCCCAAACTTTCCCCTAAATTTCAGATTTTATATCTGAAATTTATATTCTCTACCATGATCTAGATATTCAGATAAATCTAATATTTGATTTAATAAAATGAATTCTTCATCCCCATGCATACTATTACCTGTCTCTGGGGTTATCTCATGCAGAGATACCCTCCCTTGCACGTGCCTCATATCAGCTATTATGTTCCCTATGATACCTTTTCTGTTTGCCTCGCTAATTTTCTGGCTAAATTTTCCTCCAATATGTTCCCATGATATTCTAACTATATCTCATATTATTTAACCTGTCTGTTATGTGCTCCTCTCTAGACTATAGACTATGGACAAGGGCAGGCAAGGTGACATTTTTAAAACTGTCTTACCACCAAGTGTTAGTAGGTAACTGCCTTATATGAGTGTTCAATAAATAATAAATGGATACATGAATGACTGAGTGAAAGAAATTGCTTCAGTAAAATATTATGCCTCTTAAGGGATCTTGACTAAATCCAATTGACCAGGAGATAATCACTTGGAGTTAAGAATGTCTTCTCAAAGTTTGTTCTCTTTTTCTCCTGATACCCTGAAGAGCACAATATTGGAAGAAGGGAAATGTTTCATATCAAACATTTCAGAGAAATATCTTGAAATACCTAAATTCTGCTTCGAAATCTATTTAGCTTAAACCCCTAGTTCAGGAAAGATATGTTTACCATAACTAAGCAGGGTCATAGGAAAGTGTGCTTTTCTCCTTTAGCTTACACTCTTAATAACTTGTTCTGGCTCACTAACCATAAGCAAAGATGTAGTGCAGATGTGTGGGGAGGGAACCATTGTCATCCTGCTCCAGGAGACCAGCTGGATGTTTCTGTTGTGTGAAAAACATATAAAGTCTATTACGTTAAACTTTGTAGATAATAATTTTATAGAGTATAGCCTAAAAGTAATTCACGGAAGCTAAGCAATCCCCCATGATGAATTTGTATGACCTTTACACAATTGGAAGATCTGCGTGGTGGTAACATGTGAAGAAAAGTGACTCTGTGATCTAATTGTAAACATAATGGGAATTATGCAGTTATTTTATCTCCAAGGAGGTCCAGTGAAACCTGAGTGAGTTGTCAAAGCACATTCTGCAGCACACAGTGAAACTTTGTTTATAAAAGAAACAATGTGTTATATTTAGGATTTTTTTCCACCAGTGTGCAGCTTGCTCAATCTCTCCCATCTGTGTTTCCTTGATGACCTGACTTATTTTCCTATTTTAAACTCTATTAATATGTATCCATATTTTGATTGTTTTCTCTTTAAAATATAATTTTATTTAGGCCTGTGCCATCTAACATTATAGCCATTATCCATATGTGGCTATTGAAATTAAAATTAAACAAAATTCAAAATTTATTTCCTCCACCGGGATCCATTTCAAGTTTTCAACAGCCAAAATAGTGAGAGGCTACTGATGTAACAACACAGAGAAACATTCCCATTCATCACAGAAGTTTCAGGTGGACAGAGCTGATTCCAAACTCAACTCTTCTCACCTTATTCACATGATTGAATTGGCCTTTGGGTCGTTTTGTCATTGCAGAATACCTTTTCTGTGTTTATTCCATCAGGTTCTTTGTATTTAATCATTTGTCATATATCATTCACTCCTCAGTGAGATAAATGGGGTCAATGAACAACCTTATAGAAACTTAATGCTGATTCTTTGCCTGCTTTTAAATACCATCCAGTCATGTTAAGGTTCTGAGAAGAACTAATCCCAATGTGAGTTATAATGTAGGCATTCAAAACTACTTTGACATAAGCTGGGATTATTTAAAAACTAGAAACAAAACAAATTTTAAAAGAATTTAATTGTGACAGAATTTGAAACTGCGTGATGTTTAAGGAAAGCAAGCTTAAACTCAAGCTATTTTAAATGTGACCACATTTTTGACACTGAGCTCATTCTTTGTTTCCAGATTTCCCACAAATAGTATGATAATGACCTATAATTTGAGATTGTGAATTATTTATACAGATACATATTGAGATACATAGATTCAGAGAGATGATGCTTATTTGTAAATTTTAATGATTTAAAATTATGTTAATCATTTGCTGAAAAATTGAAAGTAAAATTATGTGAAAAATTATCTGCAAATATAATTAAGCATCTTTCAGTTTATCTGGCTGAGCCCTCACATCTTTCACTGGTTTACTGCAGGGCAGAAAGCCTCCAAGAAAGTCTCTGAAAAGGGAGGTGAGTGACCCTGTGTGTTCCCTGAACTATCCAGCACTTGTAATTGGTTTTATAGTTCAACATTGATCAGGTTTTTCTGGCAGCAGCTTCCTAAAAGCCTGTTCTCTAACTGTACCGTAAAATGGATCTTTACATACTCTTAAGGGCCTCTTGGGAATTTTTTGTTGTGCCTAATCACTGAAGGGAAGGAATGAAAAGTATCCTGGGACCTTCCTTCTTGAGTCTGCTAGTAAACTGTTTAGGGTCTTTCCAGGTGACATGGTCTCATTATGGTTGACTTGGGTTGTTTTCTTTAAACAGCCTCCTTTGAACTTTGACACATCCTCTGGGGAGCTAGCTGAACAAACCATTTAAATATCACTGGTCTCACCAGCCCTCTGCCACTTAGGAAGGGGTTCTCCTGGGAACTCAGAATGTTCTGCTTTTCCAGGAAGTCAGAAATCTCACTCTTTATATGGACATTGAGCTAGCCATTGTCCACATTACCCTTTCTTGGGCTCGGGTACTGATGGACCTTCCAGAAATAGGAACCAAGCGTGTTTGCATTTGCCTACCTCCACTAAAGAGCTTGGGTCTGTCTACTTGAATCATTCCAATAGTGTAGTCATGCTAAATGTGCTTTCGTTTTCCCCTCTTCATAAAATTTTCAACCTTTGAGCATGATGACAATTATTATGCTAACATCTTCTTTTGTGATTTCAAGGCACAAGTTAATTTTTAAATGTCATTTGGCTCAACTCACTGAAAAAGGCTTTTTCTGAAAACGCTTTTTTCATCCAAGAACAATTGCCAGAACTAGTGGAAGTAGATACATTAAATGTGGGTCCACACAGTGCAAGTTTTGCCTCCTGAGTTGTTATTTGGCCCACTCACTAAAATTCAGAATTAAAACTGATTACAAAATTAAGATTGACGAACATTCTGGCCAATATCTAAATGGACACAGAGAGAAACAAATTACTTCTTTTAATTTAAATCCATTAGGAAATATAATCCTCTGTGTGTTCTGAATGGATCTAAAAGTAGCTTGTACAGTCTTCTGAATTTAGGATTTTTTTTTTGTTGGTGCCTATTTCTGGTGATATATGTTGTTACGTCTTTTGTGTTCTTTGGGACAATATTACAAGAATTTCTTTTACATTTTATTCCTGAAAGCATATTTATGAGCACAGTTTATCCATAATTGTAAAGGAGGTCATACTATGTTTATTTTCATTGTGTTTTTTCAAATCAGACATACCTTTTGTACGTTTATAATATACTCAGCTCTCCATGTTTACATCCTTTAAAAACCATTCTTGATACACCACTCTGTCCGACTATGGTCTGCTCCCATGATTTCTTCTGTTTCTTGTAAAATACTAATTTGTTTTTTTCAGGAATATAATATATCAGCATTAACTATGCCGTACAGTAGATTTCTTGAACTTATTCCTCTAATATAACTGTAAACTTACACTCTTTTGCCAACATCTCCCCAGTATTCCCTACTCACCCCAGCCTCTGGCAACCACCATTCCACTCTCCACTATGTGAGCAAATTCTTTGGATTCCACATATGAATGAGATCATACAGCATCTGTTTTTCTGTTTCTGGTTTATTTCACTTAATATAATGCCCTTTTTGAAAACTGCTAAGTAAGTAGATGTAAAATGTTCTCACTACAAAATTATAACTAGGTGAGGTAATGCTTTTGTTAATTAGCTAGATTTAACCATTCCACGATGTATGTGTACTTCAAAACCTCATGTTGTTCATGATAAATACATACAATTTATGCTAATTAAAAATAAATTTGAATAAAATACTAATTTGCTTTCTAAGCAACTGAATAACAAAGGTGAGAAATGAGAAGACAGGCATTAACGTTAATGGAAATCCATCAACCCTGCCTTTCATCATATACAAGAAAATATGCCGTCTAGGTTCATGAAAATGATTGTGCCTTATTTTTAAACCTCTGGTTGTTTGATGAAGCAATGTAAATATTTGATAGGAAATCACTAAGAGAAAGCATACACACGTGGTCTACATCTAAGTACAGATTCTTAAAATTTTCTATTCCTTAAAATTGTAATTTTACCTTCATGGCTTATTGACTAATAGTATTAAAAAAGTAGCTATTTCAGTGTAAATACTCTATATTTCATATGAGTCACAGTTTCATAACATAAAAAAAATCTTATGTTGGTAGTTTTGGATGATTGTAGATTAAATATGATTTTTTTGATATGCAGAATATCCATGCTTGCTGACCTTTGGTTTAGTGATTCAACTTAATTATAGTCTACTATTTGCTAGACTTCCATCATTTATTCTTTTATAAAGTTAGAGCCTGTTTTTCTCTTCCTTACCTTAAATTATTAGACTCTAAGAGCAAAAAGGATACTCTAGAGGTAGCAGGATCTACCCACCCCAATTTCATCCCCACTTCCAAAGCAACAAATATTAAAAGTACTTGTCTATAAAACACTTACACATCATCTTAATATGTAAGTTGATTAAAATTTGCTGACTCTCATTTGACAAAAAGTAAAACAGAACAGTCTCTGAGAAGTTTGAAAACAAATGGATCAAACTTAAATCATTTCAGGTGTACTTTGTCCTATAAATATATAACTTATAAATATGAACTTATATTTATAGTATTCTATATAAATATCTTATGTGCTATAAGATTTTTATCATTATTATCTACTTACAGTAAAATTTGAGGGATTTAAAATATGTGAATACAGATGACATATCGTAGGTACCTACATATTTGTAAGATTATTGATAGTGATAGGAAGAAGCAAATTGCCAAAAAGAGGACCATTTTTTTAATGTTGTACTTTAAAACAGTGAGACAAATTATTTCACAGCACCTTAAGAAATTTTTACTAATATTTTCCAATATAATAATGTCTAAACTGAGGGTTGTATTGGATTTTTATAATACTAATATAGTATCCTTATCAGCTATCAATTTCATTGTTAATTACTAGTAATCTCAATTCCAGAGGAGCTAATTCTTCATTAATTCATGTGTCTTACCTCATGAGGCATCAGTGTTTCTGTTATAGATTTTCGTTGTCCTGTTTTTAAAGGAGTGGAATAAACTACCAAATTTAATCACTCTGGGATAAATGCACGTGTGTGTGTGTGTGTGTGAAATATAGGAATTTAAAATATTTCATATGACCATTAAGCATACAGGACAAAACACAACTCCTATTAAATCTTGTATTGTTATAACAGGCATCTATGTTATAGTGAACATGTCTTAGTAATTATCTCAAAATATTGAATGTGATTTAGAATACCTTCCCTTTGGGATATTATAAGGGAATTCTCCTAAATAGAGTATATAAATGTGATGGTCAATTTTATGTGTCAACTTGACTGGTCTATAAGATGCCCAACAAATGACCAACCATTTTTCTAGATATGTCTGTGAGGTGTGTCTGTATGAGATTAACATTTGAATCAGGCTGGGTTCAGTGGCTCATGCCTATAATCCTAGCACTTTGGGAGACTGAAGCAGGTGGCTTGCTTGAGCCCAGATGTTCAAGACCAGCCTGGGCAACATAGCAAATCCCCATCTCTGAAAAAAAAAAAAAAAAAAATACCCAGATGCCCAGGTGTAGTAGCATGGCCTATAGTCCCAGATACTCAGGAAGCTGAGGTGGGAGGATCACTCAAGTCCTGAAGGTCAAGACTGCAGTGAGTCCTGATCATATATATGGAATTGTGTGTGTGTGTGTTTACACACACACATGTTACAATCAACTTCCCAGGAATTTCTAGGGATTAGTATGAATTGTGATAAGCAAGGGACATGATAAAATGAGAACCTCCAAAATGCCCTGAGGAAATACTACACAGTTTTCTTATTTTACAAATTTATTTTATTTCACTTTTAAGGGAACAGAAAATCAATAGGCTGCAATTTTTTACTGTCAGTTGTAAAATTTATCTGTACATTTGTGTTTATTCAATCTATTTCCAGAAATATTTGAAGACTCTTTAAAGATGTAAATTAGGCCGGGCGCGGTGGCTCAAGCCTGTAATCCCAGCACTTTGGGAGGCCGAGACGGGCGGATCACGAGGTCAGGAGATCGACACCATCCTGGTTAACACGGTGAAACCCCGTCTCTACTAAAAAATACAAAAAAACTAGCCGGGCGAGGTGGCGGGTGCCTGTAGTCCCAGCTACTCGGGAGGCTGAGGCAGGAGAATGGCGGGAACCCGGGAGGCGGAGCTTGCAGTGAGCTGAGATCTGGCCACTGCACTCCAGCCTGGGCGACAGAGCGACACTCCGTCTCAAAAAAAAAAAAAAAAAAAAAAGATGTAAATTAAATGTTCCAGCTTTGTTAGAGCACTGATAACTCAAGAAAATAGTAAAAATTTATTAATGAGTTTGAACTTGAACACAAGTTTAATCTCCAATTGATGAAATATCATTTAATGTACAGACAAAAATTATGCAGCACACAGCTATCAGATAGTAAGATTAGCAAGTGGAAAATCTGGGTTCAAATCTTAATGTAGAAACTACCAAACTATGTGAATTTAGGCAAAGGATTAACCCCCTGGTATTTACAAGTAAACTGTAAATAATACTATTTCCTAGTTTATTTGTCAGCTTGTTGAAACAGGAGAAATGAAGTTAAATTATGAATGGTGGGGGAGTACAAATCATAAGATTCTCTTCTCTTTAGCAGTGGCCGGAGAACCCAATGGTCTAAGCAATTGTGATATTTTTGACCTCATGGGCTCTCTGAAGAATAATAAATTGATGCTTTATTCTTTCTGGTTTTAGGGATTGCTTCCTGTTATTTGAAAATGTATATATGTATGTAAATATATACATAAATGATATAATAAATTATGCCCTTATGTAGTATGTTTGTTCACCTTAAATTAAAAAGTAACTCTTCTCTCCCTGCAGTATTTGTATCTTTCCCCAGAAGCCAAAGATTGCCTGGAAACAGAAGCATGCTAGGAGTCTTTCCCTTCACAAATTTCTAAAACTGCTGGGACACTTGATTCTCACTTTAGGTTATCCTGTGATTTATCAAAGGATTCGTTAGGTCTCCACAAAATACTGAATTTGAAACTTGAGTAGAAAGGTCATTTACTGGACAAACTCAGGCAGTTTACATAGCTGAGTACTGGGAATTAGCAAATGAAAGTAGAGGAAAGATTAGAAAGGCCAATGTGGCAAATAACTGCTTCTCTTTAAATTGACTGTGTAGAAAACCCCCTTAGATAAAAAAAAAAAGTGCTGAGATGTTCAACAGCAATTTTTCTCTCTTTTTTTAAACAAGGTCAATTTAGATCAGAAAAATGAAATAAAACACAAATGGATCAAGACAGTGAGAAAAGAAGATTTTAAAATGTTTTAATTGGTATAAAAATTTAGAATTTAGAAAAATCAGATCCAAGAGATTTGAGTTTTGCAGTACTTAATTTTTTAAATGTGTGGGAGATTGATATTTACAGTCTTCAACTAAAATTAACCTTTTAAGTAAACAGTCAAAATTGCCCTCAAATCAGTCCAGGAATATATTATGAAGGAGATCTAATTTAACCTGCAATTGCTGTCAGTGTTTGATCCTTAGCTTTGCTAGAAAGAAGTTTTACAATTTTGGTGGGGCAGTACAATCTACAAGGTTCTCTTTTCTCCCTTGAATAATGCCTTAAACAGTTATTTGGCCTTGACACTGATACATATCTTGCTTTTTATATTTTCTTAAGTATGTGTACAATATGTATCTTAGCAACTTGTTACTTTGTAGAGAAGTATACTATTTATTGGTAACCTAATGTTTATTAATCAGTGTTAACTAAATAGAGAAGTGTAAACTTAATGACATCAAGAGGAGTGAAGTATTTGAATGTACAATCATATTAGGGTTACAGTTAGACCTAACTTGTTTAAAAATGACTTCGGTTTGACATAGACTACAGAAGAGACAAATAGTTACCACTAAACTGTAGTATCAATCTTTTCTCTAATCAAAAGGTAAGTTATCTGAAGATGGAGAGTTCCAAGACCTTATACTTACATCTCATATTTGGTTCTGTTGTTTTCCACCACTTGTTAAAGGACAAATTCTCAGGTGGATGCATAAATAAAATGTAGTTATTTTTTGATAGCAGTGACCCAGATAAAATACAATCTTGCAGAAGTATTGAAAGAATTTTTGTATGAGGGTGTATGACATTACAGCTGTCCCTCTGTGTCAGTGGGCTCCATATCTCCAGATTGAACCAACTGCAGATGAAAAATATTGGAAAAAAATAAAAAGTAACAATACACAAATAAAAATAATACAAATAAAAACATACAATATAACAAATATTTATATAGCATTTGCATTATATTCAGTATTATAAGTAATCAAGAGATGACTTTAAACATACCAGAGGATGCACATAGGTTATATCTAAATACTGTGTCGTTTAATATAAAGGATTTGAGTATCCTGGATTTTGGTATCCTGGACCCAAGTCCCCAAGGATAGTGAGGAACCACTGTAATTGACTTTAATACAAAAGCTTGGGGGAATTAAATATTTATTAACTAATAATGAGAGTAACCGTTCATCAGAAGGTAACAATTGTCTAGGTACTATTGATATGGTTTGGCTCTGTTTCCCCACCCAAATCTCTTCTCAAATTGTAATCCCCATAATCATTATATGTCGAGGAAGGGACATGTTGGGAGGTGATTCAATCATGGGAATGGTTTCCTTCATGCTGTTCTCATGAAGGTGAGTGAGTTCTCATGAGATCTGATGGTTTTATTAGTGTTTCACAGTTCCTCCTTCATGCACTCTCTCTCACCTGCCACCATATAAGATGTGTTAACCTCCGCTTCTGCCATGATTGTAAGTTTCCTGAGGTCTCCCCAGGCATGCAGAATTGTGAGTCAGTTAAACCTCTTTCCTTTATAAATTACCCCGTCTCAGGTATTTCTTTATAGCATGTGAGAATAGACTAATATAGAAAATTGGTACCACAGACAGTGCGGAACTGCTATATAGATAACCTGAAAATGTGGAAGCAACATTGGAACTGGGTAAGGGGCAGAGGTTGGAACAGTTTGGAGGGCTCAGAGGAAAACAGGAAGATGTGGGAGAGTTTGGAAATTCCTAGAGACTTGTTGAGTGGTTTCGACCAAAGTGCTGATAATAATGTGGACAATGAAATCCAGGTTGAGGTGGTCTCAGGTGGAGATGAGGAACTTCTTGGGAATTGGAGCAAAGGTCACTCTTGCTATGCTGGTGACAATTTGTCACTGCCCTAGATCTGTGGAACTTTGACTTGAGACAGATGATCTGAAATTAGAACTTATGTTTCAAAGAGAAACAGAACATAAAGGTTAGAACATTTTGCAGTCTCACAATGAGATAGAAAAGAAAAAACCCATTTCTGGGGAGAAATTCAAGCCACCTATAGAAATTTGCATAAGTGATGAGGCGCAGAATGTCAATACCAATACAATGGGGAAAATGTCTCCAGGGCATGTCAGAGATCTTGGCAGCAGTTGCTCCCATCACAGGCCTGAAGGCGTAGGAGGAATAAATGGTTTCCTGGGCCAAGCCCAGGACCCTGCTGGTGTGTGCAGCCTCAGGACTTGCTGCCCTGCATCCCAGCCACTCCAGCTCCAGCTGTGACTAAAAGGGGCTAAGGTAAAGGTTCAGCCATTGCTTCAGAGGATGCAATCCCCAAGCCTTTGTGACTTCCACATGTTGATGCACCTGCTGGTGTACAGAAGTCAAGAATTGAGGCTTGGGAACCTCTGTCTAGATTTTGGAGGCTGTATGGAAACACCTGGATGGTCAGGCAGAAGTCTGCTACAGATATGGAACCCTCATGGAGAACCTCTGCTAGGGCTGTGTGGAAGGAAAATGTGGGATTGAAGTCCCCACATGGAGTCCCCACTGGGGCACTGCCTAGAAGAGGGCCACCATCCTCCAGACCCCAGAATGGTAGATCCACTGACAACTTGCACCATGTACCTGAAAAAGCCTCAGTTACTCAATGCCAGCCCATGAGGGAGCTGCCCAAGGCCGTGAGAGACCATCTGTGCATCAGCATGCGCCGGATGTGAGACATGAGTCAAAGGAGATCATTTCAGAGCTTTAAGATTTAATGACTGCCCCACTGGGTTTCAGACTTGTATGGGACCTGTAGCCTCTTTGTTTTGGCCAGTTTCTCCCATTTGGAATGAAAGCATTTATCCAATGCCTGTGTCCCCACTGTATCTTGGAAGTAACTATTATGTTGGTGCAAAAGTAATTAAAAGTAATGGCAAAAACCCACAATCACTAACTTGCACAAACTCCTAGACAGAAGGGCATTGCCTTGACTCAGATGAGACTTAGCACTTGGACTTTTGGGTTAATTCTGGAATGAGTTAGGTTTTAGGGAGACTGTCAGGGAGGCATGATTGGTTTTGAAATGTAAAAAGGATGTGAGATTTGGGAGGACGCAGGGTCAGAATATGATTTGGCTCTGTGTCCCCACCCAAATCTCCTCTCAAATTGTAATTCCCATTATCCCCATGTATTTTGGAAGGGACCTGGTGGGAGGCAATTGGATCATGGGGTTTGTTTCCCCTATGCTGTTCTCATGGTAGTGAGTTTTCACAAGATCTGATGGTTTTATAAGTGTTTGACAGTTCCACCTTCACATATGCTGTCTCACCTGCCACCTTGTAAGATATGCCTGCTTTCCTTCTGCCATGATTATAAGTTTCCTGAGGCCTCCCCAGCCATGCATAACTGTGAGTCAGTTAGACCTCTTTCCTTTTTAAAATTACCTAGTCTTGGGTATTCATTTTCATTTTATTTATTTATTTATTTATTTATTTATTTATTTATTTAGAGATGGATTCTCACTCTGTCCCCCAAGCTGGAGTGTAGTGGCATGATCTCAGCCCACTGCAACCTCTGCCTCCAGGGTTCAAGCCATTCTCCTGCCTCAGCCTCCAAAGTAGCTGGGATTACAGGTGCCAACCACCATACCAGGCTAATTTTTGTATTTTTAGTAGAGACTGGATTCCACCATGTTGGCCAGGCTGATCTTGTACCCCTGACTGCAAGTGATCCACCCACCTTGGCCTCCCAAAGTGCTAGGATTACAGGCATAAGCCACCATGCCTGGCCTCACATATTTATAACAGTGTAAGAATGGACTAATACAACCACGTACCCCAATAACAAAGCCTCAAAATTAAATGAAAAAGTAACAAAATAGCAAGGGGAAATTGAAAGTCATAATGATAGCCATGGAGTTTTAACACAAGTCTCTCAGAAAAACAAAAAGCAAACAAAAAAAGATACAAAAGAAAAACATTTGGATTTGAAACAAATAATTAAAATTTAATCTAATAGCTATATCTAGAATCTGACCCCCAGATATCTAACAATACATATTCTTTCACATATGTTGACCACCTAAGCAAATGGAAAAAATCAAAAAATCATTAACATACAGATAGCATTGTGTTGACAAATATTTATAATTATCAAAGATGAAAATGCTACATAACTGGATTTATGGAATATAACTAATTTAGCATTTTGACATACATATTAGAAAAAATAGAAAATTAATGAACTAATGATTTAACCTGAGAAGTTCAAACAGAGAAAACCCATAGACAATAGAATAAGTAAAAAATTGGTTAAATACAAATCAAAGAAGCAATAGGGAAGACTAACAAAGGCAAAAGCAGCATTCTTGAAAGGGCTTTTTAAAAAATATGACAAGATGAATAAAGACAGATGAAGACTAACAAAGGCAAAAGCAGCATTCTTGAAAGGGCTTTTAAAAAAATATGACAAGATGAATAAATAGAAATTTTAAAAAACAAAGATTAAAATGTATTAAATTAGTATTTTATGCCATTATACTTGAAAGTTTAGAGATATTAGACCATGTTTTACAAAAGCATAATTGGCCAATATGAACTCAAAAATGGATATTCCAAATGAACCTGTAACCATTATATAAATTGAATCAGTATTATAAAAATCTGCCCATTAAAAAATTTCAGAATCTGATGGTTTTACAAATTTTTACCAAGGCTTCAAAAGCTAGATAATCTTCACTTTAGACAAACAATTCTAAAAGAAGGAAAAAGGGATAAAAGAAGAGAGAGTACTCCAGCTCATTTTATGATACTACTATAATTCTATCATCAAAAAGAGTATTAGGCAAATTATAGTGTAATCACACTTGTGAATATAAATGAAACTCATTAGCATGTTGAATCTAACAATGTATATTTAGTGTGATATTTTAGATATCTTTAGCCCACTGATAAATATTCAGTCATCTGGAGAAGGAAATTACCACTTATGGAATATCTACTATAACCAGGCATTGTGCTGGATGGATACTTTATCTATATTAGCTAACTTAGCTAAGATCCTGAGGTTTCATAGTTGATTTTTTTTTACTCTTTGGCAAAAGTACTACAATATCATCATGAATACCTTGATTAAACATCTGATCACAAAAATAAGAAATGAAATGGTGTACAACCAAAGTTTTCAGGTGGTGAATTTGTTAGCCAACCAGGGAAAATCACTTCATTTACTGATAGCAAGTTTATTAAATCACATTTTACTGCAACAGCTAAAGAATTGTATCCAGAAAAATAAGGCTTCTCAAGACCATTAGCATTATGGCAAGAATAGTGCTTGAAAGTTTGAGGAAATTGAAATATTGGTAATATTGGTAATATAAGTAGTCAGTTAACAAACTGTAGTTTCAAGGTAACTGTAGTTTCAAGTAGTTTTCCTTGCCTCTTGATTTGAGATGGTACTAATACTACCCTGTTGTTGCTTACTGGAGGAGTCAATGATAAGCTTGAAGTGACAAAATTAGCCTCTATGAATAGTAAGTGTGGAACATCTATAGGTGAAAATATTTTCAAAGTTTCAAAAAAAGTAATTCAATACAATCCGAAGTGGAACTTTCTAAGAGGTGTGAAGTACAAAGAGGGTTACTTGGACTTACTTACAAAGTTTGTTAAAACATAAAGCATATGGTTATTCCTTGAAAGAGCCATTAGCAGTTGCATTGTGGAAAACACTTCAGTATTTTATTCATGGTTAAAACAGTAGTATCATCTTTAAACTTCATTTGTTCTCATCAGTTAATCCTGTTCATTACTGTGAAATTTTGTCAGAATAGAATCTGAATATACTGAGTTGTCCTACCACACAGCAGTTTGATGGCTTCCTGGTAAAATTTTATTACAAATTATTTTTTCAGATCAGGGCTAAGGTTAAATTTTTTCTAAATAAGAACTGCCCTCAAACAGTATCAGTAAACACTCAATGGTTTTGGAAATTACTTTTTGCTGCAGAATTGGCAATGTTTCTTGTTGAATTCAATCTGAAATTACAAGATAAAACAGTACTTATATGCAAAGCTTATGCTGTGGTAAAGTCATTTTGATGATGGCTAATACTGTTTGAATCACAGTAATAGCAAATTGCTTATAAACTTCTTGTCCTATCAGAAGTTAAAACAAGAAGTAAAATCTCCATTCCCATGCAAATTTGCAGTGAATATATTTTCTGAGCACATACCACAGACTCAGTAATATTTTAGTACATTGATGCAAACGCAAAGTAAATTATCATATTTCAAATTCCTTTTCACTGTTCAGTTGAGGAGCTTCCAGTTTAAACTTTAATTGGAAGTAATTAATCTGCAATGTATTGACCTAATAAAAGGTAACTATCAGGAGAAGGATCTAATAGAATTCTATAATGACTTTTAAGTGATGAATATGCTCAATTAAAATAATATGGTTGTGACCTGATAAAAGTATTTGAAAATACATATCTGCATAAAAAGACATTTTCAAAGATGAAACACATAAAATATCACTACAAATCTTCATTAATAGATGAACATTTGCAATTAATTTTGATGAAAGGGAACACTAATGGTGAAGCTCAATTAAGAAAAAAGTGCCTTCCCAGAAAAAGAATTCTACTCTCCTCAGTAGTAAACCTTATTTAAAAAAAAAAGACTCAATTGCTGTTATAGTTTGAATTTTGTCCATGAGAATGTTGTAAAAATCTGCTTTCTCTCTTTTTGTATAAGTACCTACACATTATTAATATCTGCAATTCTGCCTTTTGGCCTGAGATGACTAAAATATTTCCTACCTTGTTCTTTGTTTAAAAATTTCACCACCCCCTGTAGTAAAGAATGAATTTAAAATGTTCTTCACTTATTTAAAATTGTTACATTAATTGCCAGTTATCCAGACATTTCATAGTCTATTACTTGAGATTGGAGGTCCTAGCTGAAGAAGGGAATGTAGAAGAAGGTTGTATGAAGCTAGGAATGATTTTATATTCAACTCAGGACCTGTGGTAATATTTAGTGGTAAAACAAACATGATTATTTAGGAAATGGACAATAATTTATTTTTCCCTATCAGCAATGATTCATGTGGAAATCACTGTAATCAAGCAATTACATTTTTACAATTTTAGATGACTTTTATGGCAATAATAATATTTCCATGTATTAGAGGTTACTTTACTTGAGTAAGTCACATTAAACCATTGTGTTTTATGTCTAACTAGTTTTGTTTTAACCACAACTAGTGTTATTAATAACATCACTTGGCCGTGCGCAGTGGCTCAAGCCTGTAATCCCAGCACTTTGGGAGGCCGAGACGGGCGGATCACGAGGTCAGGAGATGGAGACCATCCTGGCTAACACGGTGAAACCCCGTCTCTACTAAAAAATACAAAAAACCAGCCGGGCGAGGTGGCGGGCGCCTGTAGTCCCAGCTACTCGGGAGGCTGAGGCAGGAGAATGGCGTAAACCCGGGAGGCGGAGCTTGCAGTGAGCTGAGATCTGGCCACTGCACTCCAGCCTGGGCAACAGAGCAAGACTCCGTCTCAAAAAACAAAAACAAAAACAAAACAAAACAAAAAAACACTTATTTCCTGTTTCTTAAGTACTGGCTGTAGAAAAATCTGGCACTTCTCATTTATTGATTATACAATAATTGATTAGTCACTGATTATTATTGAGGCTTCCTTTGTGCCAGGCACCAACACAGCTCCATAGAATGATATGGTAAATGAGACACAAAGGGTGCCTGCATTTATGGGCCTTGCATTCTTACCTTCCGTCTAATTTTTGATAAATATAAATGTATGCCATAGTCTTTCAAAGAGAATTTACACTGCTAAAAACAAAACTTTGTACTAAGGGGCCCTACTACCTAAGGATAGATGACACTAAAAGATGATCGCAAAAACAAGTCTATTTAAAACAACAACCGAAAATGCACCATAAATAGGGGAGAAATGTTCAGCTCATAACTTAATTTGAAAAATAAAATGAAAAAGAAAATGAAGAAGTAAAATGAAAATACACATTTTCTTTTAACTGAAATTTATTTGTAACTTAAATATCCCTCAAACCTCAAAAAAATGAATCAAGAATTGGTTTTGATATGTGGAGCTTAACTTTTCAAACAGCATTGTATGTTAGCATGAACTACCTTTTATCTCTTATTTATCTTTTCAGAATGATCATAAAGCAGGTTTGCATCACTTTGGTAAAAATGTGGGCACTTATATAAATGTGGACCTAGCAAGTTGCCTTGGTGTTTGCCTTTAACCTTGGATATCAAAATATTTCTCTAGAAGTATCTTTTGTGTCATTATCCTTGGTCATTTTCTTGTTAACTGGTCCAGCTTTTCCAGAACCATGCTTCTCAGTAGCCTTTTGTGAGATTTTAGCAGGTCTCCAAGAATACTTTCCTAGACTTCACTAAATTTAGCATCTTTATAAAATTTGAATTTTTACTTGTAATTGATATGCATTCTAATCAGATCATATTGTTGGGGTTAATTAAGCCAAACCAGTCAAGTATGGGATGCACTCAATGAGGCAGAAATGAATGGTAGTGACAAATCAGTGAGGGCTATTTGGTCACTAGTGAAATATCTTGTTTGTTTGCAAATATTTTTATTTTAGCTTGATTCCTCACCTAACCCCATAGTAGTGAAGATACGAATAACAAACAGTTAGCTAAAGGACTGCTTATAATTTTGGTTTATGCACTCTATCCTGATCCTGCAGATCTGAAAGAAGCCAGGATAATGATGTCAACTGTCTTCCAGACAAAGAATAATAATAATAAGTTGGAGGTGTGAATAGCCTCTAAATGGCAGAGCTTTCTCTAGACTATGCCTGTGCTAACAAAGGTCTGAAGGAAAGTGAAAGCTGGGTCTTGGTTTGGAAGCTTAGAACATTGAGCCAGCGGTAGAGTGTAATTCACAAACTGCTGAGTAGAATAAAATCAATCTCCCTCACTTCAGAAAGAATTGGAGCCCTTGCCTCAACTGTTTCTCATTTCTAGTTAAGGATGTCAATCAACTGGGATTGACAGCAAAAACCGTCAAAATGTTACACCTTGTAATGAAATAATGATAGTCAGCCAACCAGATACTAGATAACTACACAGCTGAGAGGAAAACCCTTTCAATATCTGTTATAAAGATCTATCCTGGTACTGGGCCTCTTAAATATAAAGAAAAACAAAACTTAAAGTAGGTTCATCTGGAGACCACTACTCCTGTTATAATGCCTTTTTAATCCACTCAGAACTTTCCAAATAAACTCAATGATGTTAATGATTTGCCTCAATACAGGTTCAGTAACTTCTGTTTGCAAATGTGACATCGCACATCTCTCTTCCAGCTTGTCATGTCAGTCTCATGATTTTGTAAATAGCAGAACAAATGGAAGCTAAGTCCTGCTAGAAAAATCAAAACTTTGAAAGGCCACTACAGAAGTGGAAATACATTTCTCTCAGATGTCAGAGTTCTTGTGTGCTAGTCTCATCTCTGCTCTAATTAAATTCCAAGTGACGCTCTTTCCCTCTCATGGGACATCTCATCTCCTTTGTGGAGGTGGAGGGTGGAGGGGGTTGGGTCCTGACCTAGCTCCATCATGCTTCAAGGAGAACCAAAAGGATAAAATAACATCTCTTGTTTTAGTTCACGAAATGAATACCATTATCTGAAAATTTACACATGGTTAGGAAAAATCTGTTAAAACATTTTCAAGTTATAGAATCATTACAGTTTTGGAGCACATGTTTAGTTATGTGCTTAGTACTGTTTTATTCAAGGATTTAAATTTAATACTGCAATTTTAATAATTACAGTAAATACTTAATGTCAGCTAAGAACTATAAAAGTGAACACTTAATAATTGAAAGAAGTATCTTCTCAACACAAATGACTGAATGAAAGATTTTAAATACCTTTATAAATAATTTTTAAGTAAAAAATTTACAAAATGTTGTCAAAAAGCATACCCACCAGATGGCTTAAATATGTAGGAAAAAAAGGTTTTGGCACATGAATGTGTTTTGTGCAAATAACTACAGAGACGGCATTAAAAACACTTAAGTCAGTATTCCAAACATCTAGGTTCTCTGGGGTATTGTTTGCAGTAATCACTTACTTATTGCACTTCTAAAACAAATTCCAATGTAATATGTCAACACTTTTAATACTAATCAGCATGGTAAACATCTGCCTGAAATGAATAATAATAATATACCTAAGTCAACTCCTTATTGTGCCACTTAAATGTTGTCAAACTCTAAACATATTCCTGAAGTCATTTAGTCCTTAGTTTCCTTTTTTCTAAGTTGACTAGTTTGTACTCTAAAGTCATTAACATCACAGTTTTTTTAAAATTGCAAATTGATGGGGTCTAAGCTATCTGTTAATGAATGTAACAAATGAAAAATGTTTGTAATTCCCATCATTTTATGCTACTATGAGACGCTTCTACAACACATGGAAGACAGATTTAAAATTGAATTTTTCAAAACACACATGTTCCAAGAAAGTTTTCACCATCTCTCCGCAGCAAGAGGTGATTTCCAGAGGCTGATTCGGGCATCTGAGAGAAGTCCAAAGAAAAGCCACTCAGTTACCATTACATTGCTCATTAATCTTTCTGAGAGTAGATGTATTTGATTAAAGAGATCAGTAGCTTCTCGTGGAAGAATTCATGAATTCTTCAACTATAATTTATTGAATGCTCACATCCAAGATGCAAGAACAAATAATATTTATGTCTAATTTTGTGATGATTTTCTTTCTAGGACCCACTGATCTCAGCATGAAGAGGCAATTGGCGACTAGCTCAGGATCCTCCAGCAGCTCAAACTCCAGACCCCAGCTGAGTCCCACTGAAATCAATGCCGTGCGACAGCTTGTTGCAGGATATCGAGAGTCAGCTGCATTTTTATTGCGATCTGCAGATGAACTGGAAAATCTCATTTTACAACAGAACTGAGACAGACGACCACCGTATTCACTGAGGTCTAAATTTGCAGTTTCCACTAATGACATTTTGATTTCCCAACAGAGATACTTCTGGTCTTACCGCAGTCTTTTAAGAGAAATACTTCCATTATGCCACATTGTCCTTGATCCATAAGTGATGTGTTAAGGTGCTTCAAAGGAACTCTGACCTCTGAAGTACTTGAGATACTTTAATATGTCCAGCCTATTGCTTTTTGTTTTAGTGTGTCAGCATAAATATCAGGGGCATAAAAGGCTATCTATTCTTAATTCAAGGATAAAACAGAAGAAGCTTGTGGTATAAAACAGTAGTTCAAGATTCAGCTGAAATATTAGTGGAATTTGCTACTGACTCATTGGACTGAAAGCTGAAGTACCTGGCAAAAAAAAAAAAAAAAAAGCCAAATTTCTTGTTGCTACAGGATATAACAACAATGAAAAGGATCTTGTATTTTAAAAAAAAAAAATGTAATTTTTATAAAAAGAAAACTTGTTTTTCATTCAAACTTGTCATTTTTACTTTGGTAACTTTTTCATAGGTCCTAAAAGAAAACTGTTTTGAGAAACTACTGTAAGTACCTTTTCCACATCCCTTGCCTTCTCCTCTTTCCAAATTCTTTCTACAAAAATAACACTTGATGCTGGAAAAACCCTTGCCTACGTTCTTTCAATCATCACATCAGGAACTACTTCCAAGAAAAGCCTGCATTTCTGCACTCATGCTGATCTCAAAAACCCCACTCAACACTGCAACTTTATCATAGCAGTTTTCATCCCAGAATTTTTTTAATATTAAGACAAGACATATCATTGAAAAAAAATCACACCTTGGTTTCTTAGAGCTGCTCGTTCCTGATTGCCGCTGCTGTCTCCAGGCATCCCTCTAGCAGCAACTGGATGTAGATGACTGAATGTTAAGAGGTTGCAAGTGACAATCTGAAAATTTGCACTCTTGTGTGTAGTTTTCTTTTCATTTCCCTCAGAAATAGTTTCCAAAAAGATCATTACATCTCCTGATATGATTTGTATAATTTTCAGTTCTAGCTAAAAGTAATGTAAAGAACACTCAGCAGATGCAGCTGCAACTTACAATGAACTGTGCCCTCCTATCCCCCATATTTTATCCTTGTTTCTTATTTTATAGTGTGGGATACACATGAGTGGTGTTTTCTTTGTGCACTGAGGCAAGCCTATTTTTAAAATATTTAGGGAGAAGTACTTTCGTTCATGCTTCTCGTACAACTTTTTTCTGTCATTTGGCTTTGGTTGGATTACAGATTCTTTGTGCATTCCTGAATTTGCCTTATTTCATGTAAAATTTATGTCATTCAGTTTTTGACCATGAGTTTGAAGCATCAGTGGTATTTCTTATCTACTTGTTACATATAGTTTTTCAAGTAATGACTGTGATTGTGACCGAGTAATGTGCACTTTTTCTTGTAACTGTGGACATTGCTATGCTTTTTTCTTCTAGTGTTTCTAGAATTACTGTTCCTTACAGTTACGTAAACAAAAAACAAAACAAAACAAACAAAAAAAAACTTTTGTGATACTGTTGGTGAATATAATGTGAAAATCTTATTGAAATATGAGTATTTTGGGAATACATAGCTGCACAAACATCTTTTAAGATGTGGATTTAGAGTTTGCTTATTTAAATGAAAATTCAAAAATTGAGGGCTGGTATAATTTTCTCTGTTTTGTTTGGTTTAATAAACAGATTTCTGTGTTAAAACAATGATTGTCAAACCGTATAAACTTTCTGAGGGATACAATGCTCAATTTTTAGCCATTTACTTTTAAAATCTAAAAGGCTATTTTCTACCTACATTTAGCACAAAATTGGCACTTCAAATTTATTTCTCAAGAATATCCTAAGATCCCCCAGGGTCTCAACATTCATTCTAGTAAATAATTTATTCCAAGAATGGGTAAGGAAATTAGGAAGCCAAGACTGCTTCATCTGATTATTCAAATATGATTAGAGAATATGTTTGTATACTTTATTACTTTTTTTTTTTTTTTCAGGAGTAACCTGTTTTTTAGTTCTTCCTGATTTAACATCTTGGATGAAACACGTGCTTGTTTTAAGTGCATGTTTTATACTTTTCCTTTTGCTGTAATAGTATTTAAAGGCTTGGACAAGGTTTCTATTTTGCAAATTAACACTCAGGCTTGAATTCAGCATATACGTCAAAAATTCTTGATGGTTAAGTAGCAAAGGGAGTAAAGAAGCTAAATTCCAACAAGGTGCTCTTGTTTCTATTTCATCTTCAATTATGACTCCCACATTCACTCACCAAGGTCAAAATACCCAAAATCTGTGTTCCGTACATTTGTTCAAAAGAATGAGCATATTGGGATTCTCATCATTCCTGGGAGAGTACAAAGGTCAAAATGAAGTCCATTTTTTTTCTTTACTTATACCTGAAAAACAGCCTGGTCCTTTTTTTACCCTCTGTCACAGCAGAATAAAGAGATCACATTTCTTTATAAAGCATTTTGGAGAAACTGAGTGAAGGTTCATACTCTCATTCAAAATAGGTGATTAAAAAATAGGAAACTATCATTAACACAAAGATAAAATGGAAGCTTCTGTCACTTCTGCCAGTTAGCTTATCATACAACACCAGTTTCTTGCCACATATGTATTATTTTATCATACTTTAAAAAAGTGCCTTGAAATAACCATAGACATGCGAGCACAAAGTCACTGAATCTTAAATTGTGTAGTACAAATAATCATACTCAATGAAAAGGGCTTTAAGATATAGTATCAGCCACCATTTAAGGATTATTTACCAAGGAAATGCATTTTGCTTCCTTTACTTCTCATAATAACCTGAGATGAGCGTAGTCATTCTCCATTCTACAAAGTCATCTCCAAAAGAGGAAATGAGTAATCAAAAGCACAAGGACAGTGAAAGCTGAAGCCATCCTTTGAACCCAGGCACACCTGATGTCAGAGCCCACCCTGTTGGTCACTGTCATCTGCTCCTTCACGGGTACTAAAT
This sequence comes from Rhinopithecus roxellana, assembly GCF_007565055.1. NCBI lineage: Eukaryota > Metazoa > Chordata > Mammalia > Primates > Cercopithecidae > Rhinopithecus > Rhinopithecus roxellana. The sequence continues at coordinate 80,485,720 of NC_044569.1, read as the reverse complement.
AATTAAATTCTGCGCTTAGAACCAAGCTTTTACACTAAATTTTAGAAGTTTTATATGTACAGATAAATCATAGTTATTTATTTAAAAATGCACGTGACTTATCCAATTATTTGACTAAACACAGTTTTATTCTGCTACAGAAGATATAATTTTCTTTACGATACATTCTTTACAAATATTAAAAGCCACCATAAAACCCACCACTAATGAAAATCAAGTACACAAAGCATGAAAGAGAAAGGCAGTGACTTTTTATCAATGGGGCCCAGTACTGAATTCTGTAAGGAAAAGTAAAAGGGATTATCCAGTTGAACCCATAAAGAAAAATTCATTCACTTGAGATTTTTGCCCCAGACACTATACAGGTGCTATCCTGCTATTGTCATTAACCCTGACAGCATGAACACAAATATCATTCAAAGATTAAACTTTCTATGGCAAAAATATTTTCTAATTTAATGTGGCCCATGTTTTAAGATGTAGTTCGTAGAAAAAAAGTTCAAAAATAAAGTAGGTAGACATTATCCTATCTTTTGAAGTATGTTTGGGATGCCAATATTCAGTAAAGTAAATTGAACACAAGCTAATCTACAGAAACTTACTATATTAGTTATAGCTGTCTTCTTTCTTAAAAAAAATTCTATAAGGACATAAAATGCTATTAATAAAGTAACCTATCTCCAGTTTTAACATCAGTCATGTTCAACATTTAATTTTTTCTGATTACAAAAGAAACTTGGGAAGTACAAAAAAAAGATAAGAAATAAAAATAAAGGAAGAATTAAATGTCAGCATCTATAGAGAACTATGAGAAACATTTTATGGTGTATCTTTCTGATTTTATCTAAAATGTATATACAATTTTTTTCTGTTTTTTACCATATGTGGTCTTTTATCATAACCTAATTATATACCATACATATTTTCCAAATCAGGCATTCTTCTTAAATTACTTTAGTGATTGTGTAGTGTGACATTATGGGAGTGTACTTGTAATAGTTTTCTACCGTTGCTTCAAAACCACAAACAACAAACGTATTACATAACCAACCGTAGGTTGGGTGTTTCACGGGTCTAAAATCAATGTGTTGGCAGGCCTCTGCTCCTCTGTGAAGGCTCTAGGGGAGAATCCATTTCCTTACCTACTCCAATTTCTGGAAGCTGTTTATATTCCTTGACTGGGGGCCTCTTCCCTCATCTTCAAAGCCAGGAACATAACGTGTTCAAATCTCTCTAAAACTCTGCCCTTTTATTCCTCTTCAAAAACATTTAAGGATCCTTGTAAGTATACTGGGCTCACCTGAGTAATACAGCATACTCTCCTTTTTCTAAGGTTCATGAATTAGCAACCTTAATCCATCTGCAAACTTAATTCCAAAATCTGACATGTAACAAAACATATTCACGGGTTCTATAATCAGGATGTGACTATCTCTGGGGAACTATTATTCTGCTTACTTCTGTAATTAATTTCTTGTTTTTTCTTTTAAAAACCACTCTGTACCCAGTTGCATTTTTCCATTCACTTGTAGAAAATATCTTAAGTCAGCAGCACAAACATTTACGAATAATTGTTAGCTGCTGCACCTATAATTCTTCTTTTGTATAAAGGGTGTGATCTTTGGTAATTATTTTAATGGTATTTTTCTTGAATGTCTCTCATTCAAATTAAATGTAATAAACAAATGTGATAAAAGTGCAACTAAGTCTTTCAAGGGAAATAAAGCAGAAATACCTCTGGACCCTTTCCTCCACATTGATTCTTAGAAGGTGTTTCTGCCCAAGAGATTTCCTGAAATATGTTTGAGAAGGCTCCAACTCATTAGGAGAGAAGAGTACATGAGAATCCAAAGCTTAATTAAATTCAGAAAGCAATCCAACCACATTCATAAAACTTGTGGTAATTACCAGTGGCGTTTTATTTACTCTGAACAATTAAAAGATATATTTAATGTTAGATGTAATTAGATGACATTTCTTTTAAAAGAGAGTGTTCGGCAACAACATATCTACTGAATTTAGGATGATCAACTGAGTTTAAAAATTAAATCTCTCCCTTGATTTCTTTACTAAAACCCTTTTTATTTCCATATTAAAAATTGTATTTCGTCTCATTTACTATGTTTTTTTCCCCATTCAAGGCTATTGGCTGAAATAAGAGAAAATTAAAGATAATTTTCAGGACTGCTTTTAATACTATGAGAGAAAAAATACAGTAAAGCATAGACCACACAGACCAAATGCTATTACTAAAAGTGTGGAATTGGCACCAGTTTTTTCCCTTGAAAGTTTTAACTTCTAATATTCTCTGTTTATTGGGGAGTGGATTAGATAGGGCTGCCCATGAGAAATGTCTTCTACTTATTTAAGGCACTCCATCAGGGTGATAATACAGTGGCCAGAAATTCCACAATAGATTATTTATTCTTATTTCCTTTGCTGGTGGAAGGATTCAAAGATCTGCTCTGAGCCAAACCCATAGAGTAAGCAAAGCTCTTAGCTCATTTTAATTTTCATTCATTTAATCATTGTGTATTCTTTCCCTACGAGGTGCTGAGCATTGTGCTCTGATACAGAAAAATTACAATTCGTGCTTCAAAGAGTCAGTATCTAATGGAAAAGAGGGGCGGAAGTACAGTTGCTATAATACAAAAGGATAAAGTGTAACAATAGAACACACAATGATAGGACTGTGCCAGAGAGGTCAGGGGAGGCACAGACCCGGTCTTGGGGGCAGAAGGGTGAAGGGAGGGTGTAGTTCATTATAAAGACTGGATCATTAGGGAACACCTGGCCAAATGTTGAGCATCTTTTGAGAGAATAGGAGAAGAGAGAAACGTGTCAAATGAAGGATGTTTCAACTGCAGGAACAACAAAATGCGAGGTACAGAGGAGGCAAGGGATAACAAGTGCACAGTCACTCAAGAAGTTTAATGTTGCTGGAGGGTAGAGTTTGAGGACAAGAGATTCCTGGAGAAGAATAAAGGGGCCAGATATGTCCTGTAGAGGATGAAGAGGAACTGACATATTTGAAATAGTGGAGTGGCAAATGTGGGTTGGTCCCTTTGTAGAATATTGCATGATGGATCTGAGCAGAAACTTCTGGAGTAAGATGAAGTAACACTGCATCATAGAACCTTCCTTCCGTCACCCAAAGTGAAAATGATTGCATGAGCAGCATACTCACACGGAAGGAAGGAAGGGTCTTTTTGCTGTAAGCATTATATGGTGGGAGCCAGAAAAAGTCAGAAAATGCCACGTATTACTGCGACCACCTGAGGGCTCAACAAAAGCGAACCAATGCAAGTCTGCTCATAAGTGTGTATATATATATATATATATATATATATATATATATATAGAGAGAGAGAGAGAGAGAGAGAGAGAGAGAGAGAGAGAGAGAGAGAGAGAAGGTTCTTAGCCTGTAAGTGGCTTTGGGAAGGATACATCAATTAAGTCTGGCGGGGGAAAATTTCTGTGAGAAATCCTGTACCAACATGACATTGGAGGCACCAGTCAGGAGTACAACTTCCTATTGAATTCTAAGATAATATATAGAAATTCGAATTTGACCTTTGGTGTTGGCAGTATCTGCAGCTAGGCTGAATACTAATGAACAGAACGAGGATAATTGCTTTAGGAGTGGCAGAGGCACGCCGTCGAATTCCTGCTGATCTAAGGTCCAGCATTATGCTGTCTGCATGGGATGCATACAGTATGAGTGATGCAATGTTTCACCTTGTCCCATCTTCCAAAGAAAACACTACCCATGAGGAACTGTCATTTCACTAGTAAAACCAAACTAAACTAAAAGCCAACGTGAATACCATATCATGAGTTTGCAGCTTCATTGCCAAACTAGTCCTTCTCCTACACCACTAAGGAAACTGATAGTTTTTTTCTTCCAGTCTTCCGAGGGGCCCCACATTCTCTTGGGCTGGCATAGTGTATAAGGCACCCACCCTGCATTGCTACAGCGGATAGAAAATGTGTGCAACAATAGACTGCTCTGTTTTTAGGAACCCTTTGAGAAAGAATGCTTATAATTAAAGATTTGCCATAAGGTGACATCATTATAATATAGGGTTGTCAAATGAGGTGAAAACGTGTTTCCCTGCTCTTGTGGCTTATTTTAGCAAGCACAGCATTTATTGAAGAAAAAATGTTTTATTGGAAGATACTTTAAGTATAGTTTCTTTTTTTTTGAATTTTTGTGAACTCTTCTCCCGTCTGCCTTCCTTTCTTCCTATAACGTGTCATGTTGTTTCTTTAACTTTTGTTTATATTTAAGGGGCATGCTCTTTTTAATTTACTATTTGTCCTAATGCGGTATGATTAAACTCTCCTTGACATCTCTTTCCCCTCGTCTGAAATGTACACCTTTCCTTTTCAGGTTAGCAGCTGAAGTGTTGGGTATTTGAGTTCTATGCACAGAGAGCAGAGGCATGGGAGGTGTTTCTGGCACTGAGCCTGGGGCTATAGTCTCTGATATTCTTCTGCCATTTCACTGTTAGTCCAGAACTCACTCCACTTGGGCAGGACTATGTGGGATCTGTATTTGGGGAAGGGGAATTAGCCTTCAGATTCCCAAATTCCCCGTCTCTGGGTAGACTCTTAGAAGCTTGGCTTTTGATAGAGGCAATAAGACCCAAATATATATTTCTCCTAATCCTTTAACCCTTCCCCTCTGTAGCTTTGCCTGTTGTCCTCCTTGTCAGAAGGAAGATACAATAAGACAAGCTGAACTCATGAATCCTGGTCCCTGTGTTGTTGATGAGTGGTGGGGAGGTGGGTCACAGTAGAGGAGAAAAGAAAGAGGATGAGACAGGAAGGGGGGTGTCCCAGCTGAGATCCATTTATTTTTGTAGGAAATTTGCCCTGGGTACCACCATCCTCCTGACTTTACTCTTCAGCCCTTCTTTTCTTGCTGGAGAACACACAAAATGGCAAGTCCTGATTAATTTTCTACTTAGGGAGACCTGTTGTGAGGACAGGGAGGTACTGATTTTTCTCCATCTGGGCCTTATTGTTTCACATTGCATTTCTAAGAGTTATTTCTTTTATATGTCACAAACATATGCTATCTATGTTTTTCTACTAATTTCTGATACTCATTTTTTGACACTTATAATGTTGGAGATTTTTAAACCTAGATATTTTTGGTTTTCTCTCCCCCTTCACCTGTAGGTTTTTTGTTTTGTTTTTGTGTTTGTGATTTTTTTTTGTCTTTTTCATAATAAAAATTCATTAGGAAAGTCATTCAACCAGGATATATTAAATGCTTCTAACTTGCAGAACCCCATGCTTCTCTGGAGTCAGAGTTGGGAGATTAGATAGAAAAGAAATCTATGTTTATGAAGGATCTGTAAGTCACCAGTGAGTATTTTGGCACCAGGCCCTATGCCAACAGCCACTGAACTAGATCTGTTTGTCCATGTGTAAAATGAGAGTAAGCTCTTTCTCAAATATAAAAGCAGTAAATATAAAAGCAGGTTTTGCTGTACATACTGAATAGATTCCCAGAGTGCTATTTCTTTTTTGCATTTCCACTTGAAGCTCTCAGATACATTGTTTAATTTTAGAAAATAAGAACAATTATCTCCACTGGCCAGTATAACCAAATGAAGGCAAAAGACTTATGAGCTTATTCCAGTATTTGATAGGAAGATGCATTTGAGCCCTACTTTGCACTCCTAGGCAGCAGAAGACATTCATAAATGCTCCAAAAGTTGCTTACATGAGGTCCCTATTGGGACTCCAGGTACACCAAAAACAACAAAGCCATAGGTTTATTTTCAAATTTGCACCAGATCTAATTTTCAATCTGCTCACTATTTTGGACATGGTCATTTAGCAATGGGAGAAAGGAACATTTAAAAAAATATAAACTATAATACTTAAAATTTTCTTTCACATTTAAATCCCATGTGGGTTTTTTTCTCCTTATTTTTGTCCATGAGATAACTGAGGCACCTACAGCTTAACCACTTGTCCATTGTGGCACATTAGTAAGTGGTGGAGATGTGATTTTAGCTCTTGCCATCTGTATATAGAGGCCATGATTTGGTTACTCTTCAAACACACGTACAATGCATTCCATATTTCTATAAGGAGCTCCCACCAAAGACAATAAAAACTTACCTCTTTTCACTGTTTTAACTGAAAAAGTAGAGATAATGTAGGATTTACTACATTTTCTGCATTACCAGAGAGGAGTGCCAGGTAACAGTCTGATGCCCTGGTCCATAATAGCATGAAAGGTAAATAAAATCTCAGGGCCAGGAGCGGTGGCTCATGCCTGTAATCCCAGCACTTTGGGAGACGAAGGCTGGCGGATCATGAGGTCAAGAGATTGAGACCATCCTGGCCAACATGGTGAAACTCCGTCTGTACTAAAAATAAAAAAATACTAGCTGGGCATGGTGGCACATGCTTGTAATCTCAGCTACTCTGGAGGTTGAGGCAGGAGAAATGCCTGGACCCGGGAGGTAGAGGTTGCAGTGAGCCAAGATCGCACCACTGCCCTCCAGCCTGATGACAGAGCAAGACTCTGTCTCAAAATAAATAAATAAATAATATATATATGTATACACATACACACACACATATATGTGTATACACACACACACACCCCATTATCTTGGGACCCTAAACTCACCAAGCAAAAGGGAAAAGTTAAGCTTCAAAACAGAGCCATGTAAAACTCTCTGCCCTCCTTTTGTTCCTACACAGATAGCTGCAAGACGGAAGGCCACATATCGCCTCAGGTAGCCTCCCTCACCCTGGCAGTGTAAATGCACACCTTATTTTCACAGGTATAGGGAAAAGACAAGACTAGAAATCATCCCTCAGCCCACTCTGAGACAGATGCATATTTGACTTTTTCCTCTACTTTATGTTTAGTTTATCATACGTAAAATGCAGATTTACTGAGCTAGTGATAGATGAATAATTGATTGTTTCTCTTTCTCCTCCTGCTTGCTTTTTCCCTTTTAAATATTGAAGTCCTCAAAACCCTCTTTGGAGCACAGGCCACAGATCCTACTGTAACTTGCATCTCTTTTTCCCAGGTGTATCCTCAATCTTGGCAAAAGAAACCTCTAAATTGATTGACACCTGTCGCAGACACTTACTGGTTTACAATAGCTAGCATTCCTTGTGCACTGCTATGTATCTACTCTGTTTTAGCGGGTAGAACTTCTTACACCTTTATCATGTTTATGAGGGAGGTGGCATTTTTTTCATATTACAGATGAACTTAGCTTCCAGGCTATCCTTCCTCTAACAATTTATTGCTTATCAGTGAAAAATCCTAATATTTATATACAGCTTCAACATATGATTAGAAAATAAAACAAATTCAACATGAACACAAATACACATGCCAAATCTCGTTTATTCTCTAATTCTAAAATTATGCCATTTAAATGCCATTCTGTATCTCTCTGATCCTAAACAATTCTTTATCCTAAAGCAGTATTTTTCACAAAATGTCAGCTGTAAGTGTATGGTATAAGCATAAGCTTTCTCTCTTCACTAGCATAAAACACCCCCACTCTTCAGCCACAACAAATAGATAGCGCCTAGCACTGTGCCAGACACTGTGGGCTGGGTCAAGTCTCAAGGACAAATTAAGGTAAGACAGCCCAGCAGGCCACAGGCTTTTTCTGTGGGCTTCTAGTTCTCTTTCTCCTCATCCTCTCTTATCACTGTCACGTCCCCAGTGTGCTTCTCTGGGTGCCCAGCTAAATAGTTCAGGCAATGAGACGTGTCTATGGTGGCAGAATTACCTGGTGAAGGCAGGTGATTCTTGCTTCTTCTTCAGGAGAAGGATCCCTCACTTGTTTTTTTGAGACAAAGTCTTGCTCTGTCACCCAGGCTGGAACACAGTGGTGCCATCTCAGCTCAGTGCAACCTCCGCTTCCCAAAGCAGCTCTCACTTCCTCGTTTTATGCTAATCCACATCCCCTTACGCCAAACAATTCTTTATCCTGGAGTAGTATTTATCAGTATCAGCTGGAGGACCTAGGGTGCTATGTGTTAAAGTTTAGACACCTGAGGGCCATCACAGCTGTATCTGAAATCAGAGAGGAGGTAGGTGGGGGTGGGGGATGGGCATGATAGTGTAGTTAGGGCACAGCAATCTCTCATCTTAGTAAGCTAAGCTCTCCCAGGTGATGCTGAGGCAACTTGATTGCCTTAGAAGTTCTAACCCGGACCAGAGAAAGCGAATAGATGGGCCAGTAAGTGGGCATGTTTGAGGAAAAATGAAGTGATGGCCTGAGAGCCCAGAATTGAGATATGTTCCTAGAAAGTTATTTTGCGGAGAAGCTCTTAGATCCATGACTCCTACTTTTCTCACAAATAAATCACCCAGCTGTCTCCCCAGAGACCCCAACCTATCCCTTAGCAGCAATCCTGTGAGGAAAGGATGGCCCAGGCAGTAAATCTCTTCTGGTTTATAACAGAAAACGCTAGGTGGTTGGGAGTGTTCCTATCTCTTGGACTGAGTAGAGACATATTTTTGGCACACTGAAAAAGATCAGTAAATGCTTTTTATCACAGAGTTATTGCTACATTTGGGAGCTGAATTCCATTATAACATACTCTAATTACTTATACTTTTATCAATATAGTCATAAATATACATATATTCTGAACAAGGGTCATCAAATTAGGGCCAGTGGACAAATCTAGTCTGCCTCCCATTATTGTAAATAAAGTTTTATTGGAACACAACCATGCTCATTCATTACATGCTGGTTATAGTTGTTTTCACGCAATAACAGAGTAGATACAAGAAAGACAATATGGCCCACAAAACCAAAAATATTTATTATCTAGTCCTTTACAGAAAATGTTTGTCTAGAGGATTATATTATAGATTATAGCTCTCTACCACTACTGTATGCCAGGTGCTTTACTTGGCTCCCTTGTACATTATCTTTACTGTTCTCAATAACCTTCCCAGTTGTTATGATCACGATATTGCAGGGGAGGAGTGTTAGACAGGTCAAGGGATCTGTTTAAAGCAGACATCCAGAATTCAAACAGTATTTTGTTTATGTTTTCTGACTGCAAGTCTTTTATGAGCTGTGCTAGGGATATAATCACCATGTTACACTTTTAATGGGAAAAATTGTTCTTAACGCAAAAACATGACTCTAAAGAAATGTGCTATGGGAAAGCAGCCCATATGAAATTTGGGGAACTGACTTTCAGTCCCTAAAGATTCTTTCCTGATAATCTGGCTACCCCATCATCGTGTACCCTATTTCATTTTTATTCCAGTAATTATAAGTGCTTGAAATTATTTTATTTATTTGGCCATGTTTGTGGATTGTTTTTCTCCTCTCAGTAGAATGCAGGATCCTTGCAGGCAGAGTTTTTCTTCAATTTGCATCTGTAACCCAAGAGCTGGGAGTGTGCCAGGCACAAGTGTCACTGTTCAGCAAGCATTTGCTCTGTGGCTCCTTAGTTAATAATAAACGTTTATATTGTCTTCTTGTCTTAAAATACAACATCTGAATAGAGACTGTAATGCATAGCAAAATTTGTCTTGCTTATTTGCCAACGATGGAAAATTCTTTTTTGAAATGCTTGGAAGCACTCTAGAGGAGAACTGGGGTAGGTGTTGCTTTGTTGCGATGCAGCATTTTGAAAATTATCACAATATCTCTTTAGGGGATTCAGTGGAATAAACCAGGATCATATACACCACGAAAACAAACCACCACCAACAACAGCTTTTTAATCACTTAAACAGCAACTCGAAATGAACATGATACTGCTCCTCATTTAACCCCTTAGAAGTGTGAGTTCACAGATTGCTACATCCTGCCCCCTACTGGAAGAGAGAGTAGTGACAAACAGGGACTAGCAAGAGCACTGAAGCTTTTTTACCAAGAAACAAAATGTTTCTTTTTGCTGGAGTAAATTACATGTTGCAACTGCTCTTCCCTGCCCCACATTCCTTTCTACTTCCAAAGTAAATAAATAGTAAAGCAAGTGGAGTGAGTAAAAGATGGCTACCAGTAAAATAAAGAGAAAAGCAAACCTATATATAGGACACGTTTTGAAAACAAAATTAATCTTGTATTTATGTAGAAGTAATTTTAAAGTGTGATTTGTTTAATAATTAACTCTCCACCTCAGTTCTTATCATCTGGCACTCTGTTGAAGAATATAATTGGAAAGGCTATCTAAATTAAGCTTCCAAAAATTAAACTTCTGAAAATTAGAGGTAGCATATATTCATATTTACTTGTATTAACTCATATTTAGTGCAATATCTTTAATGTTTAACTCATAGAGTAAATGCCATGTCTAATATGATAAATATAATAATAAAATATATAAAGTCCTTGATTTTAAAAATGCATATTGTATAAGATACAAAGTTTCTTTTGTAGAGAAGACTGATTAGTTACACCTGACCTTAATGTTTTCTTCTGGCCTCATTGTCCCTTCCAGTTTCACAGCTCACCCTACCAAACCTCACACATATGTCAGGATAAAGCAAGCTATCCGTATCCCGTTACCCTGTGCTTACCTAGATAAGGACACCATCCTATAAACCAGCACACTGACCTCTACCAGTATATAATTTTTTATTTAATCAACAATATGCACTACATCTTTTAAAGCATTAGCTAAATAAGCCAACTATACACTGATTTGAAGGAGGCGCTTCCAAAATCTCGCTGAAAACATCTGATATGAGCAAGACCGTCTAAAAGACAGGTAACCGAGATATCTTCCAGTACCTTTAAATTCTGACCCTGTGCTAAGTTCCAACATCACAAAACAAAGTGTCTGTGCTTCCAAACTATAGGGTAATGCTGTCTCTCTAACTTTAAAGGAGTAACAAAAGAAGTTGCATGTAAAGAATGTATCTTTTGGAAAACCAGCATCATATTTTTGATTTCCATGTTTCCATTACATTACCCAGTCCAAGGTTCTACCAAGTAAGGTTATCTTAGAATCAGGGCAAGGAAAAGCTTTTATCTGTTGGTGGGCTCTTATTAGATAGCAAGAAGAACCATTATGGTTAATAGCATAGACTATAGAGTCACATTGCCTGAATTCAGATTCCAGCTCTCTCTTGTACCATGTTACCTTGAGCTAGTTATGTTAACTTCCTTTGTCTTAGTTTCCTCATCTGTAAAATGTGGGTGTCAATAGTACTTGCCACATAGGGCAATTGTGAAAGTAAAAGAAGTTCATATGTAAAAAGTCCCTTGGAACCAGACCTGGCACATAGCCTTTGAGAGACGTCAGCTGCAACCCAAATTTGTTTCTGCATCTGACTCTGTTGACAGAAGGCTCAGAGCTACATGTCAATTCTTCTGCTGTAACTGATTCCAGACACCTGCTTCTTCTTTCTCTCTCTCCCTCAATTTACTTATTTATTATCGTTGCTCTGTTTCGTATCATTTTTATTAATATAAGCTGATGAACTATTTTAAGGAAATGAACAAGAATGAAATTATTTATTAGGTGGACTAAACTGAACTTGTCCTCTTTGGTCAATTATTTCAGTCCAGATTACTTAATTTTCTGCTTTATAAAATACTCCTAAATTAGGTCACATCAATTTCAGAAAGCACATCTTAGAATATACATCTTCTATGTGCATGAAAATCCAGAATTAAAGAAAAAAAAATCTTGTCTTCATATGAGACTTCTTGGATGACATATAGGTGTTAACAGTTTAATACATGCATATAGAGATACCTGTTAACATGTCAAATATGTTGATAGGTTTCCATGCTCACTGAGACTCACATGGATAAGGAATGGAGCAGAGAGCAGCTATACTCTACTGGCACTGTGCTGGGAATAATTTGAAATCAAGCTTCTCTTCTGCAAAGCCCCATTCTAGTAAAAAGGTGCAAGAGGGAAATCAGTACAGAGTGCAAGTTCAGCGGAACAGGTTGATCTGGTTTGCTGGAGACTCTTAGAAGCCTCCTGGGAGAAATGTGGATAAAAGTTGTTGAAATAGATAGATAACTCCAGGACTTAAGCTCTCAAACACAAATGAGGAACAAAGACCAGCTTTACCTCCTGGGGAGTGCCTTCTCCAGATAAATGCAGATAACTCATCAAGGCCTCTGCCTTGAGTACTTAATTGCTGGAGAGGGAACGTTTGGGCTGCATAACAAAAAGCATTACTTTTATTTTCTCAGATCAGCCTTAAGGAAGTGTCCCAAGTTTCAAAGGGAACGCACCTGAGACAGGAAAAGTAAGTTAATGAAGAGTTGTAATAAAAGAGGCATCAGAAGTTGGGGGAACAAGGCTATTTTATTGGAGACATTGAGTGGGGATGGCAATGGGATTAGCAATAGAGAAAGAAAGCAAAAAAGCATGCATTATCCCTGTTGACTATCAGTAAACCAAATGTGGCTCAGAATGTCAGTCAGGAATACCCACAGAGTAAAAATGTGTTTAGGAGTGGAAAGAAAAGAAAAATCAAGTCTTGGGATGGCAGTGACTTGACTTTTGGTGGTTCAGAGACAAACTCTAATATTCTTTGTCAACTGAAAAATGGTGAGGTTCATACACTTGGAAAGGAGAGCTTTGATTCTCATAAAGTGTTGCAGCCCCCAGGGTGGCCATTCTGACAGTCTGGGAAGTGTAGCCTCTGGCCAGAAGCCAGAAACAGATACACTGAGGTTGAGCCAACTAGGACAGGGATTTATGCTGAATGGGGTGGGCAAATATACATATTCAATCATCTATAAAAGGAGTCATGAATATTTATGAACGGAGAAACATGCTAATGTACAACTGGGTTTCATGTCTCATGTGGTTCCAATGTTCAAGAAACGGCTGAGTTCACATGATCCAAGGGTAGAGTATTTGGCTCTCTGATGTCAAAAAGTGAAGCGGAAGAGAGGAAAGTTTTCGCTGTGCATCCTCTGAAGACTGGTCGGAACTACTGCTTCTTTGGTGGTCTCTTATCAAGAAGAAGTTTCTTCTTGGTAGTCTCTTATCAAGTTTCTTTTGCCAAAACTGCAAAGAAGGGGCAGTAGCCAAGCAGTTGGTTGATATCCACAGTGGAATCTCTTGAAAAGGGCTGGTTTCTGCTTAGCTTTTAGGGAAGAAAACCTCATGTCAGTCAGGGGGAGAGGGGAGATGATGACAAGATGTATTGGGCCTTCCATTCTGTCTCATGGCCATGAACTCACTTTTAAGGTTTTCCTTGGGTCCCTTTGGCCAAAGGTTGGTGGTTGTGTTGGGGGGTGGAGAGTGTGTCTGTATAGTTGGTCCTGGGGCAGATACTTTTATTTTTATTTATCATCCTTGTTATTTTTCCCTCTTCAGTGGTAAAAGCTGGAATGGTAAGTGCTGTAAAGAAGATATGCCTCGCAGGACTCATTTGTTAGAAGAAGAGGCAGTCTGCAATGTAAAGTCAGCAATCCCCACTTGTAAATGTTATTTGTTCCCTACACCACACTAAAGCAGGACTCAGTACCTCTTCTCACAACCCAGGAGGAAATCTCTACAACCTGATTAATTGTAATCTCTATAGTATGATTAATTGTAATCATACTTCACAGTCTCATTTGGAATATGGGGACAAGGGGAAGTTACAGCACAGCATTACTAACAAAATACTTAGTTTTAACCAGATGTGCCTGTTTGTTTGTTTTAATTCCTCTTTCCCTATACTATCAACAGTGTGTTTTTAATCTATCTAACCTCACTAAATTTTGTCTCCTGTCTCCTGGATTCCCCTCTCAAATCTCAAGTGTCTCTACTATTTATGGATCAAACAATACCCTCAAGTCTGCATCTCTACATCATCATCACCACCGTGATGATCCTCACGGTCCTGACCATAGCAAACATTACTGTGTGTACTTTTGTATCCAACACTGGTCTAAAGGTCGATTCACTTAATCCTCACAAACACTCAATAGGTTAGGTTTTATTTATATTGTGTAATTGGGAAACCATTGGAAGCAATAAAAACTTATAATATCATATTTATTTATTTGTTTATTTTTATTTATTCCTGTATTTATTTTTTTGAGATGGAGTCTCACTCTGTGGTCCAGGCAGGAGTACAATGGTGCAATCTTGTCTCAGTGCAACTTCTGCCTCCCAGGTTCAAGTGATTATCCTGCGTCAGTCTCCTGAGGAGCTGGGAGTACAGGTGCATGCCACCATACTAGGCAAATTTTTTTGTATTTTTAGTAGAGATGGGGTTTCACCACTTTGGCCAGGCTGCTCTTGAACTCCTGACCGCAAGTGATCTGCCCGCCTCGGCCTCCCAAAGTGTTGAGATTACAGGCATGAGCCACTAAGCCTGACCAAAAGTTTATAAATTGATTTTTATACTACATAATATTAAGTAATAAAATAGTTATAGCACAGTACAACTCAAACTTTGAAAGTCTGGGACTCTTCAAGAAAGTATTTATATAGAAAGTAAGCTGAGTTTTAAGAGATGTAAGCAGTTCAACAAGGAAAACAGACACGATCACTACAGGCAATGCATTGTTTAGGTTGACAATGGTAAGAAGTTTTATTGAAGGACAGATTATTTGAGGAGGAATGATTAGTGATGTACCAAAACAACAAACAAACAAAAAAATTGAGGCAAAATAATAAGTTTGATTTTAATGCCAAATAAATACATGTGATCAATTTTAAGTAGAAGGAATTTAGAGATTTTCAGCACAAAAATTATATAATCAAATTTATATTTTGGAAAATTCACCCAAAGTGAGCAATGGAGGACAAATTGGAGGAGGTCGAAAAGTGTGTAGGGTGGTGGTGCTGGATGTAAACATATAAGTTAGGCCACTATGATTGTTAAAAAAAAAAAACAGCTTTAGTTTAATCCTCAATTCCAAATGTCCAAAAGTATCTGCATTCCTTTTTTCAGGAAAGGCAAGTGATGGTAACAACCATTCAACCATTTCCTTAGCCTTCTTTTTCTTTGTTTCTCCAGTTTTTCTTGTGTATTCTAAAAGAATGATAGTATCAGAAACCATTCAAAGTCAATCCATTTCTTGCTTTGAATCTATTTTCCTCAACTTCAAATTCCTAGACTTAGAGTCATTTAGTCATTGATTAAGCAAATGCTTACTGGGTATCTACTACCCAGCAAGCATAAAAGTTTATTTCTTCCTAATTTTCTGCTCCTTTAAGATAAACTGTTACCTTTTGGGGAGATCCAGCCTCTTAAGATCTTGGGAAAAGACAAGGTAAGAGGATGAATTGCTCATTGAGGGAAACCATCATATGAAAAGACTCACTCACTCACTCACTCTCTCTCTCTCTCTCTCTCTCTCTCTCTCACACACACACACACACACACACACACACACACACACACACATTTAATGACCACCTCCTGGAATCCAGGAGGTTACAGGGAAATACAACATGGACCACACGGAAGCAGATTAGAAGCTAGGCAAAGAGGTCATCTTGGGTAACCCCAAGCTCTAATGAAATAATGTGTAGCCTGTAAACCACATAATCTTTCTGTGATAACTGTTTCCCTGTGTTATGCTCAAGTCTTCTGAAAACTCTTGTTTCAAAGTTCCAGTAGTCTCCATTAAGGAAGGATACCAGTTGTCTTATTTCCATACCTGGACCCTGTGATCAAAGAGAAGGAGTGCCCCCTTAAGGCCAGTGAGGTAAAGCAAGAATTAATTTAAAAAGTGAAACTTGTAAGAAAAAAGTTAATAATACTGTGTTGTTCACTTGAAATGTGATAAGAGAGCAGATTTTAAGTGACCTCACCACATACCTACACAGATACACACACTCACCCTCACACAGTGGTAACTGTGGGTGGTAATGAATGTATTAATTTGATTGTGGTAATCATTACACAGTGTACACATGTATCAACTCATCATGTTGTACACCTTGAATATATACAACTTTTGTCAGTTAAAATGTTTTAAAATAATTTTTTAAAAATCCCAAACAAATTCAAGGCCAAGGACTTCCAGTTTCAGCCACAATATATAAAGAGCTTAGAAGTCACTCCTCCATACATATAATAAGAAAAAGCTGGACAAACTGAAAATCAGTGACTTTCCTTGAACACATCAAAGAACTCAAGGCTAACTTCTACCCAGTAACCTGAAGAGAGAGGTAAACACAAGCCATCACTAAGACTTGCTTATCCGGAGCAGAAGCCATTCACATAAACTGGTAGAAATGCTTAAATGGGAATTTCGACAATTTTCTGAAGGCTAAATGTGGACGACTGAAATCTTGCCTCGGCCTCCCAAAGTGCTGGGATTACAGGCGTGAGCCACCACGCCCAGCCTAAATTTTTTTTTTCTTTTTTTAAAAACTACAGGTAGGCATATATATTAAAAATGTAAAAAGAAAACACAAAGATAAATACAAAATCTTAGGGATTACACTCAGGAGAGGGCCCACTTTCAGGTATTTTCTCTCCAGTAGCCCCATTCAGCTCTCATGGCGAAGATCCACGCAAGATCCCCAGATGTCTTAGGCAGGAAGAAAAGGAAGGTAACCATTGTGAAATAAGCAGGGAGTTCTTCATAACAACAGTTTCCTCCTCAGGAGAAAAATCCTTACCAGAGACTTATCTCAGCTGGGGAAGGGACATTCTTGCCATTTCATACCCTCATCCTTCCTCTCTCAACTAAAGAGTTGAGGGGACACTATACAGCTGGAGAAGAGTTGAGAGGCACTATACAGCTTTGTGAAGATTAAAGCCCGGAGACAAAGGACCACTAAAAGACTAAGATTTAATCTTAACATTAAAGAATGTTCCCCTCTCCCACCTAACTTTTATACCAATAGGGTTTCGGTACAACAGTAGAGTGCAGCTAAACAACCAACAGATAGGCTGTTATTCAATGGAGGAGAACTTATGAAACCCCACATCAAGGAAAAAAAAAGGCAAAGATACTAGAGGAGTTTTAAGATTCTGATATCCACAGTTACAACAAACATTAAATGCGGTCCAACTTCTAGACAAATAATAAATCCTCACACTAAAAGCCTATTCACTTGAGTTCATGCTATGGACTGAATGTTTGTATCCTCCAGAGTTAATATGTTGAAGCCCTAAACCTCAATGTGATGGTATTTGGAGGTGGTGCATTTGGGAGGTAATTAGGCCATGAGGATGCAGTGCTCATAAATAAGATTAGAACCCTTATAAAAAGAGACACAAGTGAGATAATCTTACACTCCAACATGTGAGGATATGGCAAGAAGGTTCCTGTCTGCAAATCAAGAAGAGGGCCCTCACCAGGAATCAAATCAGCTGGCATTTTGATCTCTTACTTCCCAATCTTCAGAAATGTGAGAAGTAAACTTTTGTTTTTTAAGCCACTCAGTCTATGTCATTTTTGTTATAGCAATCCAAATGTAGTAAGGCAGTGCTTACTACCCAACAAAATGTGTCTGGCTTTCAACAAAAAACTACAAGGCAAGGAAAACACTAAGAAAAAAACACAATCTGAAGAGACAAAACAAGCATCAGGACAAAACTCAGAGAACAAATCAGATAGTCTGATAGTTCAAACTGTTAGACAGGAGTTTCTTTTTTCTTTTTTTTTTTCTGAAATGGTGTCTCACTCTGTCACCCAGGCTGGAGTGCAGTGGTACGATCTCGGCTCACTGCAACCTCCACCCCCTGGGTTCAAGTGATTCTCCAGCCTCAGACTCGCAAGTAGGTGGGACTACAGGCACACGTCACTGTATCCGGCTAATCTTTGTATTTTTAGTGGAGATGGGGTTTCGCCAGGTTGGCCAGGATGGTCTCGAACTCCTGACCTCAGGTGATCCATCCAACTCGGCCTCCCAGGGTGCTGGGATTACAGGCAGGAGCCTCTGCACCTGGTCCAGACAGGGAGTTTAGAATAACTGTGATCAATATGTTAACAGCTCTAATGGATAAAGAAAACAATATGAAAGATTAAGAGCATAAGGTAAACAGAGATGTAGAAACTCTACAAAAGCATAAAAATTAATGCCAGATGTCAAAAAACTGTAAGAAAAATGGAAAAGTCTTTGACAGGCTAATCAGTAGACTGGATACAGATGAGGAAAGAAACAGTGAACTTGAAGATTGGACACACGAGATGATTTTCCAAAAATGAAATACAAGAACAAACAATATTTTTTAAAAAGTCTAGGAAATGTGGACCAGTTTTAAAAGTTATAACATACATATAATTGAAGTATCAGAATGAGAGGAAAAAAACATGAAGCAGAAAAAGTATTTGTATTAATAATGACTTGAGACTTTCCAACATTTATGACAGAAACTGAACCATATATACACATAGCTTGATACAAGCATATAAAAAAACACAGATTTACCAAAGAGGTAAATATGTGTGTGTATATATATTTATGTTTATATTTATATATTTATATGGAGTCTCGCTCTGTCGCCCAGGTTGGAGTGCAGTGGTGTGGTCTTGGCTCACTGCAAGCTCTGCCTCCCAGGTTCATTCCATTCTCCTGTCTCAGCCTCCTGAGTATCTGGGACTACAGGCACCTGTCACCACATCTGGTTAATTTTTGGTATTTTTAGTAGAGACGGGGTTTCACTGTGTTAGCCAGGATGGTCTCAAGCTCCTGACCTCATGATCCACCTGCCTCAGCCTCCCAAAGTGCTGGGATTACAGGCCTAAATTTTTTTTTTAAAAAAACTACAGGTAGGCATATATATTAAAAATGTAAAAAGAAAACACAAAGATAAAGACAAAATCTTCCTAATTTTCTGCTCCTTTAAGATAAACTGTTACCTTTTGGGGAGGTCCAGCCTAAATTTTTTTTTTTTTAAAAACTACAGGTAGGCATATATATTAAAAATGTAAAAAGAAAACACAAAGATAAAGACAAAATCTTGAAATAAGCCAGAGGAAGAAAACACAACCTTATCTATAGGGGAACAAGAATAATAAAGTATACTTGTCAGAAAAATGTAAGCAAGAAGAGGGGGAGTAAAATATTTAAAGATTTTACAGAAAAAAAATCCCAACATATAATTATATGTATAGCAAAACTATCTTTCAAAATCGAAGGATAAATAAAGACTGTTTTAGATAGAAAAACAAAAACTGAGAGAAATCATTGCCAGCTGACTGGCCCTTTAAGAAATGTTAAAAGTAATTCTTCAAGGAGGAGGAAAACGGCATAGGTCAGAAACTTGGATCTAGTTAAATAAAGGATGAGCACTGGAGAAGAGATACATGAAAGTCAAATATTTTAATTTCTTAGTTGATCAAAAGATAACTGTTTAAAATAATAACAGTAATAATGCATGAGGTTATTGATCACAACATATGCATAAATGAAATGAATACTAAGAGTGTCATAAGATTGAGAGAAGAGAACCAGGAATATGCTGTTACAAGGTACCTGCACTGCACAAAAAGAGAGTAGTATTCAAATGTGGACTTAGGTTAGTTAAAAATAGGATAGCTCTAGGAATTTTTTAACTATGTTTATTCTAATGATATCATTCTAGTTCTTTGGTCTTTACAATAAAACGTGCCCTCTCTATCAGCATGTATGGGCATCAGTTTACAATATCAGATATAATTTTGCATCCCTTAGGAACTGATTTTTTAATATAAATTATGGATCCTATTAATCGTGTACCTAATGATTTTTCCCTCTTTTTATTGTTCCCCAAAAAGCACTTTATGTCATGCCTTTGGGCACTAAATCACACTATCCTGAATTCAATTTTATTTAAACTTAGTTTCCCTTTACCTCATTGTTTCCTTGATTTCTTTTTCCATTTATTTTTATCATGCTATTCTCTATAGATCTCTGTGAACTACTTTAAAACCTTTTTAAAATAAGATAAAGTAACACAAATAAATGAATCAGTATAGTTCCAAGTGTACTCTCGAGGAATATTTGCAGAAAAAATTATACTAATCACTTACAGTAAACCAAATGGCATTTATCCCTTTAATCACTGATGAAGTTATTTTTATAGCTGCCTCATTGTCTATGAACCACACTGAAAGAGCAATGATGTCACTATGGCTTTGTCATTCTTTGATACCATTTCTTGTGTCACATAGTCATTATAGTACTTGTCACTCTTTGAAGAGCATTAATTAATTGCCAGCAAAATAACAAGGATTATTATTGTGATGTGGTTTACACTCATCATTTCACAGACAAACATAATCCTAGAGTTGGAATCTATTTCAAAGGATCATTTGTTCCAGTCCTTGCCATCAACTGATGATTACTTGCAAAGCTCCCCAATTACAAAACCCCTGCAGGTTCTCCTAGAGCTGTTGAAGAATCTGTTTGCTTTATTCTTCCAATAAACATGGACTGAATATCAAATCTTTTAATTTACAAAAAGAAAAATATTTCCTTATCCACAGTAAACACTTCATTCTTCCTCAACAAACATTTAATAACATGATCGGCAAACTTTTTTTATTTCTAGGAAATGGTTATCAAAAGTCTTAGTTGAGGGCAAGGACAAATAAAATTGTAAAAAGCTATAAAAATTGAAGTGAGAAAAGGCTCAGATCCCTCGGTAATTAACAGGCAACCTAAAAAGGCACTGGTACAGTACCATTATATATTCATTGTGTATATTCTTAAGCCATCATTCCAGATCCCCCTCAATTTCCAGTAGGCTATATTAACAAATAAAGTAGGGTTTGCAAAGAGAGACAAATCTTAGTCCTAATGTGTTGACCTATGGGAATGTATTGTGTTGCCTGCATTCTTTGCATGTGCCCTCTGCCATAAACCATGTAAGAGGAACTGGGTAAAATAATCATTAATAAAGACTGAGGGTTCCTAAAACATAGCACCTCATTCCAACTTGGATGTCTGTTTAAAAAAAACCATCAGTTGTGTCATCTCTAAGTGACAAGGGCCTCCTGGTTTGCCCCTGTGAGCTCATCCTCCCTTCCTTTGAGTACAATATCAGCTCATTTTTCTATCTCCCCCACAAAAATTGTTCAAACCCTCTGAATTCAAGTACAAAATCACTTTCTAGCAAAATATATTTTAATGAAGATTTTTGAGGAGACAGAGAAGGCAAACAGCTGATTTCAAGGAGGGTCAATACAGTGAAGAGTGTTTAACAAAGTTACGAAATCCTCAGATTTAATTTTCACAAATTATCTTGTGGGACTGTTCTTCCATAAAACACATATTGAGCAATGTTGTGCTAAACTCAAAATCAGCAGCAAGAGAATAATGCCCATTCACACCTCAGTATTACTACTTACTATTGTTTTAAGTTTTAATCAATGAACTAAGAACAAGAAAATAACCTTAAGAAGCATAATTATTGGAAATGTAATAAATTATTGTAGTCGGAGAAGCCATGACAATAAATTCCAAAACTCTAAGAATTAAGAATAGAGCTCAGTAAACTCTACAGGCACAAGGAGAAGGCTCAACTATTAATTATTATTAATAACTTCTGTGCATACAAGCAATAAAGAACTAAAGACTACAAAGGAAAAATATTTATTTGATATCAATAGAAAACATTAATTCGTTTAGAACACCTCAGAGGAAAATGTAAAGAACCCTTATGAAGAAGGCTGTGCAGCTTTGCTAAGAGATTATTTTAATACTAGAACAAATGGAAGAATATGCCACATTACTGCAGAGGAAGACAATATTATAAAATGTTAAATCCTTCCAAATTAATTCATAGTATTAATACAATTAAGATTAAAATTTTTTCTGAGTTTTTTTTTTGTCACCTGGCAAAATTATTTTAAAGTCACCACAGCTGAATAAACAAGTGAGAGGAACAAATAAATGTTGGGGAAAAACTGAATAAAAATTTTCACTATCAAATATCAATGCAGATCACAATCTTTCATTAATTATAATGTGGCAATGGCAAAAAAGTCAACACATAGATTAATGAGATAAAATACATGAATCTCTGAAATAGTAATATATGTAATAGCCACAAATAACAAAAGATTCATCACAAATAAATTAAGAAATAATTTAATAGATGAGGTTGAGAAAATTGGTTAAATATATATATAAAAAAATAAAGCAGGCTCTTTCCTCCCATGATGAAACAAACAAATTCTGCAGAGTTTAAGAAAGGTACTTAAAGAGGAATCAAAGCATACAATTTTTAGGAGAAAATATTTGCCATTGGGATGGGTCCTTCTCTACTTAAGACAGGGGAAAAATTTAATTAGCCTATGTATAGAAGCAGCAGCAAGCTCCAGTATACTGTGGAAACTATCACATATATACATGAAGAGGAAATGAAATATAATTTGTCCTCTCATACATGAGAATTCCACACTCAAATCTTGTGTCCTACCTCTCTCCCTCTAACAGTTACACAAATTCCCACCTAGCGCTTGCTGTGCATCTGCTGTTTTTTTCTTACACTGTGCCAGCTTCCTTGTAGTTCTAATCCCAAATAACTTTAGTGGGCTTCCTCTATACACAACATACCTAAGAGCTCAAGTTCCTGCGAGTGACCTGCAAAACATCTGTTTTGAATTTCTAGAAAGGGGGTCATATGACTTAGCTCATATTTTTTGAGGCCAGTAACACTTATCCAGAGGGTGATGTATTTTCTCATGTAAACCAGGACAATTCTGAGAGCAAAAGCATGCTCAATTTGTGACTGGGGCTGTCCCAGGCAAAAAGGGGCTAATGTTTCCCCTAGCCTGTCATGAGCCAGCCAAAGTTTGGTTGTCTGCTAGTCTAGTGCTCATCCCTACCAACACAGCTGTGGTCACATATGATGAGGGAATTCATGCTGCTGCTAACCAGACTTTGGGCTGGAACAGGGTCACTGAGAAATGTGCATAGGCAGAACAAGCACTTTTGAAATGTGGCCCTCTATGGAAGAAGATAGAGAAAAAAAAAGATGGGCTTAGTAAAAATTATAAATTTCTTTTCACCAAAAAGTATAAAAAATTAAAAGGAAAAATGATAAATGAATATGTTCAACAAATATGATATAAATTGTTAATATCTTCAAATCTTTTTCTGTCCTAAAGTCTTATCTTGTACTATAAAGACTACAACAGAAACTTTCATTAGCAGAATTACAGTACTTGTATTCACAAACCAACTGAGACTAAACAGGACTACCTGAGAAAAGTGGAAATTAGAACCTCAGTTTTGTAATTCATTTTCAACTCCTTACCCTGAGGAGAATTATAATCAGTTCTTCTCATTATCATCATAATTTAAAAATTATAATTTCCAAGAAATATCTTTGCTTCTTGTTTTTATCTATGACAGTTATTTCACATAAGCTTAGAATAAAAACGAAATTTTTAGGCATGATGTTTGTCATTGCTTATTCTAGAACATTTAGAACTTTAGGGTTAGAATTAAACACATACACACACACACAATTTCCCACTCTGATCTCTAGTACTCCACTCTGATCTTTCATACCCCTCTCATCACTATGGTTACCTATCAAGGTTTTTGGTCAGTTTTCTTATTTATTTTAGACTAAGGCACCCAGTTTTGCATCTTCCTCTACACCCTCGCATTCTATCATCTTCAGTGATATTGGCATCACCATGATTAACCACTTAGTGTTCTTGGTGCTCAGGACACTCTGGTTCTTGAACCTCTCATGCCCAATAAGTGTCTCTTCTCCAGCGAAACTTCCCAAATCCATGCTCACAGCCTGGCTGTTGACATCGTCTCTCAGTGCTTTACCACTAAAATCATAAGTTCAAGTGTCCTTCTCCCTCACTCAATCCCCCTCACTCAATGTTTGAAAGTTTATTTACTCTAGTCACCTGATATTGCTTTCTTGTGCAGCTGCTCAAACTGTAGCCATTATTTTAACTCATAAGAATTTCCAATTCTTTAACATTTTCATTTTCCTAAACCTCCATACTCTTCCTTGTTAGCATATATAGCTGAAGCTCCTTCAGTGATAATTTAAATAATTATTGCCAATAACTTAACAATATAATTTACTGATCCATCTGTCTTTTTGTCTTAGCTATTTGGCAAAGCCCCAACCCTAGGTGAATATACCTATATAATTTCTTTGTGGTTGGATCAATGAAGCCAAGATCTGGTGCGGAAAGTTACATGCAGTCAAAGACTGGCCCCACAACAAATTCATGGTGGCCTCAAATGGGACTCAAAAAACTGCAAGGAAGGAAATTTCCATCATCAATTCACTCTCCGATTCTTCACAATGACTTTTTTAAACCTTCTCATAATTAAAAACAAAAATCCAGCTCCCCCCATTCATATATTCTGTCTTCCTGTCTCAAGATATTTCCATACCACAGGTGTATGATATTCTTAAATGTTTCTAAACGAAATCACCTACAACTTATCTGCAACTACTGTGAAAGAATTGCCTGCCCAGTGTCCATTTGATTTGTCCTCAATCCTTCATAGCAAAGCTATGATTCTATTCTCAGAAGCAAATTATCAGCCTCTTCCTGGAGTTAGGGTTGCCCAGTGAGATGTAGGTAGCAGCTATTGGCCAAGACTCCCTATACATTTTTTGAAAGGTTGCTGATTAATTTTGGATAATTATGCCTTCTTTCCTTCACTTTCCTCCTCTTTCTTTGTGTCTGAAACATGGAATTGATGGCTTCAGGGTCAGAAGCTGTCTAGGCCCTTGAGGTGACATGGAGAGTGGTAGCAATGAGTTAAGAAGGATAAGCCTATCTTCAAACATATTTTACATTACAAAAAATAAATTTTAATCTGATTTATGCCACAATTACCTCCAGACTTTGATATTAGTAGCCAGATTCAATTAATAACAAATGTATCCACACACATCCTATCATCATTTGTCCTGTGGAAAAATTACCTATTTTCTACTAAGATCTAAGCCTCCATCTTATAGTTTGGATCTCATCTACTCCTGTTATCTTGGAAAAATTATGTTATCTGTATCATTCCATTTTTGTATATGCAGTCCTTCCGTGTATCATGCTCAAGCCATCTTACGTTAAATAAAGAGAAAAAGGAAAAAACCGTTATTGATTTCCACAGCACTTCCATGATTTTATTATTTCTCTCACTCTTTGCATAGCAAAGCACTTTAAAAAAGTATCCATATTTACAGGCACCATTTTCTCCTTTTCTGCTCCATTTTCTTGTTTTCTGTTCAATTATTAACTTACTCTAATATGGCTTCCACTCTCTTATCTTCACCAAAATGGCTATTGCTGAAAATAAAAATGTCTTCTATGATATAAATTCCAATAGATTGCTCTTAAGTCTCCATCTTAATTGACAGCTGAATGGTTAGGTGCTTGTGACGATTTCCTCCTTGCTTTTGGACCCTTGTTTTATTTGGCCTCTAGGAAGTCTTTTCTTCTTATTCCCCTGGCCACTTCTTTCCCCTTATTTCTCCTTTATAGAGTAATCATTTTTGACCTGGCTTTTAATGAAATCATTCACTACCAGGTCCTAAATTCCTTCTTACTTCATTCATCCCCACAGTGTCCATTAATGTCACATAGAGCTAACTCAAAATTTTGTTTCTCAAGCTTCAGCATTTTTATTTTCTGGTGAACAGTACCACCGTTATTACAGTTGCACAACCCTGGCAACTGATGCCATCTTAGGTATTTTTCATTTCTTTATCTCAACCAGTCCAACACCAAGCTCTGCTGGTTCTCGTTCCCAAGATAGATTTGAAAGCCTGCCAATGCTATCTCCAGCATTCCAATAGAATGCACATACTTGACCTTCACTGCACTTATTATAGTAATAATTTATATTTTTTTCTGCAGGAATTTTAAATTAATAAAAATCTCACTCACTAGACTACATTCTACATGAGAGCACAGCCATACCTGTTTCTTTACTAATCTATCCCTCTCTCTGTTATAGCACCCCACAATAACAAATGTATACTGATAAAATAAACTAACACATATACCTCAATAAACATATTACATCTCTTTAAAAATGACTTTAAGGCAGGGCACAGTGGCCATGCCTGTAATCCCAGCACTTTGGGAGGCCAAGGCAGGTGGATCACCAGAGGTCAGGAGTTTGAGACTAGCCTGGCCAACATGGTGAAACCCCATCTCTACTAAAAACACAAAAATTTGTTAGCTGTGGTGGCGCATGCCTATAATCCCAGCTACTCAGGAGGCTGATGCAGGAGATTCACTTGAACCTGGGAGGCGGAGGTTGCAGTGAGCCGAGATCATGCCATTGCACTATAGCCTGGGAGGTAAGAGAAAGACTCCATCTCAAAAAACAAAACAAAACAAAACAAACAGAAACAAACAAACAAACAAAAAACATTCTAAATGCTCCTAATGCAGTGCCAAGAGCTGTACTTACAACTGAACAACTGAACTCTCTTTGGTAAATAACCAGTACAATATGTGTGGACTGTAAGTCCCTTTCTTTAGCACATTCTTTTGGCAACTGACGTATGCCATGCACTGTGCTAGTTGCCAGGAAGTGCAAAAGAAGTCATAAAACTTACCATCTGGGTCTCACAGTTTAGCAGGAAAGGTATGCTTTTACAAGTGTTTAATTGTTAGGATTAGATTTCAGTGCAAATGGCAAAGCCCAAAAGAGCAGAGGATCAAATAAGACTGAAATGTATTACTTTCTCATAAGTATATGAAGTTTAACACAAGTATGGGAGTTCTGCAATAACTAAGATCACAGGGTCCCTTCTCATAGCCTAGCAGATTTACTCCTGTGCAGGCCTGAGCAGCAGCAAGAAAATAAAATGGGGGTGTGGGAAGGAGGGTACACTTCCTTCCTTTTTAAGAAAAAGGCACATGTTTTCTGGATCTTTCACACACCAATTCTACTTCTTTCCCTTTGACAAAACTTAGCCACAAAGCTGTTCCTAGCTGCAATAGTAATCAGAAAATGGACCCCTAAAAATTGAAAAATTTTAACACTGAGGAGGAAGGTAAGTATGGAAACTGGGAAGCATTTTCTACCACAATAAGAAATACTAATATGAAGAAAAGAATATTAAATAATAAACTAGAAGTATAAACAAACTGTGATAGGTGAACACAGGAAAGAGAAAGTAATTCTGACTGGCACGGGAAAGATTTCACTGTCATAAAAAATGGTTCTTAATATATAACAAAAAATTTAACAAAATATGAAAAAGAAGGAAAGGAGGAGGCATAATCGATATAAGACATCCAGAAAATATTGAATAGTGTAGGAAAGATGAATAGTCAAGGCTGACCAGAACCCTGTGCGTGGAAGGTTTAGCTATGGGGAAGGAAATCTCTTGGGAAATAAGGTGGGGTGTGGTAGGGTAGGGTGAGGTAGGGTGAAAGGTAGGGTGAGTTTCAGATATTGAGGGCTACAGATTCTAGACTGAATATACATCCTTAGCATTGATTAATAGTCAAGAAATATAAACTGCTTCTATTCTTACCATTAATTATACTTTTCTATTAAACTTTCTATTTTGTCATTTCTCCATTATTTCAGGAAGCATGCAACCAGTACTTTCAACATTACACCTTGCTAATAGTCAAGATTTTGGCTTTGTTAATGTCCCAGACATAGTCACTTGAACCATGTTGTTACTTTATAACAGAAAGGAAGTCAAAGAATGGAAACCATCGTTGCTATTCTGTGTCATCCCTCTGGTTGAAATTAATTATATTCCTTAGTGGCACAGGCATCCATGAGAACCAGTGTGACACATTCGAAACAGGCTTTTACAATGAACCAACTTTTTAAAGTAGAGCAATGTATCCCTCCCCAGTACTATACTCCCCAGTGAAACATAACAGCCTTCAGTTTATCCAGCCAGATAAGGAACTTGCACTTCTTTTCTTTGGATATTGGTGGGGGAAAGGGGAAAAATGGCATAAGAGGAGATGAACAGCTGATTCTTGTCAACTCAGAGCATCAGCTTATGAAAGCAGCCATCGGAGAATAGGCTGGGGCTAAACCGCAATCACTTGCTGCTGACAAGCATTATTAGGAAAGCAGCAGGAAGGGGGGCTTTTCTTTCTGACGCATGAATATTTGAATCTGAGGCTTTTGTTATAGCTTTCTCATTGGAATAAGTTCAGATTGAAAAAGTAAAAACAAAACACTCATGCCTCATATTTATGTTGCCAATCATTTCTCTGTTCCCTGTAATTACACAAGACATGACTAATGAAAGCTTTACTTTCTGACTTATTGTAATGAAGACATTTGGCCATATTTAGTCTTGGCCTATGCAAATTGTGTGAGGTCATATGACCTTCATAACAACTTTACTATAATATCCTGGAGAGAAAGATTATGCTGTTACAGAAAGAGCAAAAAGCTTTGTGTGTAAGGATCTGAGGTATGGAAACATATCTACCATGGAAAATGGAAGGTCATTGAGATATGGCTTATGTAAATAAATTGGGAAGTTGAGTGTTTTTAATTTTTTTATATATGTAAAGTAGAAACTTTCGAAATGTTCTTCAATTAATTCCTGAGCCTGGCCTTTACAATTTATTTAAACATACACACACACACATACACACACACACACTTTTCATTAGGCGTATTTTTCAGAAAAACAAAACCAGTAGGACATACATCTATGTGTATGTGTGTGTGTGTGTGTGTGTGTGTGCAGAAATTTACTTTGGAAATTGAATCATGTTATAATTTATTATGGGAATTATAGAGGTGGAGAAATCCCATGATTTGCCATCTGCAAGTTGGAGAACCAGGAAAAACAGTGTTATAATTCAGTCAAGTCTGAAGGTGAGATGGGGGAGGGGGAAGGGGAGAGACAGAAGTAAGTCCCAGATCAAGTCAAATGTTTGAGAACCAGGTGTGCCGATGTCTGAGAGCAGAAGACAAATGGCCTAGCTCAGAAAGAAAGGGTAAAGTTTTGTTCTATACAGGCCTTCAATGGATTGGATGATGCTGACCTACATTGGTGAGTGCAGATCTTCTTTACACAGTCTATTGATTCAAATGCTACTCTGTTCAGGAAACATACTCACAAACACACTCAGTCAAGTTGAAATGTAAAATTAATCATTACATATTTCTATCAAGGTTTCCAGTGAGAAGCCAATGTCTCTACCAGTGGAGAGTAACCCAGGTTATCCAGGTTTAACCCAGGTTTCACCAGATTCCTCAGCTGCTGGGTATGAGAGGGAGGTTATATGAGGATGACACTAAGCTGATGCTTCCCTCACTACAGGACCACACTGACAATTCCCAGGGAAGCCTGAGGATGTTTCATATGTGTTAATGAGGTGGAGAGTTCCTCATTGTCCACTTTAAGTCACATTGTGCTGGCTGCCTTCAAAGTCCATGAGAGAGGTGCTCATTCTCATTCTCATCATGCCCATGCCTGGTGCCTGGCTTGCTGACCCAAAGATGCAGAGTTCCTGGTGTGTCATTGCCTCTCTTTCACTCTTTATTGTCCCAGAGCCACATTACATTCTATATGCAGTGGGAGAGTTTGGGCCTCTCATCAACTCCAGCTGCATTGTTGTCTACTGGAATCTGAAGTAGCAAAATTTATGCCAAATGTCCTTGGTGGAAACAGTGCTGTAAGTTCTTTTCTTGTTTTCTGTTTTTGGTTTATTTTTAAAATTTTTTACTTAAAATTAAAACTTTTTCACCTTCTCTAAGGCTCAAGACTGTTCCCTGTGAGCTCAATTGGGAAGCAGAAATCATAGAGATCTCTGATACCCCAGCTTTTCCATTTCTGACTTCAGGAACTGAGCCTAGGCTGTCATCAACTCCATAGGATATAGGCTCATTTGATTCCGGAAGCTGAAAAGTTGCATCATCTACCCTCTGCAAGCTGGACACCCAGGACTGCCAGTCATTTGTGGTCCCAAGGGCTGAGAACCAGGACAGCCAATTGTGTAGGTTCCAGTCCAAGTGCAGAAGAGCAATGTCTCAGCTTGACAACAGACAGAGAGAGAGTAAATTATCCCTTATCCTACTTGTTGTTCAATTCAGGCCTTCAACAGGTTGGATGATGCCCACCATAAGGAGGGGCAATTGGCTTCACTCAGTCTATGGACTCAAATATGAATCTCATTCAGAAACACTCTCACAGTCACATCCAGAAATAATGTTGATCAGATATCTGACCACCCCATGGTCCAGTCAAGTTAACACATTAATATAACCACCCCAAGTCTACCCCTTGTCAATTTGGCACCCGTACACATCTACTTAAACCATACTTAAGCCTCAAATGAAGACACAAACAAGGTCCTAATTTCTCCTAGCATCGTATGACTATCCTACTTAATACATAAAACCCACTAATACCCTACCCCAGACAGGAAGCAATGTCCTTGAGTGGTTTACTCTTTTTTATCCTTGATATCCTGTAACTTAAATATTATTATGTAAAATTGACAATATTTAAATATTATAACATAAAATTAATACATCATATGTTACATAATAAGGAAACAGGAAATAAAATATTTTGCTCTACCTCTGTATCTATCTATATACCTATGTCTATATATAGATTTTGCTCTATAACTAGATAGAGGTATCTCTTTGTACATATAAATATATACACACAAATATATATTTGTAGCAAAATATGTAGGAAATACTCATGATGATTTACTCTCCTCAATTCTGTAACTGGTCACATGACCCGAGCTTGTATTTACAACTACCTTCTTCTACTACCCATTATTTACTCCCTTACCTTCAGCAAGTACCTCAGCTGGTTCTGGTTTTTTACCTGGTAGGGAGATCCTTCAGATATAACCACCTTTATATCTGAAGGGTCTGGGCCATTGTTAGTGCTGATTAGATTTTTGTAGTTTTTCCATTGACCTTAATCACAGGGCCTGGAAATAATAAGAGATGTCCTAAGGGATGACTGTATTCCAAACACACTTTTTATTATCTCGGTTGTGGAGTAGCAGTGCAGTCTTTCCTTGGTAGTCAGGATCAATCATCCCAACCAGCACAGTAACTCCCTTCTTTGGCTGTTGATTCAAAGGCATGAGGATTCCAAAGTGGCCAGGTGGCAGTCTCAACTTCCAGCTCAATGGAATCACTGTTGTGTCTTCTGGTGAAGGCATTCTTGCCTCTGGCATTTAAACCAGCAGAACATAAAGTTCTGGAAACAGGAAGCAAAAATTTAACTACCCTCTGTGGGTCCTAGGGGTCACTAGGGGTAATAGTGAGTAGTACCATTGTCATTTCCACCCCTTAATTCCTGGATCCATGAAGCCTGGCTATCAGAGAAAGCTGATATATTAGATGCTGATTCAGAGCATATATTGAACACTGATTCAGAGCATCTACAGTCTTCTGAAGAACCTTGCACCAGCCCTGCAAGGTATTGCCACCTAACTGACACTGGAACTCGGCCTTCAAAAGGTGATGACAGCTCTCTATCAAGTCAGCTGCTTCAGGATGGTGGGGAACACAGTAAGACCGGTGAATTTCACGAGCATGGGTTCATTGCCACACTTCCTTTGCTGTGGAGTGAGTTCCTTGATAGAAGCAATGCTATGTGGAAAAACATGGTGGTGGACAAGGCATTCTGTAAGTCCCATGGATGGTGGTTTGGGCAGAAACACTATGCAGGAAAGGCTAATCTAAATCCAGACTAAGTATCTATCTCAGTAAGGATAAAACACTGCCCTTTCCATGATGGTAGAAGTCCAGTGAAATCAACCTGTCGATATATAGCTGGCTGGGGAAGGGTGTCATACTGGGGACTCAGTGTTGGTCTGTGCTGCTGGTAGACTGAGCACTCAGCAGTGGCTATAGCTAGGGCAGCCTGGTTGAGTAGAAGTCCATATTGCTGAGCCCATGCATAATCTCCATCCCTGCCATCATGGCTATTTTGTTCATGAGCCCGTTTGTCCATAGCAAAGTTACTGAGGGAAAAAGCCTAATATCCACACAATAGGTTATTTGATCAACTTGATTACTAAAATTATCCTTTGCTGAGGTCACTCCTTGTTGAACTTGCACATGGCACATAAATATCTTCATGTTTTTTTCCCATTCAGAGAGGTCAATTCACACAACCCTCCCCCAGAGTTCTTTGTTACTAACTTTTTAATCATATTTCTTCCAAGTCCCTGACCATCCAGGCACACCATTGATCACAGCCCACTAATCAGTATTTAATCACATGTCTGGCCATTTCTCTTTCCAAATGAAGTGAATAACCAGGGACACTGATCAAATTTCTGCTCATGAGGAGGATTTCCCTTCACCACTGTCCTACAGGGATGTTCCCAAAAGGGGCTGTAGTGCTGCAGCTGTCCAGCTTCAGGTGATGCCTGCATATCATGCAGAACCATCCACAAACCAGGCCCAAGTCTTGTCTCTACCTGTCAACTGATCATAGGGAATGTCCATGAGGCCATAGGGGCAGGATGGGAGAGAGAATGCCACGTTGCAGAGGTGGGGACCATGGGTATTTGTGCCACTTTTAATGTACATGTGCCTTCAGGGCCAGCTTTGGCTTGGTTACATATATACCACTTTGATTTGATGATAGAATGCTGTTATATGTGCCCAGTTTCAAGGGTTGGTAACCATATGACACCCAGTTCATGTGGGCAGCTCAGCTCACATGGTAGCTTGATGGCCCATGGCTAAGCATTCAGTCTCTATTAATGTTCGTTAGCAGGCCAACTGATAAATGTAAAAAGTATAAGAGAAATAGAAAATCACTAACATAACACAGCAATAGTAATTATTATAGGCAAGATCCCACAATACGGTGAAAGTTCGAGAAGAAAGGATATTGTGGCAAACTAGGAAGTGGGAAATGTGACAGACACAACCTTCATCTAGTGACCAAGGTTAATTATCACCATTTATAATGTATATCAACCTTATATGACTTGTGATGTGACGAGGCCCTGAGAAAGTCACATTACTTCTGTGATACTCTTCCTAAAAATGTGTAACCTCAATCTGATAATCAGAACACATCAAACTCAAATTGAAGTATACTCTATTAAAAAACAGACCAATATTCTTCAAACATATTGAGAAAAGACTCAGAAAATGTTAGATTGGAGAAAACTAAGTAGGCATAACAACAAAATGCAATGTTGGATTCTGGGTTCTGGATTGGATAGTGGAAAAGAAAAAGGATGTTCATAAGGACATTGGTAAATCCAGGTCCAATGAAATTGCAGCTTACCCATTATTATACCAATGTTCATTTCTTAATTTTGATACCTGTGCCATAATTACACAAGATACTAACATTAGAGAAAACTGCTAGAAGGATACACAGGAATTCTGTACTATTTTGCAACTTTTATCTAAGTCTAAAATTAGTTTAAAATATAAAGCTTTTGGTGCTTCTAATCACCTTAGAAGACTGTAGGAATTATGGAAAATAGGGACTTGACTAATAAACATCAAAAACATTTTATTCCTCAGTGTTGGTTCAACACTAAACGATATATTGCCAAGATAAATGTATAACTGTATTATGTTTGTGCCAGAAATGATATTCTGCCTCCTAGTCTATAGATGTATGTTTTATATTTCTTTAACTAAAAGGATAATTCCTAGGATTTCTTAACAAGAAAGAAAAGTCTACCCAAAGTGGGAGTTGAAGCCTCTGTCTAGAGAAGAACTGCTGGCAACTTGTGACTGCTTTTCCCACTTCCTCTCAAGGTTCCAAATATTTCTGTCAGCCAGGGAAACTTGTTGATAATAACATAATCTGGGAATCCACAATATGCTAAGTGTATTGAAAGAAAAAAGAATGCTTTTGGTGAAAATATTTATAGAGTCTTATGATATCTCTGCAATAAAACTGAGATTTTATGATAAACCTCAAAGCCTCCATTTCAAAAATTGAAAATGATGATACTTAACAAAATTCAACTAGCTAAATTTAGAGCAATTAAGTGAGTCCAATCAGAGAATATTCTCTGGCTTTGGGCCTACCACACTTCATTTGATTGTGAATAAAATACATTTCCATTCACAGCAATCACTTGACTTCTATCACTTGGTTATTCTGAAAGAGGCAACAAGTATCAATAACCATATTGGGTCCATGATAACTACTTCTTTACATGAAGGATCTATTTGTATTTATTATGGCCAGCTCCAGTTGGCAACACGCTTGTTGACAGTTTACTACAACAATCAGGGAAGACATGTTTCTTTCCCTTGGTTTCCCTGGTGTACAATTTATACCCAGGAAGACTGATCCCTTTTCCTCTTTGAAATAATGTTTTACTTGTCCCAATATAGTACTAGAGACTGAATCAACAGATTCAGAATGCAACATACATTCTTTATGAAGGTAGAAGGCTATAGGAATGTGAACATGTTTAATTATTCTGTTTTCCACCCCTCCTGAACCATGTTCTCCTTCTCTGCATTGCTCTGTGCAGACTGGTAGCTCTACTTTCTGACTTCCATGTGGGTTTGGCTAGTGTCAGTCACAGGAAGAAATGGAGAGTTGCAAGGAGAGAGAGAGATTGGGGTATTTTCCCCTGCCTTGCAACACTTTTGGCAGTGGTTGCATTTCTCATGAGAATAAATATATATTCTAGACTTGAATTTGCCTCTCCTTTCCAATATGCTCTTGCCAGACCTTTGCACGTAAAGTGACTGAACGTATTATGTATTGCCATGGTGTCCCACACAACATCATCTGTTTATGGTCTGATTCTTTATCCCCCTTTCTTCCAAATTCACATGATGAAATCCTAGACCCCAAGGTGATGGTGTTATGAGGTGGGCTCTTTGAGGGGTGATTAGATCATGAAGGCAGAGCCCAAATAAATGGGATTAATGCCCTTATATAACAGACCTAAGAAAGCTTCTTCACTACTTCCACCTTATGAGGACCCAGTTGAAAGGCACTGTCTATAAGGAATGAGCCCTCACCAGACACAAAATCTGCAGGAGCCTTGATCTGGATGTCCCAGTTCTCAGAACTGTGAGAAATAAATTTCTGTTGTTCATAAGTTATGCAATTCATGATATTTTTGCTATGACATCCCAAACTATTACATCAGCTTTATCCCTGGGACATTTTAATGGCAAAAGATGTTTGGCAATGCAATCACCTCAAATTTCACTTGCCTTACCATGAACCCCATCATCCAAAAACAGCTGATGTTTAGGTTTTTGTAGGTATTCATTGTCAAGTGAGGGTGTTTACTTCCAGTTTTATATGCTCAGAATTTTTATCATGAATAAATATTAGATGTTGTCCATTTTTTGCATCTGTTGATACGATTATAATATTTTTCTTTAGCATATTAATGTGGTGGATTACATTAACCGATTTTTTCAAATGTTAGACTAGCCCTCTGTATCTGGAGTAAATTCCACTTGGCCATGGTGTATAAATATTTTTATACATTATTAGATTTGATTTGCTACTACTTTGCTGAGCATTTTTGCATCAATGTTCATGAATGATACTGGTTTGTAGTTTTCCTTTTTGTAATGTTTTTTTCTGATTTTGGTATTAGGGTAATGTTGGACTCATAGAGTGTGTTGGGAAGTACTCCCTCTGCTTTTAGCTGGAAAAAAATGTAGAAAATTGGTATACTTTGTTCTCTAAGTGTTTGGCAGAATTCACCAGGGTATCCATTTGGTCCTAGTTGCTTTCTGTTTTGGAAGGTTATTAAGTATAGAGTTGATTTATTTAATTTACAGACTTATTCAGATTATTTCGTGTGTGACTTTTGGTAGATTGTATATTTCAAGGAATTGGTCTATTTCATCTAGGTTATTAAATTTGTGGACTTAGAGTGGTTCATAGTATTTTAATGTTCATGGGATTCATAGTGATACCCCTCCCTTTATTTTGAATATTAGAAATTTGTGAATTTGTACCTTCTCTTTTCTTTTCTCTGTCACCCTAGAGATACAGTGCCATGGAGCTTGGCATGTTGGCAGGTGGAGCCTAGTGAGAGGTGTTTAGGTCCTGCATGAATAGATTGATGCCACGCTGCAGGTAGTTTTTGCTCCCCTGAAGTTGGATTAGTTCTCACAGGAATGGACTTGTTTTATGACTTTATGACAACCTACCCACAAGAACAGGTAGTTTTAAGGCAGGTCCGCCTCCTTGTTCCCTGGCTCTTTGCACACACCTGTTCACCTTTCTGCTTCTCTGCTATATTGTGATACAGCATAAGGCATTCACTGGAAGCTGTGCACATGCTGGCGTCATCCTCTTGGACTTGCTAGGGGCCAGAATCATTAGCTAAATAAACCTCCTTTCCCTATAAATTACTCAGCCTCGCCGGGCGGAGCAAGATGGCTGATTAGGAACAGCTCCAATCTCCAATTCCCAGCGCAAGCGACACAGAAGACCGGTGATTTCTGCATTTTCAACTGAGGTACTGGGGACATCTCACTAGGGAGTGCCGGACAATCGGTGCTGGTCAGCTGCTGCAGCCTGACCAGCCAGAGCTGAAGCAGGGCGAGGCATCGCCTCACCTGGGAAGTGCAAGGGGGAAGGGAATCCCTTTTCCTAGCCAGGGAACTGAGACACACAACACCTGGAAAATCGGGTAACTCCCACCCCAATACCGCGCTTTAAGCAACGGGCAAATATATCCCTCACCTGGCCGGGAGGGTCCCACGCCCACGGAGCCTCCCTCATTGTTAACACAGCAGTCTGTGGCGATCTAACCGCGAGGCAGCAGCGAGGCTGGGGGAGGGGCGCCCGCCATTGCTGAGGCTTAAGTAGGTAAACAAAGCCGCTGGGAAGCTCGAACTGGGTGGAGCTCACAGCAGCTCAAGGAAACCTGCCTGTCTCTATAGACTCCACCTCTGGGGGCAGGGCTCAGCTAAAAAACAACAGGGGAAACAGCAGAGGCCTGAGCAGACGCGAACGACTCTGTCTGACAGCTTTGAAGAGAGCAGTGGATCTCCCAACATGGAGGTTGAGATCTGAGAACGGACAGACTGCCTGCTCAAGTGGGTCACTGACCAATGAGTAGCCTAACTGGGAGACATCCCCCACTAGGGGCAGTCTGACACCCCACACCTCACAGGGTGGAGTACACCCCTGAGAGGAAGCTTCCAAAGTAAGAATCAGACAGGTACACTCGCTGTTCAGCAATATTCTATCTTCTGCAACCTCTGCTGCTAATACCCAGGCAAACAGGGTCTGGAGTGGACCTCAAGCAATCTCCAACAGACCTATAGCTGAGGGTCCTGACTGTCAGAAGGAAAACTATCAAACAGGAAGGACACCTATACCAAATCCCCATCAGTACGTCACCATCATCAAAGACCAGAGACAGATAAAACCACAAAGATGGGGAAAAAGCAGGGCAGAAAAGCTGGAAATTCAAAAAATAAGAGCGCATCTCCCCCTGCAAAGGAGCGCAGCCCATCACCAGCAACGGATCGAAGCTGGTCAGAGAATGACTTTGACGAGATGAGAGAAGAAGGCTTCAGTCCATCAAACTTCTCAGAGCTAAAGGAGGAATTACGTACCCAGCGCAAAGAAACTAAAAATCTTGAAAAAAGAGTGGAAGAATTGACAGCTAGACTAATTAATGCAGAGAAGGTCATAAACGAAATGACAGAGATGAAAACCATGACACGAGAAATACGTGACAAATGCACAAGCTTTAGTAACCGACTCGATCAACTGGAAGAAAGAGTATCAGCGATTGAGGATCAAATGAATGAAATGAAGTGAGAAGAGAAACCAAAAGGAAAAAGAAGAAAAAGAAATGAACAAAGCCTGCCAGAAGTATGGGATTATGTAAAAAGACCAAATCTACGTCTGATTGGGGTGCCTGAAAGTGAGGGGGAAAATGGAACCAAGTTGGAAAACACTCTTCAGGATATCATCCAGGAGAACTTCCCCAACCTAGTAGGGCAGGCCAATATTCAAATTCAGGAAATACAGAGAACACCAAAAAGATACTCCTCGAGAAGAGCAACTCCAAGACACATAATTGCCAGATTCACCAAAGTTGAAATGAAGGAAAAAATCTTAAGGGCAGCCAGAGAGAAAGGTCTGGTTACCCACAAAGGGAAGCCCATCAGACTAACAGCAGACCTCTCGGCAGAAACTCTACAAGCCAGAAGAGAGTGGGGGCCAATATTCAACGTTCTTAAAGAAAAGAATTTTCAACCCAGAATTTCATATCCAGCCAAACTAAGTTTCATAAGTGAAGGAGAAATAAAATCCTTGACAGATAAGCAAATGCTTAGAGATTTTGTCACCACCAGGCCTGCCTTACAAGAGACCCTGAAGGAAGCCCTAAACATGGAAAGGAACAACCGGTACCAGCCATTGCAAAAACATGCCAAAATGTAAAGACCATCGAGGCTAGGAAGAAACTGCATCAACTAACGAGCAAAATAACCAGTTAATATCATAATGGCAGGATCAAGTTCACACATAACAATATTAACCTTAAATGTAAATGGACTAAATGCTCCAATTAAAAGACACAGACTGGCAAACTGGATAAAGAGTCAAGACCCATCAGTCTGCTGTATTCAGGAGACCCATCTCACATGCAGAGACATACATAGGCTCAAAATAAAGGGATGGAGGAATATCTACCGAGCAAATGGAGAACAAAAAAAAGCAGGGGTTGCAATCCTAGTCTCTGATAAAACAGACTTTAAACCATCAAAGATCAAAAGAGACAAAGAAGGCCATTACATAATGGTAAAGGGGTCAATTCAACAGGAAGAGCTAACTATCCTAAATATATATGCACCCAATACAGGAGCACCCAGATTCATAAAGCAAGTCCTTAGAGACTTACAAAGAGACTTAGACTCCCATACAATAATAATGGGAGACTTCAACACTCCACTGTCAACATTAGACAGATCAACGAGACAGAAAGTTAACAAGGATATCAAGGAATTGAACTCATCTCTGCACCAAGCGGACCTAATAGACATCTATAGAACTCTCCACCCCAAATCAACAGAATATACATTCTTCTCAGCACCACATCGCACTTATTCCAAAATTGACCACATAATTGGAAGTAAAGCACTCCTCAGCAAATGTAAAAGAACAGAAATTATAACAAACTGTCTCTCAGACCACAGTGCAATCAAACTAGAACTCAGGACTAAGAAACTCACTCAAAACTGCTCAACTACATGGAAACTGAACAACCTGCTCCTGAATGACTACTGGCTACATAACGAAATGAAGGCAGAAATAAAGATGTTCTTTGAAACCAATGAGAACAAAGATACAACATACCAGAATCTCTGGGACACATTTAAAGCAGTGTGTAGAGGGAAATTTATAGCACTAAATGCCCACAAGAGAAAGCAGGAAAGATCTAAAATTGACACTCTAACATCACAATTAAAAGAACTAGAGAGGCAAGAGCAAACACATTCAAAACTAGCAGAAGGCAAGAAATAACTAAGATCAGAGCAGAACTGAAGGAGATAGAGACACAAAAAACCCTCCAAAAAATCAATGAATCCAGGAGTTGGTTTTTTGAAAAGATCAACAAAATTGACAGACCGCTAGCAAGACTAATAAAGAAGAAAAGAGAGAGGAATCAAATAGATGCAATAAAAAATGCTAAAGGGGATATCACCACTGACCCCACAGAAATACAAACTACCATCAGAGAATACTATAAACACCTCTACGCAAATCAACTAGAAAATCTAGAAGAAATGGATAATTTCCTGGACACTTACACTCTCCCAAGACTAAACCAGGAAGAAGTTGAATCCCTGAATAGACCAATAGCAGGCTCTGAAATTGAGGCAACAATTAATAGCCTACCCAACAAAAAAAGTCCAGGACCAGATGGATTCACAGCTGAATTCTACCAGAGATACAAGGAGGAGCTGGTACCATTCCTTCTGAAACTATTCCAATCAATAGAAAAAGAGGGAATCCTCCCTAACTCATTTTATGAGGCCAACATCATCCTGATACCAAAGCCTGGCAGAGACACAACCAAAAAAGAGAATTTTAGACCAATATCCCTGATGAACATCGATGCAAAAATCCTCAATAAAATACTGGCAAACCGGATTCAGCAGCACATCAAAAAGCTTATCCACCATGATCAAGTGGGCTTCATCCCTGGGATGCAAGGCTGGTTCAACATTCGCAAATCAATAAACATAAGCCAGCATATAAACAGAACCAAAGTCAAGAACCACATGATTATCTCAATAGATGCAGAAAAGGCTTTTGACAAAATTCAACAGCCCTTCATGCTAAAAACGCTCAATAAATTCGGTATTGATGGAACGTACCTCAAAATAATAAGAGCTATTTATGACAAACCCACAGCTAATATCATACTGAATGGGCAAAAACTGGAAAAATTCCCTTTAAAAACTGGTACAAGACAGGATGCCCTCTCTCACCACTCCTATTCAACATAGTGTTGGAAGTTCTGGCTAGGGCAATCAGGCAAGAGAAAGAAATCAAGGGTATTCAGTTAGGAAAAGAAGAAGTCAAATTGTCCCTGTTTGCAGATGACATGATTGTATATTTAGAAAACCCCATTGTCTCAGCCCAAAATCTCCTTAAGCTGATAAGCAACTTCAGCAAAGTCTCAGGATACAAAATTAATGTGCAAAAATCACAAGCATTCTCATACACCAGTAACAGACAAGCAGAGAGCCAATTCAGGAATGAACTTCCATTCACAATTGCTTCAAAGAGAATAAAATACCTAGGAATCCAACTTACAAGGGATGTAAAGGACCTCTTCAAGGAGAACTACAAACCACTGCTGAGTGAAATCAAAGAGGACACAAACAAATGGAAGAACATACCATGCTCATGGATAGGAAGAATCAATATCGTGAAAATGGCCATACTGCCCAAGGTTATTTATAGATTCAATGCCATCCCCATCAAGCTACCAATGAGTTTCTTCACAGAATTGGAAAAAAAACTACTTTAAAGTTCATATGGAACCAAAAAAGAGCCCGCATTGCCAAGACAATCCTAAGTCAAAAGGACAAAGCTGGAGGCGTCATGCTACCTGACTTCAAACTATGCTACAAGGCTACAGTAACCAAAACAGCATGGTACTGGTACCAAAACAGAGCTATAGACCAATGGGACAGAACAGAGTCCTCAGAAATAATACCACACATCTGCAGCCATCTGATCTTTAACAAACCTGAGAGAAACAAGAAATGGGGAAAGGATTCACTATTTAATAAATGGTGCTGGGAAAATTGGCTAGCTGTAAGTAGAAAGCTGAAACTGGATCCTTTCCTTACTCCTTATATGAAGATTAATTCAAGATGGATTATAGACTTAAATGTTAGACCTAATACCATAAAAACCCTAGAAGAAAATCTAGGTAGTACCATTCAGGACATAGACATGAGCAAGGACTTCATGTCTAAAACACCAAAAGCAACGGCAGCAAAAGCCAAAATTGACAAATGGGATCTCATTAAACTAAAGAGCTTCTGCACAGCAAAAGAAACTACCATCAGAGTGAACAGGCAACCTACAGAATGGGAGAAACGTTTTGCAATCTACTCATCTGACAAAGGGCTAATATCCAGAATCTACAAAGAACTCAAACAAATATACAAGAAAAAAACAAACAACCCCATCAAAAAGTGGGCAAAGTATATGAACAGACATTTCTCAAAAGAAGACATTCATAGAGCCAACAGACACATGAAAAAATGCTCATCATCACTCGCCATCAGAGAAATGCAAATCAAAACCACAATGAGATACCATCTCACACCAGTTAGAATGGCAATCATTAAAAAATCAGGAAACAACAGTTGTTGGAGAGGATGTGGAGAAATAGGAACACTTTTACACTGTTGGTGGGATTGTAAACTAGTTCAACCATTATGGAAAACAGTATGGCAATTCCTCAAGGATCTAGAACTAGATGTACCATATGACCCAGCCATCCCACTACTGGGTATATACCCAAAGGATTATAAATTATTCTACTACAAAGACACATGCACACGTATGTTTATTGCAGCACTATTCACAATAGCAAAGACTTGGAATCAACCCAAATGTTCATCTGTGACAGACTGGATTAAGAAAATGTGGCACATATACACCATGGAATACTATGCAGCCATAAAAAAGGATGAGTTTGCGTCCTTTGTAGGGACATGGATGCAGCTGGAAACCATCATTCTTAGCAAACTGTCACAAGAAGAGAAAACCAAACACCGCATGTTCTCACTCATAGGTGGGAACTGAACAATGAGATCACTTGGACTCGGGAAGGGGAACATCACACACTGGGGCCTATCATGGGGAGGGGGGAGGGGGGAGGGATTGCATTGGGGAGTTATAGATGATATAAATGATGAATTGATGGGTGCTGACGAGTTGATGGGTGCAGCACACCAACATGGCACAAATATACATATGTAACAAACCTGCACGTTATGCACATGTACCCTAGAACTTAAAGTATAATAAAAAAATGAAAAAAAAAAATTACTCAGTCTCAGATACTATGTTGTAGCAAGACAAAAATGGACTAACAAATGGTCTGAGTGTATACTTTATATGATACATATTTTTTAAATGTGTTAAGGTGTGTTTTATGGACCAGAATGTGGTCTATCTTGGTGAATGTTATGTGTGAGCTTGAGAAGAATTGGTGTTTTTCTGTTGCTGGATGAAATATTTTATAGATGTCAATTAGATCCAGTTAATTAATATTGTTCAGCTAAACTATGTCCTTACTGATTTCCTCCCTGATTGATCTGTCCATTTCTGATAGAGGGGTGGTAAGGTCTCCAAATATAGTAATGGATTGATCTATTTCTCCTTGCACTTGCATCATTTTTTGCCCCATATATTTTGATACTGTACTGTTAGGTACATACATATTAAAAACTGTTATTGTCTTTTAAAGTACTGACCACTTTATCATTATGTAATGCCTCTCTTAATCTCTGAAAATTTCCTTGCTCTGACGTTTGCTTTATCTGATATTAATATAGTTACTCCAGCTGTCTTTCAGTGTTAGCATTGTATAACTTTCTCTACCCGCTTTACTTTTAATCTACCTGTGTCTTTATATTTAAGGTGGTTTTCTTGTAGAAAACCTATAGTTATGTCTTCTTTATTCACTCTGGCAGTCTCTGTCTTTTCATTGGCATATTTAGACCATTGATATTTAAAGTGATTAAGGATACAGTTGGTTTTACATCTATCATGCTTTTACTGTTTTCTATTTGTTGTCTTTGTTCCTTGTGGGATTTTTGGTTGTTGTTGTTGCCTTTTACTTTTTTCTGCCCTTTCTGATGTTAACTGATACTTTATGTAATTCTACTTTTCCCCATTTTAGCATACCAAATAATTTATTCAAAAAAATTTTAGTTATTGCCTTTGAGTGTGCAATATATACTTACAATGAATCCAGCTCCTCCTTCAAACAGTAACATCCCAATCCCCTTTCCTGTATCTTATAACATCATTGACATTAATCTAACTTCTTCATAAGCTCTACATCACTGCTATTATTTTGAGCAAAATATTGGATTTTTAAAGCAGCTAAGAATCAGAAAAATATAATACTCTATTTCTCTATTTCTTCTCTAAAACTCTTTCCATCTTTATGCAGATTTGAGATTTTGACATATATATATATTATATATATCATTTTCTATTTTTCTAAAGAAATTCTTTCTAAACATTCCTTGCAATGCAGGTTTACTGGCAATAAAGTCCCGAGGAAATTTTTGTCTGAAAAATCCTTTATTCCTTCTTTCTTCAGTTTTGAGGGATAACCTATAGGTTGGTAGGGTTTTTGTTTTGTTTTGTTTTGTTTTTTAATTTCAGCACTTTAAATATTTCAGTCCTTTTTTTCTTTTCTTTTTTTTTAGGCAGTGTCTCACTTTGTCACCCAGGATGGAGTGCAATGGTGCGATGATCAGTCACCACAGCCTCAACCTCCC
Organism: Rhinopithecus roxellana; assembly: GCF_007565055.1. Lineage (NCBI taxonomy): Eukaryota > Metazoa > Chordata > Mammalia > Primates > Cercopithecidae > Rhinopithecus > Rhinopithecus roxellana. Next base: position 80,441,881 of record NC_044569.1, on the reverse strand, counting down.
TGGACTCAGGTAGTGCTCCCATCTCAGCCTCCCTAGTAGCTGGGACTACAGAAACATGCCACCACACCCAGTTAATATTTTGTTTATTTGTTTTGTTTGTTTGTTTGTTTTCTGTAGAGACAGGATTCTGTTGTGTTGCCCAGACTGGTCTCAAATTCCTGGCCTCAAGTGATCCATCCACCTCAGTCTCCACTGCACCTGGCTTAATTGTTTTTCTGCAGCTTGAATGTGATATTCTTAGGTGGTTTTGTTTGTTTGTTTTGCATTTATCCTGCTGTGCTCTGAGTTATCTGGATTGTGGTTTGCTGTCTATCACTTTTTTAAATTTCAGAAATTGCTTCAAATATTTCTTCCTTTCTTTTTTCTCCTTCTGTTAGTCTCATTGTACATATTTACAATTTTTGTAATTGTCCTATGATTTTTGGATATTCTGTTCTATTTTGTTCTTTTTTATCTCTGCATTTTAGTTTTTGAAATTTCCATTGACATTGCTTTCTTATTGATAGCCAGACATAATGTATTGGGTAAAACGAACTCAGGTAAATAGGTCTTTAGCATTAGGTTTTATGATGATCAGGCTAACAGGCTATACTTACTGTTTGCTGCAGTTGTGATGTCAAAGGCTAAAATTTCTCATGGGTGTCCTTGTTTCTGTCTCCACTATTGCCTTTGGTTTTTCCCTAGAGACTTCTTCTTAAATAAAGTTTGAGACATACAGTTCTTCCTTGTTGTTCCTGTTATTATACTGAAGTGCTATTGATGTGGTGGAAAGGCACAGGGAGCACAGAACTATTCTACAGGGTTAAAATTAAGTCTCAGTCTTTTAATGAACTTGTGCCCCTAGTCTGTAACCTTAACCAGTGCTTTCAATTTTGTGCCCCCTTATATGAGACAGAAAGTCTAGAGGGGTTGGAGTTGGGAATTTATCCTACCCTTGATCAGTTAGACTCTGAAAAAAAATCCTGTTAGTTTGCCTTTGGTAAAATAATTTCTTTCAAGGGAAGATTTTGTTAAGAACAGAATGCTTTGGGCATATTTTAATATGGCCAATTTTCCCCTTCTCCTGCCATAAACACAAGAGTATTTGTTTAATCTTTACTTTGAGAATCTGGTAGGGCTTTTGGAGGTAAAAGTCACAAAAGCATAGGACCTTCCCCAAGCCTGGGTCCCTCTTGAGTTTCTAACTTTCAATATATGTCAATTCCGAATCTCCAGCAATTCATCAATTACAGTTTAACTTTTCTACCCTGATACTTGTTTCTGAGGATGTTTCAGCACCAAAATTTCTGCTCCAATGGGCTATGATATTCCATATTTACCTATCTCTCCAATTTTGGTGGCAATGATTGATTTTGTGGCCTCTATTCTTTGATGAATCTAAGAAGAGTTGTGGGTCTTCAATTTGATCTTCTTTTGTGAAGATGAGAATGACAACTTCTAAACCTTTCACATGCTGGAACAGAAACTGAAAGTTCTCAGCATGTTATTTTTAGTTCTAAAAGCTGAAAATCCATGAATGTTCATTACCAGCAATGTGAATAAATACATCTGTGTTATACTTATATAATAAATTATTTTACATTAGTAAATTTAAAAATGAATGAACTAGAACTTTCTATCTCAATAATGATAAATATCATAAATATTTTTCTGAGGGAAAAAGTAAACTCATTTTGATACTATTTATATAAAGGCTAGAAACTGTCAGATCAATATTATATTGTGTTTAAGGATGCATAAATATGTAATAAAAATATAAAGAAAATATAAAGAAATGCAAAGGAATAATACATTACATATCAGGATTGGAGTTAATAGAGGAGGGAAGAGGACAGGGCGGGAGTGTGATGGAATCAGGGAGGGTTACGCAGTTCCAAAAATGTTGGTAATATGCTATTTCTTAAACTGGACAATGATTTTATAATCATTATTCTTTATACTTTTTACCTTAAATATTGTCAAATAAATGTATATCTATACCTTGTGATAGTATTGAGCTAGCAAAATGAAGAAAGTGGAATAATATATATATAGACTTGGAGAGATCACTATAGTATCATTTAAAAAAAAACAAGTCATGCAATCATGTGAATGGTACGAGCATGTTCGCATATATGTGGATATAATATACATAAAGAACAACAAGTTTCCATAGCAAACTTTACTTTTAGTGATGGTTACCTCTTAGGAGGACAGTTACAGTTTGGGGGAGAAAGAATTTTTTAAATTAGATTCAACTCTGCCTATTTTTGTATTGTTTGATTATTTTACAAGAAGTATTTACTATTTATGCAACAAAACTAAATGGCATTGTTCCTCTCTCCTAAAATGTGTATACTCTATATATGTTAATAGTATATAACTGGGGAGAGGGAGCTCATAAGGAAGAAGGATAAAGGGAGAAAGTGAGAGGACTAAGCAGGGAAACAAAGAAACTCAGCGCTCCAAAACTGCAACACTGAAGTAAGGTGAGGAACACCTTCTTCCCCTTTATAATTCATTTTGATTGACTTGTTGATATAGACAAGACTAAAGAATCTGTGGGCAGTAAATAGAAGAGGTGGACAAAATGATGGTTCAGCTACCGAAGAACCTGAACTCTTAGAAAAAGTAATTCCTGGAATAGCATTATAGCACCCTTTTTAAAGTCTCATGATTTTCTTTCCTATGTATATTTATCCAGTATATCATAAATATCACCCAATAAACCTCATGCAGAAAGATTCACCAAGGAGGGAATCTGACATCTGAAAAAGATTGGCTTGTTTTGGAATTAGTTAATAATCTTAAAGAGGAGCTTCCTAACTGTTCCCTTGTGATCCAAAGTTGTAAACTCTTGGCTTTGATTCCATATTTTGGGTTTCTCTAGAAGAAGGAGAGAGATTTTCTTAGACGGTTGGTTATGCACTTGAGTGATTGCCTAACATTTAAAGTTTTACAAGGGTTTAATATTCACATCTTGTAGAATAAAATTAAAGTTTTTAAATTTTGATCCAGTGTTGTTAAAATTAAAGCAAACTATAAGTCACAAAAATATTTTATAAGCTTAGTAGGAAAGAATATTATTTTCCAATTCCTTGGTATTTCAAATTTTTATGATTGCAAGGTTATAATATTTATATTATATTCAGTGATCATAGAGTAAGCAATGTACATGCTAAGACACAAGATGGAAAGGATAAAAGTCCTATTTAAATTTATGAAGGCTCTGTGTCTTTCTATGTCTTAGTCATAATACTACAAACAGAACACTAATCTTTGGGAGATACTCAGTGGGAATTGCAAGTTAGTTCGGTGTTTGTTTTTCTTGAGACATTAAATAGTTCTTGTTCATCTCCTGGGAAGAGAACACTCCAACTTCATAGGGCATGCAAACATTGTATTTTTAATTTAGTATACACAATACACTTGTTAGAGGAAATGAAAAATTTTCATTTAAACTGAAAATAAACTGATCAGCCTTATGTATCAACAGATAAATTATGTGGGCTACTCTGTTAGAAAAACACTCAGACCACTGGGTCTATATATTACAAACAAAATATAATAGTGCCTCTAGCAGACTACAATCCCATTTCAATGCAAAATGTTTTCACTGTCATATACAAAATCACACTCTGTGTGTTTTTTTGTCACAATCTTGAATTTTTTCTTCTGCAAATCAAAAATAGTTGAGATAACTTGGATGGTAATTTCCTTATGAAGATGTACTATATCTAGTCTAATTAGCTGTTCTTTTTCACCCATGCACACATGTTCTATCAGTCTTTTAGCTATTATTAGCTTTTCTAATAATAGCTATTTTCAGTCTATTAGCTTTTCTCAACATTGATTTCTTTTTATTGACTACCTGACATGGAAAGTTCATAAATATTAAGATATTAATATTCAAATATAAATTTAGGTTTCATCTTCATTGGTTAGTACATGAAGAGATAACAACCATGATACAACTATTATACATTTGCAATATGAAGTTTTCAAATTTATATCTAAAAATACAGGATTTTGGAGTTCAGAGAGTAAGCAAGAAAGAAAGGCCGGGCACAGTGGCTCACTCCTGTAATCCCAGCACTTTGGGAAGTATAATATTTCATATCATTTTAGTAAGGACAAAACCGATAAACAGAAAAAGTAACTCACTCAGAGCACACAGCTGGAATTGAAACAAATCAAAGCTAGACCATTTGGCTCAAGTCCGCCCTTTTAATCTTATCTTTAAACCATCCAATATCCTATTTCCATCAAGTATACTGTATTATCCAGTTCACATCCAGTATACTTGTTTACCTGCAGCTGATACCAGTGAAACAACAAAACAAAACCCTTAAATTGTAATATGAGCCTCAAAAACAGACATATGCCAAACCCACGTCCTTGAGTTTTTCTAAAGCCTAAAATAAACAAGGAACAACTTCTCCATTGTTCCCAGCACTGTGAATATAGCGTAGGAGTCTTCTAAATGCATTTTTAAATATCTTTCTTGACATACATGTTCTATATTTTCTTTACAATATTTTTACTCACCATGTAGTTAGTTATTCTTTTTCCTTCTGACCTCCTACAAAGAAAATGACTTTTATTTGGCTATGTTATTTCTTATAAAAACACCGTTCTGCTTTTTCCATACATCAACCATCCCATATTGATAACATTAACTCCTTATAGTACCCCTAAGGGGGTATATCATTAGACTGCCAGAGGAAAGAATTATCTTTTCCTGTATGCATTCTACCTTCTTCAACTCCATATCCTTTTATCCTTCTCTTTCTGTGTTCAGCAACGCAAAAGCTCAGTTCTATTTTACATAAAATGTGTATTTGCCACCTGGTACTTTTCCTGATTAAAAAAATCAGCTTCTCAACATGGTTTAAAATTTTTTGATAGAGGCAATGCAGAATCCTAGCAGAAACTTGGAAATAGTAGCACATTTTTTTCCTCAGGTACAATAACCTCTGAATTATTTTGCGACAGTCTTAAAATGCTACCTAATTACAATGGTGAACAGTAACGAAGGTTTGTGCCTGATGAAATGGGAAGATGAAGGTTGCATGAAGCTTGATATAGTTAATAAAACTAACTTTGAGTTTCATGAGCATTAAATCAGATGGTTATGAACTATTTCCTTGAACGATGGGGAGGAGCGCATAAAAGACGTTTCACACAAAAGCCTTTTCCACATAAAGTAATAAATCATATTCTGTGTGGTCACCTACAACTATAAATGCCAAGATGTGGCCATTTTCCACCTCAATGAATGTGAACCAACAAAGGTGCTCCTAGAATGAACTTGGTCTGCTCAAAAATATTTGAATTTAACCAAAGGAAAAATATCACAGTTTTTTCTAGTGCCTTACTTGTGAGAGGTACTATCCTGGATGTTTTCATATACTGTCATTTAATTGAAATTCCCTCAACAGCCTTCTGTTAAAGGTGTTGATATTGTTACCTCTATCTTTACAGATGAAGGAATGGAGGCTTAAGAGGCTTGACTCAGTTGGCAACTGGCCAAACTGGGATTCAAGTTACTGCTCCTCTATGCAACACACAGTCTCTCCCAAGGCAAGACATATTGACTTCATCAAGGAGATTGATATAAACGGGCCAGTTATGAATAATGTGCATGCAAACCACAAATACCTTTGCTTCCCAAAAATCTCCTTTCTCTGCACTCTCCTTAGCATTTCGGAATTATGTTTCTTTTTTTAAAAAAATTTACCCTTGAATTAATATATATTATTTTCTTCTAAAAATGCAAATGTTTTAGGGAGTGGTAACAGAATATTCTATATCTATCATTGATGCTTTAGTATGAATAAATTATTATACTTCTTTCTGGGGGGGCAGTTTTAATAGAGGAAAGTAAATGGGAGAAAGGGGTATATACAGGGTAGGTAGGTTGAAGATACATTTCAAATGTTTCAAACTGTTAGCCCAGCATGGCTCCCTTGTCTGTGAACAGAATATCAAGCACATTTTCAATGAAAAACTTTAAAAAAATAGGACACAGCTTTAAGATAGCATCGTTGGACCTCTTTTGTGAATTCATTGAGTTTCTATAATTCTAAAATTGATGGAAAAGCGTTTTCATGGTAGATGGCTAAGGCTTGGCAAGTATGTTTTAAAAGGAAGTCTATATGTGTTTCCTGAGTTCATCTGGGATTACTGTACCAAAAAGAAAGTTGTGATCTAATCTTCAGAAAATTTTTAAGTTTCTATTTCTTCCACAAGGACTTTTCTATTGCTTGTGAAAAGGAAACTAAAGGTCCCAAGTCACATATATATTTCCCAAAACAAATAAAGTCAAAAGCTGTGGTGATTCTTTTTATTTATTTTATTTCTAGTATGAGAATTAAGGTATTTTTCCCAAGTCAGCTATTCTAAAAAGAAAGTTGTTAATAAAGGGAAAGACAGTGAGAAGCTGTTCAGCATTGGGAGAAAATTGTTTGATAGCAATGTTTTATAAATCAGTTCGGTAATTGATAATTAATAACTAACATCTTATGTCTTTAAATAACACCATTTTTCTATTTGAGGTGTTTCTATGTTCTCCAAACATAGGTGATAAATGTAAAGCCATAAAATTCTCTTATTACTCAAAATATGCTTGTCAACAATGGCAAGTAAGAAAGTGCTTACATATCATATCACTTCAGCCCTTGGTGGAGGACGGTGTAGCCATACTTCCTGCTCTGTCAGCTAAACCCACAAAAGATTAAATGCTATGTACATAATAGCCAGTTAGTACAGGTCTGTCTTGGAGGCTGGCAGGTGTTTCCATGAAATTTCACCCCGCCTGTCACAGCACACAGGGCAGCCAGCACCTGGCAACCTCCTCAAAAACAGCACACTCTTTAATTGCTTTGAAACAGCACAAGCAGCAGCAGCAGCTGCTACCAACATTGTTAAGTAAACAACAGGTTTTGCACCTGCTGGAACAAAATCCTGACCTTAATATTGGCCAATCGGGTGACCCCCATGTAACTTAGACAGCTTGTCCTAATGCGAGTGGCCTAGGAGATGAGCAGTAGTCCCTCAGTATTGATCCTTCCCCCAGATATGTAATATCTGCCCCTTAGTTGCCTTTTGAGGGCATTGAATTCAGCCCCTTTATATGAAAATTTGAAGAGTTAAATTTTTCTTATGGCCACTTCATTCTAGTTCTTTCTCTTTCCCTCCTCTGTCTTCTTTTCAGAATGCTAATGAGAAAAGATGACTTGGCTCTAACTTCCCGTAATCTTGTGTTATCAGTGATTCCTCTTTAGAGGCCCACAATGAAGAATGGGACTAGAGCAAATAAACTTTCTACCACTGACCAAAGACCCAACCTTTTAGCCTCCATGAACAGAAAAAATGAGAAGATAAAACAAAATATTTTTATATACAATATAACAGCTGGGTTTTTCAAAAATATAATTTTCAGTATTTCATGGCCTTGGATGGGTATCTCCTCACTGTGTAGTGAGACCAGGAAACTCAGTTATAACAGCCAAGCAATAGTGAAGTCAAATTTAACTCTGACTCTCACTGGAAAGTCCTTCTCACCCTCCACATACATACATACGATGTTCTTGTTTAGCAGGATCAGTTCATAGGCACAGTAAGAAACACAGTTCAGGCTTTAGGGAATATAGGCCAGAAAAATGGAGAAGCAAGGGGCAATGGAGAAATACAGCCCCAAAGCATTCATGACCATTCTCCCCCTTGTTCATAACTTCTACAAACTGTAGAAGTCCCTTCTAGTGGATAAAGCATTGGATTTGACTGGAACACACACAAGCACATCACAACTTCTAGGTAGGGAAAGACAAATTATAAGGTGATTTTATAGAGCAGATGACATAATAGTCTCAATGACATCAGATGACAATTAACTGGTGATATGGTTTGGCTGTGCCCCCACCAAATCTCATCTTGAATTGTAGCTCCCATAATCTCTATGTGTTGTGGGAGGGCCCCAGTGGGAGGTAATTGAATCATGGGGGCGGGCTTTCCCATGCTGTTCTCCTGATAGTAAGTCTCATGAAATCTGATGGTTTGATAAAGGGCAGTTCCCCTACACATGCTCTCTTTCCTGCCACCAGGAACGATGTGCCTTTGCTCCTCCTTCGCCTTCTGCCATAATTGTGAGGCCTCCCAAGCAACATGGAACTGTGAATCCTTTAAACCTCCTTTGCTTTATAAATTACCCATTTTTTGGTATGTCTTTATTAGCAGGGTGAGAACGGGCTAATACAACTGGGTTTTAGCATGCATTTATTTGTGTGTTGTTTAATTCCCAGAACAAGTCTTCTGGTGACTTGACTGGTTTATAAAAGTGATACAACAGAGAGTTTGGTTTATCAGAGAGAAAGTATATTTTCAACAAAGAAAAACATACAAACAGTATAAACTGAGCCTTGAGATGGAGAGAGATAAATGGAATATTGTGAACCATGGGTGAAAATGTACTTGAATATGTTTTAGGTTCTTTCATTTTCATCATAAGCACACTGATTTCTTAACCTAGTAGAACAAAGATTGGATAGGCCTGCAGGCAAATGATCAAAACTCTGTTTCAAATCCTAAAGCCAACAGAATGTTTTGCCTATGGCTTGTTTATACCATTTGATCAAAAAGAATAATGCAATTGTGAGTTAGTCTGAGGTTGAGGAATTTTTCCAATGAAATAAGTTAATTATTTATTACTATTGATTTGCTAGAGTGTTTCTGCAAAATCAAAGTATATTTCTTTTTCCACTTTAACATTTCTAAGAATTATGTAACAACTCTCCAAAGTTGTTATTAAACCTAGTAACTATATTTTATACCATTCTTGGTGCAGCTGATCAATTTGCTACAACAAGCTTATATATTCATATGTTTTAAATAAAGTAACATATAAGTTATGTGCCTCATACTTAATAATTGAAGAAAAATGATAAAAATGTAAATTTTCCAGTTTAGACTGTCTCTTGCATCATACCCACCACTAAAAGACCAAAATATACACACTGAGAGAAATGTAGTAAGAAGTTGATGGGGAAATCTCTAGTGGCTCATTGAATCCAGGATGTCAAATTTCCAAAGAACAATTAGATGCTTTTAGCCAAGATCTATAGATTACATAAATGACATGTTAAGAAAATAGCAAAAATCATTCCAACTTTTCCTCTTCCTCCATCCTCTCTTTTAACATCTGTAGCAATATCACAAGAAAAACATTTTTTTAAGGTTGAAAGAAGAGGCCAGTATCATGATCTGGATTATATCAAGATTCAGAAGTCTTTGGAGCTTATAAGCATTAAAATATTTTATTTGTGTTATGTAATGTCCCTTTTATTTTATCCTATGGAAGTATACATTTTAAAATAAAGAACAAATAGGCTAAAATAGTTTTGTGTACAATTAGAAAATTGAGGTGTCTTTCAATTTATTGTCGCTGATATCATTTTTTAAATCTTATGTATATTAAAAACTGAAGAGCTTCTTGCTAGCCTCTAAATCTGTCTATAACCATCAATAAAGTAGGATTTAAAACATACCTAACTCTAGGGAGTTTTCTGAAGGAGGAGGGCAGGAGTACACTCTCTGTTCCTGAAATATATGGACAAGTACTTGAGGTATATAAATAGAATCATACAAGGAAAACTAGTTATTCATAAAAATGAAAGGGGGGCATTACTACACCTGAATGCCAGAGTTTTTGTGCCTTTGTATGTGAGTCTGAGAACATTATATAGCCTTCTGAGCTTCAAAGTTTTCATCTGTACAAAGAAAATAAATTGACATTCAAGAGACTACTGTGTGAAATATCTAAGAAGGATGAGAGTGAATGCTCAAGGCTTATTGTCCATCTCTGTATGTGCCAATTCTCTTAAACATAGTTGAGGCTACATATTTTCAAAACCAACAAAAGAACAAATCTCTGTAAAAATATTACTCTTCCTTAAATCAAAACCAGTTTCAAATATTTTTTTAAAGATAACTGATAGGGGAGGCCAACATCTACATGGAAAAGAAATAATTTTTGTAAGTTCCATGAAATGATGTTATGTTAAGGCTTTTTGCCTTATATATAACAGAGCCTAAATAATTGTTGCATTAAAAATTTAGTCAGGTTCAATGAGGTATAATTTACCTATGATAAAATGCACCAGTTTTAAATATACAGTTGAATATATTTCAACAAATGTATATACTTATATAACTACCATCTTAAGATATGCAATATTTCCGTTCCATAAGAGAAAGTTCTCTCACGCCAATAATCCTCACTTCTCCTTTCTTATCCAGCAGGCAACCACTGATCTAAATTCAGAAACTATATTTAATTTCATCTGTTATACAAATTCATGGAAATGGAAGTATACAGCATATATACTTTTTTCAGGCTGTTTTGTCCAAGAATGTTTGTGAGAGTCATCCACGTGATTTTGTGTACAGTAGTTCATTCATCGTTATTGCTGACTAGTGTTTTGCCATGTTAATGTATCATAAGTTGTTCATTTATGTATCAGTTAAAAGACATTTAGGTTATTACCAATTGTATGGCTACTGTGAATAAGATGCCAGAAACATTTAAATGCAAATATTTGTGGACTACATTTACATTTAAGATATCAAGCTTTTTGGCATAATGTTATATATAATATTCATAATATTCCCTACTTCTTGTTTTCCTTCTTATTTTTGAGTTAATTCAGCACTATTATGATTCCATTTTATCTCTTCTCTGGTTTATTTACGTGTTTAGTTTTGTGCATGAACCAGCATTTACTTTTCCAAACCATTTGTTCCAGTTAAAGTTACCAAAGGGTTTTCAAGCAGAGGAAGGCATCAGAGGAGGAAACTGTCACAGTCCACTGTCATGGAGTACCCTACTTTGTATACAAAATGAGAATTCACTTCGATTTTCTCCTGCGCCACTTATCAATTTATTGACTCTCTTGGTTCCAGACTCACCTTTCTTTGACTGCTCTGTGATAGCATAGCTGGATCTGTTAATATTTTTCTTATTACAGCTGACACACACAATGTTAAGTTTAGGCAGTAGAAAGTACTGAAAAGACAGTGCTCCTCTCTCTACATGCCTGCATGATGTGGCTTTTCCAGTGTCCACCAGTCAGCAGTTTGCCCTGGCAATAATAGGAGGCCTTGCAGTACATTCAATAGTAAGTACTTGTTTGTGAACAGCATACCCCAAAACCACAGAGGATATATTTCCATCAAGTCCCACTGGTTCAGCATCTCAGTGACTTCTCTACCATTCAATGAGCCACATCCACAAAGGTTTGGCCACATCCACAAAGGTTTGGGGCTGGGCTTTGGGAATGGGTGTCTCTTTTTTGACCACTCTCTCTGCCCTAGGTGTAGTGAGATAAGTAAAAATAATTCTTTTTCTATCTCCCTAGTCCAACCTTCATTTCTCTGGTCCTCTGTTAAATATAATAATTATGAATATGAAACTTTCCCTGTTAAAATTACTGTGTGATTTCCCTCTTCTGCTTTAACTCTTACTGAGATAGAATTAACCCCAGAAAAAAATTCTAGGTGTAGCAGCCAAAAATATGACATTGTTTACTGCAGTGGAAAGTCTTGGCTTCTTATCCAGTTTCTAGAGCTAAGTTAACTCACAGACCCACAGCCTCTTGATTGAAGAGAAATTCTGGACACCAAAAAGGAGGATCCTCCACTACAGCCACAGCTACACACCAAAAATCTTCACTGAAGGCTCCCAAAAAGAAATGTGTGGCCACTTACTAGAGTGACTGTGCATTAGCAAAAAGACAAAAACCCAAACTTTTAGATGATTACTAGACATTTGGCTCTGAATGGAAGCTAATTCCTGGTGACCCAAAATGCCAATGCAGTCAGGTGATAGATGGAATATTAGCTCAAGTCCAACTTAAAGTGTGACTAGTTAGTTCACAGCCCTATCTTGTGTTTAGGTCCCTGGTTCCTGAATGTATGATTGCAACAGAGACATTTGGCAACAGTCAGAATCCCCATATTGACTGATTCCTAGACATGGACCTCTATTATAGAAAGGGCTAAGTGAAAGCCCCTGGAACTTCCTCCTCAATCCTAAGATAGCATACCAGAATCAATGCTGTATCACTGGGGGAGTTTTCTATGTGAATACCATAATCAAAAATTTGAAAGCAGCAACAGTGGTGAAATCTAGCATATCCTTATGTAATTCAACAGTTTAACCTGTGGAGAAATCAGGTAGATATTGGAGAATGTCTATGGACTACTGTAAGCTTAATAAATTGGTGACTTCAACTGTAGCTGTTGTCCCACATGTAATATGTTTACTGGAACAACACAGGGCCTTTCATTTGGAATGTCACTCTTGACATGGTTAAGCCAGCAGTATACCTGCAGACACCTACCTGCTCCCTGCCAAGTAGAGTCTGCAGAGGTCTTTGTCTTTATGACACTTAGAAAAGCATGCACTGCTCTATTGTATTGATGAAGCTATGCTTATTAGATACAGTCAGCTGAAAGTTACAAACATTTTAGATGCCTTAGTAAGACATATATGAACAAGAGGTTCCAAGTAAACCAAAATTTAGGGATTCGCTTCAGTGAAATTTCTGGAGAATTAATGTGGAGATATTCCCTTCAAGGTGAAAAATTGCTTCACCTCACATCAGCCATCATATAGAAAGATGCCCAATGCCTGGTATAATTTTTAAAATTTTGTAAACAACCTATACCCCACTTGAGAGTATTATTTCAGGCCATTTCAGAATCATCCACAAGGTGGACAGTTCTTAGTGGAGACTAGAATAAAAAAAGCCTGTGAAGCAAGTTCATTCTGTTGTACAAGCTGGTCTGCCACTTAGGCCTTAGGATTCAGTAGATTTGATGATATTCAGTGTCTGTGGAAAACAAAGATACTGCATGGAGACCCTGACAAGCACTGATAGGAAAATTACAGTGTGCACCCCTAAGATACATATATATATGTATATACACACACATACACACACACATATATATATATTTCACAGATATGTAGGGGTGTGTGTGTGTGCACGCACATGCATTCACACACATAAAATCTGCTGATAACTATTCTCCTTTTGAGAAATGGTTTCTTGTTTTCTACAAAGCCTTGGTAGGAACTGAACACCTAACAATAAGGCATCAAATGGCCACATGATCCAAACATTCTGTCATAAATTGGGTTGTCTGACCAACATAGACACAGCAACCTATCATGAGATGAAAACAGTATACAAAAGACCAAGCTCGGTCAGGTCTGGAAGGTATGAGGAAGCTGCATGAGCAGGTAGCACCAACTCCTTTAATATCAACTAATGTTGCATTGTCTCTTCTCTCAGGCCATATGCAGGGCTTCCTGGGACATTTATTATGACCAGTTATCTGAAGAATAAAGACACTCAAGCCTGGATTCCAAATGGGTCTTGACAATATGATAGCACTAACAGAAAGCAAACGAACATACCACTACAGTCCCACTGGGTAACCTGAATGATGACAGTGAAAGAAAGTCTTCTGGGCAGAGCCTTGAGCAGTACATATAGTTGTCCATTCAGTACAGAGTTAGGGCCAAAATATAGATTTACAGAATTCTTGAGAAGTTGCTAATAATGCGGCCGAATGGTCAGAGACATAGAAATAATAGTATTAGAGAATTTGTGACCAGAAAATCTGGAGATGTATGTGAATGGGCTTTACAAAATGCGCAAAGACTGAAGACATTTGTGACCCATGTAAATGCCCACCAAAGGGCATCTTTAGAGAAGGTTCAAATTACACCTGTTTGGATGTCAGTGCCCTTCCATCAGCTCAATGGGTACATAAACAAAAATGACATGGGTGCAGGGATGGGGGCTACACAAGGGCTTAACTATATGATTTTTTCTTCCAAGGCTGACATAACCAACATTACAGCTAAGAGTCTGCTCCATCAGCAAAAGAGACCAACACTAAGCCCCATTCCCTAGGGAACCTGCTTAGCCACATTACGGCAGGTTGTTTACAGTGGATCTCTTGCACCATGGATGGGGCAGAGAGTCTTCCTCACTGGAATAGACACACATTCTAGATACGCATTTTTTTTCTCTCTCTGTAATGCTTTTAGTTCCACCATCTGTGGACTCATAGAATATGTTATCAGTGTGACACTTCCCATAGCTTTGCTTCTGATAGCTGTCCACACACCTGTTCACCCAAAAAGGGTTAGGCTAAATGAAAGGTGAAATAGCTTATTGAAAACTCAGTCATGGCACAAGTTGGGAGACAATGGGATTCCGTTTTACATAATCGCAGTATACACTTTCGCATCTCCTGACTCCCCAAAGAGGGCTGCATAGCAGAGTGCCACCAGCCACGTACTTCCACATGACTAGCTTCCCAGTGGAATCTACAGAACATATTTATAACTAATGAGTTCAGCAACGTTGTAGGATCCAAGATCAATATTAAAAATCAATTTTACTTCTATATTCTGGCAATAAATAATTGCAATTCCAAATTTTAAAAAAATAGTGCAATTACAATGGCTTCAAAAAGTGAAATAGTTACACATCTAATAATACATGTACAGAAACTATATGTTGCAAACTACAAAACACTGATAATATAAATGAAGAAAAACAAGTGGAGAGATATACCATGATTATTTTGTTCCTATGTCAATTCTCATGTAATTGATCTATACAGTCAATGCAAGCCCATTCAAAAATCCCAGAAGGCTCTTTTATAGATAGTAATAAACTGATTCTAAAAGTGACGTAGAAAACCAAAAGAGTAACCAGAGTAACCAAGACAAGAAATTTTATGGTTGGAGCAGGGGTTTGGGGCTTTTGTTTTGTTTTGTTTTCATTATGCCTGGGTCTTAGGCAACATCTTAGTCTGTTTGTGTTTCTATAAAAGAGTACTCGAGGCTGGGTAATTTATAAAGAAAAAGAGGTTTATTTGACTCACAGTTCTGCAGGTTGCACAAGAAGCAAGGCACCAGCATCTGCTTCCGGTGAGGGCCTCAGGCTGCTTCTACTCATGGCAGAAGGTGAAGAGCAGCAGGCATCACATGGCAAAAGGAGAGAAGCAAAAGAGAAAGAGGGGAGGAGGCCAGGCGCAGTGGCTCACACCTGTGATCCCAGCACTTTGGGAGGCCAAGGTGAGTGGATCACCTAAGGACAGGAGTTTGAGGCCAGCCTGACCAACATGGAGAAACCCCATCTCTACTGAAAATACAAAACATTAGCCAGGCGTGGTGGTGCACGCCTGTAATCCCAGCTACTCGGGAGGCTGAAGCAGGAGAATCGCTTGAACCAGGGAAGCGGAGGTTGCGGTGAGCTGAGATCGCGCCATTGCACTGCAGCCTGGGCAACAAGAGCGAAACTCCGTCTCAAAAAAAAAAAAAAAAAAAAAGAAAGAAAAAAAAAGAAAAAAGAAACGAGAGAGAGAAAGAGGAGAGGAGGTGGCACATTCTTTTCAAAAATCAGTTATTGCAAGAACTAATAGAGGGAGAAATTCATTACTGCCAGAACAGCATCAAGCTTTTCATGAGGGATCGGCCCCCACGACTCAAACACCTCCCACTAGGCCCCAACTCCAACACTGGGGATCAAATTTCAATATGAGATTTGGAAGGGACAAATATCAAAACTGTATCAGGCAGACACTGTGTCCCCAGGTGTCATGCAGGTGTGGGTGCTTCTCAGGGCTGCTGTCTCTCCTTGAGCTGAAATCTGGGCCCAGCACTGTCCATCTGCTAAGGGTAGAGGTAATTCTTTTTCCTTCCCTCAACTAAAAACGGTTTTCAACACTGCCCAAGGCTGCCAGCATTAGCTGCCATCCCCACCCCACCCCTGGCCTATTTTAAAAGGGAAAAAGCCTTGGTTTAAAAGGGGAAAATGGAGAGAAGGATCTGAACTGGATGTCATGAGTCTGTTGTAGCAGCACCTGTTCCCCTCATCCTGGTCTGTACCAGGAGGGGCACGTTCTCAAGACTCTTGACAATTGTTCTTGTGAGGACTCAGTGAAGCCCATGAAAAGTTCCCAAATGCATTCAAATTCCCCTGTCTGGCTTTCTACGTCCCAAGCAGAAATAGGTTTTCTGATATATAGAACTTTTATATTGGCAAGGTTTGTTTGTTGTTTAGTTTTGCTTTTGTTTTTTTTTTTTCCCCTGTTTTAATCTGAGCACTTAAAAATGCCATTATATCCTCTTCTAGCATTCATTGTTTCTAGTAAGAAATTATGTCTCCTCTTGTTGTTCTCTTGTGTGTATTGTGGTAATTTTCCTCTAGCCCCTTTTAAGATTTGTCTCTATATTGTTGATTTTTCAGCAGTATCATTACGATGTGCCTAGATATGTTTGTTTTTGTGGTTGTTGTTTTTTGTATTTATTCTCAACACATGATTTACTGCTTTCTTTTTAAATTAATTTAAATGTTATCCAATTTTTCAAGTATTACTTTATTTTTCATTCTTTTTCTTCCTTTTGCCTAGTATTCCCATTATATGAATATTAAACTATTTGGTGTTATCCTACCATGGCTATGTTCTCATGTTTTCAATCTTTGTCTCTCTTTACTTCAATTTGTATGATTTCTATTGACCTGTTTTCAATTTTAATGATCCTTCCTCTGTCCAGTCCGGTGTTACCCTCCACCCCAATTAAATGTTGTTATTGCAAAAACTATATTAATCAGTTTCAGTTCTTGGCTTCCATTTGGTCCTTTCTGGGGCTTCAAATAATTTCCTGAAACTCTCCATCTTTTCACTCATTATATCATGTTTTTCTGTAGATTCTTTAACACAATTTATTATTATTTGTGTTATTATAGCTATTTTAAAGATCTTGTTTAATAATTCCTATATCTTCATCATCTGTGCATTTGTATCTAATGCATGTTTTTCTTTTTGACCATGAGTCATCCTGCTTTTTTGCCCTTTTTATTATTTTCTGTCGTATATTGGATACCATGTCTAAAATATGTGTGTATTATTTGTTTCTTTCTAAAAATAAGGAATACACTTTCCTCTATCAGTGTTAGGTCACTAGGCTGAATTAGGGTGAGAGGCTGTTCGGTTTGATTCAATCAATGATTGAGCTGATTCAGAGAGAGGCTGTGGTTTCGATTCCTCTAGGAGGGCTTTGGAATTAGAATACAGGGAGTTTCATAAATCTGTCCTTGCTCTTTAGCCCCACCTTTGTATACAACCTCAGTATTGATATATTTGATCTCATCAGAAGTTGAATTGGGTGGGAGTTCAGTTATGACTTTGGTAAGACTCAACTCATGTCTGTCTTTGAATGGTTTGAAGTTACCTTCTCCCTATACTGGGACCCTGGGATCAAATCACAAGACTGCTGGACCTCAGAAATGCCCATCTGTGAAAGCATGAGACTGTGGGACTATGAGACTTCAAGACTGTAGGAATACAGGTAACAAGGCTGCAGACATTGACTTGGAGAATCTGAGTTTTCTTTCTGCTTTCCCACCTTACACCCAGGTTCTGTTAATCACCAAAATTCCTATGTAAGAGAATTACTTCACAGAAAGAATTGTCTTTGTTTTTGAGGGTCCTGCAGCATTCCAATCCATGGGCTTGTTAAAAGGTGGCCGGTTTGCCTCTCTCCAAGCCAATACTGTTTGGAATCTATTCTCTACCAGCCCTGCTGCCACCCACAACAATTGGATCCAAGTATGAAAACATCAGCTGTCCCTGAGCTGTTTCTCAGAAAGACTCATCCCTCTGAAGTTTAGTTCTTTTAGATTTTTAAACATCCACAGCCTTTCATTTGCTTTGAAGAAAGTATACTTTTTTTTTTAACCTGGTGATTTGCTGTTTCAATGGGAATAAGGTATATATGTGAAGATTATATATGGCCCACAGACAAAGAATATCCATGTCTAAGCACAGAGAAATACCTTTATTAAGAAAAGGGTCAGATAACAAATTAATAAAAGTTAATTTTTAAAACAAAAATATTAAAATACCCATTAATCTCATTGTTCCCTTTTAATTATTTATATTAAAAAGCAAAATTACCACTATGCCTCTCTGATTTGACTCCAGAGTTACTTGTTAACATTTTGGTGAATACAATTTAATACGATTCCCCATGGGATATTTCGCTATACTTATAGAGGCAGAGCCCTATATACATATAATTACATATATATTTTTATTCAAAAAATTGATTAATTCAATACATATTGCATTGTAATATGTTTGGCTCACAGTCGTCTTTCCAAATCAAAATACATAAGTTCTTGTTCTTTTTCATTGCTACAGAGAACACTCTTGCACTGCCAAGCCAGTATTAATAGCAACAGTCCTCTACTGATAGCCATTTAGGTTTCTTCAATATTTTGTACAGACAATATTCTTATAGTTATATCTTTATACATTCCTAAAGTAATGTTTCCTAGGAAATAAAATATAGATTTTAGTAGACGAAAGACAGCTTTTAACATTCAAGAAAAAAAGTAAAGCTATTGTATTTGATTTCATGGTTTAGCTTTTGTATTTTCTACCTAGTAGCTATTTATATAAATGTACTTGTCATTGTAGATATGACTGCGATTAATCTTTATTTTTGGCCAAAGTGTTTGGTTTTTAAAATATTTAATACAGAATCATAAACACCTGAAACGCTTCAGTAAAATACAGAGGGAAGGACAGGGGTTTTGTTAGCCATGTGCGGCCATGAAGCCCAGCTCTGCCGTGTAGTGGCCATGTGTAACATCTTTCAGGGTGTGAAGTAAGCACAGTAGCAATTCTGTGCTTTATAGTTGTTGTGAGGATTAAATGAGAATTTAGGCATTTAGACAGTAGGTATATACACAGCAGTTCCTAGCTACTATCATTCTCATTCTGGAAATATTGATCACAATGAAAAGAAAAGAGGGACTAGAAAAAAATCAATTAACAAAAATTAGTCATTAACAACTAATATAATGTCTGCAGATAAAAATCAGAGCAATCATACAGAAAAAGAAAAAATCTCCAGGAGAAATGCCAGTTTTACATTTCTGAGGTGGTCAACATCAATACCAAAGAAATTAAATTGAAATATTGCATAATCATTTTTTGTTGATGGAGAGGAACATTTAAAATAAATAAAACTCTTATGTAAAGAAAAGGAGTTTTGGGGATAAGTGCATTCCAAAGAGGATCATTAAGCTTTTTGTCTTACAGGCAGAAAAGGGGGATGACTGGCAAAATAGTGAGATATCTTAAAATAAATGATGTTCTTATGTACAGAGGTCATTTTGTTTTCCAAATACCAAAAAACAGCATATCGCAGTTTCATACCTTACTGGCCAATTAAGCTACAGAAAATAAAACCAAACAAATCAATTACAGTTTGTCTCTTTTTCTAACACAGTATTATCTTTAAAAAGATTCAAAGAAATTTTCTTACAAAATCCTAACTCTTTGAATAGTAATGCAGCAACTTTCTCCCTGTACAGAGCAGAGTCATAATGACTAGTCAAAGAAAATTTCCTAAAATAAGGCCACGTGGTAACACTCCCTTGGATACCACACAAGACACAGTGGTTGGAGGAATCCTAAATAACCTACTAGTAGTCCCCTATTAGGTGGGAAAAACACCTTACGTTTTCAGCTGGCCACTCCTGCCCACCAAAGCCCATATTGCTCAAATGTTCCTGCCAAGCCTGAAAGGAGAGAGGCTTCCTGAGCAAGTATTACACACTGACAGCTCTCTTCCACCAGCCCCTATGTTGCACACAGAATGTCTATTATCATTTACATTTCATGAACAGGTTAATTAACTACAAACTGAGGCGACAGACTGAGCAGAGGCTATGGAAAATTAGATGTAGGTGCCAAATCCACCCAGCTTCCTTTAGTGGGAGCAGAAAAAAGGTATCAGAACCCAAACTTCAGTTTTCGTCAGATTTCTCCTGTGTGTCCAAACATTGGGAAGCAGATCCAGACACGGCCATTACAAGTTAATGCCATGGTCTCTCCCGTTCAGCCTCATTCTGTGCACGGAAAACACAGTTCACGACCATTCAGAAGGTGACCGTACAGCTACCGGATTTCTCTGTGCATAAGGGATAAATAAATCAGCTGTAATTATGGAAAAAGAAGCCGATACATTAAATCTGTTTGTTCTCTGCAAGGGTTGGTGCTTTATATTGCTATGAAAAGGGATCCCTCTGTATGTGAAAGGCATCCTACCCCATCTATTTTCTGATAATCCAGGAACAGGAACTTTTAACACAGCTAGATTTTAATCAGCTTATTTTGGAAGCCCTAACTTACAGTGGTTTGAGAAACTTTTAAAACAAAGCCAGCAGAGAACTGTGCATCATCTTGTAGGACAGGAAGGAAAATTCATAATGACAAAAATTACACAGAAAAACAGACAGACATATGTGTAGTTTAAATAGTTTAGATATTTGGCCACAGCCAAATCTCTGGTTGAATTGTAATTGCCAGTGCTAGAGCTGGGGCCTGATAGGAGGTGTTTGGATCACAGGGGTGGATCCCTCATGGCCTGGTGCTGTCTTGCCAATAGTGAGTTCTCATGAAAGCTGGTCATTTAAAAGTATGTGGCCCCTTCCCTAGCCCCAACTCTCACTTGCTCCTGCTTTCGCTATGTGACGGTGCTTGCTCCCACTTCACCTTCCACTAGGATTGAAAGCTCCCTGAGCCTTCACCAGAAGCTGGTAAGTGCCAGCACCATGCTTCATGTAAAGCCTGAAGAACCATGAGCCAATTAAATATCTTTTCTTTATAAATTACCCAGTCTCAGGGATTTGTAGCAATGCAAGAATAACATAATACAGTAGTCAACTTTTATTTAGAGAGACATACTGTACCTGTTTTGCTTTTCTTCTTTGCATTATACTGCTCACTATCTACTCTACCAGAGAATATACAAAAATCATAAAAGAAGGCAATGGCCAGTTATTTTTTGGCAGGTGCCAAAGGCCCTTTGGTATAAGTTCCCATACTAGGCATGGGAGGAGGTTAGGAGCCTGAAAAGCTACTGCTAAATGGTTTCACAAGTGAATCAGCATATATTAGCATATATTGTGTTCTCATTAAGATTTTCTTTTTAATTATAAATTACTATGTGTTGTAGAACTTTCTTCATTTATTTATTTGAATAATCAACCTTTACTAAACACGGGGCGTGTGTTTGTGTGTGCATGTCCAGGACTGTGCAAAGAACTGGGGAAACAGGGACTAAGATTTTTCAGGCCTTTTAGAAGTTCAGTCTGGGA
Source organism: Rhinopithecus roxellana (assembly GCF_007565055.1). Lineage (NCBI taxonomy): Eukaryota > Metazoa > Chordata > Mammalia > Primates > Cercopithecidae > Rhinopithecus > Rhinopithecus roxellana. The sequence continues at coordinate 80,420,645 of NC_044569.1, read as the reverse complement.
AGGGAACTGATAGCTGAATTCCAAGCACTAGGTTCAGAGTTACCTCATTTGTGTCTTACACCAAGCCTATATGGTAGGTTCATGAATTATATTTTATAAATGAGGATACTGAGGCTCACAGATATAAAGTAACTTACCCAAGGGCATTCAGCTACTAAATGGAAAAAGTAAAAGGAAACCCAGTCTCTATGGCTCCAAAGCATAGGTTCTTCCCACTATAACACACTGTCTAGTGGGAGAGCCAGGGAAAGTAAACAGATGATACAATACAGCCCAGGGAGTAATGGACAAGAGCTTCCCCAAATAATTCTATTTTTCTTCCTCCCTCTAATGTTATGGGCTGTTAATCAGAAGGAAATTCAATATTGCGACTGCTTGTTTTTATATTTCTGCCTGACAATTCATATAAAAGGCTTCAGTTTGGGGTATCTTTGAGAGCAAAAAGTCTCAGAGCTCTGAAGCATTGATTCAGTAGCACTTCTAATTAAATGGTTTAATAGCAAGATTTATGAAAAATGTACATAGACACTCAATGGCCAACCCCCTCACTCTCAGCAAATCATGTTTTTCCTACCATGGGCGAACTGATTGATTTAACTGTGGCCCAACATTCTGTCCATATTTGCAGTCATCCCAACGTCTTTTTCTCAAATCTAGTCCCTTCAAAGTCCAGTGTTCTCAGTACAGTTTGACACCACTTTCTCCAGTTCTTTGCTCCTCCAGTATTTTCCTCATTTTCCTATGTTTTTAACATCTCTCTGTCCTGGCTGAAGAAAATTCAATTCATACATATGTGAAAGTCTCTTCTACTCTAAAATAAAAAACAGCAAAACAGAAACAAAACACAACCTAACTCTGCATCACCCGTTCTTTATTGCTTTTCGTCTCCTCACCTTTCTTAGTGTTCTAAGTTTTGTCTGTATTTATATTGTGTCCAATTTCTCAGTTTTAATTCTTTTTTTTTTTTTTTTTTTTTTGTTGTTGTTGTTGTTAGATGGAGTCTTGCTCTGTCGCCCAGGCTGGAGTGCAGTGGCACGATCTCGGCTCACTTCAACCTCCACCTCCCAGGTTCAAGCAGTTCTCCTGCCTCAGCCTACCGAGTAGCTGGGATTACAGATGTGCGCCATTGCACCTGCCTAATTTTTGTATTTTTAGTAGAGACGAGGTTTCACCATATTGGCCGGGCTGGTTTTGAACTCCTGACCTCGTGATCCACCTGCCTCGGCCTCCCAAAGTGCTGGGATTACAGGTGTGAACCATCGTGCCCAGTTGAATTTTCTTTTTAACTGCATGTGTGGTGGTCTCTGACTCCTCAAAGAACCTGAATTACTGCAGTACTTAATTTTTCTACTCATTTAGTTATTTAACATATTTATTAAGCATCACAACATGCCTTGGAAGTTCTGAAGTCCATGATTTCAAATACACAGGATCCCTTAGTCCCTGAATTTTACAAGCACTTTTAGCTGCACACGATACTGTTGATGCCTTTCATTGTATTTCTTCTTACTCTTTTTCTCTCTCAAGTATTGTTTCGTAGTCATATTTGAATGTGCTTGTGCATCTTGTCCCATTATATAGAGTTATCCTGGAGTTCTGTCCTCTGTTCATTGTTTCATTCTCTCTACACACTATCCTTGAACACTCTCCTTAATTCCAATCGTTGAAGTAGCATGTATAAGCTTATAACACTCTAATATTTATCTTTGGCTTACATCTTTTCCCAAAGCTTCAGAATCATTTATTTAATTTCCTACTACAATTACAATTTTGATGTCTCACTAGCATATCAAAGTCAATATATCACAAATTGAGTTTTACAGAGTTTTCCTAATGGTATTCTCTTCCTTTGCTTGTTAACTTAGATATAGGTATTGTTATACACCCAACATTGAAAAATAGGGTTATCCTAATTTTACCCCCGTCATTTATCTATTCCCTCCCTGCTATACACACCTTAAGGGGATTCCCAACTCCTGTTTATTCTTGCGCTTATATATCTCCAAAATCCATCTTCTATCATCTCTGCCCTATGGATCAGATTCTCAACATCTCTTTCTTGATCTACTGCAGTAGTCTCCTCACAAATACCTCTGCATCTGGTTTTCCTTGTTCTCTTTGTTCTCTACAGTGGCATTAGGGTTGTTTATACAAAATATAAAACCAACCATATATCAGCCCTGCTAAAATTCCCTCAGTGGCTCACTATCACCTATGGGATGAAGCCCAAACACTTTTTGTGGGACAGGAGGCCCTCTATAACCTGCCCCAATATACCTCCTCCAGTGTCTACCCTGCCACAATGCCCTATTCACACTCTGTGCTCCAGCAATAATACATTGCTTAAAATTTCCTGTCTATGCCATACTCACATATCTTCTACTCCCCCTCTGCTTGAAATATTTATCATTATTCATTTTGCCTGGATAAGTCCTACTCAATGAATATTCAAGGTATAGATTCAGCATGGCTCTTCTAAAAGCCTTCTTTCAATCCCTAATCTGAACTAAGAGATGCTTCTCTGTGCTTTCATAGCTACCTACGTCATAACATTTGTCACATTACTTTGAAATTTCCATTTAGATGTCGTCTTCCCATTGAAACTAAAGGATATTTGAGCACAGCAACCATTGTTAATTAATTGTTTATCTCCAAAACCTACCACAAGGCCTGTGTCAGACAGACACAGTAAATTTTTGTTGAAATATTCATTACAGATTTGGTCTTGAGGAATATGTTCTGTGTGTTTGTGTTAAAAATGAGTCTAGTTCTGTAGTTTAGCTGAACCAGATGGGCAATTTACAATATTCCCAAAACAACATACTGTTCCTTTGATTACTTTTGGAATAATTAAACAAATCATGAATAAATTGCTATGGGTTTTCTGTTTGGGATCTCTTGTTTCTCCTCTTAGGTTTATTTTGAGATGTCCTCAATGATGCCCAATGCATACTTCTCCAAGAGAGAAATAAAATAACCATATATGTTCATCCATATTAATGTTTTAAGTGAAAACAAAGAATTTTATAATGAGTAATAAGCTAAATTTTTTGAAATTATTTTCTCATATTTACTACTGTTTTTTTTCCTTGATCATTAAATTAGCCAAGAATCTTCATAGTTCAAGATGGCAGCTTCTTCCTTGCTAAAAGTTTATTATTCAAATCTACATAGTATATTCCTCTGAATTAAAGTATTAGTGTTAGCTTACATGACAGTGATTAGCAGTATCATATATTAAAATACCACATTTGTACAATAACTACACTTTTCCAAATGGTTTACATATATATTATCCCAATCTTTAGAAAAGCCCTTATGATAAGTATTAATATGCCAATTTTATATTGTATATGTAAAGATGAGAATCCATTGAGAATATTAAATCAATGTATTTTATTCCCTGCATGTAGTCATGTTTCTGCACACTGTTTTTGCCATCATAGCCTCTGAAAAAGGAAGGGGATGAAAAAGGAAGGGGACGGAAGAGGCCATGATGTTTAGTGGAGCCATGGCACACGAGGATGAGCAAGGAGTCCTTCCTTCTTGGCCTTGAGTGGTTAGTGAGATGAAGAAGAAAATTAAGTTCAATGGCTGGTGGAGACACAAGGTTGTCATGGCCTCCCTTCCTTTGGAGCTAAAATTCCAAAGGAAAATATTTGTTGAGAGCAGGGTTAAAAGTAAAGGGGCTTTTGTACTATTGATTAGTTGGGACTCTGAGAGAGACCTGTCTCTCAGAATGGCCCCTGCCTTGGTGAGGAGGTACACAAAGGATGATCAGAAGTAAACTAAATGGGATGCATTGCTATAACTGTGGGGACTGCAGTTTTAGCAAGGTCAAAGTGAGGCTGGATAAGCAGAGGGAACTATCAGAGCCAGGAGAGAAAAGTTCATGGACTCAGCTGCGGACACTTGCTGAGCAATAACCAGCAACACCTCTGAAAAGACCCAATAAGACAAAGAGCAGAACAGGAACCTGGGGACATATGGAAGGGATCCCTTCTACACCTCCACCATAAGATCACATATACCCTTTCTCTCAGATTCTCAGATGTCATCTTAGAGAAGAACAGGAGACAGAGAAGGGAAATCTGAGATGGGGACAGTTACTTAAAAGAGGATGTAACTGCATTTTTATATTTACCTCCCACATCTAAAAAACTGGGAAGTCATGATTACTGTCCTACAACAACAACAGCAAGAAAGCTGAACAAACTAAAAATCAATGAATTTTCTTGGATCAATGAGAGGACTGACATCACAGGAAAACATAGTCAAGGTCTACTTATGTGAAGCACAAATGACTGGAACCAGAAGCTTACAGGGATACTTAAATGTTAATTTTTAAACACTGCTAGAAGGTGGCTTAGCTTGAAAGTGAGAAACTCCTGGGGGCCAGAGTCTTCGGGGCACCCACAGTTTCATGAATTGTACAAAGAGGGACCAGATTATGACTGAAAACAGTCAAAACAAACAAACAAACAAACAAAAAACACTTCATGTATCTAGTGGGAAAAGAGAAAAGTAGTTACTTTGAAATATTCTCAGTAAATTTTTCATAATAAATGCCTAATTTCCTGGAGAAAAGACTTTACCAGAGCCTTATCTCACCTAGGGAGCAGGAAGACAATTAAACAATGCTACCCACCTAATTCCTGTCTCACCTAAGCAGTGGGGAAGAAAAAAAATATCTACGAAACACTGAAAAAGTTATAGTCCAGGGACTCAGGCCCAAGAAAAAATGAGATTTAATTATAAGATTATAGAATATTTCCTCTCCATGACTTCTTACCACCATATAAACAAGGCTGTAGTATAAAAACAGTGGTTTAGAGTTGAAGCACAGACTGTGTTTAAAAATTTCTTAGGGAAACCCAAAGACCATGAGAAAAAAGAAAATAAGGACTGTAGTTTAGGGAAATGTTAAGCATCTAGTCACCATAACTCTAGAAAACATTAAACTCAACCCAACGCCTAGCCAGGCTAACATAAAATCTCAGTTTAAAGTCCTTTCTATCTCACTTCCTATTACCTGAAATTGAATCAGTAGAACTTGAATCTAAAAGAGAAATTATGAGGCCCCAGATGATTTTACTGCTAAATTCTACCAATCACTTAAAGAAGTAATTCCCATTCCCTACAATATCTTTCAGAAAATAAAAGCAGAGGAAACACTTTCTCATTTCATGAGCCCAGAATTATTCTAATACCAAAATCAGATAAACACAGTATTAGAAGAAAACTATAGATGAATATCTCTCATGAACATAAATGGGAAGTTCCTTAAGAAAATGATGGCAAATTTAATCCAACAGTATGTAAAAAGAACTATGCATAGAGATCAAGTGGCATTAATTCCAGGTACACAAGTCTGGTTCAACATTAAAGAATTAATTAATATAATCCACCATATCAGTAGGCTAAAGGGGAAAAAAAAAGCATACAATCACATTAATACATAAAAAGCACTTAACAAAATCCAGTACATATTCACAATACAAACACTCAAGAAAACTAGGAATAAGGGGGAATTTCCTCAATTTTATTAAAAAGAAAATTCTATAAAAAACCTACAACTATATCGTAGTTAGCATACAAGGCCACCATACAAAGCCGACTGCTTTCTTATATACCATCAATGAGCAACTGAAATGTAGAATTAAAAAATTAAAAACACAAAAATCATTCATAATAGGAACAAAAAGTGAAATACTTAAGTATAAATCTAAGAAAATATGAGTGTTATCTATATGCAGATAACTGTACAACTCTGACTTTTAAAAAATAAAAAACTACATAAATGGAGCTATTCCATGTTCATGGATTAGAAGTTTCAATATTGTTATCAATTCTTAACTTCATTTATAGAGTCAATGCAAGCCCAGTCAATATTTTAGCATACTATTTTGTAGCTATTGACAAACTAATTCTAAAGTTTATATGGGAAGGCAAAAAAATAACACAAAACAAAACAAAAAAACTGAAGAAATAACACAACACCGAGGAAGAAGAACAAAATTACAGGATTGATATGACCTGACTTTAAGACTGTCTGTAAAATTGCAGCAATCAAGGCAGCATGGTATTGGCAAAATAAGAGATACATTGATCAATGGAACAAAATAAAGAGCCCAGAAATTTACCAACACAAATATCTTCAATGATCTTCAACAAAGGAGCAAAGGAAAGTCAATAGAGAAAGGACAGTGGCACTGTAACAACTGGATGTTCATGTACAAAAATAAACTAGATATAGACTTCATTTCTTTCACAAAAATTAACTTAAAATTAATCAAAGCCTAAATGTAAAATATAAAAGTATAAAACTTCCAGAAAAAAACTTACAAGAAAATCTATGTGACCTTTGGTTTGCAGATAAGTTTTCAGATATAGCATCAGGAACATAGTCCATGAAAGAAAAAAAATGTTAAACTTTATTAAAATCAAAATTTTCTACCTTGTAAAAATGCACTATAAGATAATTAAAATACAGGTGATGGTTTTGGAGAAAATATTTGCAAAATACACATTTGATAAAGTATATATATCCAAAATATACAAACAACCCTGGTTTCTCTTCAGATAATAGAAATCTTTCACCTTTTACAAAATATACAAACAACTTTCAAACCTCAACAATAAAAAAAAAAAAAAAACTCAATTTAAAAATGGGCCAAAGATAAAGGACTTGCCAAAGAAATATACAAATCGCAAAGAAGCACAGGAAAATATACTCAACAGAAAATGTCATAAGAGAATTACAAATTTAAAGAACAATAAGATACCACTACAAATGTTAGAATGGCTCAACTTTATGCTAAATACTGGTGAGGATGGAGAGCAACAAGAATTCTCATTCTGGAAGTGGTAATGCAAAATGTCACAGTCGTCTTGGAATACAGTTTGGCAGTTTTTATAAAGCTAAACACAGTCTTACCATACAACCCAATAATCAGGCCCCAAGGTATTTACCTAATTGATTTTAAATTCAGGCCTACAAAAAAACCTGAACATGAAAGTTTACAGCAGCTTTATTCATAATTACCAAAACTTGAATCACCCAAGATGATCTTCAGTAGATAAACTGATAAACTGTAGTACTTCCAAACAATGGAATATTATTGAATGATAAAAATAAATGAGCTATAAAGCTAAGTGAAGACATGGATGACCCTGTATCTAGCTAAGTGAAGGAAGCCATTCTGGAAAGTCTACATACTCTATTATTTCAATTATACAACATCTGGAAAAAGGCAAAACTCTGGAGACAGTAAAAACATTGGTAGTCGCCAGGAGTTTCGGGAGAGAAGGAAGGGTTGAATAGGTAAAGTACAAGATATATTTAGAGCAGTGAAATTATTCTGTATGATACCATAATGGTAGTTACACATTATGTATTTGTCAAAACCCAGAGAACTTTCCAGCACAGAGGATAACATTAATATAGGCAAATTTAAAAACAATTGTTTAGGAGGCCAGGAGATTGCAGGATGGAATGCAGACATATCAAGAGAATCTACCTGTATATAAATTTATAAATAATCTCAATGATGGGAGTTGTGGGAATATGTGCTGACCTAAGTAACTTTGGGAGTGACTGAAATTCATTAAACTAAAAGCAAGAGGAACTCCACATTAGTACTGTACCCTAGTTGATACAAATTGTTTCCCATTGTGGTATAGGTTGACCTTCTGATATAGCTACACATTTATACTGAACTTGAATAATTAAATAAATGGATGGTGGATGGTGGAAGCAAGCTTTCTCACTATGGGGTGGGAATTTGGAGATAAGCAAGGTAAGGATAGTTGGATGAGCTGTATATAGTAATGGATCAGAATTGAAGACATTATGAATTCATGTTTAGCTTCCTAGAGACATAGATGCTTACTTACATAAACAGGCGTGTAAACATAGGTAAGTAGACCCACATATACTGCCTTATTCTCTCAACTGAAAAGGCCAAGAAGTAATGACAACTCAGCAACAAGAAACCCATCTAGTACCCAGATGTTGATTTCTAATACCATTGGTTTCTAATACCATTTTCCAGTTAAAAATAATAGGGCTCCTTGGATAAACAGCTGATTTTAAAACCAGGGCAGAAATTATACAAGATGAACAAGATGCATCTGTGAAAATACTTCAAAAGTAACTCCTCAAAACTTACAGTCATCAATAACTAGAAAGTCTTCGAATTATACGCTATGAACCTCGAGTATCCTGTGTTGTTATTACAGAAAGTTAAGAAAGTGTTAAAAAAAAATTTTTAAAGACCAAAAAAAAAAAAAAAAAAAAAGAAATTAAAAATCACCCAAACACTCTACATTGATGTGGATATTCCAAAGAAACACAAGAGCTAACTGAAGGAGATCTCAATGGCCAAAAGCAGAACAATTTGAGCAAGAAAATGAAGTATCGGATTATACTTTAAAATACAAGATAAATATCCATGAGTCCATACTGGTATAAATGAATTACTGAATAAATATATCAATAAATGAGGGGGAAGATAAACAATCGGTCTTGAAATAATTTATGTAGATACCCTGTTCTCAAGGAACATATAGTGAATTGAAGTGTGGCTCTCCAAAAGATACGTCCACCTGGAACCTGTTAATTTGACTTTATTTTGAAAAAGGGTCTTTGCAGATGCAGTGATGTTAAGGATCTAAACATGCAATCATCCTGGATTATCCAAGTGGGCCCAAATCCAGTAGCAAGTGTTCTTATAAGAAGAGGGAAAGACTGACAGGGGCCTTTTGAAAACAGCAGCAGAGAGAGTTATGCAGCAACAAGCCAAGGAATGCCTGAAGCTACCAGAAGGTGGAAGACACAAAAATGGATTCTCCCTAGAACTTTCTGAGCATGATTCTACTGACCCCTTAATTCCAGACTTCTGGCCTACAGAACTGTGAGAAAATACATTTCTGTCATTTTAAACCACAAAGTTTGTAGAAATATGTTACAGTGGCCCTAAGAAACTATTATGGAGAGGGAGTGCACATTCCCACTCTTTAATGCGGAATGTGTCTAGTGATACTCCTTTCAAAGAGTACAGGATGGAATGGGGAAAAAGGAGTAACTTTGCAGTAGAGAAACCTGTTAATAAATACCACTTCAGTCAGGTAATCCATGTCAGTATCAGCAGTGACAAATCATGTTGATGTGATGAGGATTTCACTTTATCTCCCTTCCTCCCAAAGCCCCATATCTGCAGTCTAATCATGAAAAAGACATCAGATAAATTCCAATAAAGATGCATCTGTGAAGATACCTCAAAAGTACTCCTCAAAACTTACAGTCATCAATAACTAGAAAGTCTTGGAGACTCCACAGGCAACAGGAGCCTATGAAGATATGATTACTAAAGTAATGTAATATCCCAGATGGGATCCTGGAACAGAAAAAGACATTAGGTGACACTAAGTAAATCTGAATAAAATAGGGACTTTAATTAAAAATAATGCGTCAATATTGTTTCATTAATTATACTAAATATACCATACTAATGCAATTTGTTAATGACAGGGAAAACTACATACAGGGTATATGGGAGCTCTTTGTATTATCTCTTCAATTTTACTTAAATCTAAAACTGTGTTAACATATATGTATCTTATATATATATTAGATATATATAATATAAACTGGTCTAATAGATATTATATTCTAATATATCATATATAATATAAACTGTTCTAACATATATTAGAATATATATTAGAATATAATATCTATTAGACCAGTTTATATTATATATATTATTACATATAGATTATATTATTATATATAGAACAGTTTATATTATATATATAGAATATATATATATATGGGTGTTACTTTAAAGGTAACAGTTATTGGATCAGACTGAGGTTACCAGACTTGGCTAAATTTAATTTTTGAATTTCCCTCATGTTAGTGAGCTTTAGCTAGAACATAAGGAAGCATTTTATTTGCACTTTTAGACGGAGTATGTGCAAATTAACCAAGGAAATTAAGAATCAGAGACTTAAGAATCACAAAGCTACTAATGGTAGAACTCTTACTTGAACCTCTGATCCCAGACTGTAAAGTCCAGATTATTTAAACTTTACCTGTGCAAAGCACCATAGGAAGTTAACCAAAAATAACACAGTCTTTCTTTCAAAGAAGCTACATTATACTTATCACAGATCCATTTAAATATGTTAAATAGTAAATTTCAGGTGATCTGAGAAACCCAGGCAGTATATTTCAGGAGGATGGTACAGACAGAACCATATTATGGACATAGAATACGTAAGATGTATAGTGAAGAAAATGAGTCAAATTCACTTCTGTAATGATTGAAAGATCCACACTTAGGAAATAAAAGAGAACACAGTAAACTCAATTATCCACATTAAAAAAATATTACTGTGTCTTTCATGAGCTTTGTCCAGGGTCTTTTGGTTGATGTGGATCAAAAGCTTAAAGGCCTCACCTGTCATCCAATGTTTTATGGTTTATTACCATTTGATAATCTAGAGGGTAAAAAATGTAATTAGTTCACTTTACAACAGTCACATTTTAACACTGCAGTAGTTATTTATCCAATATCTGAAGTATCCTCTTTTAAAATTCTAACCATAAGTACTTATTTCCACAGCATGATTAGGAAAACTACAGAAGAGAAACTTAATATTGTAAAATTGTACATTAGCAAAATATTCATGAAGGCAAGTGTTACACAATTAGCCAAAATCTTTAGTGATCAACTGTGTGAAAATTCAAAAGTTACTCTAAGAACATTAAGAATATAAATAGATTAATCCTATGAATGAAATGCAATAAAGTTAACTCCATATTAAATTTGTAATATCTGATTTCACATATATATAACAAGTACGCTACAAGATATTTAGAATAATATATACTTGTTCAGTGATGGAAATTTCCTTCAAGAAATGTACCCTTCTGGTTTTTGCAAGAAGAAATAAATAATTACATAACTCTAGTTTATTCAGCATAAGGGCTGATAACAAGTTAGAAAATAAATTAAAGCAAAAAGCCTTCATTTTAACCAGCAGGACACATTTTCTTTTCAAGTGAAATGCTCTTTAGTGAAAAGGCTAATAAAGTATAATTATTAAGTACATTAAAATTCATGGAGTGGATTTTAATTTGTCAAAAACTTGCTTTTATCCCCCTACTCAAATAACCTATGTGGAAAACAGTCAAATAAATGTAAAAGGTAAAATGGAAGAAACAGAAACCCTGGAGCTGACACTAAATTAAAAAGGCAAAGGAAAGGAGAAATAGCATTTGCCTTTGTGCTATACTGGATGCTGAGCTCATTTTATGTGTTTACCGAGTCCCAGCTCATATCTTTTTCCCACAAAATGAATAAATCATTCTTCCCAATGTAAGGTCACCTCTCTAGAGGCATTCATAATAGGGCTTTCACTGTCCACTCCTCTCCAGGATATATTAAGTTCTTAAGGGATTATTATTACAGTTATACTACATGTAAGGATACTGTAATGACAGATGACAATCACATACTTTAAATCTCTAGACTATGTATATCAGAATCACCTGAGTTGCCTATTACATATGTAGACTCTTGGGTCCCATTCTGATATACCAATTCTGATGGCAGATACCCAGAATCTACATTTTTGACAAGTATCTGTATGAATTCTTGGCACACTAATACTTGAGAATCTTTGTTCCAGACTAACAAAATTGATTACAGTGTAAGATATATAATTACTGAATAAGAACTAAAAATGGAAACATAAGATACAAAAGTTTAATGAGCTAACACTTGAATTTGTTTACAAAGTTAAATAAGAATATTTTTAAGAATATCACAATATAAATTAAATACTAGTAATATGGATACATCACAAATGGATTTCAGTACTGTTTGAAGATAATTTGTGTTGGAAAATAACACTTCTTTCCTCCTTTTCTTTCTTAAGAAAAAATGAAACAATCTCTTATTATGCTGACTTTGAGATTTGAAAAATATAAAAGTATCATATCTATGCTGTTTAAATGATTACTGTGTTTTAATATTTGTCCAAGTCATTCTTCAAGCTTTGTATTTAACAGTTAAAATTTTACAGAGAAAAATGAAGCAGGGAAAGTGGAAGAGAGAGAAGTGAATGGGGAAGCCTACTGTATACCAGTGGTCAGCAGGCACTTAATCTTATAAAGACATAGAAACAAATACTTTAATGGGTCTTAATGTATTTCCTGTCTTGTTTACTCAATATTTACAGTTTCACCAGCAATAGAAATGTATATCAACTGTTATTGTTTTGAAACTACAAAGACAAATTTTGATTGATTTTAATAAGAGTTCAGAAGCATAATTAGAACAAACATGCATCAAGTCATTTTACACATTCTTAATTTAACACAATATAAATCACTATGTTTCTAAATTAATAGAGTGCAATCAAGAATTTATTCCTTTCAGGTTTATAAGGCACTAATTCTCCCAGGAGATAGAAATAAATGACAGATCTCAATTTGCCATTAGGGTAACAATCTTCCAAAGTCAAAATCTGACACAGCAAGCCATACCAAAAGGGTGACACAAAGATAAGAGTCCTGTGACCAAAGGAAAAACAAAAAGTGTTTTTTCACAAAAAAGTGAAAATTATGCCTATCCCTATGACCTTAAAATGACAGGCTGGTCCCAAAGAAAGATCTCTGCAGAAATGAATGACCCTGAGATCCAAGTCTTTATAACTGACCTTTCTTTGCCCTACCTTCAAATCCTCCAAAGCCTGCTTCCCTAGTTTAGAATTAATAACCTATAAGGCAACATTCATGAGTGTGATTTTCACAATTACTGAAGGGTTTTCCAGTCTTCTGTATTCAGAACAACCATAGTAGACAATCATGGCTTAATCAGAATTTGAAATTTGCTATTGTTTCATACTAGTGCTTTTGTATTCATTTTCTTTAGCTCCAAAATTACTTTTTGACAGTGGCTTTTCAAAATTTTGATTTAAGATTGGCTTTAACTTTGTGAGTTGTATTTTCAAGCAAAAGATGTCTCTGTTCTACATTTGTCTGATCTGGTTGCTCTTTGGGCCTCAAATTTCCTTGTTTTGTGTTGAGGAATCTCAATCTTCATCCCTTCTGAAATTCATGTCTTCTTTTGGAAAACTGTCCCCTATAGAGGCCTGAAGACTATTCCAGGTTGTTGGTATTTTACCTTCTACCCAAAGGAATGCAAGAAGGAGCCACTAGCCCAGTGCTTAATTATCTTTTCCTTCTATCTCACAATACCTATTTCATAGGCTTTAAACATTATATTTATTGTTGTGTATGCTCTGTAACAATTCAAAAACTAGAGAGGAGCAGGAAGGTAGTTTTCCTGTCTATCCCATACATATCCCACCACCACTGATGATATTTGGGTGTGTATTTCTTCATTCTTATGTCAAGGCTTTTGCAAATCTGTGCAAACACTGACTTACATAGCTAATCTTTGTATTTCTCATTTGGTTTTCTAGATGTGGTTTGTTTTCTAAAATATCTTAGTAAATTGGAGAATTTCTTAGAATTGGAACTTGTTCAGATATGTATTTTCTTATTTTTCCTTCATGGTTTTATATATTTTCATTTAAATCAAACTCTGGGGGCCTTGCCTCAGCTATTAGAAGACCTGAAAGACTTTGTGTAGCTGTGCTCCTGACGAACTGCAGCTGGCTGTCCTCTCTTGCTGGTCCGGAGGGATGTCCAACTATTATAATTTGGCTTCATCCACAGCTTTTGTCTTCTCTGAGTTAAAGGTGATTGGATCTAATTTGGCAAGCAGGTATTAGCAATTGCTACTGTGGGGCAACTGTCCTTTGCACAGGACTTATGAAAAATTAGCTTAAGAAAGACCCTGTTATAGCAAGAAAAAGATTCTAGAATCTGTGGAACAAATAATGTCTGTTAGCAGATTAGTCATGTGGACCCAAAAGATCTTAGTGTTGTTCAGTGGAAAGATTTCTCTCTGACTTGACATGCTTTAACTGGTCATTCCTAGACCTGGAAAATCACTGCTGCTTCAGAGCAAATTGATTCTACCTACAAGAGTGCTCTTTGTGAGCAACTTTACTGGACAATTAGCTAGATGAGCAATATATATAAATCAGATGGAGCAGCCACTGGGTGGCAGCAGAAATATAATAAATACCCTGTACCAATGTACTATCTTATTGTTTAATCCTATCACTTATCATTTAGCATGCTGTAAGACAGTATTATTTTCAATAAAATATATGATAGATAATATTCATCTAATTAATTTCTCTAATATAAACTAGTATATTCAACTATGAGAAAAATAAACATTTAAAACTAACTTAACTACCTAATATTCTATGAATATAATTTTTAATATTGCCTAGAATGGCTTTGTGAAGTTGCATAGTTGCTTTTCCAATACTTAAAAGTTGCTATTACTTTCAATAGCCATAGAAATCTGATAACAGAAGTCACACATATTCAGGGAAGAAATGTTGAAGAATTCAGAAAAGATAAATAAAATTACTCACAATCTTCACACCTAGAATTAAACATTAATAGTCACTTGTGATTATATTCTCTTTTTTGATGTAGAGTTGTTTTTTCAGCAATAACAATTGGCTGGGTGTCATGGCTTATGCCTGCAATCCCACACTTTTGGGAGGCTGAGGCGGGAGGATCACCTGGGGTCAGGAATTCGAGACCAACCTGGCCAAGATGGTGAAACCCTGACTCTACTAAAAATACAAAAATTAACCAGGCATGGTGGTGGGCGCCTATAACCCCAGTTACTTGGGAGGCTGAAGCATGAGAATTGCTTGACGGGAGGTGGAGGTTGCAGTGAGCCAAGTTCTCACCACTGCACTCTATCCTGGGTGACAGAGGGAGAGTTTGTCTCAAAAAAGAGAATAAATAAATAAAGAGGTCATTTTTACATAACATTTTAAGTGCTATTTTTCACTCAACATAGTACAAATTACGTATCATGTCATTGGTTATTTTTCTCAATATTATATATGGTGATTGCATAATATTCCCACATGGCTAGACCAATTTGTATAATCAGTTCTCTTTTGTTAAATATTTGCCAATTTTTCTAATATTTACTCTTACAGATAACTGTTGTGAAATTTGAAGGCTAGGTAGCCGATGATTTTCTGCCTTCCAATATTAAGTGGTAAATTAATAGTTTATATAGAGAACGATTCTGGTACAATGTGTTTGTTGCTTTCTGATTACAACTTTCTGATTAGAATCACTTAGAGTGATCCAACATAAAAACCTCAAGGGTGAAGGCCAGAATTCAGCATCCATTTCAATGCACTTTGAAGTTTCAGAACCATTAGCAATCTGAATAAAATTACACAGGCAGAGGACCTCAACAATAACATTACTAGAAAATGCACAAACTGGGAAGAACATTTAGCTTTCATTTGTCTCAATTTCTTCCTTTAAGTGGAAATGATGATATATCCTAACGTTAGGGTAATATTAAGGGAACAATGGTGTTTATCAAGAGTTCATTTCCAGTTTCAAAATGCAGGTTTTGAAGACTCTGTTAGGAAGAATATGACTCTTTGAATACTAGAGATCACATATTGTGATCATAACAAACAACAAACATTATGCTAAGCAGTATATATGTATTCTACCCGCACAACAATCTTGCCAGGTTACCGTAATTCCATCTTATAGGTAAGCTTGGATGGTCAGATGGGTTAAGTAACCCAGATTACATTGTTTGTAAATGTCAACATCTGAATTCAAACAAGACTTTCTGGTCCTATGGTCTGTGTTCTTTCAACTCTAGTATTCTGTTAGGCTATATACAGAAAGGTAGAGGTATAGCCAGCCAGATGAAGTTTCTTCCTGGCTCAATATAGAGTTATTGTATGCTTACTGGTTTCTCTCTTCCCCATGGTACTTAAATATGGCAAGTGAGTATTCAGAGCAGATGCTTTCAGAGTTTATTGAAAGGCAAACCTTGAATTTGGTTTTTGGATGTTTTAAGCCTTTGCATTTTACAGGCTCTAATTGTCAAGTACAGGTCAAGTGGTGTATACAGTGTTCAGAAGTTTTGAAAAAAAGTAACAAAATACTCCACTAAACAAAAACTTATCTCTACTGACAGTTTTCTTAAAATTTACAGCTAGCCAGGTACAGTGGCTCATGCCTATAATCACAGCAACTCTGGAGGTTGTGGTGAGAGGATCAATTGTGTCCTGGAGTTTGAGGTTACAGTGAGCCATGATACACTACTGCATTCCGGCCTGAGTGACAGAGTGGGGCCCTGTCTCTAAAGAAAAGAAAAGAAAAAAGTACAGCTATTCACAACAAAGAAGACTGGAGCAGTCCACGCACACTGACATTTACCTAAAACTGCATGGTTTAAAAGGGCAGGACCTTTGGAGAAAGTGGGTTCTTTCAGTTGACTTAATAACTTTGACTCTTACTTTCCTTATCTGAAAATGAGAAAACCACCTTCTTAGTTCTCATAGGTGGCTTTAGATCTAGCAAAGCCTGAGATAAAGTGATTAATACATAAGACCCTTTATTATCTTGCTTGGTGAATAAATAATCCTACTTTTTCTTAGAAGTCTAAGGACACGGGCAAAGGAAAAGTAAATAATTTTAATCATTTACTGAAAAAGTTACACTTTTTGTCAAGTTGGGTCTTTGAAAGTAGCTGATCTCATCACTCATGCAAGAACCTTGATAAACAGAAAGCCTTACAAGTTCATTATCTTACCTTGTATAGGAGCCTCCTCTTCTTAATAGGAGATTCTGAGAATGAGAGATACTTTTATCTTAATTACTTACCATAGTACACTGAGATCCAGAGCCTTACATTTGTTTCTGCCTCTGCATAGGAGGCCTCTCCGCTTGTTGTCCACTTGACGTGGTCCCACACCTTCACATCTTCCATTGTCTATGCAAATATTCTTTCCCTCTCGGTTGTTTTGGGCTGCACAACAGAATACCATGGACTGGTGGCTTCAACAATAGAAACTTATTTTCTTATAGTTCTGGAAGCTGGAAGTCCAAAATCAAAGTGACAGCAGGGTTGGTTTCTGGAGAGGTCTCTCTTCCTGGCTTGCAGATGGCGGCCTTCTTGCTGTGTCCTCATACGGTCTTTCCTCTGTGTTCACATGGACAGAGAGAGATCTGGTGTCTCACTCTTCTTATAAGGACATCAATTTTCTTGGATTACAGTCCCACCCTTATGACCTTATTTAAGTTTAATTACCTCATTATAGGTCTTATTTCCACATACAGTTACATTGGGTTTAGAGGTTCAACTTATGAATTTGGTAGCAGGGCCACATTTCAGTTCATAGCACCTTTTCAGCGAGGCCTTCTCTGGGAACTCTTTATACATTATAACCTCCACACTCTGATATTTTTTATATACTTACGATGCTTTGTTTTCCTTCACAGCACTTACCACTTTCAAATATACTATATGTGTTTTGTATTTATTTCTTTGTTACCTGTCTCCATCCACTGGAACAAAAGCTCAAGAATGTTGACAATTTGTTCACTGTGGTACCCATAGCATCTCTGCCATGCCCTGGCAAAGAGAAATCTATGACACAAACATTTATTGTCTGTATTAATGAATTATCCCCATGTTATGCACGATGGAAGCAACTACAGATACCAAAGTAGAAGAGATATTACACCTTCTCTTCAGTAAATTTTAGTCCAGAGACATATAAGGCTCACCATAAATGAACTGTAGCTCCCTGTAACCATAAGATATAACTCAGGGAATGACCAAAAAGGAATATAGGGATCTGTATTGTGCACAGTTCAGAAAGACATTTGCTTTCCACACAGAAACTAACTTCATCAGATTTGTATAAATCTATTTGCTGAACTATGAGTCAGGAAATCAGATTTTTCCATTATTAAAGTTATCATTCATTTTTGGTAATATATTACCCAACTATGAAACATAAAAACAGGTCAAATCTGTGTGTGGAAGGATGTTTTAAAATCCACCTTCACAGTCATAAACAGAAATGTCCTGTGACCATATTTTAATAAACAACCACGTGTAAGAATAACTGATTACAGAGTCCAGTTTTTTCTTTCTGATAAATTACTTTGATAGTCTTTAAAAAAATAAAAAAAAAGAAGGAAATTACTTTTAGGTCTTGATGAAAGGGTGTTCCAAGCGAAGAGTTCCCACATCTTAGTAAGCTGGAAAGGTGGTTTTATTTTTTTTTCAGCATCACTTCATTAATCTGAATGTAAAACTATAGAAAAAATAATCTCTAATTTAGCTAGAAAATAGCACTCATTTGCTTGTTAAGGTCTAGCAACAAAAGAATGTTAATGCACATTACTATCTATTACTACAACAGTGAACACAAAATGAAATGAACAGATGCTGATTTACCTTCTCTGGTGAATCATGCATGGCACGAAACTGCAATCCTGAAGCAAGCTAGACCATCTGTGCTGTTTTCTCCAGATGAGCCAAATTTGATGACAAACCATTCTCCATATATGGGAGTTTTTCTTTCTTTCTCCTCATTTTATATTAGAAAGTATAGTTTCTCCAATAGAAGATGCAGAAAACTATTTTGCATCTTCTACTATATTGCTAAATATTTTGACTCTGAGCCTGGATAAAGCAGTCTGGAAATTAAATATAACTTCAAAAGAGACATCTTTTCAGAACTTGCATTCCTCAATTATTCTCTCCATCCATATGCAAGCTGTTCTGGGAAATAGGATGACCCAGAAAGGTATGTTTGAATAGCATTTCTGATAAATTTCTTCCGCCTTATGATAATGTTTTATGGTACAAATTTTCTTGAAAAATCAAGTCACCAGAAAAACGCTGTATTCCCTGTAATTCAGGACCTAGCATAGAGATGGTGATAAAAAAAAATTTTGCTTATTGAATGTTGGATGAATTTTGGCACCAAAAGTGCCTTCATCTTTAGAATCTCTTGACAACTATTAAAGGTCAAGGAGTGAAGTCTTTTTATATTCAGTGACATGACATGTTTTACTTAAGTAGAAAAGGAAGTTAAAATCTCTTTTTGAAAACAGGAAAATGCAATTTCTCACTAAATGTAAAGTTATAAATTTCTTAGTTTCACATTATCTTCAAATAAATACTTAAGATACTTAAAACGTTAGGTTGCCAGATGGCTTTAAGATAAATATTTGCAAGCAAGAGGTGATAAAAGATGGGTTTGGCCTGTGGGCAAGATGATGAGTCAGACACAAAGCAGGAATGTGAATCACCCAACGTCACGCTCTCACAGCTGGGGCAGGATGACAACGCAGCATGGACCACTTGGTGCTACAGACTAGGCTTCTCTGTGAAGTGACAGTCATCGCTTGTGTCCTCAGTCACCAGTGTTGAATTAAGAGAGTGGTAGGATTCACTTAAACAGGCGAGCGTGTCTTGGAAAAATACTGACACAGGTGAAGCTAATCTCTGGCACTATATATATCTTGGTGTTATCAGCTGGATGACTCTTGTATGCTTTCATTTTCTCCAATGATGAAAATATTTTCCTTCTGTGATCATCAGCAGAGTGGGGAGCTTTTACTTCTCAAAAGTACTGGATGACACATTGATAAGTTCCCTGACTTAAATCCAAACTTGCAGCTTGCATGTGTAACTCTTTGTTTTCTTATTTGATTCCTATTAAGTAATATGAATAGTCAGAAGCAATTTCTTCTCCTTTAAAAAAATTAATTGCTCACTTTGCAATTTATATCAAGATACTCCATTTTTTGCCATTGGTTTCTGTAGTAGTCTCTGTAACACTGGTTGACTTTTACATACAGGAATATGTCTTATATTTTTAAAAAGTATTAAAGAGTCAATGACCACCAAGGACACCAGGCACCATAAATATTGTTTCAATATGTTAACTTCTAAAATGTCAATTATTAACATTACCAACATCTGAACAAATTCCTAGATTCATGAAAGAAGGTTTTAGGGACAGAGCTCTGAACTATGTAAAGGATCAAGTAGTAAATATAGAAAGCCATGTTTGCTCATTTCTGCCTGCCAGCATAATTTCACAAAGCCCCTCACTCTGTGACAAGTTGCAGTTCTCTGGAAGAATGCTTTGAAGACAAAACTGGATCAAGCACACGGTTCCCACATCTCTTGAATGAGTCACTGTATTCCTTAAAGGATAAATGACCCTAGACCTTGCCTTTTCCTACAATAAGATAATGCCTGTAGGGTCAGTGATTATGCCTCTACAATCTATAACCAGATGTACTCTTGCACCCAGAATTTGTTATGATTTTGCACGTACTGAACCTTCACTGCCTGTATAAAAGCGATGAGCCAAAACAGGTTTGGAATAGTCTCATGGCACCTCTCTGAAAGATCTCTCCAAGGCTATAGTCCTGAGTCTATAGTCCCCAG
Organism: Rhinopithecus roxellana; assembly: GCF_007565055.1. Taxonomy (NCBI): domain Eukaryota; kingdom Metazoa; phylum Chordata; class Mammalia; order Primates; family Cercopithecidae; genus Rhinopithecus; species Rhinopithecus roxellana. The sequence goes on along the minus strand of NC_044569.1, from coordinate 80,400,228 downwards.
TAAGACTTCTGAATAAAACTAACTTTAATTCTTTACAAGCTTGATTTTTTTTCTCTAGTGGACAGTCAAAAAACTTAAAAAGATCATTATCAGAAAAAAAGTCTCTTTATTGATGAACCTTGTTCCAGGAAAGCAATTGGTATACTGATGGGGAAAAACTTGCTCTCCTGTCCCGTGGTACTGCCTTTAAACCATGGCAGATGAGGGGAATATGTGTCCTTCTAGAGGTTTCATTCTCAGCCACTGGCAACCCTACATAGTTTCACCCACTTGGTTGCTTCCTTCCTCATTGAACCTTGCACATATCTTGGTTATATTTTTGTCAGACTAAATTATTTTATTGTCTTTCCCACTAACCTGTATATTTTTTCAAGGTCTGAGACCCTCTGATTTTTCTAGGAATCCTCGGGAGTTAGCAAAATCTGTGTAGCAGTCATTGCATCTTCTAGCAAATAAGAGGATGAGCTTTTGTTTCTGATAAATCTTTATACCCCAAATATTAGCTGTGTCCTTAACTTTAAGCTCTCTAAGCCTCAGATTTCTTATTTATTACATAGATACAAAAATGGTGCTTTCTTTATAGGTTTTTAAAAAATAAATGTGATAATACTTGTAAAATGCTTTGCGGCACTTGTTACACTGCATTTCACTAATATTATCAATTATTATTTTAAAATTATTTAATATATTTCATAATGTTATCAACTATGACTTTTTAATCTTTATTTTTAATAGATATTTTAAAATAATGCTATCTTAACTGTTATTTTAAATAATTTCATAAATTATTTTTAATGTTATCAATTATTTCTAAATGAATGCTATATTTTTTCAATAAGGCCTTTTTGGAACAGCTCTGGAAAATCGCTATAGTATACAGTGAAAACTCTTAAAAGTTTATCGATATGAAGGGAATTTGTAAAATCTCCTCCATATTCAGATCATAATGTCTTCTTTAGGCCTATTTTTTAAGGTAATAATATTACTGAAAGTCACAATTATAAAACTGGAATTGTAAGGACTGGTAGCTTTGATTATTCCCAGTTATTGCCAAGCAAATCTTTTTGGACAGAAAAGTTTCTACCAAAGACTCTTTCCAATATCAGCATATGAAGAAGAAAAAGAAAGAAACTGGCTGCTACCAATCTCACAGTCTTTCTGATGAACAAAAGGTGAGGACGTTCAGTATTTATAGAGGAGAGGTAATAGATTATTCATAAAGTCCTACTCTGAATATAGTTTGTAAAAGTTTTTAAATTTGTTGAAGTTTTCTAAGCTACCAGCTAATTTTTCATAGCTTTTACTATTCTTCCTGGAGATGTAAAGATTTTATCAAAAATACGCACCAAAAGAAAAAAAGAAATCTACATTGAACTTACAGGTTAAAGGAAGAAGGGGTATAAAATGTGTTAGTGGCTTCCACTTAGAAGCCATTATAGAATACTGTCCCTATTCCTACGCCAACCCTTTCAAATCTTCATTTTAAGACAAACTGATCTGCAAATGATGTTCATATTACAGTAGGAAATGTTTCATTTATATATAAATGGATACACATAAATGTTGTCACTTCCATAGGAGGAGAGAAAAACCCAGGAAAAGCTCACATTTCCTACCGTTACTGAGGTCAGTCATACTTTGCTATATCTGGGACGATGCTATAACATCCCAGAATTGATCACTGAAATGAATCAAGGAAAATGGAACCATAGTTCTGCACTCCTCTGAGGTCCCTCTGTGTCCCTTCTTCATTGAAGAATGAAGATTCTGGACACAGTGTTTTCCTGAAATAAAATCATAATATGAAACTACAGATATAAGTTGAATCAACAGTGAAATATATTTTCAATTTAAAAACTTTTGACAAAATAAAGACTTTGTGATGACCTTACAGAAAATGAGATGGAATGTGTATAACTTCAAGTGTCTGAGACCTTGTTTTAAAGGAGCTGGTGCCCCTACTCTCGGGCACCAGCTCCTTTATGAGTTATTTATGAGGAGTGTCCATTTGCACAGCATGGTGAGTTTAGTAAATGAGGACCTGTACACTTCAAAACTACTGAGTACATTTCAAATATTCTCACCACAAAAAAACAAGTATTTGAGATGATGAATATGTTCACTAGCTTGATTTAACTACTCCATATTGTATTCATAAATTGTAATATCACTTTTTAACCCATAAATATGTACAACTATAATTTGTGAATTTACAATGAAGAAATAAAAATTTTAAAATGAGACTTTAGATGGTAATTTTACCTTAAACAAAGTACCTCTGAAACAGACTTTCCCATAAATACAATGAAGGTACTAAGTAAAAATCCTAACTACTGATAAAAGCAGACTCAGGGGTTCCTTCATTCACAGAACTGCCATTCAGTCAGTCTTCGCTGATGTGTTTTTATAGGGCCATTTCTTTTGTGTAGCACGTGTTTAGATTGGTTGGTTGACCCTTCAAAGATTACCAAATATTTTTAATACATGCTTTACTTAAATAGATAGCACAATGGGATATTTACTATAGTTGCAAAACTTAAAACTGGTTAAATAAAATGGTCAATACTTCAATCTTTTTGTTTTGTTAACTCAAGCGATTTTCCTCTAAGTAGTGAGAGTCTATGGTCATTACATTGGCAACTTGGGTAAGTTTCTATAGGGACGAGGACTGGGTTCATCACTCAATTTAGACTTCTAAATTAGTTGTGACATTTGATTATCATTTTTGCAGATCACTGTGAAGCACTGTGTGTGATCTTCACTTGAAATATTCAGTCTAGGCGATCTATAGATTTCAAATAATTTTATGGGATGTGAAACACTTTCTAGGATTTCTGTTCAATTGTCTTCTGTAGAAAGAGGCCAAAACTGTTGTATCAACTACATGCTAGCTGGGATCCTTCTAAATAACATAATTATGTTCGATTACAATGAAGTACTTATGTGGGTAAATACTGGATAAATCACTTGTACTTTGATAAGTGCTATGATGGATACAAATAAATACTTTAGATTCTAACATAAATTATTATTCAAATTAGGCTACATTATTGTATTAAAAATAATTGGACATTTATACAAAAATTGTGTAATTGTACTTTTATTAGAATAAAAACGCACAGAGCATTCAGGTAAGTTTCACTAAATGTCAGCTTAGAGAATGCTGAGCTGTTCAGTTTTATCCTAACAGGTTTTGGACTAGATAATGCCTGTGGGGTAATGCAATGAGAAAAAATTTTGAAAACAAACTCTGCAATTCAAAATAAAATTAAGAAAGCATTTTGTAAATATGTTAGTAGAAAAAATAGTGGAAGAAAAAAGCATCATCATTGTAGTGAAAATAATATAATTAACCTAGAAATACCCATCCTCTACTGACTTGAATAAATTGGACTTTTAGTATTATTATTAAATTTGGTTTTTGGAGGAGGAGAAAGTATTTTTTTTTCCCTACAAAAGTAAATATCCTCTTTCGCCATCTGGTGGCTAAATACAGCATTTTCTGTGTAGATGAAAAACAGCAGATTTAATAGCCAACTGTGTTTAATGCTTTGATTCATCTTACTGAAAAGATATGCATATTTCTTTAACCTAGGTAAATATAACTGAGCCAATTTTATTTTAATGGCTCACAGCATTTCATTCAAATAACTCTAGCTATAATATTTCATGTAGGATTTTAAAAAATTAACCAAAGCAATTCTTTTAAGAGATCATTTTCTGAATTATTCATTTTGAAAGTTAAAAATACATGTGATAGTAACAATTTGTTTACCTGAATGCTTTTTGGTATAAAAAATGAAGATTTTTTTTTTGTAAAAACAAAATTTTATTAAGTTAGTAAAGTTAGCCTGATTTTCAACACTCATAATTTAGCCTTGTGAAACACAAGACCTCAAAAAATTTGATGCAAGCCTCATAACTGTTCCTGTCCACGGAAATCTTTAGTAAAACGCGAAAGATTTGTACGATTTGAAGAGAAACCAGAGTATAAAAAAAAAATGAAGATCTTAATGAAAACAGAAAGTTCAAACATAGTCTTAAATGATAAGCATTAACAGCTACCATTCATTTCTGAAGTTTCAGTTTTAGCTTTTCCTGTTTTAACCATAGTTATAACTATATGTTGACAAGTCACCATTACCAAAAAGAAGCATGGGTAATTTAACAGTATATGGTTTAAGTTGTCCCTATACTTTTTTAAAATAGAATTTTCAATCGTTGGTACATTTAACATATATAAATTACTTCATTTCCAAAAAGAAGCATGGGTAATTTAACAGTATATGGTTTAAGTTGTCCCTATACTTTTTTAAAATAGAATTTTCAATCATTGGTACATTTAACATATATAAATTACTCCATTTCATTAAAAATTAAAATGACAATTATTTCATGTTTAATTTCTTTATTTTCTCCAGAATATCTTAATATTGAAACCCAAGTTGTTACTTTGAGAAAGGGAAAGACAGAGAAACATGAAGAGACAAACATTTCATTTCATTTAACTTAGGGTATTGTGAGCAGTCACTTTTGTAGGCAACACTTGTTTTCTTCGTAGAAAAAAAATAAAAAACAAACAGCACCATTAAAGAATGCATGATCCCTGAATTCTAAACAAAACACTGTCTAAAAATTTTTTTAAATGCTTGTTGCACTCAGTCACATTTAGTCAGGTATCAAAGTAAGCGTAACAGTATTAAATTGTCGCAGTCTTACTGAATCAACTGCTCCCCCTTCTGAGGATTTTACACACCTTTTCTGAGTTTTTCCTGTGGGAATAATATATTCTTTGGTAGAGGACTGAAGGAGGATTTTACTTTTCTGTATGCTGATATAAAATGTCTATGTAGGTTCAGGGCCTTCGCCCCCAATCTGTGTTTGTCATGCATGTTATGTTTGGGTTGATTTCACATTTTGCTGTTACACTGTAGGAGTAATACCGCCTTTAAAAAAGGCATTAAATGGCTAATGTCAAACAGATGTAAACATTCAGAATACTGACCAAAAAAAAAAAAAAAAAAAAAAGTACAAACGAACACACATTAAAAAAAAAAAACTACTGAAAATATGTATCATATCAGGTTTCCATGAAGTAGGGGACGGAGGGGAATACAGCAGTACAAGAAAATTATGGCAACCAAGTAAAGCACTTTCTTTGAAACATTCAAGAACAGTACAAATACAACAAAGTTTTTCTACAATCTAAATTATTCTGCAACTATCAAATATAGTACAAAGCGAAATAGTATGTGCTATAAAAAAGCAGCTCCTTTAAATTATAGTAAAAATGCTTTTTGTTCGCTTTACAGTGACAAAGCATGAAGACTGAAGACGACAGGAATTTTATATTTAGTAACATTTTGGCTACATAGGCCCCTGACAGTCTGATTCCGAGTTCCTGTTCTAGGACTCTTCACAATTGTTCTCTGGGAACGCAGATGGACAGTGACTCTGGGCTCTGCGCGCTCAGAAGGGGTCATTCCCACTAGGCAGCTACCGCTGTGCTGGGCCTCACACCATACAGACGATGCTACCCTAGGCTTGGCTTCAACTTCTAAAACCTGGGACTTCATTATACCATGGAGGAACTGGGAAACCAGAGGCCACGGTAACTTCCACTTTTGAAATTGTGCGAGGGTTTGTGAATGAAATGGGGCTACAGCAACGTGTATTCTTACTCTCCACTGCATTATAAAGCACCATATGCACCAGCTTGTTTTTACGTGTTTATTTTGAACCAACTAAGAATATCCAAGGTCCAGCAGTCAACTAAACCTTCTATATAGCTCATCCCAGAAACACACACCACCCCAAAGTCTTTATAGCAACCAGGCTCAACCTCATAGGTTTGTTTTCAAGTTTTGCTTTCTTCAAACTAGACCTTCGCAGGGAAATATTACATAACTATGGTGCTCAGTTCACCAAAATTTCTGCTATTCTCACTTTGGGGAAGAAAAAAATATTTTCATTTTGAAAATGAATTTGCATCAGAATGCTCTTATTAACATGCCCATTAACTAACCTAAATGTCTTTATACACCTCAGGCATATGCATATCTTATAGGAGGAGGATTAGGGAATAGCAGTTTTCTTCCTTCCCCTGCTCCAAAAGTGCTACTTAGGGAAATACATCCTTTGTGATTAAAAAAAAAATTGTATGGTACATGTGCAAGTTCTATTCCTGGTAAGAATAAAACTGTGTCCAGTAATCAGGATAATGCACGTGCTAACATTTGCACACTACAGCACAATAACCATGTAGTAAATAACATACTCCATTTGCACATAGCAGACACATGTAGAAATCAGAAAACTAAGAACCTACTCAGTCAATTCAAATATACTGGCTTTTGTGTGTGTATATATATTAAATGGAAACCTATAAAATATCTGACCCACATTTTACATCTAAATTTCTCTTCTTCCTTTCCCTTATATTTTAGCTTAAAGATACTCATTTTTCAGTAATATAAACCATGTGAGAACACTAGCAATTTGAACTGGAGAAAAAAAAAAAAAAAAAAAAAGCAAGGGCACAGAAAAATTATGCTAATCGGACCTGGATGATAGAATCCATGCACTATCAACAACTGATTCTCCAAGCCTGTTATGTGAAAAATCAAAACATACAGAAGGACACTTTTCCTTATTCCCAGTAAGCAACTTGCAGGCAGTATTCAATAATGAAGGAACTGATAATGAGCTCAGTACCTCATCAGCCTCAATTGTACCTCACATACCGAGTGCAAAGGTTCTGTAGACTGGAGTTTCTTCCAACACCGTGTCAGTTACTGACGTGATGGGCTTCAATTTGCTGGTGTAGACAGTATCTGACACTGGTAAAGCAGTGATTGAATTTGGAAGGAGTTGGCATGCAAGTGTCTATATTATAGGGGTGCCCCGCTGTGAAACTAAGAGCATGATCTTTGAAATCAGGATGATATCAGAGCCAGGCAGACAAACGACACCACTGATAAGGATGCCACCCCAACACAACCTGGCGTGCAGTGAAGAGAAAACTAAGGATCCGCTGGAACTTATGCTGCATTCCTCGGTAAAGGCTGGTTAAGTGCATTGCTAACTTTCTCAGTCATTAGTTTTGCCAATTTTACTGTGAAAAACAGAAATGACAGTACTGAAGCACCAAAATCATGGCTACAGCAGCAGGCCTTTCTTTTCTTTCTAAGATAAAGTACCTCTCACTATCAGCAATTTGTTATTCGAAATGATGTCTCTATCACCTAAAGAAATTTGGCAACATCACAATAAATATGGAGAAAAAAACATATCATATAGTTTGTTATTATAAAAAATCACAAGTGTTCTTGTTTTCAGGAATGTAAATTCTGCTCATTCCAGTCAACTTTTAAGACGTGTTTTACGGGAATGTCAAAAAGTTTACAGTGACTAGGATGATCCCATGTGAAAATATCGGTCATTCTTACCCTGGATACAGATGATTCCCCCCCCCCCCCACGTTTGTTTTTTAAATTCTACAGCCACAATCAATCAATGGGTTAATGGCACTCCACATTTTGTGCTCTGTAATCTGAAGTTAAATGGGCATAGTTGGTTTTTGTTTTCTTTCATCTTTCCTCAATGTGCATGTGCTTCTGAACTTGCTTTTGAAAACAGAGCCTCCTGAACTACGGCTGTCCTCTGGTTTGAGGGTGGCCAAAGTATATGGAATGTAGCTCAAATACTCAACACGCAGATTTTACTGGATGCACACAGAAGATAACTGTTAAGATGCAGTATCCCTTTTTCAAAAGCAGTTCCCCTAAGTATGAAGAATGTATTGAACATACCTGAGGGAAAAACAAAACATGCCATACCTAGAACAGTTTTTTTTTTTTTTAAATAAGGGTTATTTCAAAGTTGAATTATATAGGTTGTAAATAATGAGAAAAATAATTGTTCTGAAAAACGCTGATGCTTTAGCCTTGGGTAGTCCCTCTTATCAATGACACTTTCAAAAGGAGATGGCCAACCTCTGCAAGGTCTGAAGCCAGAATGCATGGGTGTCATCAATAAAGGGCTACAATGATTTCCACCCCCCACTTTTAATATCTAGTAATTCATTACCATGAATAGGATATTTACATTATCAACACATTTATGTGTTCATATACAGCATTTTATTTCCTTGCTTTGAATTTTAGGGCCTTTTTTTTTTTTTTTTTTTTTTTTTTTTTGCAAACCTACTCTTAAAAGCCATACATGAAGCTCTAAAATCCTCTGGGCTTATGCCTATTGGCTGACCAATTGATTTCATATGATCAGGTGTCAAAGGGCTAGAACCAGATGCTGGGCATGAGTCCCATGCTGCAAGTTCAGATGTAGGACACATTTCACTACAATATGTGTACAAAATCCAAGGAAGATCCAGATATTCTGCCATAGTCTTTGAGAAAGTAAAACAGGAGGAAAGATAATACTCAGGATAGTGGATTTCATCAATGGCATACCTCCTTTCATATATCTTTTGTGATAGGAGTAAATACAAGGAATCACACATTTAAATCAGACTCCCCTTTCTAAATAGGATTTAATCACTGTGGTAAAGCTAGGTCCAGAAAAGTCAACTGTAAAATTCCTTGCTGTAACGGCTCATCTATAGAAAAATGCATAACCACTTTAAATCATTCCTCTCATTCTCTTTATATATCTGCATTTCTGGTTATTAATTAAAAATTTCCTTTTCCTATCTACACCTGGGTTAAAAGAAAAACAAAAATGGGCATTGACTTGTATACACATGGACAGAAAGAAACTTTCCAAAGCTAGGAATGGCAACTGAACATGTAAAAGACATGCCAGTGAGCCATTCAGTTGAGAATGCATCCTCCCCTTTACGAGAAATGCAAGAAAATAATGCCATAGAGGAAAGGTACCTGCTTCAAAGCAAAATAAATTAGCATGATAGAAACCACTGCATTATTCGATGTGTTGCTGCTGATGCTATTTGGCTTTTCCGTGTGGAAAAGGGATACTGCATCTTTCACTCAGCTCTTATCGTACAACCAGGCATGCTACACAGAGTTTTGAAGGACCTATGCAGTCGTCATGGCAGAAGGCCCCACAGCCTTTGCACACAATCATGGCTTTCAGCCGGCAAGAGCATTTCAGTTCCAATTCGTCTGCATTGCTGCTGTCGGCAAAGTTCTGAACGGGCATCTGAGCGTTCTGACCAGGCAAGCCCGTGGCAGGATTGGAGCCACTTCCCAAAATCCCAATGGACTTTTCAATTGCAGATGCTGCCCTTTTGAAACTCGTGCTACCAAAGTGTATTGTTGGATAATTTCCACAGAGCTGCTGTTGTTGCTGCACCTGCATTTTCTGAGCAGCTAATTGGGTAAAAGGCTTTTGTGGCTCAGAAAGCAAATAGGAAGAGAAATCTGCATTTTTTAGTGCGAATGCTTTTAACTGTTCTTTCATTTCATTCTGGTCATAGGAAACTTGTTTCATGCCCAGTTCACAGCTGCTGCTTAAACCTTCCTCAAAAGAAAGAGGTTCCGATTTTATATTGCTACATATGCCCGTGGACTGTGGCCAACTAAGTCTCTTAGTGGTTTCCATGGTAACTGGAGGTTGTTTTGGATCGGATGGGACTTCTGCATTAGGGAGAGGTGGAGGTAGTGGAGGTGGTGGGGGGGGAGGCGGGGGCAAAGCCAAGGGTGGAGGGGGAGGGGGAGGGGGAGGCGGTGGTGGCGGCGGATGTACTAGTGCTTTGTTTGGCATTGCATGTGCAGTGCCTCCCACCTCATCACCTTCTTTCATGGGCATATTGGGGGATAACATGTTGGCTAACCTTAGCTGGTGAGGTGTTGAGGAAAGACTAACCTCTCCCAATCCTTTCTGTTCAAGATGCCTGTTGAAGGCAAATGCATTACACCCCACTGGGGTCTTGGAAGAGGCCTGTAATAGAGCTGCAGTAGGAATGGGGCCCCTGGCAGCCATAGGCATTTGGTAAAACTGCTGTCTGTGTGAGGTACCAGCGTCAGGGTGGAAGCCGCCATTCTTGTCAACATGAAATAGGTTCTGCTGGAAGCTACACGAGGGGAGCAGTCTCTTTTGCTGTTTGACCTCAGGGCTGTGAACAATTCTGTTCTGCATGGAGTGCTTGTTTAGCCATTCTTGCTTAAATGTCTGGCTGTGTCCCAGCTGACTCATGCCAGAATTGATGACACAAGGCACCCCTTTAACATCTGGCTCCACTAACAATTTTCCTGGTTCACATTTAACTTGAGTGTGTTCTCCTACAGTCCTAGCTACTCTCTTTTTGGGGTGGTTTTCTCGCTTTCTCATTTGGAGTGGTGCAAGAGTCCCTGCCAAGTAGCCCTTACCATCTGGATTTGGAGAGCTGGGCGGAATTTCAACGTTTCTCTCTGGCGCTGTTTTACCCACTGAGGTAGTTTGAAGAGGCAATGGAAGCCTGTTGATTTCAAGCTTGGCTCCCAATCTGGGTTGTGGCAACACTTTTTCCAAAGGCAGGTTGCCCTGTAGTAACTGCGTCACCAGCGGGTTGTTAGCCTCCACAGAGGACAGACGACAGCTTGAGCTCCCTGCACCAGGGACTCTTTTCAGGGTGTCGGTAGCCAAGGAAATAGCCTCTTCCATGGGACTTGAGGTGGAAGTTTTCACGTTCTGTGTTTGTTGTACACTAGAGGCTACCTCTGCAGCTGGAGGAGGCAGCTCAGGGCCGGCGAAGTCTTCAGTGTCCATTCTAAAGCCCTTGTCTGCTTCATGAAGTTCAGATTTCACAGGAAGAGCAACATTTGTTATGAGATTCCTGGGATGAAGTTCTGACACGTTCAAGTAGCTGGCATGTTCAGTTTTGACAGCCTTTGGACAATTTTGCTCTAGATATTCTTTTTGTTTACTTGAACCCGAGTGAGTAACCAGAGGCTGTCCTGTGCTCCTCATCCCATCATCACTCCAGCAAATCCGGTTACTTGGGTTATACTGATTGCTACAGGTTGTGTCTGCCTCACTTTTGAACGTAGCTGGGCCACGTGCCTGCTCAGCAAAGTTATGACTGGGAGCAGTCGGCTCATTTAATTTATCTGGAACAAGGGGTAATTCTCGGAGACTTGTGCAGGTGGTCTGCAATATTTTACACTCTTGTTTTGCTGCCGAAGCAGCAATGAAAGTGGAACTGTGATCTACACCTTCACTGGCAACTGGCTCAGGCCTGCTAATCACAGAGACCTGAGGACACGCCATGGGCTGTACGGATGCCTCTGTCCTCACTGGCCTGCCCTGCAGGTCCAAGTTGGCTTCTGAACTTTCAACGGAGACAGTCAGAGACAAACTGGAGGTCAGCGTGGTGCTGTGGTCAACGATGACTTTACATGGAATTGATCGGTTTATGGCTGCTGGTGCAAAGCCCCCTTGTGGTTGCTGAGGTTTTCCAGAATTATCTGCCCTGTTTCGAGGCCCTGAATTTTTGTCCAGGCTTTCAGCACTTAACTTGGGAGGACTATCATAAGAGTTTATTGTCAGCATGTTTCCACTAAACATTGCAACAGTTGGGTGTGCAACCAGAGAGTCTGTGACCACTACGGAATCACTGCAGTTGAGGGCTGCTCTCACAGTGGTACTCATGGATACAGTGGCCTGTTCTTCACTCCCAGGTATGGCTATCTTCTCAGAAGGAAATCTGTTGTTAATTCCCGTCGGGGGAATCAAGACAGAGCTAGTGGAGAGGTGGTTTGGCAAATTGTTTCCGATGGAGGGAGTTGGCACAGAGGTGTACTGAGTGGAGACTAAGTTACTAGCACTGCTGCTTGATATTAGTAACTGCTTATCATCCATGGAGCTTGATATGCTGGAGCCCTCTGTAGTGGCTGAAATGGGAGTGCTTTCAATACATTTTGGTATAATGGCTATACATGGAGTGTCAGTTCCCTGGATGGTTTTTAACATGCTTATATTACAAGCAGAAATTGTAGTGTTTGCACTGTCAACAGACATTAGGACAGAGGATTTATCAACAGAACTCACAAAGGGATGTTCTTTAATTGCTCCCGATATAGCAGTGCTGCAAACAGATACAGGGACAGAATTTTTATTAAAAAGCATGGGCACACTGCTATTTTCAGAAGAGGTAGATGAAACAATTTTCTCAGATAAATGTGACACAGGTATGTTTTCATCAGAACTATGCACAAATAAGTCAGTGGCAGTTTCTGGAAGTTTACTTGGGTTAAGAGACTGCTGTAGTACAGTGGTGGTCTCCCGGAGGTGGGCAGACTTGTTGCTAGGAGATCTACAGTTTGGATTGACAATAATGACACCAGTCGAACCTTCCATTTTTGTTTCAGGGGTAGAAGAGACTTCTAAGTTTGGAGGCCCTTCCTTTGAGCTGAGCGGAGGCAACCGGGTCTCTTTAGAGGTCTGGAAGAGATGGGCTCGAGCTTGATGCTTTGCAAAGAGCTTAGCCTTTGTCTGTTCTTTGATGTGTGCCAGGGTTCTCGCCTTTCCACCCTCTCCTGGGCTTCCCATGGCTCCAGAGACAATGCTCGCTGCAGCAGCTACAGCAGCAGCTGCAGCAGCCTCTCGCTGGGCCCGAGCTTGTTGGGCCCGGGCCTTGATATCTGCGAGGGTCCTGGCTCCTGTGTTCCTCCCACCACTGACGGATGTGCTAGTGGATGCTCGAGACTCGGGTTTGGAGACTGGTTGGCTCTTGATTATAAAAGGTGGTCCAATTTTGGAAAGCTGAATCTAAAAGGAGAGAAAAAAATATATAATGTGCTTCATACATGATCACAGAGGAGGCACGTAGAATGTGATAATGCAAGGGAAAAGATAATCTCAAAATGTGCCATGAACTACACCTAAATCCCTGGATGTGCCTTTAGGGCATAAGGCAACAAGAAATGTAGCATGAATATAAAAAATTAAGTTTTTAATCTGTTTTTAATCTACAAAAACATCCATTGTAACTTCATGTGGAATCAAATGAAGCATCTTCTTAATGCGTCATATAAATGGATAAAAAATTCATGCTTCTAGAATTACAGTAGGCTAAAAAGACTTCAAGAAATTTAATTTTGAAATTATCTTTTTTAGTGGCATAAAAACTGGAACTTCAACTCTATTTGAGTTTGTCTGTCTTAATTTGACCCAAAGAAAAAAGCCCTGACTGAGATACTGACGATTAGAATTCTCATTCTGACTTTACACAAAGGAACTGTGATCCTAGGCTAATCACTGTGTACCTCAGCTTCTCCAATAACCTCTCTGAGCCAAGAACTCTATGATTTTTCCTTTTTTTAAAATTATATTTTATGGTCTAGGGTACATGTGCACAACGTGCAGGTTTGTTACATATGTATACATGTGCCATGTTGGTATGATTTTTATGCACTCCCATGCTACCTTGCATGCTGCTTTATACATATATGATAAGAACACAAGAGAAGTTTGTAAACTCAGTTGTAAAATGAGACTAGTTATTTCTGGTCTATTTCCTTCAAAGAGCTGTTTTAAAGATGGAATGAGATTACATTTGTCAGAGTGTTCTGTTTTCCAAAGGGATTGTATTATCATTACATTTGCATAAAAGCAAGGGAAACTCTGATTTTCTGCCTCTAAAGAATTTATGCATTGGGCAGTTTCTTTTGATATTGGTAATCCACAATCTGCTGAATTTTGTAAATGTCCCAACCCATTTAAAAATACTGTTTACCAATTCTTGGTAATTAAGAGACTCACAGATTCATCACCAAATTCATGAGGCACAAGGTCTAACAGCCAGCATTCCATAGCAAGGCTGTGTTGCTCTAGTCACTAAAAGCATTCTTAGACATGACTGTGTAGAGCTGGAAAGACTCTAGTTGACATCCCTCATTTCACAGTTCAGGAAACTGAGGCTGTGCAGGTAAAGCAGTTTGTCCTGCGGTCATATAACCAGTGAGTGACTAGAGCCTTTGGGCTTCCCATTCGGTGCTATTTCCATGTATTCTGTTTCCCTTTTTTCCAGATTATACATATCAATTTAGAATTATGCTTTGGAACTTCGATAGATGAAATTGTCTTCCTGAGCTATCTTGTTTCTCATTTTCTTTATTTTTTTTATTATACTTTAAGTTCTAGGGTACATGTGCACAACGTGCAGGTTTGTTACATATGTATACTTGTGCCATGTTGGTGTGCTGCACCCATTTGTTTCTCATTTTCAAACTGCTTGTGAAGTCTCTCTTCTATTCCAAAGGCCAAGAAAAGAAAGGATAATTTTGGGGAGAAGATTCAATTTGCTTTTAATATTTTTCCTAGTGTAAAAAATTAAACATATTTTAAATAATTAAACTTAACTATCCTTAAGCAAGAGCTCTTAAGACCAAACATCAAATATTCTTGTAGTATTTACCTTTTCTTCGCAATGCTTAATTTATTAACTATGTGCTCAATAATATGGCAAGATGGTAACATCTTGCAAGATTCTGACATATCACAACCAGGATACTGACGTTGATACAATTAAGATACAGAACATTTCCATGACTACAAATTTCCCTCATGCTGTTATCTATCTATCTATCTATCTATCTATCTATCTATCTATCTATCTATCTATCTTTACATAAAGTCCATATGACTTTGAAAATTAGCTTCTGACAGACTGGCATGTTTAAAAATATCTCCTATGAAAAGTTTCTATTATTATTTCTATTGCTTCAGAAATTAAAATGCATAGTGAGTTTTTAATGGAACTTAATGCTCATCTTTTACACCTCTAGAATCTTGCTTACTAGAGATTGCTTTATTAAGAAAAGTAAGTACAACCATACTTTTAAAGTCAGCCTGTGGAGAACACGAGTCATATATAAAATGAAAATTTCATAGATTTTTATATATACAGATAGAGCATATTTTTTTATTCAAGAAGCTTGAGATGTTTATAATTCTAGACCAATGCTATGATGGAATAATCCACTTTACAGTACAACAGTATAAATGCACTTAGATAAAAGCATCAAGTCAGTATAAATGACAGAGGGTAGAAACTCAAAAAAAAATTACACTGGGTTTATGCCGTAAGTTCTCTCAAGAACGTTCATAGGATGCTACGTTATCTTTCACATGTTCCCAGGTTCACACAGGTCTCTGCCCTACACCTGGAAATCCCCATAAACCCAGGGGTCTCAGTGGCCTGGAGACATTTCCAGCCCTATTCTCTTTCTTTAATTCATTTTTCTTTAATGCTGGGTCTAAACATATGCATGTATCTAAACTGCTTTTATGAATTCAACACATAGTCATAAAGAAGATAATTTACTATTAGAGGATGATATCATAAATTGCTGCATAAAACCTAGAAGGAAGAAAATCTAATTATTCTTGAAAAATTAGGCTTCTAAATAGGAAAAGCCTATCTATGGAATTGTCTTTTGTTTAATACCATACCTTGAGAGGGGGAACCCTTGGTTCCTCTCTTGGAGGCTGTTCTTTCTCAGGTGGGCTGCTAGATGATACGTTCCGGGTTGACTGATCATCTTCTATCCTAGCTCTCTTTTCCTTACAGATTCCAAAGCTGTGCTGCTCTGCAGTTTTCCTCTTTGATATCTCTGAATCTCTACTTTCATTTCTCATCCCATCAGGTGACTTGGAGGGCTCTGACGACTTGGAAGTATGTGAGGTTTCTAACCGACTCTGTGTACTCCCTTGCTTATGTGTCTTATTTCTAGAGCCTTCTGAAAATGAAGTCTTATCCACTGATGAGATATATTGCTTGTCCTGCACTTTAGCAGATGGAAGCTCATTTCCCTTATTCTCTGTCTCTTCAGAAAAGACAGATAATTCCAATGGTGAAGATAACACTTTTTTTTCTGTTCTTTGCAGGACGCTATGATTTTTAACTTTTATCATTTCAGCAGAAGCAACTTCTGGAATCGAAGCAGGGTAGGGCTTCTCAGTGTCAACATGAGATTTACAAGTTTGCTGACTCAGGGTTTTATTGTGCAAATCTTCAGATGGAAATGCTTCAGGAGTAATGGAAGAAGAACTCATTATGATGGGTTCCGGAGTATTAGATAGATTCTTCTGCTGTGAGGTAAGGTTCTCTCCCAGAGGTTTGGCAGCGGCGGAAGACTCATCTTTCTGCGGGGAGAGCGGCTCTTCAGATACAGAAGGTGACTTTCTTTGCTGATGTGCCATTCTCTCATTTACGGAAGAGTTAGAAATTGGAGACGTTTCTGAAGGAAGTGGCAAACTGGATACAAAAGTGGTCTCAGAGGCGAGAAGCATGGAAGACACTGAAGAAGTTTCTGATGTTAAAGGTAAGTCAGACATCGGTGAGGTTTCTGATGTTAAAGGTAAGTTGGATATTGGTGATGCTTCAGATGTTAATGGTAAATTGGACATAAGAGATGCTTCTGATAGTTCAGGTGAAGTGGATATTGGAGATATTTCTGACATCAAAGATGCATGAAGGTTTTCATCAGTGGAATTTCTCTGGTTGTATTTGTCTGTATTTTCAGTGCTAGATACCTCGGAACAAAATGTTGTCTCAAGGGAGGCTGGAGTACATGATTCTTCTGATGTGGACTGTGTTTCCCCTCCTGGGGAAGGCAGGCTGGTACAGGCTCCCTCTGGGCTCTCAGAAGAAAAGGACGTTTCAGAGATGCAGGCATTTTCTGAAAGCTGTTCTTCAGGGTCACTCTGTAGCTCCATATCTACAGAAATTCCTTCATTTGGAAACCGGCCTTCTAGAGAAGATGACCCTGTTTTTATTTTGGGGGTACTGGTCTCTATTGCAGTTTCTGACTCCTTACGTTCTGTGTCACTGACATGAGTCACAGATGAAGTGGAAGGAACAAGAGAATCACAGACTTCTAACTGATCAATAACAACTGTCATTTCTTCCTGGGGCGATTCTGACTTCTCTTCTATCTTAATTTCAATATGAGGCAAAGTTTCTAAAACATCATTCATCATAACACAGGACTCCAAGTTATCTTCAGGAGGTGCTGTTTGGGGTTCTTCATGAGAATTGGTTGGACTTTCAGACTCCTCAGAAAATTCAGGTATTGTCTTATGATTTTCATCCTGGCATTCACAGATACTAGTCTCTACCTCTTCTGTAATTTCCTCCTGAATTACAGATTCTTCAGGGATCAAGATATCCTCTGACTCCGATTCTGCCATTATATCTTTAGCTGGAATTTCTACCATAGGGCAAAGAGTAGCACAGAAACCAGGCTCTGGAGAAGCTGGGCTTTTCATGCTTTTTGACTGTTGTTCTGCCAAGGGTGTCTGTGCAGAAACTGGAAGGCCAGAAGTCCCACATGAAGAACTACTCTGAGCTCCGGCATTGTTTGGTCCAGCAGTGAGCTTCACAGATTCCTCTCTTGACATGCCCAGCCTGTACAGAAATTAGAGATAAGAAATTATTGCTCAACCACAAAACATGAAAGGCACAACTGGGATCTCTCAGAAATGCAGTATTCAATAGAAGTAAGTGTATCAAATTACATTTATAATCACTAATATGCTTAATTTATGTAAACCAGTTTATAATGATGATGTTTCTTTGCTGCTTTTGTAATCTCAACTAATACTCTGCTTCTGGTTAAGAGCAGTCTAGATTTTTATTTTGTAAAGCAAGGAGATATGAACCTTACCAAGTGTTAGTAAAGGAATAAGAAAATTACATACAACAAAGTATTAGAAAATATTTATAATCACTAACATGCTTAATTTATGTAAACCAGTTTATAATGATGATACTTCTTTGCTGCTTTTATAATCTCAACTATAACTCTACTTCTGGTTAAGAACAGTCTAGATTTTTATTTTGTAAAATAAGGAGATATGAGCCTTACCAAGTGTTAATAAAGGAATAAGAAAATTACATACAACAAAGTATTAGAAAATATGAGCAGAAAAGCAAAATAACATATAGGACATATATTTTTTAAATCTAGAAGTAGAAAGATGCTCTTATAATAGAAAATTACATAGTTTTTGGAGGGTACAAGAAAACCAAGAAATTAAGATCAATAGAAGATGAATGAAATTCATCAAATTCTGAAATTGGAATGAGTTCCAAAGACTGGTTTTCTTAAACTAATCTAAGAAGTATTACTCAATCACCTTATTTTGGCATCTAACTGTCTAACCTAAGACAACATGGAAATTTCATTAAAGAATAACAGAACATATTTGGGGTTATCAAAGTTATTCTACCAGCTTACATTTGTGTGAAGCAAGACTTTTAAATTCTTTCATGCAGATCTCTTACTGTGAAGATATTCCATATGTGACAGGTACCGACAAATCAAGAAATAATTGAGCATGATGTTCAGGTCTTTTTTTTTTTTTTTTTTTTTTTTTTGAGACGGAGTCTCGCTCTGTCGCCCAGGCCGGAGTGCAGTGGCCGGATCTCAGCTCACTGCAAGCTCCGCCTCCCGGGTTTATGCCATTCTCCTGCCTCAGCCTCCCAAGTAGCTGGGACTACAGGCGCCCGCCACCTCGCCTGGCTAGGTTTTTTTTTTTGTATTTTTTAGTAGAGACGGGGTTTCACTGCGTTAGCCAGGATGGTCTCGATCTCCTGACCTCGTGATCCGCCCGTCTCGGCCTCCCAAAGTGCTGGGATTACAGGCTTGAGCCACCGTGCCCGGCCGATGTTCAGGTCTTAAGGCAAATCTAATCAGAGTTACAGTCAAGGGTACTGTAAATCACTGTTTTCTGTCATATAATTTACATTGTCAGCATCAGATGGTAGAGAAACATGCTGCTCTAAATGAAGTTAAATTAGGGTACAGGCAATGAGAAAGATAAGCAGGAGAGAGAACATTTCCAGAGGAAAAAGCACATTTAAGTGAGGAAATATAGTCATAGTATCATTGATGCAAACAACACCTCAGTGAAAACCACTTTAACCTTTGCTTTTTAAAAATCCTCAATGTGAAAGGGAAATAACGTTGAATACAGTTTTTGGGTGTTTGGCCATTGCCTTCTTTATTTAAATTTAGAAATCTCTGAAAAGGTAGAAAATACTGCCTTCATAAATATTCTCTTTCCTTTCAATGTTCTCTAAGATGAATTCAAACTAAGCTACAATTTATAACTATACTATACTGAGAAGATCAGAAAAACAACATTACGGATAAATTTAAAGCAGAATAATCTTCAAGAAATAAGGTTCCTTGGGACTAGGTCAAGCAGAGGTACCATTGATACTAGAATAAGTATGTAACATACAGAAATCTATCCACTGGCAGCCAAATTTCTGCTAGGTGGTTAATAATATTATTAAACATGCAGATAGGTAAGTGTATATGTACAACAGCACTGTATAAAATATGCCCGTGTCAACATTTTCTTGTTTTCACAGAAAAACAGATTTAAGATTGCATAAGGCATAGGAGGAGGAAGATAGTCACAGTTCCTCATACTACACAAAGGAAAACCCTGGCCTCCAGAAATCTAGACACAAATTCATAAGCCAAGCCCTGTAATACTTAGCATTAATACAAATGATGCAAAACAAATATAGAATAATACTATAAAGAAATTAGGCAAGTGAGAATCATAACAAGTACCTAAAAAAATTGAAAACTAAGACAGATCTTAACTGGACACTAGTGTGAATGTTTAGACACATTTTTGAAAAAAAAAAAACCTTAGAGCAATGAAAAGGCACATGGTGTCAGTCAACTAAAAACTGTCTGGTGGTAGGGGAATAAAGGTAACCTGGGAGCAACAAAATGAGAAGGGCAGTCAATGAAACGTTCAAAATATATCTGCCATGCAATATGTAATGAAAGACAGAAAAGATCAAGAGACAAGTCCAGTGATGTGAGAGGACAAAAGCTACTGATAAACTACAGCAAAAAAAAAAAAAAAAAAAAAAAAAAAAAAGGCTAAGTAGAAGTATGTTTTGCATTCAGAGCTTGGTGACAGCAATGAGGGGGTCATGTTTATTAATAATATCATAGCTGTCACCTTCTAGGGAAGGGGCCCTAGATCTGATATCCAAGGGAATCTGGAAAGCCTCTAAATTTCATGCAAAAAATATGCCTGTGTGTAGATTTTTCTGAGAAGGATTTGCAGGATTAAGACCCCAAGCAAGTTACTTAACCTCACTGTTATAAACCTGGGAAAATTACTTAGCTTCACTTTCCCTCAGCTTCCTAATTTAAAAAAATTATGAATAATGGTATCCATCTTATGAAATTGTTGGGAGGATTAAGTGAAATATTTGCAAAGCTCTTAGAAGCATATCAGAGCCAGTGTATACTCAATGATTAGTTGTTACATGAAAGAAAGTTCTCTGTAACATAAGTCCCTTGAACTGAGATTTTCTGGGAGTAGAGCTTAGGTAATCCTACAAACAACTGCATCCCTGGCATCCAGGAGAGTGTTTGGCACAGAGGAGATGTTAGATAAATACATTAATTTAATAAAAGAATGGATCTATCCCTAAAAATTAAGAACCAATGCTTTGGAGGTACTATCTCAGTCAGGCTTCTGCCATTACTAACAAGAGTGCTCCCAGCATTTTCTTTCACAGGCAAAAGGAGAGGGAAGAAGGCTCCTAAGTGGTCTTTAATCTTATCTTCCAGGGTTCTTAATCCTGCTGGGCATCAGCATGACTCCTGGAAAGCTTCTAAAACACAGACTCCTGGGCACAACTCCTAGATTTTGATGCAGCCAGGCTTGAGTGATATTGCTGGTGACTTCATGCGAAGACATATAACTAGTTTGTCACATTTTTAATGTTTGAGAAAAGACATTAATTATCTTTATTTGGTTTTGCTTAATATATATGTGTGTATATATACGTATATATAGAAATATACACATATATAGTATATAAATACATACACACACACACACACACACACACACACACACACACAGAAATCCTGGCACAGCAATTAAAAACAGGCCTTCCTACTCAAGAGGACTGCGGAGTGCCATTTAGGACAATTCATGAAGGCCAGCATACTCTGAGCACCCTACCCCAAGTGGTCTGTTAAGTATCTAATTTCCTTACATGAAGAGCTCTCACGTGAGACTCCTTCTGGCATGTCTTTCTTTCCCCCGTTTACAGGTGTAATTTTGTGAAATGAGATCACATGACATAGGTCTTGTTACCTGCAACCACCTGTGTTCTTTATACAAAATAATAACTTTCAAGCATTGATTTTGTAGGTGGGAGGTGGAGCATAAGTTCCTCTAAGGGGGATCTGAAGTGACCGTCAACAGTAAGTTCTTAAACCCCTCCTTTTTTAGGGATCTGATCTTCTGAGACACTAATATTGCCAAAGCAGAATGTGTCTCTGCTAAACATGAGGCAAAGGTGAAACTGCTCTCAGGGTTAGTTCATTTGCTAACACACTATGATGTAAAGGCTTGTGTTACTTAAAAAAGAAGCTCTCACACACACATAAATTAAAGACAGATTACATTTGAAGAGGAAGATAAAGCAAAAGATAGTATCTCAGGCTCTCCCCAAAACAAGAACTAAACAAAGATTAAAATGCATTAGGCACAGTCAATATTTTTAGAAAAATGTGAGAATTAAACACGTGCCTAAAATTACTTATCTATAAAGCATTAATCCATGAACATACTTGAAAACAGGAGAATTTCACTCAAATCTGTTAAGAAATTCAAAAGTGACTTCTTTAAGATTTCATGTGCTACTTTCAGACCAAAATAAAATTTCATGAACAAGTTATAAATCCTTGAAAATGCATTTTTTAAAAATTTAAGTGCTGATATACCACTATAATTTCATCTGCAATTTCTTACACTGAGGGACTATTGCCTTTTATCACAGGTTTATTAAGTTTTACAGCATATGAGTGTGCTATGTGAAGCAGAGAATCACATTTTCATTTCCTTCTCAGAGAAATGAGAAAAAATACTCTAGTACTTACTTTTCTCCATAAAACCTCTCAAAGAATTTTTCTTTCCAAGGTTCTGTTTTCTTTTCCTTCTCAATTTCTTGCCTTATCCGCAATTGCATTTCTGGGGTAAACTCTCCTAAAAAGAAAATGCTAATGTATTGAGTAAATGTGGTCACATCTTTTGCCAATTAATAAAGAAAACATGTAATTCATTTGAGTAAACTTTTATGGATCTTGAAAAGCACTAGGACAAATAATGATAACATTTCTACAGCTTCCCTTTTTATGAACATCACTCAAGATGTTCATAAAAATGCTAAAGCTAAATGCTTTAGAAGAACGCTAAAGCATTTAGCAAATGTATTACATGCTAGGGGATACAAATAAAAGAGAGTATATTCACTGTCCTTAAGGAAATCAGTCTGCTGGAAATAGACTATAATATAATGTATAAAGCCCTGTATAGGCCATAATAATAAATGTAGTGAAATATAGAAAGTAAAGCGCTTAATTCTGCCTACGTTGATTAAGGAGGATCACATATAGGAGCTGATTCTTGAGTGAAATTTTGAAGGTTGCTCAGGCTTTTATAAAGTAATTAAATCACAAGGCCAGAGATACGAATCCATATATTTATGACCTTTTGGGTGGCCAATTGTGAGTAAAACATAGGGAAATAAAAGCTGAGGTCAGTTACCCAATAGATGTTCTAAAGAATGTTCTTCACTTTTCTATGAGAGACAGGGGGAGCTTCTGGTGGCATTCAGTGTGGAAGGAACATGGCCAAATAAGCTGTGTAGAAAAACAGGTCTGACAACAGAGTGAAGAACTGGAGGACTGCAGCTATAGGGCTACTGAATAGCACACAGGAGAGGTGGAGATTACCATGGGGCCAGTAGCAGCAGGAATGCTGAAGAGGAATCAAGTACAATCAAGTAATAGTTCATGACCAGATAGGCATGGAGAAAAGGAACAGGATCAAATACATCGGTAAGGTTTCAAACTGAGGAACTATGAGGACAGTTGTGACATTACAGAAATAGAGGAAACAGAAGAAGGAGTAGAGAGGGAAGAGAAGCTAGTGAATTTAATATTGGGCATTTTGGTTTAAAGTTCCTGGTATCAGCTAATGAGATCTGCTAAGCATTTGAAAATAAAACACTGGGGAAGGAGTGGGGGGGATTAGGTAAGGGGGTGAAGGCCAGATTTGAAAATTCTTGGCATGCTGGCAATAGCTAAAACCAAGGTGGTGAATGAGGCAGCTTAGGGAATACTATGATTAGAAAAGAAAATGCTGGAGGTATCAGATGGAAGAATAGGAGATCATGATGAAAGCTGAGCAAGGGCTGGCAGAAATGTAGCCCCAGAAAAATAATTTAAATTCTGTTTTTAAAATCTAAAGTAGATGGTTTCAAGTCAGATGGGGTGAAAAAACAAATGAGATATTGGTGACGGAACTTGAAATGTAAGGACTGAGAACAGCAAATTGGAATTTGCCATTAGTAATTTTTCTTTTCTTTTTTTTTTTTTTTTTGAGACAGGGTGTCACTCTGTTGCCTTGGCTGGAGTGCAGTAGCATGTCCAGTAGGTCAATCACTGCAGCCTTGACTTCCTGAGCCTAAGTGATCCATCCACTGTAGACTGCTGAGTTGCTGAGACTATAGGTATGCACCACCACGCCTGGCTGATTTTTGTATTTTTTGTAGAGATGGAGTTTCACCATGTTGCTCAGGCTGGTCTTCACTCCTGAGCTCAAGCGATCTGCCTGCCAAGGCCTCCCAGAGTCCTGGGATAACAGGCATAAGCCACCACGCCTGGCTAGTATTCTTCTCTAGGAGGAATATTTCAGTCGTATACAGTGGGCCCACCCTGACTGTAACAGTGTGAGTGTGTAAAGAGGAAAAATATAGTAGCATTGGGCACTTTTTAGTCTTTCAAGAAACTTGGTGACTAAAGCAAGAATAAGGTGAAGCAGTAACATCCGGGGAAGAGAGCATTCAACGAATTTTATTTAGGTACCAGGATGCTTAAGAGAATGCATAATGGATCAAACAGTGTCATTAAAATTACCATCCCCAAGAAAATGTTGCTGCATCAAAAATTTTACGATGTTCAAGATAAAATTATGCTTTCTTCAAAAATATCTGACATCAATAATGTCAAGTATAACAAAAGAATTAGTGAACTCATTTGGAAAGGGATAAGAGTTTTTACTAAATTAAAGTGTACTGTGGGGGGAAAAAGACTGGGAAATCAGAGAAAGGTACAAAGCTCAGTACAGTATGTGTACTCCAGTAGGTCACATAATAATAGAAAATACAAATTTACCTTCTGCCAGTCGCTGTTTCCACCCTTGTGCTGCATATGCAAAGAATTCATTATTTAGAGCTGAAGTACTGAGGCGTAAAATTCCATCACTTCCCATCTAGGAAAATAAGCCGACAAAAACAAGGTTCCATCAGGAATAACTCAAGGCAGAAGTATGCAGGAAAGAATCAAAAACTGAGTGGTGTTGGATAGTGTATGTGTGAGGTGGAGGAAGGGGGAAGGAGACAGAGAAAGGAGAAGGGAGAGCGAGCAGGAGCTCCAGTGAGAGCATGTGCAGGGTAGGAGGAAGAGAGGAAAGTGACCCAACAAAAGATTGGTCTCCTGGGATGAATACTAGGAGATTTGATGTATGCATTCTGCTTGCTGATGTGTAGGAGACAGAAATAATTAGTGTTGTCCTTGGCTGGCTTCTTATGTAGTTGGCGAGTGAATTTAAAACACATAACAAATTAAACAATGTCAAGCATTAGGTGAGTGAGAATTAAGAAGCTCAAAATGCAAAAGCTCGGAGAATATATGTATGTGGATATGAGAGTGTAGGAAGAACCTGATGCAGCCTCATGAGAGTCTAAGAGGATCTGGACAGAATGGTTAGAGATAAAAGCATAAGGTATACTGTCAACGAGCATGAGCATTACTGTAGAAGCAGAACATAATGAACTATCAGTAACTGGGGCATTTATGAAGGTGTGAAGATGCTTTCCTCTGGTACTAAAAGGCCTGGCAAACTGTAAACCCAACTAGATCTTCAAAGATTTCCTCTTCCTTCCACATATAGAATTCATATATCCTAAGCACTAATTATAATTACGTGAAAACACACTTAAGAGATTTCTTATCCTCATTTTTTTATTTGTTTTTGATCTTCTCTACACTCCGTTTTCACCTATTGAAATACTATCACTCTTTTAAAATTTAACTCAAATAATGCCTTCATGAATGTTTCAGCTGAATCATCATTCAGGAGCAAAGGAGAATATTGAACATAAAAAGCAAGTATATTATCTTAAGGTGGATAATAGCTAATCAAAGCCAGCAAAGAGAGACACTGAGAACAAATGCAAGATACGCTGATTGTTGACGCTGTGACATCTACAGGGAGGCCACAGATTCGAGATCGTGAGGTTCTTCATTTAAGATGGCACTGGTAACCACACTAAAATATTCAATACACTTGAAAATTTTCAGGCGACATTTCATTTATTCATTGATTTATTGTTTATTCATGCTCAATTATTTCATCTTATTCAACAGAAACTTGTTAAGCCACTCATATGAACCTATGTGCAGGGCACATGTATGGGTGCTGGAAATTCACTGGCAATAAAGAAAAATACCCTGTATTTATATTCTGAATATATTCTACATAGAACAGATACTTTTGGTCCTTGTACGCCCTTTTCACCCACCTGGGTTCAGCATGACTGATGTACAGTTACATCACCATGTCAATGTTCCACCTCATAGGTTTACCAAAGCTCTGATATATGAATGAATAAATGTCTCAGCTTCCCCATCCTTTGACTGGACAACTCTCGGACACTATCCTCTGCAGTGTGGTTTCTGCACTCAACCAAATGGGTGCTGTTTGGTGGTATGCTCCCAATGGCTAGAATACATGGATCTGGGAACTAAGGGACAGAATGAAAAAACCTTTGCACTATCGTTCCCAAACAACCACTTGCAGACTGCCTGCATTCTGTCCCCATAGCTCTAGCCTCTGTGGGATTAGAAGTCCAGGTTCCCAGCAGGGAATCACTTCTATTAGAGTAGGGTTTCTCAAGATTGGCACTGCTGTCATTTGGGGCTAGATAATTCTTTTTAGTGGGGGCATGTCCTGTGTAATGTCGGATGTTTGGCACCATCCCTGGACTCTACCCAGTAGATCCCAGGAGCAATTCCCTATTAGATGTAACAACAAAAAACATCTCCAAACACTGCCAAATGTCCCGTGGGGGCAAAATCATCCCTAGTTGAGAACCACTGCACTAGTGGATAATGTAAGGGTCCCATTGTAGCCAAAGCTTTGTCTAGTTACTTTGTATTACTCATGCTGTTGGACCAGTAGGCAAAGAAAGGAGACAGGATAATCAATTAACCCTAACCATCATGAGGAAATAAGACTGCTGCAACAGGGAAGGGATGAACAGAAGGGTGTTGGGAATGCTGGGGATTCCCTGGGACATCTCTTGGTGTTATTCGTGCCGGGTGATTGACATCCTGACAGGGCAAGACAACCAATGGCTCAAACTCCTCAGGGATGGTGGTCGGGGTCACTTCTAGAAGTGCTGACTAAGAGTGAGAAAATCAGAAATGAGTATCAAAGGAGGGAGATGATGAGCTCCAACCACATCCTTAAAACCAGCTTGAGACTGGCACAGCCTATAGCTGATCAACTAAGCGTCTGGTCATAAGTCTTGTTATTTTCATTTTTGTATTAGTATTAAAGAGTTAAAGAGAGGGAGCTTAATGTGAGGCACAAGATCTGAGTGGTACAAGAGGAAGTCTACAACAGACATTTCTGATACTCCACTTTATACCATCTTGGCTACATGAATAAAGAGTAAAGAGGGTAAACAGTTGAATCCACTACAGTTGAATTCACTTAGGTCCAACTTAAGCCTGTAACACTCTAAGACTTTCTCTGAAGCAAAAAGAACTTCAAGTTCCCCTGCAGGTACAGCCTGGAGATGCAGAGTTTGTCCCTGGGTGCAACTCCCAATTTATTAGAGACAACAGACTGTAGAAAAATGCTTCATTGTCCTGCTGTCCTCCTGTGGAACAGTTTCGTGGCTCATTCTACACATTTTCTCCAATAAATGAGCCACAGTTGTCCAAAGGGCTTCTCTCCTCCCTGTCTCACCCTATTTAACACCTGGCTTTGGCTCTAAAATGACCTGTCCTCCAGTTCTTGTTCCAGTACTGTTTCAGGAGGGAAAAGGTGAGGAGGTTCCTAAATAAGACACCAAACCTAAAGAGCCTGGGCTTTATGCTTTACATGGGAGCAGCCCAGTAAACGTACCATAGGCCCCAGGTTAGTCCAAGTTTCCCCCTCAGTTTACTCACGCATATTTATTACCTTTTTCAATGTAAGCCATGATGGTGGAAAGTTGTGAAGCGCCACTTTAGGCAATGAGAAATATCAAATTTTTGAAGCCAAGGAAAAAACCTAAAAGGTATGTGTTTAAAAACATGACTTTGGTAGCTGTGTAACAGAAGAGAGGAGGAAAAATGAAACTGAGACATTGCTAGAAAGGGTACTGGAGTATTTCAGTAAAAGGCTATAAAAGAAAGACAAATCTGAGATATATTTATGACTGGGTGAAGGTCTTCAGGATTAAGAAGGTAAAGGCATTGGGAGAACATTTCAGGAGACATCAAAGTTGCTCAGGATGATTCTGGGAGATGGAGTGGATGAAATGATGGCCAACCTTGAGTACAAGTCTTTGAGAAATGTTATAAAGGAGTTTTAGTAAAGACAATAAGGGTGAGGACAAGATAGTCATATAAATGATATGCCTCTATGAAGTCCGAAATTTTTCTACAAATATTAACTTTGAATAGATGCCCTTGTGATTCCAGAGCCTTGAGAAAATGGCAACTCAATTTAGAAAGATTAAAAGGGGAAAGGTATTCATATTGCAAAGACAGATTTCAATTAAGACTGACAGGCGGAAGACAAGTTCTCTGAAGAGGGAGAGAAAGTTACTCACTCTGGAGCACATGTATAGAAGGCACGGTGGATTAGAATTATTCTGCATTTGAGGACTTAGATTTTGCCTTATAAACTTCTATAGTCAGTATAACATTTAGCATCCTGCAGAGGGTAAACAAAAGTTTATTGTACTGCCCTTGCTTTGGGTAGTGAAGGATTTAAAATTTAACTCCAGTAGCTGATATATAGAAGTTGAGTTCCATATATCCTACCAAGCCAGGGGCATGGTGAGTAATTAAAATTTCAGCATAATTTTAAGATACAAATAAATACCAGATCCAGATTAGCTCTGACAGATTCTCCAGATCTCAGCACATGGAAATGCAAGGCAGTGTGACATAAACACACTCAAGAATATGAAAGCTAGCCCTGGAGGAAAATATTTTTATTTTAAAAGAGAAAAATAATTTTAACTGCCAGATCCCCAGGCTGTGACAGACAGTACAATTAAATACTAGTGCTGAATTTGATTTAGGAAATAAATGCCAATGAAATGTTTTAAATACACCATTAATTTTATGGGTTTTAAGAAATACTGTCCAAAAGATATATTTGAATGAAATGGAACGATAAACATTTCTGAAAGATTTATTCCTAAGCTATAATGTGTTTTCCTGATTACCCAAAATAGAAATGTTCATTCTCCAAATCACCTAACTCTCTTATAATGAAGTATCTAACTATTGATAAGTTATAGTTCCTATTTCATTAGCAGGAGAAAAATTCTGATCATAATCTTTGTTCCAAAGGAAAATAAACACTAAAAGAAAACTTACTCACATAGAGATCCTTTTACAAAGGTCTATACTCTTTCTTGGAAAGTATATCATGTGTCTTTGGTATGGATACTATTAACATACATTTTAAGGAATGGGTGCCAACTCGAATTCAAAGGGTTAAATAAACTGTCCTCCTTGCATATCATACAACGTTTGAAGAAGAATGCATGTTAATTCAGTGCAAGAATAGATTTACATTTAATAATAATCCTTTAAACCTCTACTTTCCAAACCACAGTTTTCTTATTTTGTGTTTCTTGCAAGTGATTCTAACTGCATAGTATGAGAGTTGCTGAGAACAGTGAGTGCTGGAGTTAGAAAGTGGCTAAATAATAATGGTGCACCGAGAAATACTAAGTAATCTGGACTTCATTCTACAGGAAACGAGGAGTCATTCAAAGTAAAGCCAAAACATGAAGAAAACATTCACATTGAGTATGTGCAGGTAAGATGATGGCTGCTCCAGAGAGGGTATCGGGATGAGCCTCTCTAATAGAATTAATGAGAGATATTTGAGCAGAAAGAAATGCAAAAGCAAGCCACACAGCCAGCTGGGAAATAGTTAGTCAAGCGAAGAGAATGTAAATGCAAAGGCCCTCAGGTGGGTCTTGCAAGGAGGCCCTTGGAGCTACACAGCAGAAAGTGGGAGGAAGAGGAGCGGAAGGGACAGGATCACACTGGGCCTTGTCACCCACTGTACAGACTGCCTTCTCCCTCGAGGGGGCTAGAAAGCCTTTGGAGGGTGTTGGTCCAAAGAATGATAAGATCTGACATTTCCAAAGGTTAGCTCTGATTGCTGTGCTCAGAAAAATATTTAGAGTACTGCTGTCTAATAGCAATATAAAGGAGAGTCACATATGTGATTTCAATTTTTTCTACTAATCATGTTGGAAAAAATAAAAGAAACAGGTAATTAATTTCAATAATGCATTTTCTTTAATCCAAACTATCCAAAATATTATTTCAACATATATTCAATATAAAATATTGTTAATGAGGTATTTTACATTCTCTTTGAAAACGAATGCTTCAATATCCAGTGTATCTTTTTAATAGCACATCTCACTTCATATTCTAGTGAGCCATATTTCTAGTGCTCAAAAGCCTCAAGTGGCTAGTGGCTACTGTACTAGACAGCATAGCTTTAGCAGATAAAGATCTACTGGGCACACTGGTATATAGGGTTTTCAATAATCCAGGAATAAAATGATAGTAGCTTGGACTGGGGTAACAGCACTGGAGGCAGCGTGAAATGGTTAGGTTCTGATTACATCCCGAAGATTGAGCCAGCATAATTTGATGATAGATTAAATGTGTGGTATGAAAGAGGGCAGGCGAGGATGATATCAAGAATTTTGGACTTAGGAATGAAAAGCAGAAAACTGCTAATTAGTTTTAAAAAGACAAGACTATAGGCAGAGGAGGTTTGTTTTAGCACTACATCAGGTTGAGATGCTGATTATAATTCCCAGTAGATGTCTTCGATATGTTACTCCTACTACAGTGTAGAGGATGCCCTGGAAAAAGGCAAGACTAAGACAGGGATTTCTGTTAACTAGCATCAAGAGCCAGCAGAACCAACAACGAAAAGTTTTCAGATTGTTTAGGCAGTGGAAACAGAGAGGAAGGAGAACATTCAAGAGAAGTATAAAAACCAGAATTGATGGCACTGAGTGATAACTGGGGTTGAGAAAGATGAGACAAAGATGTGGAAGATGATTCCCAGGAATAAGGCTTGCTAACTGGGTAGAGGCTGGCACCAAACATCAAGACAGGAAAAGGCACAAGGGGGAAACAGTATTTAGAAATAAGAAATGAAGGCTTTGGATATGTTGATGTCAGTAACTGAGAATAGGGCAAGATGCTCAATGGTAAATATTTTTCCAAATAGGAACGATTAGCAAATAAAGTGTAGTTGGAAACATGGGTATAGATGAGAACATTCGAAGAATATTTACCAAAAGAGAAGATGGCTTAAAGCAGAGTCCTGAGGAATACTAATGTAAAAGGAATGAGGAGGTAAAGTAGATCCTGTTAGAAAGACTAAGAAAAAGCAGAAAGAGGTAGGAAGAAAATCAGAGCAGGTGGCATCACATTGATAGGTGTAAGGGAAGAATGTGCTTGCAGGTGATCTGTATTGTAGACGTGCTAATATCTATCAAGCCTTTTAGCATTACTAAGGTAAACAGTGTGTGCAGTACACTATGTTAGCTGTTGTGTCCAATACAAAAATCAATAGGATCTTTAGAGCAAAGACAACCTAGACAGTGAGACACTAATCAGGAGTCTAATACAATATAAGAGAGTAATGAGCATATGAACTATCATATGTTGTTATCATTGAGCCACTTATACCCTGCATGATTAAGCACCCAATGCCCCTGTAGTCTACATCCCAGTATGAATAAAAGCCAGGGTACTGACTCTCTTTAAAAGGTAAATTTTAATTTTTTCCTTACCACTAAGTATAATTCAGATGGCCCAGGAGACTCTACAGATATGCTCAAGATTTATCCACAAGGGAAAATGTTATCCTTTAGAATAACATAAAGATAGGCATAAAAATGAAAGAAGGCTCTTAAGAGGGATGGACTCCCTAAAGGAGATAGATCAGCAGTATGCCAAAGACAATTTTGCAAATAAGTTTTCAAAGTTATTTCCAAAATTGCAGTAAGACAGTGTTACCAAAATTGTGTTTTGAAAACCAGGCATTTTAATAGATAAATCCATCTAAAAGAAATGCATTCTTCCATACAATAAATATAGCCTGCATGTACTAAATATGGTCAAGTAGTTTCATTTACTGTATTATCTAATACACTAAAATTTATTTTAAATCCTGAAGAATAAATTATACAGTATTTCCCAAACTTTTAAACTTTATAATCATCTCACAGAACAACCATCAGTATCTCATGGAGCAACTATTCCCCAGAATATAGTTTGGGAACTGATGCAATAAAGAGTTGTATCATTGACAGAAACAGCCAAACGTGATAAACATGGGACAATGAATTTCCCCATGCTAGAGACTATATCCCTCTTTAACAAATGAATATAAGTTTCTATTCTGAGAATATTGTGAGAACTAAGTATTCAGAATAAATAGTGAAAAAATATTAAAGATGATGTAATAAACCTTAACCTACAAGCTTGAAAACCTCAAGTCAAAGCCACTGAAGGAAACAATTCTTTGCAACCACTGTCAAAAAAGTCCTAATATATGTAATAATTTTTTAAGTATTGTGATTATAATGCTGTAATCAAGACTATCTCTAGTCATATGAGGGCTAAATAAAAAATGTTATACAGGCATACCACAAAGACACTGCAAATTCAGTTCCAAACTACAACAATAAAGTGAATGTTGCAAAAAAATAAGTCACATAAATTTTTTGGTTTCCCGGTACATATAAAAGCTATCACTATACTGTAGTCTATTAACTGTACAATAGCATTATGCTAAAAATCAATTTACATACCTTAATTAAAAATACATTATTTCTGAAAATGCTAACAATAATCTGAGCTTTCAGTGAGTCATAATTTTTTTGCTGGTGGAGGGTCTTGCATGGATGTCGGTGGCAGCTAACTGATCAGGGTGGTTGGTGGCTGTTGAAGGCTTGAATGGCTATGGTAATTGCTTAAAATAAGCTGACAACAAAATTTGCTGCATTGATTGACTCTTCCTTTCCCAAAAAAACTTATCTGTAGTATGTGATGCTGTTTGATAGCATTTTGCCCATAGCAGAACATCTTTCAAAATTGGAGTCAACCCTCTTAAACCCTGCCGCTGCTTTATCAACTAAGTTTATGAAATATTAGAAGTCCTTTGTTTTTACTTCAACGACGTTCACAGCATCTTAACCCAGAGTCAACTGCATCTCAAGAAACCACTTTCTTTACACATAAGAAGCAACTCCTCACTTATGAAAGTTTTATCCTAAGATTGCAACAATTCAGTCACATCTTCAGACTATACTTCTAATTCTAGTTCTCCTGTTATCTGCACCATATCTGCAGTGACTTCCTTCATTGAAGTCTTGAACTCCTCAAAGTCATCTATGAATATCAGAATCAACTTCTTCCAAACTCCTGTTAATGTTGCTATTTTGAACTCCTCCCATGAATCAGAAATGTTCTTAATGGCATCCAGAATGGTGAATTATTTCCAAAAGACTTTCAATTCACCTTGCCCAGAACCATCAGAGGAATCACTATCGATGGCAGCCACAGAAAATGCATTTATTAAATAATAAGACTTAAAAGTCAAAGTCTTATTCGATCACTCCTTGATCCATATGCTGCAAAATATGTATTGCATTAGTAATATGAAAACAACATTAATCTCCTTTTATATCTCCATCAGCTTCTTCAGTGAGCCAGTGCATTGTCAATCAGCAGTATATTTTGAAAAGGATATTTTTTCTGAGCAGTAAGTCTCAACAATGGACTTAAAATATTCAGTAAGCCATGTTGTAAACAGATGTGCTGTCATTCAGGCTTTACTGTTCCATTTACAGAGCAAAGGCAGAATAGATTTAGCATAATTCTAAAGGGCTATAGGATTTTCGGAATGGTAAATGAGCACTGGTTTCCACTTAAAGCCACCAGCTGCATTAGCACCTAACAGAAGGGTAAGTCTATCCTTTCAAGCCAGGCATTGACTTCTCCTCTCTAGCTATAAAAACCCAATGGCATCTTTTTCCAGTTCCATCTACACTGAAAATCTGTTGTTTAACACAGCCACCTTCATCAATAATCTTAGCTAGGTCTTCTGAATAACTTGCTGCGGCTTCTGCATCAACCACTGCTGTTTCACCTTGCACTTTTAGATTATAGAGATGGCTTCTTTCTTTTAACCTCATGAGTTAATCTCTGTTAGCTTCCAAGTTCCCTTCTAGCACATCTTCACCTCTCCAAGCTTTCAGAGAATAAAAAAGAGTTAGGGGCTTGTTCTATATTAGGCTCTGGCTTAAAGAAATATTGCGGCTGATTTGATCTTCTATTCAGACCACTAAAACTTCCTCCATATCAACAATAAAGCTGTTTCACTTTCTCATCATTTGTGTGTTCAGAGGAGTAGCACTTTTAATTCCCCTTAAGAACTTTTCCTTTCCATTCACAACTCAGTTAATTATTTGGTGCAAGAGGCCTAGCTTTCGGCCTATCTCAGCTTTCAACATGCCTTCCTCACTAAATGTAATCATTTCTAGTTTTCGATTGAAAAGTGAGACGTATGCAACTTTTCCTTCCACCTGAACTCTTAGAGGCCATTGTAGGGTTATTAATTGGCCTAATTTTAATACTGCTCTGTCTTAGGAAATCGGGAGGCCTGAAGAAAGGGAGAGAAATGGGAGACAGTTGCTCAGTGAACAGTCAGAACACATTTATGGATTAAGTTCACTATCTTATAAGGACATGGTTTGTGATACCCCAAAACAAATATAATAGTAAAAAAGATCATTGATGATACATCGCCATATATATAATAATAATCATATTTTAATATTGAAATATATAATTATAATAAAAATTCTTGAAATATTATGAGAATTACCAAAATGTGACACAGACGCACAAAATGAACACATGCTGTTGGAAAAATGGAATGGTGCCCATAGACTTGCTCAGTGCAGGGTTGCCTCCGACTTTCAATTTACCAAAAAACACAGTATTTGTGAAGTGCAATAAAGCAAAGTAAATTAAAACAAGGTAAGCCTACTTTCATCCTTCCTCCAAGTAAGTTTTAAAAGTATGCGTGGAATCAAGCAAAAGTGAACACAAAGTAAATTTCAGAGAGAAAATATTACTGAACAAAGCAGCACTTAGATGGAAATGTGGAAGGCTTTTTGTCATTATTGTTACGATGGAGTTTTAAAGATGTCATAATAAAAGCCTGTCTTCCTCTAAGCTGTCCTTTTCTACTACTTACTGCTTTTGTGATATGTGTATATATTGTACATCTCTATATCCATCTATACATATATATACATATGTACTTTAATATACATACATGGAACATGCATACACATTTATGCAATTATCTATATACACACATACATATATGTATGTGTGTACATATAATTTTTTCTTTTTCCTTTGCAAATAGAATTTTTAGCCAATCCAACCACTTGGCCAAAATAATGGTCTCCTTTCAAGTGGAACCTTTTGCTGTTCTCAAGAGAATGAGAACTATCCTCCCGATCCCACCACATGACCTGTCTAAATTTCCAAATCAGCAGAGGAGATAATCTATCAGATGTTGGGGAGGCTATTCTTTAGAATAAGACTGTAGGAAAGCAATTTCTTAGGCCCCAATTAAGGAAAGAAAACAATTCTCTTGTTCTAAGAGAAAAGGGTTTTCTTATAATTGCCGCTAAGGATTTCAGCATATATAATCAGGAAAGCCATATTTGAGGGATGTATGCAATGTTAAAAGCAAATGAAACAAGGAGAATATTAATATTGATTCTTGAAAGGTTTCAGGTATTCAGTTTCAACTACTGTGCTTACATGGGATTTCCCTTAAGCTTGCATGCAATATTAGTTAAAACAATAATTATTTTCCAATGATACTATTCTACAGTTTAAAATTCTGACACCTTTTCTAAGAATCAATCCGTTTTCATATTCCAAAGACAGGAACTGCTATTAAAGTGCTATAATTTCTGATTCTTCAGCAGTCTGCTCAGGAGAGATGTAGCCTGTGGCAAAATCAGTAAAAATAACTGAAATAAAGACATCTAAAGGCAAAAATAAAGCCTCTGACAGATCACGCTTTCATCAGCTTCTCCACAATTAGAGAAGTGTTTGATGTTTACAGTATATCTACTTCATGACAAACTTGTGGAGGACCTTTGGCCACATCTTGGGACATTCTGCTGGACCTCGATGAGAAGTGATGTTTTCAAAATTGGAACAAGTTGTAGCAAATATGAGAATGTGTATGTTTCAAAAGAGAACCTTTTATAACTGTATTTTCTTTAATGTTCCCTCTGTGTGTAGCAGAGCGAGGGGGGGGCGGGCGGGGGGGAACTTCCAATGTACCCAGTCATGAATACTAATGTTTTATTTAGTGAAACTCAAGCTCATGTTCTTGTATAGATAAAATAAGGTTATGTTATAATGTAGTGGGAATCAATGAATCACTGTTTCCATTTGTAATACACTGAACAGCTGTGTTTAAGTGACTATCTATTAGTCATTCCCATTTAACAAACATTTCACAGCATCTACTATGTGCCAGGAACTGTGAAACAGACAGACAGCTTCTGCTGCTCCAAGAGCCTTGCACCTACAGTGGTAAAGGGTAAAATGTCCTTTTTAATGGCATGGGGCATACCTAGAGAAGGAAAGGATGCTATGAGAGTCCCTGAGTCTGGGTATCTAACATATCTTTAATTCCCCCTTGTAGCATGGTAATATCTATGCCCAAAGGTAACTGTCTTATCCTCTCCTCCCCTTTAACATTGGCCCTGATCTACTTCTTCTTCCATAAAAATGGTAACAACAATAAAAAAGACTATCATTAACTGAGTGCCTTCAACAACCCTAAAGATGGGTACCTTAGTCTGTCTGGTCTGCAATAAAAAAGTACCATAGACTGGGCAGCTTATAAACAACAAAAATTTATTTCTCACTCCTATAGAGGCCACAAAATTCAAGATTAAGGTATCAGCAGATTCAGTGTCTGGGAAGGGTCTCTTTCTTGATTCACAGATGATGTCTTCTTGCTGTTGCCTCCATGGTGGAAGGGACTAGCTAGATTTCTGGTGTTTCTTATAAGAGAATTAATCCCTTTCATGAAGACTCTGTCCTCATGATCTAATCATCTCCCAAAGTTCCATCTTCTAATAACATCACTAGGGGAGTTAAGATTTCAACATATAAATTATGAGGAAACACAAACCTTCTGACTCTAGCAGTAGGTAAGCAGCAAAGTAGGATTTGACTCTCTAAAATAATACCTTTTCCATTATACTACATGACTTTCTTTAGTTCACATGCAGGCA
The DNA here is from genome assembly GCF_007565055.1 of Rhinopithecus roxellana. Lineage (NCBI taxonomy): Eukaryota > Metazoa > Chordata > Mammalia > Primates > Cercopithecidae > Rhinopithecus > Rhinopithecus roxellana. The sequence goes on along the minus strand of NC_044569.1, from coordinate 80,363,522 downwards.
TTCATTCTTCCATTGAAAAAGTTTATGTGCTAGATGTTGGAAATACAACAATGAACAAAGAAAGGCATGTTCCCGTTTTATCAAGTTGTAACTATAAATTGTGTTAAGGTCTCTGAAGAAAACAGAAGTACAAGAAGGGAGAATTCTGGGTGCATGCGTGTGGAGGAAGGACTCTCCCAGGCATTTACTTCTAAGCAGATTTGTATGTGAAGGAAGGGCAGGAAAGAGCCTTAGGGTAAGGGCAGAAGGAAAAGCAACCACAGCTCTGAAAAGGGAGGTAAGGAGTCTTGTTATGAAGGGAAATGAGGTGAGAGTGTGGTAGCTGAAGGACTGTGTGGCATCACAATTGTTGCTGCTGTCTCCTCCTGTTTTATTTTTTGGATGGATATTCCTAGCTAACAAGAATCCACTCTCCATGGTTCAGTTTTATTTGTGAACTATGAATAACAAACTACTTAACTTCCCAGAGTTTTTTGTGAGGATTAAATGAATAAATATATGTAAAATATTTTGAATAGTGCTAGCTTAGACAAAGTTCTCAATAAGCTGAGATACAATATTTATTATTTGGTAGGAGGTGTAGCAGACATACTCTAGGAGCCCCTGATGAGTCACACACTTGTAGAATTGCTTATAGCCAATAGAAAATGGAGGAGGTAATGGGCTATCACTCCCTTGATTTTTTATATTATATGAAATGTCATCTTAGCCAAAAGGGGCAGAAATATTCTCCTGCTGGCCTTGAAGAAGCAAAACAACAACAACAGCAACAACAACAACAACAACAACAACAACAAACAGATTGCAAACTGCCTAAGTGGGTAGCCTTTAAGAGCTGGGGGCTTCAGCCCCACCACTGTAAGAAAATGAATTCTGCCAGCAACTTGCATGAGCTGGGAAGAGGACCCCATGCTGCAGTTAAGAATATAGATGTCAGTGCCTTGATTTCATCATGTTAACACCCAGAGCAGAAGAATCAGCAAAGCTGTGCCCAGACTCCTGACCATGAAAACTAATCTAACTCACTCTCAACCCATAGAGATAACAATGGCATGCTACTTTAAGCTGATAGATGTGTGGTAATTTGTTACACAGCACAGAAAACTAATACAGGGAAGGTGAGAACAACTCACTTGGTTGCTACTCCTTTCTTTATCAGTTGAGAGACAAAATTATATATGTACATGAGCTGGGTGTGTTTGAGTGTGTGGAATATGGGTCTATGGGATACATAATAAGGGACTTCCCACAGCACTAAAAGCCAAAGAAGACAGATTAGAAAGAGCAGACTATAATCTCCATGAAGGCAGGGATTTGCACAGCATGACAGATTAGGAACTTAATTAATGTTGAAGGAACTCATTTTGCCACGATTTAGTTGTATCACTATTTGGTGCCTTTACTTAACCCAACCCACTTTGTGATACTTTTGTTAAGGTGTAAAAACAACAGATTTTATAAGGAACATACAGGTAGTAGGAGCTACTTTTAATCTTTGATGTAAAGTAACAAAGAGATAGAGAAAGAAGACAATGCATTTTAGCTTTTGCCTAGGGGTTATCAATGCTACAGTTATGTTACTGTAACACAACCTTCCAAAGTGCAGACAATTTATGGCTTCTTATTAAATCAATTAGCTGTGCACAAACGAGAAAATGGGAGGTAAATTCCTTTCATTTAATTTGGTATGATTTAAATTTCTATATATTCTGGTTCCTCTAACATCCTCTAAGGCCAAAAAAACTAAACCAAACCAAACCAAAACCAAAACAACAAACCAACGCCCAGCCTCTCCCAACCCACAAAGCATCCTTCTGATGTATTCAAGACATTCCATGGTAGTCTCCTTAAGTAACCCAGCAAGTCACAGTGGTAAGAGAGCTTGATTTAAAGTTAGAAAATTGGTCTACTAAGCCCAGCTCTGTATCTTCACAGCTGTCTGAAGATGCTCCAATTTCTTAACAGCTTTGAGTGGCAGTTTGTCTCATTATTCAAATGAGGAAGTAAGCATACTTGCAAAGCTGTTATATGAATTAGAAATAATAAATGCAGATAACCTAATATACTAACATATGAGGAGTAAACACTAAAAAAATTAATATATAATAATACTAAGTGCTTAGCTTGTGATCCTTTAAATCAGCATTCCCAAATATGCCATTAAAATGGAAGGCAGATATCATGATATTTAAGAAGCAACAATCAGAAGTGACTCTACTTTGAAACTAGGTATCACAACTGGAGAGTTTAATGTTTTGTTGCTCTAGTGCTGGCTGGTCACCCGACCTCTACTGTCACTGTTATTCTACTGAGATATCAGCTCTTTAGCCTTGAGCAAAATCAGTCCCATTACTCGGGCTATAGCTGATTGACCTAGAGATCAGAGTTGGAGCCAAAGCTGGGCCAGAGACATATTACATAACTTAATTAATTAATCACCTCCTTGATATATAGGGAAAGAGAATCTGGGATACCAGAAGAGACACTGTGACATGAACAGATACCCTAGAAATATATAACAAAAGAACAGAGGTAAATGTAAATGCATATTTAACATCACCTCCCCACTCAATTACTGTTTTTTTTTCAAACCAGCAAATCTCCATTTCTTGCAATCTGAGCAAGGCCAAAGTAACACAACCAGAAAGTATTACACTGAGTAATCTATTATACATTTTCCACCTTGAAGACAGTATACAGTTCATTGAAGAAAGGAATTCCATTTGCAAAGAAAGCCTAAGACTATGAAAAAAGTTGGACTGCAAAGTAATTACAAGCCAACAGTTCACTTTATAGAACACTATACGGGTAGGGTTTCATAAAGACTGCAAACCAACCTTTACATTTTCCTAACAAAATGCCAAACATGCCACCTAAATTACACCAATCCCAAACACCTAGACAAAAATCCTAAAACATACAACTCTCCTCTTTCATTAGTAATAGAGAAAGCCTGTCATCTGACTTTCGAAACACCTATGCCACAATTAGCAATATGTCAAACCTTCATACTTTTACTTCCTTGTTTCCCAAATAGATTCTATCATAGCAACTGATGAGAAGTTCCTAAGGAAATAAAGGATTTAAAGATCAATTAAGTTTGGGAAACACTATTTATACAAAGTTGAAATGTTTTCTTCACTGCAGAGCTCTGGGACTTTTAATATGCAAATTAATTAGCATTTCCCAAACTCATGAAAGCTCAGAACACTGCTCTCTATATTCCATGGGTCTGCTTTTCTACAGATTGTGCTCACTGTAAGAAATGTTGCTGTACAGTATCTATAGGTCAGAGCACTGGAGAATTATAAACCTATAATCTACTTTTGCACTCTATCCCTGAATTGACACGTCTTGCTAAACTCAGTTTAATGAACTCTCAACTTACCGTTAAGGGCCAGAATAAGAATTGGCCTTTATGAACAAGGTCTTTGCCCTTTTAACAAAATTGCCATTGAGATTTTATTCAAATGTTGCTTGGCATGACTGACACTCAAACCAATGACTCCTTTTACTAAAAAATGAGGTCTATGTGACTTACTGTGTTTGTCTTTTACCTTTGCTGTCTGAAACCTCTGAAATAAGTGTGTGTTCACATCCAGGGCCCTCATTCAAGAGCATTTCTGACATAATGGGTACATTCTATCCCCTTCTCTTTATTACTCACCACTTGTCTCTTTACCTATGTGCCAAAAATTTTATTTTTTGATATATGCCCCCTCAATTTTTAAATGTAAACAGATCGTAAGTAACAAAAGCAAATTTTAATACTCAGGTTTTCTGTAGATATTTGATTTAAAACATATCCTTCCCAAAACTAAGGATAAAAATTAGAAACATCATTGTTAGTGACAAAAATATCAGTCACACAAATATGTTTTAGACAGTAATCACATTGAGTTTTTCAAAAATTACAAATCACCCATTTTCTACAGAAAAATCACCCTTCCTTCCAGTTACTGTGGCTTGAGGGATAACAGAAAGCTAAAATGAATGTGTATAATGTGTAAGCGACATTTAAAAAGGCTAATGTGGGCCAGGCGCGGTGGCTCATGCCTGTAATCCTAGCACTTTGGGAGGCTGAGGCAGGCAGATCACGAGGTCAGGAGATCGAGAAAATGCTGGCTAACATGGTGAAACCCTGTCTCTACTAAAAATACAAAAAATTAGCCGGGCGTGGTGGCGGGCGCCTGTAGTCCCAGCTACTCAGGAGGCTGAGGCAGGAGAATGGCGTGAACCCGGGAGGCGGAGCTTACAGTGAGCCGAGATCCGGCCACTGCACTCCAGCCTGGGTAAGAGAGCGGGACTCTTTCTCAAAAAAATAAAATAAAAAATAAAAAAGGCTAATGTGAAACACAAAGTGATGATACAGCAGCAGAATGTGTAGCCTACTATTTTTTAATATGCTAACATATATAGTAGATCTGCACATGCCAGATTGGCTTTAGAGTGTAAGAATGAATTTGTTGAATTTTTAGAGAACTTGCTAGTTTGGAAGCAGGTAAATGAACAACATTCTTGAAGGAACAGGGAATTTGGGAAGTTTCAATAAGGTCAAGTAGACTCAAGATAAATTAACACATCTACACATGCACAACCTAGTCATAATATTCAGCCCCAGAGTGTGGACACAATGACACAAAGCAAGAATAAAGTAAAATAGAAACTAAAATGCAGAGGCCTCATGTGACCTTCATGTCCATTGTCCTGAGTCGGTTACTGAAGGGGGTGTACTGAGGGAGGAGCGAGGCCTTCTACCAACTAGAAGCACCCTACACCTTCTTTCACTCTCAGTGTGATTTGAAGCTTTGCAATCAGCTGTCCTTAGATAGGTAACTTTACCACTTACAAATTGAATTAAACCAGTCCACGAGAAAAATTGGACAAGGGGTATGAAAAGGTTCCCACCCCAAAATGGATTCAAGATAACACTAATAAGCCAATTTAAGCAGAGTAACAGAGGAAAGCAGGCACAGGTCCTTCCCCTAGTATGAATTCACGTGTGTCACATAGAGAGAAAGACCTGGGGTGGAGAATGGGGGAAGAGTTGGGGGCCTGATGGAACATGTACCCCACAGGTCCAGAGGATGCCATCAACTCAAGAAAGGAGTGATGGTCTAAAGCTGAGTTGGGGAAAACTTGGGCAGAATGAAAAAGGAACTTGCTTCTTATGGGAAATAAGAGAAAAATAAGAAATACTCATGGTCTGCTTTAGAGTTAGAAAGAACCACGTGTTTTGGGGCAAGTTAGTGTTAATGTGAAAGTGATTAAAATAGAAGATCTCTTAATGTTCCTTCAAGATCTAATGTTCTATGATATAGGTAGAACAAAGAAAAAATTACAATAACTAGGTTCAAAGAAGCAGCAGTTAATGGAAAGAGGGTGAAATGGAGGTAGGAAGGACCTAAGTGCTGCTGGATGAGGGGTGATTCCATGATCCTGGGACCTGCCTATATTGAATTCAATCTGAGCCCTTGGCAATGTGCTGTGCTGAAATGTAACAGAGAAACACTGTTGAGATGCAAAGCAACACAAAGTATGAACACACGGTTTAAATATTTTCTTCACTGCAGAAAAAGCAAAAGACAGTGATGACTTCCAGGAGAAAAACTTTATAAAAATAAGAAATATGACTTGAAATGTGTCTTGGAAGGAGGTGTAGTTTCCACAATTAAGGTGGATTGCTGGCCTTTTGTGGGCAAAAAGGAAACATACAGAGGCCTTGTCATGTGCACACATTCACCCACCAGTAGGAATTGCCAGCACCTCTTAAGCCATACAAATGCCTCCACCGACACACATGCAAGTCAAACACCCACTACGATGACTTGAGACCAGCATGTAACACCGAAGTTTTGCATGGGTTTTAAAACATACAGAATTTTCTTTCTAGGAATGTACCTAACCTGAATTTTAGTAGAACACTGCACTTTGCTGTGTTAGAACTTTTATAACTGTTGTTCATGGAAAATTATGTTATGGAAGTTACCACTTGTATTTCCATTAATATTCTACATATATGTATCAGTCTCTAACTGCAGCTCTTGCAATCATGGTCAGTTGATATATGCATGCAGTTATCCAGATGGCCTACTCCCTATTATGTCAACATGGATGCTCATGCCTGACCACTGACATCCTAGAACACTTAAGGTTTGGATATTAAACATTTCCTTTTATATATGACATATATTTGATGAAGACAATGAATGAAAACTCAGGCTGGGCATAGTGACTCACACCTGTAATCCCAGCACTTTGGGAGGCTGAGGGTGGTGGATCACTTGAAGTCAGGAGTTCAAGACCAGCCTGGCAAACATGGGCCATCTCTGTTAAGAATACAAAAAATTAGCCAGGTGTGGTGGCAGGTGCCTGTAATCTCAGTCACTCAGGAGACTGAGGCAGGAGAATCGCTTGAAACCAGTGGGTAGAGGTTGCAGTGAGCCAAGATTGTGCCACTGCACTCCAGCCTGGGCGACAGTGAGACCCTGTCTCAAAAAACAAAAACAAAACAAACAAACAAAACCCTCGATGTGGTAGATTGCTAACTGCCTCTCTGTATTCTCTGCCTCATTCTTGTATGGTAACAAACCCCACCTCTGATTTTGAGCTGCACTAGAGATGATCTTTCCCAGACTCCCTTGAGGTTACTGGTGGCTATGTGTCCAACTTCTTGACAAAGGAATGTGAGCACAGGTGATGTATGTAACTTGTGCACTCCTGGTATATCCCTAGTCATTTAGCTAAAACATGGATAAGCCAGCTTCAACCACTGGGAAGGAGTGCAACAGCCTAGCAGCAGATGGGACAAAAAGAAGAAACAGAAGTACTACGCAACTAACTGCCAAACTCTCTTGGATGCACTGGCTACTTGCAGACTGTTATTTGAGAGAAAAACCACTATCAGGTCTAAGCCACCATTTTCTGGGACTCTTTCTTACAGCAACATAGCTTCTACCTTGACTAACTCACCCTGAAAACCAACTAACAAATGCACACATACACACAAACATATAGACATACACACAAACATACAGACATACACACATGCAAAATACTGCAGAAAGTTTTAGGAGTATCCTGGATCCCTGAAGCCTTTCTTGGTATTCTGAGCTAAATATTTTATAGTAATTGGGGTAGCTAAAAAGCATCTTAGGAAAACTAGCTTTAAAATCATCAGAGGGGCCAGGCGCGGTGGCTCAAGCCTGTAATCCCAGCACTTTGGGAGGCCGAGGCAGGCGGATCACAAGGTCAGGAGATCAAGACCATCCTGGCTAACATGGTGAAACCCCGTCTCTACTAAAAAATAGAAAAAAAAAAAAAACTAGCCAGGCGAGGTGGCGGGCGCCTGTAGTCCCAGCTACTCGGGAGGCTGAGGCAGGAGAATGGCGTGAACCCGGGAGATGGAGCTTGCAGTGAGCTGAGATCTGGCCAGTGCACTCCAGCTTGGGTGACAGAGCGAGACTCCAGTCTCAAAAAAAAAAAAAAAAAAAAAAAAAAAAAATCATCAGAGGAACTTTTGTTTCAGAACCACAGGAACACTCACCTTATCAGCCAGTATTGTAAACTACAGGTGAAATAAGAGAGCAGTTTGAAATATGAAACAGATTAAACGACTGGCTCCTTCCCCAATAACCTAAATTATTTCATATCTCATCTTTATTTTCAGGCCTGCAAGCAAGTAATCTCAATGAATGTCAAAATCTATTTAAGTACGTCAATGCTAATGCCAGGAGCAACAATCACTTAGACTCTAAAACTATAATACAATTCTTTTTTAAACAACAGAAAGCATTAAAATACCATCACTCATGTACTCTTTCCATCAGTAATGAAAGATGAAATTTTAAAACAAATAGATTCTGCAATAAATAAATAAATATATCAGGTGGAAAACAAACAGCCAAAATCATACTTTATGATTAACTACTATAAACAAATACAAAAGAATTTTTGCAAAATAATAGCAACTAGAGGATCAACAACAGTTCTCAAATTTCTGCCAATACGTTATCTAGTTTCCCTTTAATTCTATATCTCATCTTAAACAAATAATAACACCTAAAATATAATCTATTGTCTGTAAACCAGAAATTGGAGGAGTACATGAAACTTTTCATATAGCATGAACATTTAAGAAATAAAGATTGCATATTTTATGACATTATCACCATTTTTTTCCAGCAATTGCAGGAATGTCTAAAATTTGTATCTTTTTGACACAGCTTTTTTATTGCTGCAGTGATATATAAGTTATTAGACCAAAAATGTAAGAGTGTGAGCCCTGAGATAAATTTGCAAGGAGGCAACTGCTATGACAATACAGCCTTGGCTCTGCAAGGGATCCCCATAGGCTCTCCCAGACACAGAGTAATCTAATCACACCATATGGTCTCACCCACAGGACTCATAGGATCTATGTACAAACAATCAACCATCTAATTTATTCAAATGATAAAGGGGAGGAATGGCTTTTAAATTTCCAAGCTGTTTAAAAATCAGTTACCAGTGACACAATTCATTATCATAACTGAAAAATGTTTCCATTTAATTAAATAATAACCACACACTGAGAAGTTAACAATTAGTCATTTGGGAATTCAGATTTTCCATAATATGATTCCCACCTCATAAAGAGGAATAAAATGCAGTTAATATAAATGTTGTAAAAATGTGGACAAGAAGAGTCCAACCAAATTTTGGAAGAAGATCACATATATTTTGAAAGCAAGTTTAAGGCATATTGCACAAAATCAAATATAAAATTCAATGAGAAGAACATTCATCAAATTTGCACATAAAAGCATAAAAAAGAGACAGCAAATGTGAATGCCATGGACATTAAAAATAAAAAATTGTCTGTTTCACCAAAAGGAAGAGAGAAATTACGGCAATAAAACAAATACAAACATCTGTTTACAAAGGAAGATGTAATTTGATTATTTCGAAATCAATGCAAGAATAACCATGGTATCTACACTCATTCTAAAATGACAAAATTGGACTCCTGGGGTTAAAGTATAGGAAACTAAATAGAAAATCTAAATGAAACAATCAATCTGGCAAAATAAAAAACTGATAACATTTTAAAATCAACCTTAGAGAAAAGAGTACAATTATATTCATAAGACAACAGCGTTTTCTATGCAAATTTATTTTATCATAACATTTTTCAAGCATTGTATAAAATAAAGGACTTGTTTTCCCCCCAAACAAAAACCCATAAAAATTCAGTAAAGAGGCCAGGCACGTTGGCTCAAGCCTGTAATCCCAGCACTTTGGGAGGCCGAGACGGGCGGATCACGAGGTCAGGAGATCGAGACCATCCTGGCTAAACACGGTGAAACCCCGTTTCTACTAAAAACTACAAAAAAAAAAAAAAAAACTAGCCGGGCGAGGTGGTGGCGCCTGTAGTCCCAGCTACCCAGGAGGCTGAGGCAGAATGGCGTGAACCTGGGAGGCGGAGCTTGCAGTGAGCTGAGATCCGGCCACAGCACTCCAGCCTGGGTGACAGAGCGAGACTCCGTCTCAAAAAAAAAAAAAAAAAAAAAAAAAAAAAAAAAAAAAAAAAATTCAGTAAATAAAATTAGAAGTTTAATACGACCAAGTGAAATGAAAATGCATATATTTTAACTATATGTTTAAAGATGATAGCTTGATGTACACTTCTTTCTTGTTTGAAAGAAGAGAAAGTGAAAACTGTTAATCTTCACTAATAGATTTACATCTAAATAAGTAGGAAATTCTAAATTAGATCATTAAGGACAAAAATTCAAGAAAAAATTGATATTGGTTGGAATCGATCCTATTTAAAAGAGTGCCCAGAAAGATATGTCTTTAATAAGATAAAAAGAAATGGTCTAATTTTTATGTCTTTGAGCATATTCAGAAGCACACATTCAGAAGAACGTGTTCAGAAAGCATTCCTTTACGTGAACTATGACCCACTGAAAGAGAAAACTCAAATGGAAAAATGAAGTTAATTATGGACAATTATTTCTAGCCCATACATTCTGCTGTCATAGTTTCTTAAACTAAAACTATTGCTAATAACAGTTTCCTAGCTAGCCTTAGTAAAGTGCCAAAGAAACAAGGTACAAGTGGGGGAAAAGTAACACATTGATCAGCGACCATCAGCCAGTTTTGTTTTGTTTTGTTTTGTTTAAGACAGAGTTTTGCTCTTGTTGCCCAGGCTGGAGTGCAGTGGTGCTATCTCAGCTCACCGCAACCTCCACCTCCCAGGTTCAAGCAATTCTCCTGCCTCAGCCTCCTGAGTAGCTGGGATTACAGGCATGTGCCACCACGCCTGGCTAATTTTTGTATTTTTAGTAGAGCCAGGGTTTCTCCATGCTGGTTAGGCTGGTCTCAAACTCCCAACCTCAGGTGATCCACCCGCCTCAGCCTCCCAAAGTGCTGGGGTGACAGGCATGAGCCACTGCACCCAGCCCATCAGTCAGCTTTTAAGTCAGACTTACTGTATGTCCTGACAAGGAGCTAGGTGTCATGATGGGAGTGGAAGTGATTAGGAAGCGGTGGTCAGAGTGGGGAGAAACATAACTCCAGTTGCATGTGTGACAGAACAGACTGTTCACTGCAGAGCCAAACAAGTTAGGGCGGAAGAATAGTCATTTTCTTTAATTTCTGCACATGCGACATATTTTACTTGAAGTGTAACATATATAGAAAGCAAATGAATCATAAGCATAGCTCGAATCACTTTTACAAAATGAATACTTTTTTGTTATCAGCAACCAGATTAAGAAACAGAACATTGACAACACTCAGAAGTGCACCTCCACCTAAGGGTAATCTAACACCACAGATTAGTTTAGCTTTTTTTGACCTTTACAAAAATGGAATTACACAGTACATATACTTTTGTATTGGGCAGTTATGCTCAATATTGTGAGGTTCATCCCTGGTGTTGCATGTAGATGTCATTTATTCGTTCTCATTGTAAATTCAAACACTGGAATACTATACAGCAATTTATTTATCCATTATGCTGTTGATAGGCATTTTGGCAGTTTCCAGGTTTTGGCCATTGTGAACACTATAGCTATAACTTTTTTGGTCTTGTTTTTCTTTTGTAAACATATCAATGATTTCCATTAGGTATAAACATAGGGAAGAGTTTATATGCTAGGCCAACTTTAATTAATACTGTCAAACCATTTTTCAAAGAAGTAGTTCACTCCCACTAATATAAGAGTTCTATTTCACTTCCTCACCAACATTTGTTATTGTCAATATTTGCTTTTTATATTTATGAATGTGTTTTTCATCCTCCTGGTCAAGCAGTTATATTACACTGTGATTTCATTTATGTTTATTTGATGACTAATGAAGCTGAGCAAATTTTCATGTTTATCGGCCATTTAGACATTATATGAAGAGCTACCTCATGTATGTTTTCCCAACTGAAAGGAATTATTAGCATTAATGAGCGACTGTAGCAAAACTGTTGAATCAAAATATCACTGATTGATTAAAGTCAATGTCATTGCTAAATGTTAGCACCAAATATAAAATTAAATTTTGGAAAATTATATATAACCACATGAAAAATACCTTGGAATAAACAAATTCAAATGAATGATGTGGAGAACCACTCCACATAAGTGGTTCTTCAATCTCTTAGCCTTGGGGAATTTGTCCTCCTGGAACCATTTGGCAATTTCTAGAGAATACTTTCGATTGTTAGGGACTGTAGGCAGGGGATGCTAGGTATGTCTAGTAGATAGCGGCCAGGTATGCAGGTAAATGTCCTATAAAGACAGATAACCATCCCCAAGTCCATCCCCCATGACACAGGATTATCCAGTACAAAATCAGTAGATGGGAGACAGTGTTATATAGTACTTATGGACTGGAAGACTCAATATTGTATACATGTCAGAGTGTACACAGAAACTCTCTGGGGTGAAAGATAATGTTTATTATTTTGATTTTGATTATGGTTCCATCAGTGTGTTTATATGTCAAAGTTTATCAACATGTAAACGTTCAATATGAGTGTTATTTTACATCAATAGAGCTGTTAATTTTTTTATTCTCAGAAACAATTTATGAAAACTGAGATGACAGAAAAGTTCTACAACTATTAAACAAATTGAGTCTGTAATTAAAAGTTTTCCCAACAAGATCTCTAGTTCAGTTAACTTTACAAGTATAGTTTTTCTAACATGTTGAAAAGATATAATATAAATCTTACAGAAACTTTGGCATCAAATAGAATATTTGCTAGCTAATTTTAACAGAGCATCATTAATTGTATTACCAAAAACTGTCAAGGACATTTTTAAAAAGGAATTTTACAGGCCAATCTCCACTTGATCAAAACTGTAAACAACAAAATATTAGCAAACTGCATTTACATGTGCACGCACGGGCAAGTGTATATAAGTTCATTCTAGGAATAAAAGGATCATTTAATATCTAAAACAATTGATCATCTATCACATTAACATAATAAAGAAGAAAATAATCATCCTAATAGATATAGAAAGTATTGTTTGTGATTAAAACTGAGAAAACTAGGAATGGAAGGAAATTTCCTTAATATGACAAAAAGCATCTACAAAATATATCTGTTTTAAGCATCTTGCATAAAGATGAAATAAAATCTTTAAACCCAAGTTTAAAAATAAGATATAGATGCCATCTATCACTTCTCTTCAACACTATACCAAAGATGTTATCCAGTGAAGTAAGGTAAGCAAGGTAAAAGCATTTAAAAATAATAAGTAAAACTGTAATTATTATAAACAACATAACTCTGGGTATTGACTGAGAGGATAAAAAGCTATACACTATTAAAATTAATAATTAGCACATTCACTGGAAAAAATCAATATGTAAAAATTGATTTGTATATCAACAAAAATAGCAACAATTTATAATACCAGCAAAAATCAGCAAAGACACAGGAACAAATTGATCAAATGATGTACTATCTTTCCTAAGGGAACTATGAAATATTGAGAGAAATTAAGGAAGGTCTAAATAAATGGAAAGACAAGTTACGGTCATGGCTTAGAAGATTCAATGTGGTAAAAGTTTCAATTCTTCCCTAAATTGTTCTATATATTAGATTCAATCCATAACCAAAATTCCTATGCTTTTAGGAACACTGATATTATTATTCTAAAATTTCTATGAAAATACAAAGGGATTCTAAACAAGGAAAAAGAACAAAGATAGTGAGCTATCTCTACAAGGTATCAAGCCACCAGTGATCAAGATAACATGGTTTTGGTGTAAGACAGACAAAAAGACCAATGCAAAGGAACAGTGTCTATAAATAGTTGCTCATATATCAGGTCAGTTGTTATGACAAATGTAACATTACACTGTGGGCGGGGGAAAGAATGGCTTTTTTAATAAGATATGTTTGGTCAACTGGATATGCATCTAAAACAAATTAATCTCTATCTCATGTCATACTCAGGTGGTTTGCAGATATAAATCTAAATGTAGCATAAGTACATCTCTTTACAAGATGCAAATAGACTTAATATATTAAGACAAATAAGCAAATTGGAGTACATTAAAATTAAGAACTTCTCTTCATCAAATGATAACACTTAGAGAATCAAAAGACAAACCACAATGTAAGAAGATATCCACAATATATTTGACAAATGACTTATACTCTGAATTTATAAGAACTGACACAAATCAACAAGAAAAAGGTGACCCAATAAAAAAAAGCATACTAAAGACTGGACTATCCAAGTATCCAAAAACATGTCAAGTGTTGCTCAACCTCATTAGTCATCAGATAAATGCAAACTAAACCACTGTGAACAATTGTAAAGTTTGATAATATTCAGTCCTGGTAAGGATGCTGAATACCATGAATGTTCACATATCACTGGTGGCAATGTGAACTGGTGTAATTATTTTGAGAAACTGTTTTAGTTTCATAATATCTTCAAAAGCTGAATCTATGCATACTCTATGACCCAACAATTAGACTTGTAGGCATGTATGTATCTCAAAAAATTTTATATTTAGGTGGACCAAAATCATAGATACTAAAATGTCCATAGAAGCAAAATCATAGATACCAAAATGCCCATGTTATCTTGATTATTGGTAGCTTGATATCTTGTAGAGGTAGCTCACTATCTTTGATCTTTTTCCTTGGTTATTAGAAGCCCTTTGTATTTTCATAGAAATTTTAGAATACTAATATCAATGTTCCCAAAAGTACAGCTACTAAAAGTAACTTCAAAATGAAAAAACAAAAACAAATATCCATCAAGAGAATAAGGAATTATGATGTCACTCAATGGAAATACTACACAGCAATGAGAACTGTTGCTACATACAACAAAATTAGCTAAATCCAACAGAGTACATACTGAATGATTCCAGTATATAAAGTTCAAACACAGACAAAAGTAGCTGATGGTGAAAAAAGGCAGGAAAGTAGGTTCTTTTGTGTGGGTATTAACCAAAAGGGCAACAGGAGTTTCCAAAATGCTAGGGTATGTTCTCTCTTTTTAAAAAATCTGGATGCATTATAAGGATATGCTCCCTTTTTAGAAAAAATCATTAAGGGGTACAGCTATCAGGTGGGCACTTATCTGTATGCATGTTGCGTTCCAATAAAATTTTCACACAAAAATTAATGAATGATTATTTTTTCCTTCCATAATTTCTTCATTTTTATAACTGATCTGTAGAACGAGAAAGATACAGTAGTTGAGGAATATTTGGCATCCATAATATCATGGAGGGATATTTGGAGGGAAAATTTGGAGCTTGTTGAATATAATGTGGGTCTAATATTTTTCTGCAATTACCTGCAGTTTGGCATGTATTTAAAAATAAAAAAATATAGAGTTCATACTTGATTTTGCTGCTGAAAATGTATCTTTTGATATAAATTAGAAGTTCGTAGTAGTTAACTGATCATGCTTTAAAATGTAATAAACTGACACACACATTTGATATAAGGACAATATTTTCAGTTAAATTAAAAAAAACACATAATATCCTCATTTGGGAAATGGGTCTATATAAAGTTGGTGGGCTGGTATCCCAGTACTTATTCTTCCCCAGTGAAATAAATATGTAGTAGATATTGAAAACATAATAAATGGTAGCTTCATTGTTATCTTATGTAATATAAATTTTATGCATGCACATTTTAAGATATCCAGAAAACAAAAATATTTATCTCTTAAGAATCAACTGTATATTGAAGTAGTAAAATATATTAACATGATAGATATACCTAATCTCTTAAACATGTCAAATAATATCTGAATATTAATAATAGCATATTCAATTTTAACCAATTTTTCTTGGCTTCGTTCCTTTCCGTCAATAGAATTTCTGAATGGATAAAATATTAGAAGAAAAATTTAAGAACACAGATGACAGAAAGTAACATTCTGGAAACTATTCCAAAAGGAGATTAAAGAAACTGGGTAAACTGAATCACTTAAAACATTTCCTCAACCCTCCATTGAAACAGACTTTCTATACTCACCATTTATTTAATGATACTTCTAATGTATAAAACACAGTATTTAAATAATCAGGATTTTAGTACTAAAATATCAATGAATAAAAACTAATCTGTAAAGGCTTAATACAACATTGCTCTAGGCAAGGAAATCATATTATAAATATCATTAACACCTTTGACTTCACACATTATCAAGGGGAATGCTTCTGTTTTAAAGTACTGTACCATTTTCTAAGTTTGCATATCTGACTGCTTCTAGATTATAAAATGTTGAGCACAGGCACTGTATCTACTCATTGTTATCCCCAATGGCTGCCAAAGAAATGGGACACTTATGAGTAGCAAAATGCAATTTATGTTATTGTGATCACTGAAAACCTACCAAAATAATGACAAAATAAAGGAAAAAATCAAAAGAAATGGTCTTCTTTGAGGAAACAGTACTTTAAACAATTACTCATTAAAATAGGTATTTATAATGGAAACTGTCAACCTCCCTGTGTTAATGACAATCTATAATATAATACTTTCTTTAGAGGCATCTGTAATATCAAAAAGCTTGGCAAACTGCAACTTTTCTTGAATGTGAAGTGTAACTTAAGATAATAGGAAAGAATATAAAGGAGTTTCTATGAGGTGTTTTTACTCACAGAAATAAGATGTTAATATGAATTTCATTTAAAAATAGTTATTGAGTACCTACTACATTATAGCACATATTGAAATATACATACACTACTACTATGGAATATACATACACCACTACTACACTTTTTAGAAAAGAGCAGTTTATTTAACAAGTGCCTTTGGCATACTTGGAAATCTAGCAGAAGAAAACAACTTTAAACCAAAATTTATTACCATATAAAAAAGTTACATAAAAATCTAAAGATAGTAGAGTTATTCTTACAGAATGGTGGTGTGGGGAGCTCTGTGCAACTGTTCCCCAGAGAATCAATCATAATGGCAAAAAATATTTTAAAACTTACTCAGTTAAGAGTATCTGGAAATTTGCCCTAAGGGCATATAACAAATGAAGAAACAGTTATTCAAAAATTCTGCTAGATCTTGGAAACTACTGCAAGAATCTGTGTCACTTAAGTTCTGATCCATCCATTCCATACTATAGATTCATGTGAGGGAAGCTCCTCTCCAGGCAATTTTGGCCAAAAAGTATGGAGAGGGATGGGAGTGGGGGTTGTGGGGGCATGATTTCTCCTCTCTCAATTCCCAGTTAATTGACACAGTAATCAACGGGAGAGGCAGAGGCAGGTCTGCAGCATTTCTCACTCCTTCCAGCTTCGAATTCCAAAGGCTAAATACCTGGCAAGTACAATCAAGAGGTCAAGGGCTCCTTTCTTTTGGGCAGTGGCCACTCTAGGGTGGTGGCTCTACCCCGTGAGTGACAGGCCAAGAATACTAGGGCCTTTGCCCCAGCTCATTCATAGGGTGGATGTTTCATTCCAGAAGACGCAAGCTGAGAAATCCCACCCAGTGCTCTGTTACTAAAGCAAAAATGTTACTTCTGTCCCCATCTGGAGCAGTGACTCTAGATTTTGTATAGGCAAAGAGGAAGACTGTAAGAACAGAGAGTTTCTACAGTCTCCCTAAAGCAACCATTTAGTATAGAGTATAGGGAAGTTTGTGCCTAAGAGTGATTTTGAAACCAATGGAGATTTTGGTCATGAGCAATTTAGAGGAGACTGGTAGCTTTATGAATGTAACAAGCTAAAAAGTAAATCAACTAACATACCAGAGAGAACCAGGGAAAGAGATAAATAAGAGGGGCTCCCTTGGGACCTGAACCACCTCAAAAACTGGCCTAAAAAACACACCGCAAAGGAACTGAAATTTAATTTTATCAAACTATGGAGCAATTTATGCCCAGCACATTGTTGAAAACAATAAGGCAATAAGGCAGCAATTAATGAACCTAAGGTCTGGGTGTGATAGGAAAGCAGATTATAAAATCTTGAGCAGTGATTATTATCTTAATAATTTTATCCCATTGCTTATCAAGGAAATAGTAGACTTAGCAACAGGTTCACAATGGCAAATGCAATTTTACTGTGAATGGCAAATGTAATCTTACTGTGACCACTGAAAACCTAATATAAATTAATTATCCCATTCCCCAAACCAAATATAAACAAACTCCTAAAAATTATGGTATATAATGATAAAAGAAAGGTACAATTAAAAGAAATACTCTCCATCTCTGAGGAAAATATACTTTTTAAGTAATTACTACATTTCACTTAGCCATTCATAATAGCTTAACAGAGAGAGATCGGGAAAAGGGGAGTTCCATGGTGACTGTGCTGATGACCAAGGTGGTGCCCCTTCATGCTGCAGAGAAAGTAGCTTCACTAAAATAATAGTCAAATCGGTAACCAAGTTAGTAAAAAGACAATAAAAACAATTCCTGAAGGAAGAGAGTAGCAGTATATATGGACGCTATAAGATATAACCTATAATATCCACTTGCAAAAAGAATGAGAGAGAGATACAGACAGGCAAAGAAACTGGAAAGAATGACAGTCTAGAAAACAATCAGACAAGAAAATCTTCTATGAAATGTTTGATGTTGGATTTAACAGAAAAAGTTTTTGAAGTAGGCATTTTAAATATCTTTAAGTATCTAAAGTAAACCATGTTTACATATATTAAGGAAGGTATAATGACAGTGTCTCATCAATACAGGACATCAATAAAGAGAGAGTGACAATGAAAAAGAGTGAGATGGAAATTCTGGATTGAAAGGTAAAATAACGAAAATGAAAATTTCCTTAAGAGGGGCACAACAGTAAATTTGAACTAGCAGATGAAGGTGTCAGTAAACTTTAAGATACAGCAATAGAGATTATGCATTCTAAAGAAGGGAAGAAATAATTTAAATAAAGAACAGACATCATAGATATGTGGGGTACAAGTACTACTATGGGTAGTAGAAGTGATAAGAGAGATGAAAGGGAGAAGAAAATAATAAAAAAAATGTTTAACTTTCTAAATTTGATGAAAAACAACCTACAAAGTTCAACAAATGTTAAGTAGGATAAATGCAAAGTGATTCATACCCAGACACATTCTGGTAAAAATGCTGAAAGCCAAGGAGAAAATTCCAAAAGCAACAAGAGAAAAATGACTTATCATGTACAAGAGAACTATAATAATATTAACAGCTTGCTTCTCATCAACCCAAAAATCAGTGAAGAAAAAAATCATATACGATAACATTAAAAGAACAAAATAGTAAGGAATAAATTTAATAAAATGTAACACTTATACTCTGAAAACTAAAAACCATTGTTGAAAGAAATTAAAGATCTAAATAAGTGGAAATTCATCCTCTGTGGACAGATCAGAGAACTTGGTATTGTTAAGCAATGATGACACTCCCTAAAGAGATTTATAGATTCAAGGCAACTCCTATCAAAATTCCATCTGGCTTCTTGATAAAAATTGGCACACTTATCTTAAAATTCTTATGGAAATTCAGGGACCCAGAATAGACAAAACCATCTTGAAAAAGAAAAGCCAAATTGCAAAACTCACACTTATAAAAATCTGAAGGGAAAAATTTTAAATATAAAAAGATTAGAATACTTTGGAGGATATTCATATATTATTAATGTAGGGAATATTTTCTTTAACTAGACTGAAAAACCCAAATCATAAAGAAAAAGCTCACTTTTTTTTTGTATAGCTGCTAATAACTTCAAAAACAGACAAACGACAACAATCTTTTGGAAAATACTGTGTAAAATGCCCCAAACTGCTTTATTACTGTAACTTTTAACCCTTATTGTGCTCTTCTCTCTGACCTCGCTAGCATGTTAACTTGCTCCTACCATTACCATTCTTGAACTCGTGACCCGCTGTGTCTACTCAACCCTTTACTTTTACCCAGTCCATTGTTCTTTCTTCATTCCCCTCCTTTTCAAGTTCAGCTTTTCTGGTGCATCACATCAACAAGATTCTTGCCCTTCCTGTCTTTTGAATACACTCATATGGCTAAAGCTCAATCTGTTGAGGATGGTTCCATTCTACAGCCAACACTTTTGGAAAAATTTAAGCAGAGAGGTTTGTTAATAAAGCGTTCAATTTCAGGGCCCTTATCACTCTCTAAGGTAGCCTGATGTGCTTCTTTCAGTGAATCTGCTTTCTCACTTTTCAGTTGCTATTTCAAACTTCATTCTCTTTTCAGTTGCTATTTCAAACTTCATTCTCTTCTGCTCAAGCTTCTTACCTTCCTCCCTACCCTCATCCTACCTATCACTACCAGTACATGATCCTGATAGCTATTTTCGTGGGGGAAAAAAAAAGAACCTGTGGTGATGAGACAGGAATGCTCTAGACTTTCCACTAGGAAACTTCAAATCCATTGTATTTACCCACTTTCTTCCTCTCTTCCAGTTTTTCTGGAAGCAGTCCTCTGTCTCCTTTCCATGAAAAAATATCTCCACCAATGCCTCAATAACCATCTATTCCACCCCTGCCTTCAGGGATCATTACAGTAAGCCACTAATTTCTATTTTTATCTTAATTACTTAATTGCTCCCTCACATAGGGACCTCTATCACTTTGATCTCTAAACATATTAAATCCTTTGCCACATGAAAAAATAAACCAAACGAAACCTCATCTCTCTCCTCAACATGTTGTTCCAGTTACTCCTATGCCTGCTCCACTTTCAGGCAAATTTACTAAAAAGACAAGTCTGCATTCTCGACTTCTTTCTTCTCTAACTTACATCTTATTTAACTCCAATCTAGATTTCTCCTGAACAAACAAATGAAATGGTTCTCAAAAAATACGCTAATTATAAAGGAGATAAAATTATCATTCTTACAAGTGATATATTTATCTGAAAAACTCACTAATACCAAATAAAAACTTACAATTATCAAAAATTGAGTAAAATGGTCTAAGAAAAAAATAGCTTTCACATACACAAAACACAAGGATATTACAAAATAAAATACCCCATGTATTACAGCAATTTTAAAAAGAACAGTGGCCTCAAAATACTCAGCAAAAAATTTGAGATCTAATGCTCCACTTCGTTGTTCATGTCACACGTTACATTTTCATGTTCTTTGTAGAGGAATGTGAAAGAGTTCTATGAAATATTCTCCTTCCAGTCTATTCTGAAACCACTCCGAACTAATTTTTCACCCCGAGAATGCTACCAAAATTGTGCCTGTCAGGATCACCAGTGAACCACATAGGTGAAATGATAGTAAACCTGCAATCACCATCTTACTCAATACATGAGTAATACTCAATAATCTTTATCACTCCACCTTCAAATTTGCCTATTCTTTCATTTGCCAGCTCAAATTTATTACTGCGGCTCTAATGCAATTTTCATTTTATTCTACTCTTCAACACAGAATTTCCATTTGATTCTTTCTCATTGTCACTATTCTTTATTGATGATGTGTATTTGGTGTGACACTGTCATTATACATTCCTTAATTTATGTAAGCATGGTTTCCTTTAGATATCTGAAGATAATTACAATGCCTGCTTTGTAGTCTTTTTCTGTTCAATCTAACATCAGAGCATTTCATAGAAGATTTTCTTGCCTGACTGTTTTCTAGACTCTTGAGTCATTCTTTCCTATTTCTTGGCATATATATGTATCTCTCCCTCTCTCTGTGTCTCTCTTTTGAAAAGTGGTATCTTAGACTATATTTTGTAGCATTTCTATACACTGTTACCCTCTCCTGCCTTGTTCAAGTCTTAATTTTATGGTTGTCTTTTTAATAACTTGGTTAGAGAATTGGCTGTATTATTTTAGTGAAGCAACTTTCCCTACAGCACAAAGAGGCACAGCCTTGGCCATGAGCACAGTCACCCTGGAAATCCCCTTTTCCCTGATCCCTCTGTTAAACTATTATGAATAGCTAAGTGAAGTGTAGTAATTGCTTAAAGTATATTTTCCTCAGAGACAGAGAGTATTCCTTTCCTCTCCTAAAAAATAAACCATGGCCTCCTTCCTAAATATTCAGTTCCTAAATAGCATTGGAAGTGTATTCAATGATACAATTCTAGTTTTATGCTACCCCACTTCACTGATGATTATTTTTCTGATTCCCCTGTAAGCTCATTCTCTTTTATTCAGCCATTAAAATTTGGAAATCTCAGACTTAAGCCCTCTTCTAAATCTCTTCTATAGCTCTTTGTGTTTATAAAAATCCATGGTTTTAATTAACAGGCATACATCAATGGTTCCCAATTCCTTTTAACTCCACCTTAGAAGTTTAACCTCCAGACCTGTATAGCCAATTACTTATTCATTATTTCCACATAGATTTCTCAAATGCACCTCAGATCCGGCATGTCCAAAAATGGAAAACATGCTGTCTTCTCCATTTGTGCTGCTTAAACAAAACACTCAAGACTGGGTAATTTATAGAGAACGGAAACGTATTTTCTCACAGTTCTAGGGCCTGTGGGATCCAAGATCAGGGCACCAGTAGAGTTGATATCTGGTAAAGGATATTCTATGATTCCAAAATGGCACCATGTTGCTGTGTCCTCACTTGGCATAAGAGAAAGAAAGTCCAGGCAGGTCTCTGAAATCTCTTCTATAAGGGTTTAATCCCATTCACAAGGGCAAAGTCCTCATGACTCAATCACTTCTCAAAAGGCCCCACACCTCTTAGTAACATCAGCTTGGAGTTCAAGTTCCAACACTTAAATCCTGGAGGGATACCTACATTCAAACCATAGTACATATTCTTCCAGCTTTACCTATCTCAGTTAATGGCACCACTATCCATCTCCTGGGCTAGTAATACACTGAAGCTGAGTCAGGGAAAGCAATGTAGTTATAGTTCACAGGAAGGGAACAGAAGAAGACAGTATCATAGGGAGAAAATTCTGGAATTCTTAAGCTGAATGTTTTTTTAAAATTATTATGATTTTTTTGAGAGACAGAGTCTCAATATGTTGCCCAGGCTGGTCTCAAACTATAGGGTTCAAGTCATCCTTTCCCCTTGGCCTCCCAAAGTGCTAGGATTACAGGCATGAGCCACTGTGCTGGGCCATCAGCTGAATGCTGATCAGCCCACAAGTGTGAGAAAATTACCAGAGGTTGGGCAATAACCACCTGAAATGAATAGAGGTAACAGTGTCCTGTGCTTATACAGGGCCAGGAACAGCGCCTGTTCTCATTAGTCAGATTGGAAAATCATATGCCTCAGTGGTGGGAAGACTTCACTATAGACTGAGCACTAATCTGGTTCTTTCAAAGATATCATAAGAGTCCAAAGTATCAAACCGTTTCCAAAAATTCAACTGCATCAAATTCATTCATGTGCCAGCTCAGAAGCTCTTTTTTCTGTTCATCAAATTTGTATTTCCAGGGAGCTTTGTGCATGTTCACTACTTCTAATGTTGTTTCTCTTGCTAGACTATAAGCTCAGAGAAGGCAGGACTCATGACAATCTCATGTAACATAGTATCTCCAATGTCTAGAACCTTGCATAGCCCATCATACGATTTCAATTGATATTTGTAAAATAAGTATATTCTTTTGAATCAACTCAACTTTATTAAAAGATACTGTTCCGATCATTTTCATCCTATTTTAGTAACACATAAAGGGTCATGTTCTCTGAATTGTCACGCGGGGGTCTCTTTTTTAAACTGCCAAATCTTTCCTATGTCTAGTTATTGATTTCTGTCCTTTCCTTCTAAGAGGGTGAGGTCAGTAAGTGTTGGATCACTCATAGACATTGAGACGGCTTCTATCAGAAACTCTGTTGGATCCTGTACAAATCTTTCATTTGCAAATAAACAATCAGGAAAAAGTACATGTTTATGTTTACTCTAGATGACATTTGTCCCAGTTGAGGTTTGGCAGTTGTGAGGAGCAGAGATTGATTCTTTAACAAATAACATTTTACCCATATGTTTGGTGATACATCACTGAGGTGGAGCCTTCCTTCGGCTAGCAGGTCAGCTAGGCTTTAGCTAGAATGCAAGACAACTCCATAGCAAGCTCAGCCTGGAAACATTTTCTGCAATGGGATCTTGCTGTTACAGAGACTAAATCCTGATGAACACTCCCAGAAAGCAAGAATGATTATTGAGATGTGCTCCTCCTGACTGCTCCACCCTTGCCTCCAGCCGCCATCACTCAGAGCTAGTTCTGGGCAGGAAAAATCAGCAGTCCCTTCTAGTCAGATCCCACAGAGTTTCCTCCTGAGACAGTCACTCCCACCCATCATCCCTCTGGTTAATCTATTCTCACCTTCATTATCTCCTGCAGAAACTCCTCACAGTTTTTGGCATCTGGATGGCATTCTTCCCCTAGGTTCCATGACTGATAAAGAAATATATTAATGAGGAAAAGCCAATGTCACTTTAATGAGGAATTAGAAGTGGTGAGGGGAATTAAATATGCATATTTATACTAACACTTTAATCCAGAGGTTCAAACGTCATTACACTGTTGATTTCCTGCTTAGAATTGATTCTTTTATTCCTTTACAATGAACTTTAACAAATTTTACAACTGGAATCAAAGTATTTTCTCGGGCAACTATATTCTTTGAATAGGGTTTAATAACTACTGGGAGTTCTAAAAATGACTTTCTAAGTGAAATCAGTTTTCTTTTCTCTAACTTTGACCCTAATTTAGGGGAGACTCACTGTATGACACCTGTTCATAATGATCAGTGGTGACCTTGGCCTTAGAATGCTCCTTACTAAAAGAACAGGCACTAATGTGTAATCTACCACATGCACGATTCTCTCCCTCAAACTGTCTCTTTTTCATATTAAGGGCAAAGCAAATGTTAAGTCATTTATCATTCCTGGATAAACAGGCAGCTAAGAATTACACACATATATATTATTAAGTAAATTATATAAGAGAACAAAAAGAGAATTATGTAAATATTAGAGGGCTATATTAAGTATTTAGTAATCCAACATGCTAGTGGTAGTGGATTATACATGGCCAAAGATACCCTTACAGGCTATGAAGCGGCTGCTTAGTAGCCTGTACAAAAGAGAAAGAAAATGGTTTAATGCACAGAACAGTACGTTATTCAGGTTAAGTGATTTTGTGGTTCTCTATTAACTGCCTTATGCATGGACTAGAATCGGCTCTGTTTGCTGAATTGCCTATTATGTGCAATTACTTGAAAATCTCTAATTAATTGAGTCTATAGTTATTTTACATACACTGAAGCAGATACCAATGAACAGGATTTGATGTTAAATATCAGTTAGCTAAGAAATGAATAATATATAGGTAAAATTACTTTCCTCCATAAAGAATTTCCATCTTATTAAATAAATTATATATACCTCCATACCCTCCATGAAGCCCAAATGGTGAGAATGAAAATATCCAAGCATGATTGGCCAGAATATCTTTGGCTATGTATGATTTACTATCACCAGTAAGTGACTTAGGCAAGAAGAATAATGGATCTTCTAAGTACTTTAAGATATGCTTTCAGACTCAGCGAAAAAGCCAAAGTGTCAGCTCCATTAAAATAATTACATTTCAAACACACACTTACTTTTACCTAAAGGCTTAAGATACTAGTATTTTTCATATATTTAATACTTTTGAATTTTATAATCTTTTAAGTAAATTGACATTTCATGATATAAACTATGGTAGAATAAAATAACAGTATAATTTTTAAATCAATATATACAGTACATACAGCAATCTCTAAGAGGAGCCTGAGTTATCGAAAATGTATGAGCTATTTCCATGGAGGAAAAAGACGGAAAGCCCTTTCGCATTTGCATTTATAAAGGCTGCAAGACTTCTTTAAATATATACACTGACGCCAACAGAGCCATCAGAAATCAATAAATCACATTCTCCTGCGCTGTAAAACGTCTGACACATACATCCATTTTCCTAGTCCAAAATTCTCTGCAAAAGGGACTGTGTAAATGTTTCATTTTAGTTTAATGACATTCTGCACAGTTAAAATTATGTGCATTATTGCCAGTGAGTGCAGAACCGGAGGAACACAAAGCTAGATAGGACTTTAAAGAGCCTACACAGTACCTACCCTTCAATGGCTAGTTATTTAACAGACCATAGATAACACAGATATAAATGCGAAAAGAATTGAGAGTTTAGTAAAAATTGACTAAAATGCTGCAATTACCATTTGGACAAAAGAAAAATAGTAGGCATAACTTATTCAGAAGCAGGTGGGGGACGGTCTTATAAAATATTTGCAGAGATAGCCCCATCAGCCCTGATAGTACCAAATAGAGGGAGTCAGAGAAGAACATCAAGCAAAAATGGCATCGATGACAGAAATGACAACAACCTATTCATCAGTGAGGTTCAATTTGAAAGTGTAATAAAAACTTTAATAGGACTCCACTTTAGTTGACATTTATTCCACCAGCTGCCATATATTTTTTAAAAGGTCACAACTTTGTTCTATGTAGACACAGTTTATAAAGTACAAATTCTTAAAGAAATGAGAGATCTGCTGTGTATAATCAAGGAGGTTCTAAAAATTCCCCAAGCACATCTTGCAGAGAGCTATGCACAAAGGCATGTCTGGCTACAAACCCGAGCAGTGAATTTATTAAGCCAATATTCCCATATGGGGGATTGAGGGAAGAACTACTCGTAATTCTACCTATTTGCTACCACTGACCAATCCTGCTCTGACTTCTTGGTTTCTCTGTATTTCATCTCTGAACCAAAATGCTGTGGTCAAGAAGATGACTTTGACCCATGTGTTTGCCTAAACCTGATCATATCCAAAGTGTGTTACTCTAATACCCCATAACACTTCATTTATCAACACACTTTCCTTCCTTCCAACCTATATTTTCCCCTCCGCTCAGTCGGCCCAGCTCCTCCAAC
Source organism: Rhinopithecus roxellana (assembly GCF_007565055.1). Lineage (NCBI taxonomy): Eukaryota > Metazoa > Chordata > Mammalia > Primates > Cercopithecidae > Rhinopithecus > Rhinopithecus roxellana. The sequence goes on along the minus strand of NC_044569.1, from coordinate 80,337,162 downwards.
CTTACTTTCCTTCCTATGCTGCCTGAACCTCATAAGCAACCACATCTAATCAGTCAACAAGAACCTTACAAGTCTCCTAAAATCCTTCAACTCCTTCAAATTTGAGCCTTTGTAAATCTCTGACTTTTGCAAAATCTAACTTCTGGCACACGTGTAGCCAAGATAAATGCATAAATATTTAGCACTGCTGGGGTGAAAACCATATAAATAGACCAACTGTGTCCACTGCCATCTCTTCTCAAGAATGTGCCCTCAATGATACTCAGCAACTACTTTTTTCTGCAGGATGAAATTCTCTATGAAAATCCACCAAGCCACTTTTCATGACCTTTTTACTCTCCTGAAATCCCTGATCCTCTAGTTTCTTAGCAGATGCTTAGATACAGCACCATGCAGGTGAAAACTCTCACTTTCTACTGCATTTTCCACATTTACTTATTTTTTACTCTTTCTTTCCTGCTTCCCTCTGATCTCAGAAATCAATACCCTTTTTCTTTGTTTTTCTTAAATAAGCTTTATGTCCAATTTAAGTCAATTCTTTCTTATGTATTCTAAAACTTTTGTCAGTAAATCAAATCGTCTCTCTTCTATCTTAAATTTTTCCAATTAACTGCCTCAATTTTAATTAAGCCAAAAGCATGTTTAAGTCTACCCTAGCTTTAAGAAATTACCAATTTTTGCTATTCTCAAATGCACAATAAACATAATGCCAAAAACATGTATTCAGCACCTTCTCCCCCAAATTCAATTACCAAGTTTGGATGACTACTTCCAAAATGTCCAATATGGACTGAATTGTGCCTCCACAAAATTCACATATTGAAGCCTTAACCTCAACATGATTTTCTTTGGAGATAAGAGGTAATTAAGGTTAAATGAGGTCATAACAGCAAGGCCCTAGGCCAAGAGGCTAAGTAGAGAGGCCTCAGGAGAATCCCACCATACTGGCACCTTTATCTTAAACTTCAAGCCTCAAGAACTGTGAGAAAATAAACTTCTGTTGTAAGCCACTGGGGCTGTAGAATTTTGTAATGGCAGTTTGAGTAGACTGATACACAGTTATTTTCCATTCTATAATATCTGTGGCTAAGGTTCTTACATTTATTAGACAAGTTAAATTAGCTTGCTAAGTAATTTCTCAGTCTATATTCACTCAATCACCACTTCGGGAAACCTTTACTGAGCACCTACTATGTGCTAGGCAAAATGAGGAGGAGAAACAAAGGACTGTCCTGAGGCCATTATTCCAATGAGGAAACAAACACATGAACAAGTTAATTAGAGACTATAGGGAGTGCCAGGAAGGAAATAAACAGAAAAATAAGTCAAGGAACAACTAAAGAAGGTGTTTTAGGTGGGAGGGGAGGCAAGAAAAGCTTTTCGTGAAAAGCTTCTGGGGGATGAGAAGGAGCTGGTCTTGCCAAAAGCATCCCTGTCAGGAAAGCATTCCTGCAGAGCTATTAGGAAGCACAGAAGCTAAGACACAGAAAAGGCTTGGGTTTGAGGAAGAGGAAGGAGGGTATGGCTAACCCCCAGAGCAAGGTGGGGAGTCTGGGACTCCTCCTCCTCTGCTCTACGCTTCAGTCCTTCATCACAGCTCTTTTTTAAAAACATAAATATATGTATGCCATGCACCAATGTAAAATCCTGGTATGTTCTACATAGTTTACTGACATTTGAAGCCTTTTTAAAAAATGCTTGTTCTAACCTACCTTTGTAGCCTCAATTTACTCACATTATATCCCAGCCATTTCAAATTATGTGTTGACAGACAAAATGTACTTTTCTGCCTTGGCATCGTGGGGACAAGCAACATCATGTGGAGAAAAAGGATGAGCTTGGAGTTGGACAAACCTGTGTTTCCATTCTCACTCCCATGTTTTTACTTGGAGAAAGTTGGGTTAGACCTTTTTCCTCCCCAACCCTCAGCTTCTACATATAGAAAGTGGGGTTGATAATACTGTTTAGAGCATTATGGTAAGAACTACTGATAATATATGCAGAAGACCCAGCATTATACCTAATCATCATTACTGGCACATATCCTCTACTGGAATCCCTCCACATTTCTTTACCTGATAACCTTCCTGTATCTTTCCAGACCCAGCCCAAATGACACCTCCCCTTTCAAGCCTTCTCTAAATCTTTTTTTTTTTTTTTTTTTTTTGAGACAGAGTCTTGCTCTGTCGCCCAGGCTGGAGTGCAGTGGCATGATCTCGGCTCACTGCAAGCTCCGCCTCCTGGGTTCACGCCATTCTCCTGCCTCAGCCTCCTGAGTAGCAGCTGGGACTACAGGTGTCCGCCACCAGGCCCTGCTAATTTTTTGTATTTTTAGTAGAGATGGGGTTTCACCGTGTTAGCCAGGATGGTCTTGATTTCCTGACCTCTTGATCTGCTCGCCTCGGCCTCCCAAAGTGCTGGGATTACAGGCGTGAGCCACCGCGCCCGGCCACCTTACGGACAATGTAATTATCTCCTCTATGTTCCCATAGCGTGATACATATACTACAGTCAGAGCACTGTTGTGTAATTATAGGCCTTTACATCTCTTTCTCCCCTCTAGAATAATTCTCTCTTTCAGGACAGGAACTGTAACTTATTAGCAGTTACATCATCAGAGCTAGCAGAGTCTGGTGAATTGTAGGCATTAAATATGCTTTGGTTGAATAAATGAAATGAAATATACATCCCATTCCTACCCCAAATCAGTATAATTTTCTTATACTTCTATTACTCAACTTCCTCACAAGGTCTGCTAGTCAAGAGTCCCAGCAGGCACAAACAGCTCCTTCAAGTTAGGATCATTTGAGGAGAGTAAAGTGATAACTTAAAAAGGTATGGCCCAGGGGCTGCAACACCAGAGGACAGTGCAGTAAACTAGAACTAATAATGGGAGTTAGTGTTTGACATGAATTGCGAGGGGAGGCAGAGCTTATCAGACCATGGACAGAGAGAGAACTGTATGGAGAGGACATCCTGGTAGGAGCTGGCCAATGAATGAAGCCTATGCTGTCATTGCAGGGAGGATATGATGCTCAATCTCACTTTTCTCTATTCAATCCATTGCTGTGAATTCCCAATAGCTGAACCGAATTAGAATCCAGACAGCCTTCTCTTCCCTCCTCTGAACATTTAGGTATGATGCTTAAAGCACTGTAAGTGTTTAGAGAAGGGGAGAGGGGTGCAGCCATGATCATGACAGTCCAGGAGGGGATCACAGAACAAAGTGGGGTGAGGTAGCATGGAGAAGTGGCCTGGAGAGGAGTTTTAGAGTCCAACCACGGTGAGGAGGGAACCTGCACTGAGGAGTAGCCTGATGTGCAGTGTCAGAAGTCTAACAGGAAGAAGAAAATGTCCAAGCAAGGTGGGTGGCCTGTCATCGAGTCACAGCCTGTGTGCAATGAGAAGACCATCCACATGGGGGCGGTATGGTAGCCAAAATGGAAGACTGGCTACCTACAAGGCAATAATCAAATATCTAGATATATTAAGAGTAAGATAAGCTGGTTTCTCACTGTCAGAGAAGTTAGAGACATCTATGGAAAGAGAGGAAACTAGAATGGACCATGGGGTATTAGATTAGGATTGGGGTTATTAGATTAGGATTGGAGGTATCAGTGAACTCAGGATTACAAGATAGAGATATCTGGAAATAAATGTAGATATAAATTGTGTTATGTTTATATATTATGTAAATAGGCTCACACACTTCTTCTACATGATGTTCCTTGTCTCCAAGACAGAGAAGTTAAGGAAGCATTCACACATACACAGGTGCATGTACATGGGTATTCATACATATACATTAGTATACTTTTGTGAGATCTCTCTTAGATCTAGGAGCAGCAACACCCTTAACAAAAAAGAGCACACCTTTCATGACATCCTCCACTAATGGGAATCACGGCTTCTTGAAGAAAGGGTTCATTCCTGGACTGGGGCAGAGAAAGTATACTATAAGATCAGAACACTTTAACATGCTTCAAAATAAGGAAGTGATCAAAGAATGACTGAGGTTGGGCATGGTGGCTTACACCTGTAATCCCAGCGCTTTGGGAGGTGAAGTTGGGGGGACCACTTGAGGACAGGAGTTTAAGACAACTCTTGGCAAGATAGTGAGACCCTATCTCTTAAAAAAAAATAAAAATAAATAAATAATAATGGAGACATGTCAGAGTGCACAGCAGCCAGCTTTAATGGGCTCTTGTGGACCAAATGTGGGACAATTTAAGCATAATAGCCTAGTGAAAAAAGGAAATAATGAAGGCATACATAGAGATGCACACACACGTGTGTGTGTCTGTGTGTGTTTGTATATGAATACACTGAAAGTTTGAAGAGGAACAGGATATTTCCACAGTTTAAAAGAACTTCCTCACAAAATACTATTTAATTACAAAAGGGAAAGGAGCAAGTTTATACTGGAAAAGCTTGGCAAATACACTTTAATACAATGATCAAGTGAACAGCATCAGTATTGAGTCAGATCAAAGTTGTGTGCCACCTAACAGGACGCAAGAAGAACGCAACAGAATTTATTTTATTTCTCCCAAAGGTACATAATCTGAATCTGAGTAGGAGACATTATGCAAACTCAAATTGGTTTATAACGTTCAAAAGTGTCAAGGTCATGAATATCACGGAAAGACTAAAGAACTCATCCAAATGAAGGAAACTACAGAGACATTACAACTCAATGCAGTGACAGATTTAGTACTGGATGCTGTTGCTAAACGTGACACTACTGGGACAACTGGCTAAATTTGGATAGAATCTAAGAATTACATGATAATCATCACTGTTAATTTCCTGATTTTCACTGGTTACACTGTGCTTATGTAAGACAACATGTCCTTGTTTATAGAAAATACACCTTTCGGCCGAGTGCTGTGGCTAATGCCTGTAATCCCAGAACTCCGGGAGGACAAGGCGGGTGGATCACCTGAGGTCAGGAGTCCAAAACCAGTTCGGCCAACATGGCGAAATCCCACCTCCACTAAAAATACAAAAAATTAGCCAGGTGTGGGGGCAGGCAGCCATAGTCCTAGCTACTCGGGAGGCTAAGGAAGGAGAATGGCTTGAACTCGGGAGGCGGACGTTGCAGTGAGCTGAGATCATGCCACTGCACACCTGGGTGTAAGGGTAAGACTCTGTCAAAAAAAAAGAAAAAGAAAAAGAAAAAGAAAAAAAGAAAATACACTTTTCAAGTAATCATATATTGGGGGAGAAAGTGACACTGGATCACCTGGCTGCAGACTTATTCTCAAATAAATAATAAATAAACTTCTTCTCAAACGCCTTCACATTTTCTAAAAGTTTGTGATTATTTCAACATTTTTTTTAAAAAAGATGATGGAGGGCACAGGCCCTTCTGATGCAGTAGTCCACACACAGGCCAGCCTTCTGGAGAAAAGCAGCACAAAGACTGAAGTGTGGGTGTGAAGAGACAAATGAAAGATATCTCACTTAGTCTCCAGTGACTTCCCTTTGTACATCTGACACTATTGCTTGTATATGATTGACACATTGATGATCTCTCATGGATTTGTTATTTTCTATCTATTCTCTGGCTCTTTCCCATCCTCTTTCTTATCCACATTCTCCACAAATACATGTACTTCTCTGTGATGACTATGCTATCTCCCAATCTCATCAAATCCCATAGCAGACACAATAATCTATGAATATATTATCATTAACTCCATCTTCTACTGTCTTAAAACCTGCATACATAATGACTTTCTGGACATTTCAAAGAGTGGAAGCATTTCAATCCAACATGTCAAAAATAAAACTTAATTTCGACTCCTCTTCAACAGGTGCTGTTAATTGCCTATCAAGCATCTACCCCAACCTGTATATCCCCTGGTAAAACTTGTAAAAAACAGATTTTTACAGTATCTCTGACCTCTACCATAAGTGCACCATTTTACTTCAGGAGATGATGAACACACTCTCTAAGCTCCAAGGACAGGCATATTTGGTTTAAGCCAATTTGTATATTCCATTCCCTTGGCTACAGTCATTGTTTAAGAAATGATCATGTGATCTAAATGGTACCACTAGTGTGAATCTTAGGTCTTTTGCTTGAAATACTAGTATTCTCCCCATGCACTGAGGCAAGTGCTCACATCTTGATTCAGATAGCCATCCTACACAAAGAGATTCGGGTTTAGAAAATATCAGCAAGGCAGAAGATTTTATGAAGTATTTATTTAAATAATTAAATGGACCTTCAATAATAACGGAGACCTAGGACCAACAACAAGAAGCCCACTCAAACTTCCATCTTCTAATTAACTGAGCCAACAAATGTCCTTTTATGACTTAAAAATCTTTGAGTTGGACTTTCTTTTACTTGCAGTATAATGTATGAAGAATAAACTTAAGTATAAAACTAGATACAGCAATGTGATAAAACTGGGGTAAATTTAAAATATAATCTAAGATAATCAGAATTTTACAAAACAGAATGGGAAGTACAAATATAGGAAAACAAAACACCCAGAAAGACTGCCTTGACAGCCGGCATTGTCAAGATAAATGTGAACTCAGTTCCCATATTTTGAGGATGTAATACTGGAATGAACCCGTTTCACACGGGTCCAGAGTAGGAGGTCCTTTTAGGACTACTTCATACTAGAAAACAGTAGAAACTTGGGGTAGTCAAAGGAGGAAAACAAGAAACCGAGGAGTTTCAGATTTTGTAAACTATGTGAAGACATAATTGAAATTTTAGGTATTTCACATAATTGTAGGACCTTCCACTGGCTCTAATAAATCTATGTAATCAAATTCCCATTCCCATGCCATCTCCACTCATTATGGTCACGAAATAACGGTGTTCATCTTCATTTGGACATTTGCAATAAGCTAGACTAAAACAGCAGCAGTTTTGCTAGTTTGTTGCACCAAGTCACCTATCCCTTTCTGCTAGAAAAGAAGGTTGAGCCCACCTTTGACAGAAAGAGAGCATACTAGCTCTAAATTTCTTGCTATAAAATGCTGACAGGCCCACAGAGCTTCTCTTTCTTAAGTCACTCTAGAAAAAATCTCTAGTTTCCTTCTAGACCTTTAACAATCCCATTTTATAGCTGTCATTTATTCCTCTTCATCCTGGTAGAAAATATGTCTGGATTTCATTCCTTCCATTTCCAACTCCAATACCAAGGTCAAACATTTATCTCATACCTCAACTACTGCAACTGTCTCCTAACCAGCCTCTCTGTGTCTTATCTTTCTGCTGTCCAATCCATCATTCACAGAGATGCTTGCTCCCAAAAAAGAAAATAAGGACTGCATTTTATGTATCCTTTGGATTCTCTTCCCTTCTCCTATGCCCAGGCATGAGAATACATGTTTAAACTATTTCTTGTATGTCATTTCCCATTTGACAAGTTTTTGATGGTACCTACTGGTGTCAGAAAAAGTTCAAAGAGTTTAGCCTACAATCAGGCCATCAAGGTTGTAGACCATATTCCCCTTCAGCAGAATAGCCCCCCATTTTCTCCTTTAGGTGGCTCCAGTCATACGGAGACACTAAATCTTCTGGAACACACAAGCAATATGTCTTTGTAAATAGCAGGCCTTTCCTTTGTAAAATTCACTTTTCTTTGGCTCTACTTAAGAAACACCCACCAGTCCTTTAAGGTTCAACTTAAGCATCCTCTCTACTATAAAAATCTTCTCCAATACTACATTCAGATTAAACTTCTTCATCCTCTACATCTTCAAAAGACTTTCTTTGTACTTCTATTATGACATTTATATGATTCTAACTGGTTTTATACTAAACTTGGTAAAACACGCATCCATTTATTAAACTTCTTTTCTAGTAGTGAACAGAGTATTACATTTCCATATGAAGTTGTTTTTCTCCCTTCTGTTATTCTTCCACAAGATTTATTCTTGTATCCTCCACAAGATCCATTCCTGCATACAGCATACAATATATGTTCAGTAAATATTTTTTGAATAAAAAAAGTTTCTCAATGGACTAAGTGTTATTCAAGGACGAGCACTGTGCCTTATTCAATTATATTTCTCACAGCGACTAGAAAAAAACTGAGTAACACAAACTGCTAGAGGTTGAAGAAAATATTGGGCTTAGACTCTGGCCACCAATATTTTACTAAAACTAGGACAATCTGTTATTTTTTCATTACAAAAATATGTATTGAGTACACTTTTGGTATGTTTTGGGGGTTGTGTCCCCTCCAAACCTCATGTTGAAATGTGACCTCCAATACTGGGGGTGGGCCTAGTGGGAGGTGTTTGGCTCCTGGGGGCAGATCTCTCATGAATGTCTTGGTGCTGTCCTCATAGCAGTAAGTGAGTTCTCCCTCTGTGAGTTCAAGAGAGATCTGGTTGTTTACAAGAGTCTGGCACTTCCTTCCTCTCTCTCTTGCTCCCTCCCTTGCCATATGACATGACTTCACCTTCTACCATGAGTATAAGCTTCCTGAGGTCCTCATCAGAAGCAGATGCCAACAGTATGCTTTGTGTATAGCCTGCAAAACCATGAGCCAAATAAATCTTTTTTCTTTTTAAATTACCCAGCCTCAGGCATTCTTATAGCAATGCAAATGGACTAACACAGCTGTAGACGCCAAACCTTACTTCTGAAGCTGGAGACAGATTTGTAAACTGCACCTGTGCTGAAGTGGAGGACGTTGTTGTATAAGCTAATAAATCAGATCTCTCCCCCAAAAGTTTCTAACCCCTAAATTATAAGTCACACAAGCTTGTAACTGAGGAGTCATCAGTGGCTCCTTCCTATACCTGCTTCAAGTGTTATTTGACAAAATGTAAAATTGTGACTACTGGAGAACAAGGTGGTGAAGGAGAATGAGGATAAGGATGATGACAGCTGCATTTTTCTCCTCTTTAATTTCAACTCAATCCTCCAAAATCAAACCCTCATTATGCCTTTTGGGAACAACTAAAATTCCTTTAAAACTATTCTTTCTACTTTCATGTTTCCCATGCCTGTCATTCTCTTTCAGTACTGTCAGAATAATTTCCTTAAAAAGTAATGGTCTTATTACATCATAGCTCCATTCAAAATCCTTCAATGGCTTTGTATTACAGATGCAGGGAGAACACCATTCAGACTCCTCAGCTTCATATTCAAGCAATATTCCAAAGTCAACTTCCAATCTGTCCTTCCAAAATCATTTGCACCATTCTTCCTACAAGCCAGACTTCCACCAAATTAGCTTTTGATTTTGTACCCTTGGACTCTCACTTGGCACTTTTCCATTCATTTAATTCAGATTCTACCTCTGTATCTCAAGGCCCAATTCAAGAATTTTAAATTTGACTCTGATATTTCCCTTCTGCATATAAAAGTGCAATATACTTTGTACTTTTCCCCTCAAGCTTACCTGTTTCTAACTCATATTTTGGTTACTTACAAACACAGTTTATGTATCCAACTACAGTGCATTTAATCACTCATTCAATAAGCATTTACTGTCTTGCTATTACTCCAAAGCACCCAGAACATATCATATTCAGGATAGATATTAAGTAAATGTTGTTGAAAGAGAAAAAACTCCTATTGAAATGAAAATGTACCCAAAATCAAAATAATCTCTTTCCAAATATGAACAATAATCACCACCAAAGAGACACATATATGTTGCTTATCATATTTAAATATGTATGAAAGAAGATGGGTAAGTCAGTAGAAAACAGAATCAAATAAAAAGCTAAGAAAACTTATTCAAAGTAATATGGAAATATTGAATAAATTTTGTCCACTTCAATTCATGGATGTACCTATCATCTCAAGACACAAATTCATAAATATACATGCATTAAGTCCATCAATTGAAAATGATACACAGTTTCAGAATTTACTGAAATAAGAATCATAAGGGAATGTTTCATAGACAGCAGTTAATAAATTTTGTGAAATTTAATAAAAGTTTATGTGATGAAATTTTTTTCCTTTTCCTTCCTAAGCAAACAGCCTTAAAAGATGATTGATGCCTGCTATTATGCATCTATTTTTGTATTTCCTTATTTTAGAAGCTTTTCAAAAATATAAAAATACACTTAAAGCATTTCCAGATATATTTTAAAAATGGTAAAAGGTGATTATTTATAGGCAATCATATTCATACTGATAGACTCTCAGAGAGCAATTGCAAACATAAATTTTAAATGCCTTTTGGAAATAGTTGAGGATGAAAACATTTACATAATTTCTTAGAAACCTTGGCTTTTTATTGCTGCATTTCAATATTCCCTCTGGGCAAAGGAGCAGCTACTCTAAAGATTTATTTGATAATGGAATGCTTGATTTCTTTGTTTTCCCTTTCCAATGTAAGTTTATAGTTTTCACTCTACCACAATGTACCGTATTTTAAAATGTGAATTGGCACACTATTAAGAATAAAAATGGTTCTGTTTTAGCAGATTAAATAAGCTAATGACAGCAATAAATAGATACACATAAATTACAGAAATATACTATATCTGTATATAAGTCATCTTTGATAACAGCCCTGCCTCTTCATCATAATGTAACTAGTGGCTGATATCAAATGTCTAAAACTTCTACTTACCTGCCTATCCACTTCTGGGAGCAAAAGCAGGAGGTATTGTTGAAAATGCTGAGGTAAAGAAGCAAACGTATGTTTATTTATTAATGCCCTCAAGTTAGTGTTGACAAGAATAGATCCTGGGGTTTCTATGTCAATGTCCTCAGCTTTGGTCCATTTCAAGTGCCCTGTGATGAACAAGCAAGAGGCATGAATTTACTACAGGTAGAGGGAAATGTGTATGTACGTACACACAAACACAGCCATGTATAGCTAGTGAACATGTATATTCAATTATATGTTTTTTTCTATCCCTTTTACAAATGGTATTTCAGAAGAGAAATTCCCAAAGCTTCTTCCATTATGTTTCTGTCTGGCTTCAGTTATCTTTAGTTTTCATAATGTATACTTCACTCAATATCTTCTATATTTTTAGCTCAAAGTAGCACCAGGTTCCAATAAAAAAAAAAAAAATTAGTTGTGAGTTTCCAGTTAATCAGAGTTTTCAAAAACTCCAAATGCATGAACAGTAATAACTACCATTCATGTAAGTTCTATAAGACCTAGGATTAGTGATAACAGAAACAACAGTACTGTTAATTTTAATAGGGATAATTATAGCAAAAATAGCTGCGTGTTCCTCATGTGTCAGGCAATGCACTAAGCACTGGATTATTTCAGAAGGTTCCTATTTAAGGCATTTCCACAGGTGATAATTTAAAAAGCATTAAAAAAAAAATTAGATTGGGCGCAGTGGCTCAAGCTTATAATCCCACCACTTTGGGAGGCTGAGGCAGAAGTCTTGCCTGAGCTCAGGAGTTTAAGGCCTGTTTGGGCAAAATGGTGAGACCACATCCCCACAAAAAATATTTTTTAAAAATTAGCTGGGTGTGGTGGCATGCACCTGTGTTCCCAGCTACCCCAGAATCTGAGGTGGGAGGATCGCTTAAGCCCAGGAGGTAGGAGTGCAGTGAGCCATGATTGTGCCGCTGCACTCAGCCTCAATGACAGAGTGAAACTCTCAGAAAGTAAAAAATGAAAATAAATTAGCCACTATGTCTGAAATGCAAATATGCTCTGCAGGATAATTCCACAACTCAAGGCACACTGACCTCCAACAGAAAGCTGAATGTAGAGTTCGCATCTCAAAATCATGACACACAAGAAAATAACATACCATAAGGGACAATCAACTGAGGCATCAAACACAGACAGAAGAATTACTATTCCATTACTTGAGCTATGATAACTACTTGAATGTGATTATACAGAGTATGTTTTAAATCAGAGGTCAGAAAATTATGGCTCATGATTTATATCTGGTCCAATGCTTGTTTTACCAAATAAAGTTTTACTAGAACAACATCATGTCCAGTCGTTTATATATCGTGTATGTCTGCTTTTGCACTACAATGTGGAGCTGAAGAGTTGTTACAGAAATCACCTGGCCTGTAAAGCCTACAGTATTTACTCACTGGCCCTTGAGGGAAACAGTTTGCCAATCCTTGTTTTAAATAACTAAAGACAAAAGAGTGAATTTTTTTAATTATGAAAAAATAGGATACTATAATAAAAGAACAGTCAAACTTTAAAGAGAACCAAATAATACTTCTAGAAATACAAATTTAATTAAGACCTTTAAAAATGTTTCAGTGGAGAAAAAAATTATTGCGTAATTAAGATACAAACTTAAGGAAATAATTAGAGGGTAGTGTAAAAATGATGAATCAAAATGTGATAGGGAAGAAATACAAAGAATGTAGTAAGAAGCCAAAATGTATATTTATAGAAGGTTCTGAATTTAAAAAAAATAGATTGCAGAGAGGCAATATTTGAAAAGCTAAATATTTTTCAGAATTGAAATAATGATTAAAGTTCTTAAATAAAAGCTACATACCAAATCTCAAGAGAGATAAATACCCATTCCTCCATCTAGTGTTGAAATCTCCAAACATTAATAATAAAAGGAATATCTTAAAACTACTTTTAACAAAAACTCGATTATCTCCAAGAAATTACAATGAGATGAATAGAAATATTATCAATAAATCAATAAAGAAGACATTTAAATCTCTTCAAAAGGACAAGAGAAATTGTGTCAATTTAGAATTTCATTTATAACTATGTCTCTAAAAAATGACAATGATGGCAATTATAAGAATGTTTTTGGTATCCTAAATTGAAACTCTATCCCTTAGAGAATCTTGCTAAAATAACCACTAGTGTACGTTCTTAACAAATAAAGAAATTTTATCAAAGAAGAAATTCAATGGTTGCAGAGGCAAGGATAAGCAAAGAGACTAATAATAGACATGAGTAAATCCAAACAAACATTCATTGTAAAAAATAATACTAATGACTTATGGAGGAATCAAACAAAGTGGAAATAAAATACTTCACAATAACTATATGCAACATGGTAAGATGTAATTGAAATGAGGGCACTATAAAACTCTGATATGCTTTGGGAACAGCCATATGAACTAGTTCTTTATTTTGTTAAAACTGTACATAGCTATTGGAAGAAAAAAAAGAATTACAATTTCCAAATAAATGGATAGATGGAAAAACTCAATCAAATGGAAGGCAGAAAAGGAGGAAAAAAATTAAATAAAATTAAGCACAAAACAATCACAATAAAGGTAACTGGATTTCCACATTAGATTTTAAAAATAACAACATCCATTTACTTGCTGCTTAGAAGAAATACACTTAAAATAAAAATTATATGGAAAGAATAATAATTAGAAAACGAATAAACTAAAAACTACTAATCAGAAATTCAAAACAACAAAAAAGCCATACTGCAATACTAACATCAGACCAGATAAACAAAGGTAAAAATATCTATTATTAGGGATGAGAAAGGTCATTCCTTAAGTGTTTAAGGATTAATTTACTGGGAATATATAGTGACCTTGAACCTACATTCATTTAAATAGTACAGCCTCAACATGTCAAACTCAGGTAATAACAAAGAAATTAACATCACATAATGTTACCAGAAAGTCTTAACATATATTACCAAAACCTGATAAATTGGATCAAAAAAAAAATTGTCTTAAGGTTACAGAGGACTTTTACAACTCAATAATCAATCTTGAACCAACAAATTTAACACAGGGTATTGTACTGAGCCATGAGAGAAAGGAGTTTTTTCCCCAGCATTCAAAAGCAACAAGAAAACAAAACATTACACAACTGTCCAGTGAGTCTCAACAGATACTGAAGAATAATCTAAAGCCTCATCTTTCTGCCCCAAAAGAAATTAAATACAGTACCATATTACAAAGGTATCAATTATCTAACACCCCACATATCCATTATATGTTTAGACATTCAAAAACACACTTGTATGTACTTTACACGTTACAGAAAAAAAAACTGTAACGGAAATTATAAAGTATTTGAATTTTTAATGGTACCAAATTTTTTCATATGCCACTCAATTGATTTTAAAGGCAAATTGCATATATTAGAGGGTAGAAAAAATTCAAAATTAAAAGTTTACATGTAAAAATAATGAAGTTAATGAATGAACTAAAGAATAATTAGAAAGAAGGAAGGAAAGATGAAAAGAAAAAAGCAGGCATTCATTAAACAGAAAACAATAATGAAAACCATCAACAATAAAAAATATTTTTTATTAAGCTCTTAAAAGACATCTCTGGCCTGAGATGGTATAAACAAATGTGAAGAGGAATGAAAGGTAAGGACACAATACTTGATAGAGTACATATTTAAAGGTAGATATAATTATAACTAAAAGTAGATTTTAAAAAGCATAATATTATGACTCTTTGCAATGTCATTGGAGACAAATTATTTTAAGTTTTATACATTTCCAAATTTAACCTGAAAAGAGAAAGATAAATGTGTAAAATATTTTTAAAAAATGAATTTGTGCCCTCTTTCCCACATATACACAAAGCACAAATTATACAAATTATAAACGGCTCTAAAGATAAATTGTATGTGGGGTAGGAGACTTACTTTCTTGACCTAGTCTCTGGAACTTCCTATTTCATTATATAAATATTTCAGAAAAAAAGAAAAAACTTCTTCAATTGACTTTATAAAAATAATATAACCTTTATTACAAAAGAAAGAGAAGTAGGACAATATGAGAGAGACTGTACTAGCCAATCTTACAAATACATAAAATTTTACAAGTTATTTCTATTCAAAAAATCTAATATTTGTTGAGTTGAGATGTCGGGTATGTAGGTGTCTGTTCTACTAGCATGTGTATTTTTCTATATGTTTGAAATATTTCACAATAAAAACCTTACACCAGAATTAGGAAGAAGCTTCTTTTCTCAGAAGTAGAGGCAAAGGCCAAACCTAGAGGCAAAAATGTTGAAAAATACATATATATGAAAAAAATTTTGCTTAATTCTTATTAAATGGCATAAATATTCTCATGTAACAGAGTTGAGGTCATTTATTGAGAGTGACTCTGATCGGAGGAAATGTTAGAAAACTGAGAAAAATGTAAAACTTTTTATTTTCTACTTCTGAAACATGTCATGAGCAATGTGAGAAATAGGAACTTACACTGCTATTATTTAGTATGGTTCAAAATGTTTAAGAATATCAGAATAAAGACGCTTCAGAGAGGCACATAGTCTTTTATGACAAAGTCAAAAGAAGAACTATTTCAAAGATGTCCACCTAAGCAAAAATATGTTTTATGATTTTGGAACAAAGACAGAGAAGATGAACTAAATTTCTTGCCACAAAGGATGTTTAATTCCATTTTAATTATCCTTACACGTGTACTCTTAATTGGCTTAAGAACAATCCAATTAAATATGATTGTCTTATCTCATTAAAGTTGGTACCTCATATCTCCCAACAGTACCCAGAGAAGGAAAAAAGATGTAGTCGTTTTAGTGTTTAATTCCCAGACACTTGGCCTAGAGGGTCTGAGGTAGGGCAAAGGAGAAAAGAAGCAACAATTGCTACATTGCCACAGTCTATGCTATACAAGAAGACACCCGACTGATCTCATGATAAAAATCATGGGGAATGTGAAGGAAATTCTCTATTTGGCCACAGGGAGTTCGAAGACCACCAACCTGTGAAAGTTGCAGGCTCCAGAACTCTTATTGATCACTGGGTAGTCTGCTGGCTTCCGGACTCACATTTCCCAGAAGGGAGCCCATACAAGGATTATGCATGAAGTGTGCACACAAAGAGACACAGACACACTCACACAGAGAAGCACACGCAAAAGGCAGACCAGGCAGACAAGAAGCACTGCTCAAACACAGAGTTCTACACCAAAGAGTTCCTCATGCTCTCAAGAAATTAGAGAGGAACGATTCCGAAAAACAGGTCTGCTAGGTGTAGTGGCTCACGCCTGTAATCCCAGCTACTTAAAAGTCTGAAGTGGGAGGACTGTTTTGAGGCCAGCAGATCCAGACTAGCCTGAAAAACAGCAAGACCCTGTATCTAAAACAAACAAACACCAGCATAATGGCGCATGCCTGTAGTCCCAGTTACTTGGGAAGATGAGGCAGAAGGATTTCTTGAGCTCAGGAGTTTGAGGCTGCAGTAAGCTATGATGGTATCACTGCACTTCAGCTTGCACATCAGAGCGAGACTATGTCTCTAAAATGAAATTAAATTAAGTGGCGCTCAGAGAAGAAAAATCAGCTTCCAAAGAATAAAATCTAATGGGAAAAATATCTATCAGAGGGCAAAATCTAATCAATATACAACATGAATCAATGTAGTCTTCATAAATGAAGAAATTGTGTAAAAAGTCTACATGGAGCACTGAGTCCATTAAAATATAGTACCAGGGTTAATGAACTATAGGAATTATGGTTAAACAAATAGAACATAAATGTTATCAACTTTGATATTCAAAAAATATTGTAACAAAAACATGCAGATAGGAAGGTCTGTAGTGTAATTATTTCCCTATCTTTTAAAAATATATTGTCCAAAGTTGAAATGAGTAGTTAAAAAGGTAATCATTCTTATTTCAGTTTCTCATATTTGTAATAACTCTGGAGAAAACCTTTAGATATAAATATATCTTGTGGCAATATTTAACAATTTTGTTTTTTAGTTTTACTTTTTTATTATTTAATATAAAATTAATTAAATTTTGTACTTTTAACTAAAATGGTGTAATACAGGTTTTCTAATATCTCTGGCTATAGATATACAGTAAGAAATGTCAAATAACATTTATAATGCACTGGAGAGAATTATTTTGGATGAAAAGATGTGCGGTTATTATTCAAACTTTATTTTTATATTTATGCTTTGGTTTATTTAAAGAGTATGTACCATTTTATAAAACCAACAAAGCTATAATTCTTCTCTCCAAAAACATTAAACCAAATAAAATACATTGGAATGAATCCCAGAAGTTAAGCCCACCAAGGACATTTATTAAAACCCCCTTGGAGACATCCATTAGAAGCTTACATTTGTTTAGCAAGCACTTTTTAAACTCCTACTACATGATTGCGTAGGAAGAAGTATAATTAAAACTACTTTAGGTCAATGACCTTGAATTCAAAGAACTTACATTTTAGTTAGGGAAAATTGTAAGACATCAAGATATAGAAAACAAGTGGTAAGAGGGTAAGAGTATATTACTAAAGAAAGTTTAAAGTTGTCACAAATCTGTGTTCTAAGTGCCATGAAGACAGTGAGATGATAATGTACTAGGATTGTCTCAGAAATCTTCATGGGAGAGGGTTTTAAGTGGTTTATCCTTTGCTAAGGCAAGGAGAGAGGGTATTATTAAAACAACTGATTAGGCAAGAAAAACATATGCTTCTAACCACATTTGCAGCTGGCACCTACCCTTCATCCCAGCAGATGAAGTTTCTACTGCCTGGTTATTTGGTAGTTTAACATTTACTGTTATAATAATTTTCAAGGTCTATAATAAAGGAGTCCTTGTAGACATTGTTAGCATTTGTTTTATGCATATCAGAACAGTGTTTTCTATTGTACTTGATTAAGAAATAGGAAAGGGACCACCAAAGTTTTGTTTTGTTTCATTATAACCTCATCAGAGAAATACATACCATTTTAGAAGCACTATATTTTTCAACTGCACTCACCCCGTGACCAAGTCTATTCAATCAGTGGGCTATTCAAAGAAATATCATCATAGTTTTCATGCAGAACCCTGGCCATGGGCAAACAAACAGAACAAAACCAAAAACCTACATCAACAGTTGTAGCTTCCCAAGCTGGGTGGTATATTTCTCAGGAGAACTTCGAGATTACCATCAGAATTAGAATGACTGAGGAAATTTTTTTCTTTTATTTTCAACTTAAGATTTAAAACTGAGGTTGAGAAATTTTGAAGCTTCTTATTATTATTCTTGTTTTATTCTGTGCTTCTAACCCTCTCTAGGGAAGCTGAGCATGAAAGAGTCTGAGGGGGCCTATGGTGCCTCCTATACTGAAGAGTGTTGAGAGAACATACTGGGGCTCCATTGTGTCTTGGGCTACACTCCTTAGATTTAAGGCCCAAGTGAAACCCATGCCTTGCACAGGGTGAATATCTTGCAATCTGATAAAGCAACTAATTGCTAGAAATCAAGAGGAGGCACTTAGGGGACAATTAGAAGAACTTTGTATAATTTCAGGAAAATATCACAATGAGAAAAAAATTGTACACTTATACCCTGAACTCTGGTTTTCACTGGATTTTGTTTCAGAATTATTAACTTAAATTAGAACAGACTTACAGCATTTGTTTTAATTCAGCATGGTTTCAACAGGTTAGGACTTATACATACCTACTACTACCTAGAGAAGGCAAGTAAAGTAAAAAACCTCATTTCCAAGACCATATGAATTAGACGACTAACTCGGGTGGAAAAAAATATAGAATAGGGAATACAGGCTGTCTCTATCTGGCTGGCTAAAGGATATGAGGGGGGATCACTCCTTTGCGTTGGATCTGCTACATGCTAGTATACAAAGAATGACCTTCTCCACAAACACAGGACCATTTTTATTCAAGAAGATAGGAGGAATTTCACTATGCTGGACCTCCTAGAATGTGTCATTCATTCATCCAAACTTCTAAGTCATTCAGTTAATTAGAATCAGTCATTCATTCCAAACTCATTGAGAACCTACTAAACAGAAGGGCTATGAAGGTTGTAGTAAGGACTACAGATGTGGATAGAAAGGCCACTGTTCCAAGGAGTTAACAACTTAATGGCAAAGAGCAGAATGTATGTAAATATGCCTTACAGAGTATTAAATATCAGTCTGATTCTAACAGGGCATTAAAAACATTACTGTCTAAAAAAGACACGGGTGGCCAGGCACGGTGGCTCACGCCTGCAATCCCAGCACTTTGCGAGGCCGAGGTGGGCGGATCATGAGGTCAGGAGATCGAGACCATCCTGGCTAACACCGTGAAACCCTGTCTCTACTAAAAATACAAAAAATTAGCCAGGCGTGGTGGCGGGCGCCTGTAGTGCCAGCTAATCGGGAGGTTGAGGCAGAAGAAAGGGGTGAACCCCGGGAGGCAGAGCTTGCAGTGGGCTGAGATTGCGCTACTGCACGCCAGTCTGGGGCCACAGAGGGAGACTCCGTCTCAAAAAAAACAAAAAAACAAAAAAACAAAAAAAAAAAGTGGGTTATTTTCTGGAGATGGTTATATTTAAGGACCATCCTTTCATTCCATGTTTTTTCATTTTCTACTGCTGGGCACATATTGGAAACTTTGAAAATACTACTGACTTCATTTGCACAAAATAAGCCATTCCATTCAGCTGCTGGATAGGTTAGTCAGCCAGTCACAGTTCCTACCCAGTAAACACCTGCAGTTTACTTTTGACAGAATTGTACTTCAGCTGGCTTATTTTAAATCCCACCTTCTTCCTCCTTGTGTTTGATACAGAATAGGGTGAGAAATCTTACAATTGCTAGCTCTCCTTCCATGTGTAGTTAGACCTGCACTTTAACACCTATGGTAGTCTCACCATGTCATTTCTTGTATTTCCCTCAGTGGCGCCTACAGGTCTAAAATATAGGTTAGATGATTTAACATTCAGATTATATCCAGAATGAACGGCTTAGACTTTGGAGTTAGATATGTCTTGGCTTGTATCACTTAGCTGTGTCATTTTCATGCAACCTCCTTAAACCTTCAGGATCTCAGTTCCTTCGGCTGTAAAACAGACGTCATTGTACTGTACAAAATTGAAGTAAAATTAAAAGACATAACTTATGTTAAAATACCTAGACCATTCCATTACATATGGCCAGTGAATGTGACTTCACTTCTCCATTCCTCCATTAGTTTCATTATCTCCATTACTTTATAGTCTAGAACAAAGCAGGTTTGAAATACCAGGGGGCACGCCTTCATTACCTTTTAATTTGCTAACAATTAGCCAAAATCCTTCAGCAACACGGTATCTAACATATAAGATGTTTAGTGGCATGCAGGATTTCCTAAGAGCAGGCTTGTATATCAGTCTTTATATCTTTCAGTTGACTTTCAGTATTAAAACAAATTCTGATTCTCTAATTCATTGAGCATGGACTTCAAGATACAAAAATCAGAATACAAGAGATCCTGGGCTGGGCATGGTGGCCCACTCCCCAATCCCAGCACTTTGAGAGGCAGAGGCGGGCGGATCACCTGAGGTCAGGAGTTTGAGACCAGCCTGGCCAACATGGTGAAACCCTGTCTCTACTAAAAATACAAAAATCAGCTGGGAATGGTGGCAGTGCCTGTAATCCCAGCTACTCAGGAGGCTGAGGCAGGAGAATCACTTGAACCCAGGAGGCGGAGGTTGCAGTGAGCTGAGATGGTGCCACTGTACTCTAGCCTGGGCAACAAGAGCAAAACCCTGTCTCAAAAAAGAAAAAAAGAAAAGAAGAATGACTAAATATCTGAGCCCCTGAGAGGATCCTGATAATGGCACACCTTAGTAACTTTCAGTCCTGAAGTAACTAAGGAAATAAATGGGGTTGCCCCTGTGCCTTAAATTTTCATACACTCATTACATGGCACTAACTTTATGGAGGTTGGCAGCCGACTGTTTTTAACTAAAGGTCACTGACGTTTAAATTCCTTAGTGTATGATAATGTGGTACTGTTTTGGATTTTTGGTATATTCTTTATATATCATTCTCCCACTGTAGTTTTCTATTTCAGAAGCTACTTACATTAAAATACTTACTTTACAACACCCAGAATACTAGGAAAGAATATGTCAATGTATAGGTAAGTATGGTTATACACAAACACACATATTTTGGGCTAGAGAATAACTAAAATTATTTAGCCTTGAAAATAATGCAAAACAGAAAATTATGCTATATTTAAAGATTTTAAATAATAAAGATTCTGCTTTCCTAAAGGTCTCTTATTTAAATATAAATAAATCCTATTTAAAGTCTTTTTATTGGAAGTATGTCCCAAGATTTAGCAAAATGTCTGTCATATAGTAACAATTGAAAAAACTTTACTAAAAAAAAATCAGATAAAATCTTGAATTTTATAAACAGATACCCTCTGCAAATAAGAATTATCTCAAGTTGCCAAGAAAGTAAGTGGCCGAACAGGTAATAAAGTTCACATCAATAAATCTGTAGTTTCTGCCAAACATTTTACAAAATATTATAATGATCCAGGTTATTATCATGACCCTATTCACAGGTAAAACAACTCAGAGAGAGAAATGAAGCCATCAGGATCCAGGTGCAACAACAAGGCAGTGGCATTTGAGAATTCTAGTGTTCAAACTAGGATATGTTTATTTCTGTCTTTTTAATTCTCATGCTCTTTTCTGCCTGAATGCTGTTGGGGGTTCCTGATGAAAAGTTATCAGGAAAGTATGTCGAAGTAAACCTGGCGCTGACTTGAAAGACCTGTGGCCTGTGCCTCCCACATTTCTCAGCAATTTTACATTATTTTTTCAGACAGCCACTACTAAATATTTTAAGAAGCACAGACAAAAAGCAAGGAAGAGCAATTTTACTGCAGCAGACGCCACTGACAATGTACTCTCCAGTTCAGTGAACCCTTTATAAAGGTTGCATTTTTTTCTTCCAATACAGCATATTTCAATAAAGTATAACCTCGTTGCACAGACAAAGCACTACACATTAGATAGAATCACAACCCGGCAGATAATTATTTTACATGTATCAATTTTAAGTCTCTTATCTTTACCCTCTGCTTCATCCAATATTATCATCCACAAATTTAGTAATAGGCTTAAGATCATTCAGTTGTAACTATAATGTTTCCTTATTTAGCACCCTTTTTGGTTTTGATAAATGGAGGGAAATTTTAATTTCCTTGTTTAATCATTAAAAAAAAGTTCTGAGAATTTAGATAATTTATTTGAAGAAACATAAATTTCTAAAATATGAAATGGCATAGTCTATTAAACACTCACCTAAACCAGACTTTTTTAATCGTTTTAAGTGCTGACTTGTTTGTTTTCCAGTGGGAGATTTTTGCCCATGTTTCATTTCTTTATCTGAACTGTCTGCTTCACCATTTTTAGATTCGGATCCTAAAAAAGGAAATAGTTATTATGTCATTATCTTCTCTAGCTGTCCTCGAAAAGAAAAATCTAAAATTGTTTGAGGAACTGTAGATATAATCTCCTTTTCTAAGAGTTAATACACTACCTTTGGCCACAATCTGATTCCCCTACTGGATATAAAAAGAGAAGCCCAATAAATCAATCAAACAGAACAAAAAGCAAGAACAGATGGCCTAATAGTGGAGTCAAAACTACATTCACTGATCTGATAGCTTTTAAAAGAAATAGAGTCAGGTCTTTTGTAAAATACACGAATAAGCTTGAACAATACTATGCCATTTTGAGACAATACAAGACAGAGACAGGAAGATGAAGAAGAAAGGAATCTTGAAGAGAGGGAGAGATTATACCTTTATAAATAACTTTATGTTGAAGTAGGAACAGAAAATACAAACGTTAATCTACAATAAATAGAATAGTACATAACTGATAAAGTGACAGAAGGTAAATTAGAAGAAAAGGTCAGGGCTGCACTGGGGTGAGAAGAATGCTGCCAGAACACAAAAACTAATAAAGGATTTCTGATTTTGCAGCACAGGACTGAAGAACAAATTCACACTCACAAAGAACTGCTTTTGATGGTATTATACATCAGCATGTGGTCCACCCTTAAAGTTCAACATTCAAACAAAAGCCAAAGCAACAAAAACAACAAAATTCACCTACACATTTTCTTACACCTACTGTCTTCATTTGCTGATGATGAGCAAGCTGGTACATTTTTCTTTTCTAAACTGGAAATAGTCTATATTTTTGAATCACTGAGTCAAAGGTATAAGAAAATTAAACCAAACCTTAAGTGGAAGTATTATTCAGTTTCAGAAAAAAATCATGACATCTCTCTCAGTGAGGAAGTCTCCTCCAGGAAGAAACTGGCCAAGCATATGGTATTTCAGCTCTTTACCTGAAGGCGAATCCGACTGCTCATCAGACACCTTTAATGGTGTCAAAACAACACGAGGAACAGTCTTGTTTACCATCATTGAGACTCCATTTCTTCTTTTCTGCTGCTGCCTCAAAGCCTACAAAACATAATCAAAAGATACGACATAAAAATATAGCCAAAATAATTGCTCATAATTGAATTAAATGACTCATTTGCCCATCATTAGACAGAACCTCTTAAGAGACTTAAATTCCACAGAGCCCTTAATTTCTCAGGATTCTTAATAGTTACCTTCATGTCATTTTCCCTTAAAAGCATAAAATCAGGCTTTGGCAAAGGGTATAAGCCTGAGACCATTTTCGGTATAATTCTAACAACAAAGCAGCACTTAATGGTTTCTTCTACCTTAGCACTGTGGCTTGAGAGTCCATGGAATTTGAAACTATGACTCCCAAGTCAAATGAATGTAAAATAAATGTTTCGAAACCAGGATAAAAATATATGTGTCTGCACTTCTCTTGCAGGTGCGTCCTCTCCAGCGCACCGCTCAGTCAATCAAGTTAACACTGAGTGTCATCAGTATGTACAGCATGTAAGGACTACAGTATTGATGCACTCACTCAGCCGTGGGGAGCACTGCACAAAATCACTGAACATGGCAGGAATCATTTATTTCTGTGAAGGGAATCAGTCCTAATCTTGGAAACCTTGCAGCACTTGGCTTCTGTCTGCTTGACTTTGGGCATTAACCTTCAGAACACGAACATGACAGGTTCTAGCAAATCCAGGAAAAAATGAAAATGAGAATAAATCTCTCCAAATGGGAGCACTTTGTGTTTCATAAATGAATCGACCACGGTGATAATAATGTAATAAAAGACATTTAAAAGTTTTGAAATACAGCTTATCTAGCTGATCACTTTATATAGAAAATTACCTGTAATAAAAAGGGTCTTAAGCACACGAAACTGAAAAGCCATTAAATTCACAGCCATAGGAATGCTAAAACTCCTCAAAAGGTTAAAAGGCTGGCTTCATACTGTCTCAATCCTTTTTAGTCCTAGTTTCTGTGTAATTTCTACCAATTTTATAACATCCCAGTTACTTGATTAATGTTCTTCGACTAAGAGTTGTCAGAATCTCCTGAAAGACTGCCTTGACTGTATTTTCCCTTGCTGTCATAAAACGATGTCCTTTTATTTGCAAAGGGTATTAGCCAATGTCCAACTTGTCAACCATAAGATTTAGCAACCAAATAATTACAGAAGTGAAAATTAAATACCATTTAAATGAGAGAAAGCATTTAAATTATGCATACAACTTATTCAGATAAGATTTAAAGCCTGATGAGAAAGTAAAAGCTTGGGAAATCTATTACAAATGATATGGTTGCTAATGATAACATAAGACATCTTTTCTTTGATTCTTACATTTACTAAGTTTTCATAAAGTACCCAGCTACTATACATGGGACAGGGGCAAAAAATACAAAGATTAATAAGAGGCCATCCTTCTCACCTTTAGCCTGCTGTCAATAATACATTTAATGAGGACATATGTGTTATAAAATATTTAAGACATTTACTCTTTCTTCAAGATGTATACATAATTGCACATAAATTTCGCACATAATTGAATCAATCTGTCTAGCACTGTACAAGGATTCAAAGTACTTTATATAAATTAACCTAACAATCCAATAATAAAACAGAACACAGCAACATAGCAATTTAAATTACAATTAAGTCCATATCTGCCCATTATGTAAGATTTCACAAAACAATTAAGCCTGCACAAAGAGTGATCAATTTTTAGGAGCCTTTATAGCATATATTTAAACTACTTCTCATGGAGAAAAAAATTCGGCATTTTAAAAATAGTGTGTGTGTGTGTGTGTGTGTGTGTGGTTAGAGAGTTTATTTTAGAAAATATTTAGGGAAAAAAAGATGAACTAACTGGAAGCTGGAATCATGAAGTCAAAGCTGGCATGTCTTTTTAGAGCATTTGTGGTAAATAATAATTAAAGCAACGAAAATTTTGACCTCAATTTCTAGAGCTGAGAGGACTCTGCTATAGAAAAATTAGTAATCAGACAGAAGAAAGCCATAATAAAAATAATGTAAGAATAAAAACCCGTAGCAATTTGTAATTTTAAAAAGACAAGGCAAGGATAAGGGAAGGTGACCAACACTGAGTCTGTTTGTATGATGTTTGGAATATGTGTTTCCTGATCAGACAACCTTACTGTTTCTCAGTACAATATTTTTAAAAGCCCTGACACACACTATGTGTGTAGGCAAACAAAACTAAATGCCTACTATATAAAAAGATTTTCTTTTTCCTTTTTTGTTTTGTTTTGTTTTGTTTTGTTTTGAGATGGAGTCTCGCTCTGATGCCCAGGCTGGAGTGCAGTGGTGCAATCTCAGCTCACTGCAACCTTCGCCTCCTAGGTTCAAGCAATCCTCCCACCTCATCCTCCCAAGTAGCAAAGATAACAGGTTTGCACCACCACCCCTGGCTAGTTTTTTGTTTGTTTGTTTTTAGTAGAGACAGGTTTCACTATGTTGGCCAGGCAAGTCTTGAACTCCTGACCTCAAGCAATCTCCCTGCCTCCCTCCCGAAGTACTGGGATTACAGAAGAATTTTACTGAATTTCAGAATTTTCTGAAAAACTGGCAGTGTGATGCAGTGGTTAAGGAGTTGTAGAGTCAGAGAAAGATTTAATTAACTAGCTGCTAGGTAAATGACTTGGGTCAATGTCCCTACAAAACAGAGGCACCAGCGCAGGCAAGATGCTTTAAACAAAAAATCTGCACAACAGTGGTTATCAGAGTTTACCTCACATAGTAAATACTCAACAAATGTCATTTCTGTTATTTATATAACTTACCCTTTCTGCAACCAACGCATTTTTGAGACCTTATTCAGCTGTACGATAGCATAAGTGCTGCTGATCCATAGTGGTGAACATAAGAGTAGTTTTAATTATTCCACATTTTAGTGAAGGATTGACAAAGAAATACATGAAATAATATAAGTGCTTCACTCACATACAAGTGCTAAGAAAATTATGCCAGAAAGAGGAAGTAGAGTAACTTGGGTGGGGAGAACCAATCTAGAGTGGGATGTCAGAAATGGCCTCTCTGGAGGCAACAAAGGAGGTGAGACATAAATGACAAGAAACTGGTTGTGTGAAAATTGTGGGGTCTCCAATAAGTAAAAAAAATAGTATCATATCCACTAGCAGGGATAACTTTTGATTACTGCAGAAATTAAAAATAAAAACAAAAACAAAAACAAAAAAACAGAGTAGATGGAAAAAAAGGAGTAAGGAGTTTAGAGAGAAAGCAAAGAACTCCAAAATGGTTGCCAAGGCTTTATAAAGATAGGAGGACTTATATTCAGGATGAAAAACATGAGGTCAAATACAAAGCTTCCCTTCTACCCTCCCCAGACCATGCCTATGTCTCAAATCAGGAATTTCACTGGGGAAGGGTTTCCTGGTTTTGTTATTCCTTTGTTTCCTCTTTCTTTTTCTCCTGAGTTCCCCAAGATTAGTATTGAGAATAGGAATGAAAGACTAGAGCAAAGTTGTCTTAACCAGTGTTATCACAGCCATGACATCATAACCTTTTGGGAGGCAGAGGGCCAACTGCTAAATTTTTATGGCCTGCATTAGTGGATACATAAGAGGCTTTTGCTGGGAGGCCTTTGAAACTACGCTCAACACTGATATAAACCACGCTTTCTCTAGCTGACCTCTGCACTTCCCCTCAGTGCAGGCTCTATGTACTGGGTTCCTCTCATCTAAGTAGGCAGCTTTCCTAGGCAAGGTCTTTACAAATTCCCCATGCTTGACTAGCTGTTCAGCACCTGCTCAGGATACAAGCACAGTCAGCATCCTTGTCCCACTGTACAATGTGTAGCCGAGCCATTATGGTCAGCCCTCTGATTTAACAAATCTCATAATCCTTCAAAATACAAGGTTTGGAACACACCCCCCCAAATCTTGAGTTATTTTTTATACATCTGTTGGGGGTTGTTCAATCGACCATCTGGTCTCCTCTTAGTCCTTTGCGGCTATGTCTAACACCTCTCTTCCAAACAGGGTTACTGGTATCATACTGTCTGCAGCTTTGAGCTTTTGCTGAAATTCTAAGAAAACAAGAAAATTCCTATTTTACATTATGCTACATATATAATAGAAATCATCTGCAAATTAACTTGTGATTATCTGTATTTGGGTATCTCATAGCCTGGATATTAAAAATTCATGGAATAGATTAAGAAAATAGGATTAAGAGGATCACTTTAGATCGTTATGGATGCTGTGTCCTATACAGGGGTACCCTTTAAAAGAGGAGATGTTATTTTTTGTTGTGACAACTTGGAAGGGGCAGCTTTTTCTATTACACATCAGAGTCTTAATTAGCTAGTGGTGGCCCTGTTGATTTGTCTATAATGTGATTTATTTTGACAGATATTACATAATCAGTCTATTTGAGTCTAGATTCATTTTAGGGGAGGATATAAATGAGACACCTCCAACTGTCTCAAGCCTTAGCTGTACTGAGGAATGCTAATGGACTATCTTGTAGAACAACTTTAAATCCTGTCCTTTCAAATCCAGAAAGAAGTAACATCAAAATCAAAATAAACAAGCAGATGGTGAGTGTAAATGCAGTCTACTATGAAGAAATGTACCTTCAAGCCAGTCACATGTATAATGTTCCACTGTCCAAACCACACAGAGTACAATTTCAATATTGATGGTATTATGAGAAGGAGTATAATTGGATTTACCAAGTTTAATGCTTCCAGGTATTATTTAATACGAAAGAAATTTACAAGCTTAACCCTGGAAATGAACGCACTTTTCAAAGGAAACACATACAACATAGCTAACCCAGTCTAGGAAAAGTAAAGATCATATCACACTCACATCAATTCAATTCTGGCTCTAAGTGCAAGGAAAGAAATCAAAAGATGCTGACTGTGCATGCTTTTCTCCAGTGACATATTGCAATACTTTCTTGCAAAAAGAGAGGAAAAAAAACCCTTTAAATAAACATTTGATTTTTCAGACAGAAAGCCTGTTAGATAGTTCTAAAAATATGGATTCGTTTTCATTCCTATCCTAATGGAAAAATAAAATAAAACTTCAAATCAGAGGCTTTTGTGTTAACTTGGAATTTTAAGCAAGTAATGCCTGCTTTATTTTAACAACGAAAAAACACAAGCAATAGAGCTTAAGAATGCACTGAATACAGTAACTCTTCCACTGAAAATCTGAAAACATCACATGCTGTGAATGCTAAAAGTTAAATGATTAGAAATACATATAGAAAACAGTGGGCTGTTTCAGGCACCAACAACTTGCACTGCCGCTAGTGTGATAAATGTCAATGCCCATGTTAGGAAACTATTATCATGCAATATAACCTTTGGAATTTCACAGTATTGGTCAAACATATAAAGCTAAAGCAAAATACCAAGAATAGATCTGCTTTGCAATATCAAAAAGAAAATGCATCTGCAACTTTATGAATAAACTCGACCACCCTAAATAAATAATGAAGGAAGTCAAATAAACCAACACAAACAATATAGAAAGGTTATGTTCACTACCATGTCACTTGCCGTAAGAGAACTCATCCTTCTTTAACCTTTCATTATCTTGTGGCTGTTTAAAATTTCTAAAATTTAATCTTCCTGAATTATAATTTAAAATGCAAAATCTAATCTTTTCACACTTTTTAGGATCATAACTAAAATACCCAGGCAGAAAGAAGGCAGGGAACAAGGTAATAATCAGCAATCTGCTGCTCTCCAGAGGCTTCTGAATATGCTTATGCAGAAAAAAAAAAGACAACTACTGAAATAACACTATATTATTCATGCAGTTATACCCAACATATGATGTTAACTAACATTTTGAGGATTAGAAAGTAAAAGGGACTCAAATATTTGGGAGCAATAAAAGTATTCTATGTCAATAGTCAAGGGACATTATAGCTTCCAGATTGTCCAGCTTACAGTTACACTGCAATCAACGGTGCTATGACATCAAAGAGCCCACTCTCTGTAGCAACGTGCTTTAGGCAGGGGTAGAAAGTGGGGGCCTTCAGACTTAAGAAAGTATGCCTGGCATATTTTGTAAGACAGTTTGTTTTAAATTATTATTATTTTTTTTTTTTTTGAGACAGAGTCTTGCTCTGCCGCCCAGGCTGGAGTGCAGTGGCCGGATCTCAGCTCACTGCAAGCTCCGCCTCCCGGGTTCACGCCATTCTCCTGTCTCAGCCTCCCCAGTAGCTGGGACTACAGGTGCCTGCCTCGTCGCCCGGCTAGTTTTTTGTATTTTTTTAGTAGAGATGGGGTTTCACCGTATTAGCCAGGACGGTCTCGATCTCCTGACCTCGTGATCCGCCCGTCTCGGCCTCCCAAAGTGCTGGGATTACAGGCTTGAGCCACCGCGCCCGGCCTAAATTATTTTTTTAACTCCACTTATGATTATAAAGCTATTTGGTTTTAGGAATTTGTTTAAATCTACTTCTTTCTAAGAGTCTACACTGGTTAATGTATAGACTACTAAAGTCCTACTGAATCACAACATATTTCTGATAAAATAATAATGACATATATTTGAGTGTGTGCTATCAATATGGGCTGGCACTGAAGATAAGCAGCCTCTATTCAGAAATGCTATTTTTAATAAGTATGCTGTATTGCTTTCCATATGCTATATAACAACTCAAGTATGTAGATTTTCTTGGATAGTATCAAAAATTCATCTATACTATTACATAGCATATGCTGAAAGGCAGCATTTGTGAAGAGGGCAGAATCTAAACTATGGTTCTGGATTCAAACGTCATCTCTAAGATTTACTTGCGGGGTGATCTTGGGCAAGTTACCTAACTTGGGTCTTAGTTTCTTCCTTTGAAAAATGGAGATATAAGTACACACTTCCAAGCAGTTTGCATGAGAATTAAATAATATATCCCATGTAAAATGGAGAGTACAGTGTCTAGAAACCATAACAGTTAATTATCAGCTAATGTAATTATTTTTAAGATCATTCTCCTGGCCCTAGGTTCATATGATTACGATTTGTGCATGTACACATACACGTGAAACATATATTCACAAACACAGATCACATGTATATGGAAATATATACATATATATGTATATAACACACTTACAAAGAATTCTGCATGGTCATAGCCATTCAGCTATCCAAAAGAAAAGAAAGCTGTAGATTTGCTGAGGTTGCTACAGTTTAAAATGCTGCATGTTCAGTCAATTTTTGCAATGCTGTCTTAAGAAATTCAGCAATTACATGGAATCTGGGCAAAATTCTGCAAGAACAGCTTTTCTTCTAAATATGTTTCCAATATAAATTTGATTATTAATCAAATATTAGCATATTTGCTATATATTGAGCCATATTCTCCTGGTTACTAATTTGCTATGGGTTATAAAACAGAAGTTTTAAGAAATGAATTAATAACTCTTTCAGAACATTAAGAAGCTTTCAGGACAGGATTCTTAAAGCTTAGACTCTAAGCAATCAGTGGCAGTTCCCATGAAAATACGCTCCACAAAAAACACAAAACAAAAAAAAATCACTTAAAATTGTGTAATGTTTTAGTAATTGAAAAAAATGTTCCAATAACACAAAACCAAAATGATGAAAGTACAAATTAATGATATAGAACAATACAGAAAGTTGTACCTTTATATTTCTATTCATATACAGGAAGATTTCATGGTGTGCACATTTTTCAAGTCACTGAACCTCACAAGTATGTTTCATTTATGATCCCATTTATGTTTCTTAAATGCCACAGCCACAAGTGTCCATTTTTGTATCTTTTCTTCTCTTCTGGTTAGTATTTTATTACCTGCATCTTATTTGCTGTCTGAATGAGTCGCCCAGGCTTTGCTACCTACATCCATTTTTTATTTCATCAATTAAAAAGGGATCTCAACACCGATTTCAGTTTTGTTCTCTGGCATCTAAAACATTTCATATGCAGTAAGTGGCAAGCTCTCCGAAGGGTACTTGACCTATGCAGGGTGAAATATACTGTTACTACCTTCAATATAATAACCAATGAATGGCAATGCTGCAGTGTCAATAATATGAAATAGGAAGGTAACATAATTCAGCATAAACATGCTAAGTTTCTTTCCTGTGTTTTCTTGTCTGAGGTACAGGAGAAGATAGGTAGAAATGTTCTAAGTCTAGAAGTTTGGATGTACATATTAAGAAGCTTTAGTGGTTGGTGGAACTTAAAAAACTCTATTTTAGAAAACATAATTTTTCTTTTCCTTGTGATAATATGTCACTAGACTGATACCTCTAATCCTGGATCTAGTAAAGGTCATCAATGGGTGGCTGAAGGGGGAGTTGTTATAGAAGGATCAAAATAGAATGTACAAGAGGAAAGCACTTAAGGAGAAACTATGAATTCAGGGCTAAATACGTGAACCTTCCATTTACTGACACTCTTTGTGTTATCATCATACGATGGCTCCATCTAACCATAACATCTCCTCCTTTTCTTCTCTGCACAATTTAGCATTTGCCAGTATGACAGCAGTCACTATTATTTCTATGAGCCACTCACTCTACCATGTGCTTTCATCCTATTACCTCAGTTAATTCTCAGATCAATCCCAGGAGCAAGATACTATTATTTTCCACATTTTCTATATAAGGAATTTAAGATTCAGAGAGGAGAAGTAGCTTGCCTAGAGACAGCAAGTGAGTAGCAAGAATTTAAACCAGGGTATGTCAGCACCCAGAGACCAACCTTGTAAATATCCCCTCCTTGCACCATCTCAGTGCAAGGCCACAAAGGCCCATACTGCCTCTGCGACAGCAGAATAATATGGCAACTTTAACTGCCATTCAGCACCAAACAACACTCATTAATGAATACTCCAGATATAAGTAAGCAACACTCACTATTTTTCTTATTTGTAACTTAATGTATCTCAGTAACAACAAATAAATTTCATTTATTTTTATACTATCAGATAAGCACAAAAAACATAGAGATGTTATTTTTTAAATATGCAATGCATTTATGAACCCAACAGATGTATTACTATAAATCACACATAGACACACAAAATCTTAATACAAATTTTTATATATTTTCAGTGGATGCATATTCCTCCTTCTATTTTACATTAAAATTTTCAGTCAAGTCTCTCCTAGTTTTTTCTTTTATCAAAGATTTAAATTATTGAACTGAATATCATGGATGGGGTTGAATTCAGGAAAATTCTGCTTTCTGATTCCTAGGTTCCTACTTACTTGATCAGCAAAATAACATTACCTTAAGTACATAGAACTGAAGGACAAAGAATAAATGGCAGCTATCTTACCTGTTTAAGAGCCTTTTTGGTGTGCTGCTGGAAGGAAGACACTAACTTGCTTTGCACTGCTGTGTTAGTAAGGCTTGAATCTCGAGTGGAAGATGCTTCATCAGTTACCTGCTTCGAACAAACTAGAAACAGAAAGAGATAATGATATTACTAATTTGAATTCCTTTTTTTATATTCACTGTAATTACACACTTGGAGCTTTTCTCCAATTGAAAATGGATACCTAAAATAAAGCAAAATAGCACAGCAAAAAGAAGGGTATCTAGATACGAAGAAACGGAATCATTTAATAACTGTGTGGCCACAGTTCCATTTAACCTTTTTAAGCCTTCCTGTCCTTACCCGCAAATTGATGATAATTTCTATGCCACTGAACTATTGTATGGACATAAAAAATAGACAATATCTGCCTCAGGAGTTCGGAGTCAGCAGGTACTATCTGAATTTGAATATGAAGATTGGGCAATGCATAGTATTCTGGGAAAAAAAATCTAAATTAATGCAATTGTTTTAAATCTACCCAGCCTCACAGGTATTACGATTCTTCTACTTAACAGCCTTACTAATAGAATCTGTGACCTATGGGACATGTTTATTTTCTCCTATGGGCTGAGTCATAAAGCATGGATAAGGAAAAAATAAATCTGAGATGCTTGTTACCAACTCAAGATAATTATTTTGAGGAAAATGGTGCTGTGACAGACATGTTGTCTATTCTATAGAAGACATTTTCTTCCAAAAGACTGCTTTTTAGGAGAATCAACATCTCACTGACTTGGGTGACCAAACAGAGCCCACAGGCAGTGTCTGCTCTCTGAAACCCATGTTCGAGCCAGAACTCTACCTTTAGTTCTCCTCAAACTGAGAGACTTCTGAGTCCTCATTTGACTCCTCCTCAAACTGAGAGACTTTAACACTGAAATGGTTTGAGTAGGAGCACAGATGCAGGCCCTTTTCTGTACACACTGGGGGAGAAGGAGTTTGGAAAATCAAAATGAGGAAGTACTATGATTAGCGACAGAATGGAGGCATATGTCAAAGGCAGGAGGCAAGAGGAAGTCAGAAGAAAATAACTTGAGAACATATTGTAAAAAAGCCCAAAACATGACTTTTTAAGGGCACCAGGGTTAATGCTAATTCAAGAAAACTTTTCAAGTGATGGCAACTTGAGAGGTTTCTGACCGGAGTTTTAAAAGAAGGTGAAGAAGTAAAAATTATTGTAGCAAAAAATGGGAAGCACAGGCATATGCACCTTGAGAACACTCAAGTGGCTTTTGATAGACTCAAACACACCTTGCCTAGAAATAATCATGCGGTCCGTGAGAGACAATTTTGGGGGAAAAAATCAAATTTTTTGTTAATACAGAAAGTAATCAGACAAATGAACAAATTTAGGAAAATAAAATAACTGTTAGTTATTAATGCAAGACACTTCCGGCATGTGATCTGATTTAATCCTTGCAGCTTTCTTGTAACACAATAAGGTACATATTTCTATATTCGAGAAAGAAAACTAGAGCTCAGAAAGGTGAAATAACTTGCCCATGGTCATAGAGCCAATGAAACTGCAGAGATAGGATTCAAGGCCAACCTAGTCTAGCTTCAGAATCCATGATTTTTCCACTTAAAATATTCAGTTTCAAAAGTCAAGATCTGATATAGAAAATATCATATCGAAAGAAGCATAATTTAGTTGCGTGATACTGAAACTAGAAGTTAACAAAGGCCGGGGGAAACAAGTCACTCAGCCCCCGACAAGGAAAAATTGAGAATTGTGAGTAAGTGATGGGTCTAGGAAATACTATGGTTGAAGTAGCAAAAAGATTTGCGGATGAATATAGTGAGAAAAGTCACTGAATTAAAGATCAGATGACTTTTTTTACTTAATATGATTTTTTTCCTTAAGACGGTCTAAATGTTCTAGTTAAGAAACAGTTTATTAAGTTGATCACATAAACTATGGTTCCTAGGCTTCTCTCCTTAAAATAATCACTAGAATAATTTGTAACACCTTGCCAAAGCTTATTATTTATCAAGAAATATTATAAATAATCATCAGTTTATAGTCTAAACACAAATTTATAGTATTTACTGATAACACAGGTAGTCTTTTCAATGTTCTGAAGTCTCTATGAAATGTGACCAACTGAGGAGGTGACAGAGAGATAGTAGATAGAATATATGATCCCAAATGAACAGATCTCATGTACGCCCAGCCAAATGTAAAGTGTGCATTAGCGAATATGTTTGATTACTTTCACATTCTTATAATGGCATTTACACCTAGAAAACTGGAAACCTACAGGTTAGTTCGTTTAAAGGAGAACTAAATGCAGTCCAAAGATATTAAGGAACTTAGGGAAAATATGAGAAAGCTTCTGCATACTGGGCATCTAAATATACTTCCAATTTGTTTAGAAAATGCTATTATTCCCATGTCTTTCAAGGTAAACTTCACTTCAGCAGGATTAAACAATAAATTCTGACCCAGTGTACATGTAACTGAAGCCTCGTATCCTTCTTATTTTCTGAATAAGAAAATAAGCAATATGCAATCATCTGTCCTTCCTGAGGGTAACTGTTATATAGCTCACCAGTTGCTCTATTTCTGACCTAGGAAACCATCAGACATTGGGATACCTATTTCAGTATCAGCATATACACTGTATAATTTTGGTTAAATTTATTATGGCACTATGTTGATAGTGATTGACATCTATTTATATATGTTGTAACCAAAAGAAAGATTCTATTCAATTTAGAGCCCAGGACTTCAGACGGAGGGCAGGACGACACTTGAAACTGCATTAAGGAATACCATGCAGTTTGTTCTAAAAATGATTCATTTTCCTTAACCCACTGCTTTATCTTACACTCCATTCTAGACCCAAGAAAAACATCAAGAATACCTGGGTGACGTAGTCAATCTTCTCCCTAATCCCTCTTACTGGAAGTTGTTCCTGACTTTATTTCTCCAGATCAAAGCATATTTCCCTAATTATTTACTTCCCTAATTATTTATTGACACAATAACTATAGAACCTTAAAGAAAAGCAAAATGTAACAGAAAAAAAATATGTGATTGTTCCTTTGGGTTGAATAATTTATTTTTAAGAAAAAAAAAATCAGGAAAGAAAAAATGGGTGGGACATATTTGCAATTCACCCATATGCTTCACTCAGTGTGCTCATATACATTTTTAAATTACTGACAAATATGGACCTTTTCTCATGGACATTTAAGTTCCTTTATTCATTAGTTTTCCATGCATATGACGTGAAAATATCTGAATCTAAAAACACTAATTCACTGAGTGCAGCTGGCCTGTGCAGGTTCATGCAGATTCATATTCTGACAAAATGCAAGGTTTTCACTTCTACTTATTCTTGCAGCTTTCTTAATAATAGATGTGATAAATAAATAATGAAGGATTCATTTTAAACAGTTGCCTGAATATTTATCTAACAGACTGACTTTGGCCTCTGAAATACAAGCCAAAGGAAAATTAATGTTAAAGAAAGGATCAGGGAAAATCCCTTGCATGTAAAATTACAACAGGAGCCAGGAAACTGAAGAATTAGGACAGATGTTTTATCCAATAAATATCAAACACTGACATGCAGTTTAGAAAGTGATATCTTCTTGGCATTGAGAACAGAACAGGAGCTATCTTTTCTAACTGTGTACTGGCATGATCACAAAACTAATGCCAGGACCTTATACCTTGAAATCCCACAATACAGCCTGTCCTTTTCAAATTGAAGATGAGGAAACAAAATGAGACTAGTTCTTCCTAGAATTTTTATCATTCCACATTTTTTAAAAGGTATAAAAATACTATTTCTGTCTACATTTTGCTTGCCTACCAAAAACAGGCAAGCCAAAAGGATAGTTAAAAGCTAATCTGCTGATTTTAAATTTGCCTCTCAATACCTCTACTCTTACTCCCCAAACCCTCCCTCAAAATACTTTATTTAGAAGACCTGGGAGCAAAAGGAGGTGGGAGATTATAGGTAACCATGAGACAGCCTTGAAGGCTAGAGAACTGGTAACTGCTCCAGTAAAACTGTGGGCTTCAGTGTCTCCAAGTTGTCTCTCTCTCCTTTTAATTTGCCATTCAACTTGAAAATACTATTGAACTAGAAAATGTAGATTAGAGTTCCTATTTTTAAAGCTGCATGCTAGGGAGGGGTTATGGCTGGTATTCCCTCCTAATATAAGTACTAATCCACTGACAGGTGTACAAGAGGACACCCACAATTGTAACTGTGACCTACAACCCAGGATATAAAGGAGCAATCAGAATGCAAACTTGATATGTCTCTCTTGTCTCACATCCTGCCTACCTCCCAATTCTCACCCTCTATAATCCAGCCAATCTGGAGAGTCTTCAGTGTCTTCTGAACACATCTACTTGCTGTGTTTGTTGTACTTGGTCTGATTGTCCCTTCTCCAAATATCCTTTCCCAGCACTCTGCCTGGCAAACTCATCTTGGCAGTCCAAATTCTAAACAGCTTCCCCCAAAGCTTCTCTGACTATCCCAGCTTCTGAGGTAGACTTGCTCCTCCCCTAGCCATGCTGTCTTGGAATTTAGTGTACGAATTTATGACAGTCCCTGCAATGCTGGTGCTGTCGTCTGCCTCAGCCACCACAGGCTCAGAAACTCAGGGACTTATATGCAAAGATGGGCACAGAACAGTCGATCTATTAGTGTTCACTGAATTTTTTAAAAATCAAATTTTAAAACACCAAATTCGAAAATTTTGTTTAAAGTATTTTTGAAGTTAACTTTCAACTATGATTTTTAAAAAGAATTCATGAAAGTGGAGGTCAGCAGAGCTCTTTTTTATGTAAAAGTATGTATAAAATGAATTGTTGTAAACTTGAAAATAGAAGCCTTCTTAAATTATTTTCCCAAATTATTGTATAGTCAATTAGGGATAATATGAAAGCCAAATGACAGAATGTCCTATGAAAGACAGTAGGAAGTTGCACGACCTGCCACTAATTATAGATAGATTTCTCTTTGCCATCTTTACTCATTGCCATCTTTACTCATTGCCTTATTTAACGAGTAAAGTCACAGTTTTGTGCTTTTGCATGGGGAAATAAAAATAAAATTTAAAGTCAAAATTAGAAATCACAATGCTTACATAAAATGGCAGAAGCTGTGTTGCCACAACACAGACCAGGATCTGTACATTATATAGTCGCTGCAAAATAGATATTGTGTACTATTAATTGCTCTCTGTCCCACTGAGCCACCCAATAAGTAACAAGCTATCTGAGGAAACTGGTGCTCAAAGACCTAATAAAGACAAGGAGGGGAGCAGTCTTTTACTAATTTCATTTCTGTAAGTTCTCTTTCCAAACACTCCCTTTCATTCTTATGAATAATCAGACTAGATGTTCTCAAATCACAACAGTTTTCTGTATGAATGATCTTGACATACACTATAGGCTTAAAAAAAGTTATATGAATAAAAAATGTAACTCAAAGGATACATAGTATATTAGGAATAACACTGTGGTACACTGTTAGAAGTCAATAAAATCTGAACAGAGGGCTGGGTCTTAGAGGAAGTTTACTGGTTTATTGATTAATCATTCATTCAATTGCACAACTTTTATTGAGTACTTTCCCTCATGCCAATCACGGTATACGATGCTGGGGGAAAAACAGTAAAAAAGATCCAATACCTGAGTTGGAGGCCGTAAGAATTTTTAAAAACTGTTTTCAATGAACAATAGACCATTAATTCTACCTGAGGAAAACTACCGATGAAAACTAAACAATAACAAATTTGTTTTGAAAGATCAACAAGCAGACAATTCAGAAATATCCTCAAATGGCAAATAATAACAAAAGTTTATGCTTGGGTTATACTTCGTTTTATGTACAGTATTTACATCTGAAATTGCGTAAATCATATATTTTGGATATATACAGCCAGAAAATACATGCTACAAATTGTTAAAAAGACTTGAACAGGGAAAACTATCTGACTCCAATTAAATCATTCCTGAACTCCATTTTTAAAATCCTTTTTGCATTCAGCCTACACAGAATTGCCTTTTCTAAAAACACGTGTTTCAATATAGGTATAGGTATTTGGGTTTAAGCAAATTTCCTTGTTACATTAAAAGAAAATCCAAAGGATATAAGTCGCCAAGAAAAGTCAGTAATTAAATAGATTAATAAATTGCTAGTAATACTAGCAATAAAATAATGGGAACAGCAACTTTTTCCTAAGACCCTTTCAGAGGACAAGGAGTCTAAAAATTATAAGCACTGTGGCTAACACGGTGAAACCCCGTCTCTACTAAAAAATACAAAAATCTAGCCGGGCGAGGTGGCGGGCGCCTGTAGTCCCAGCTACTCGGGAGGCTGAGGCAGGAGAATGGCGTAAACCCGGGAGGCGGAGCTTGCAGTGAGCTGAGATCCGGCCACTGCACTCCAGCCTGGGCGACAGAGCGAAACTCCGTCTCAAAAAAAAAACAAAAAAAAACAAAAAAAACCAAAATTATAAGCACTGATGCTCTCGATAATACTTAGTACAATATCTTCTATAATGAAACATACCTAATATAACTGGAATGATTACTATATAACCTACTTCATTAGCCCAATGAAGCCCCTTCTTATTCAGAAGAGATTTTCAGAAAAAAAGAGCAAAATAAACCAAGAGGAATGTTGAATCAGATAATAATTATACCAACCATATGCATCAGTGAGAACATGCTGCTGCAAAATGTCATCATGCCAGAGACCTTAGTGATTTGGGTGGCTGATATCATATGGTGCAAATGCCATTCACCTGCCACAGAAATGGATATGCCACCATCTCATTACAATGGCTACAAATGGTTCACAAACATTTTGATTAGAACACCGAAGCTCCAAAGGTAACTAGGAAGACCACTGTATACACTAAAGGTGTAGCTATAAGAATCTCTCCTACAAGCCGTACTCAATTTACCAGCCAGGCCAATTTAGTTATACTGTTATCTCTGGATATTCATAAAAATATCTCCTTAAACACAGAAGACAGAAAACTCAAACCAAAAAATAAATACATTTAGTAGGAAAAGCATATATTGTAGTTACCAGTCTTTAGCCACCTAACCTCCTCCTACCATAGAACCAACAAGGATTTCGCTCACAGGGTAATGGAGATTAATAATACTATATGCTGTTTGTGTGGGAAAAATAACATCAGAGGCTATTTATTTTATACTGGTATAACCCCTGTGATCTTCCACACTGCATCAGGTTTCTGAAACATCTGCACAGAAATAAAGCAATCAGCCTAGAAAATGAGAAACAGAAAAAAGTGGACAGGAAGGAGATCAGCAAAAGGTTGGTACAGGTCAAGGTTAAGTGTTTCATTCATGGGCATCACTACTAATTACTTCATACTTTACTATATAAACTATGAACTCCAATGTACGATAAAGGGGAATCAGGTTAGCTATCCAGAAGGCAGTTTGAGAAATGGCTATACAATGTAACTGTAAAGAAAAGTGAGAGTGAATTATCTGGCATCAATGAAAAAGTACTTTTTCTAAACTACATGAGTGTTTTGTTCATATGTACAGTCACAGATTATAGAAATCAAACAGAATATTGGCTAGTTAAGATGGATACTTGAGGGAATACCTTCAATTCTGTTTTTATTTGAGAAGGAGTTTGTTGTTTTATTATGAGATCATATTCTGTTCTCGATCTGTATATTATGAAATATTTCTCTCACAATTCAAGAAGAGAGGTGAAAGTATGCTTAAATGGGTCACTTTGTCGCACTTAAAAAGAAAACTTTTTCCTACATGACTCCGGACTGTTAAAACTGACCAAAATCCATTTAGACAAGAATGAAGTTCACAGTTCAAGAGGAAATACGTAAGAAAAAGAGGTCTCTAAAAGATAAAAGAAACGAAAAGTATCTGTAAATAATGTTTGAAAGAGTTGGGATAAGTCGTTTAGAGCAGTTAAGATGAAGGGGTGACCATCTGTTGTTTATCATCAGAGCACAGAAAAAATAAAAAAGAAGGAAATTAGCTTAATTAAAAGCATAAAAGATTTCAACATAAAGAAAAAATCCTTCTCTATAAAAGTTATCAAGAACACAGGGAGAAGTATAAAGGTGACTGTGTGATTTCTATCCTCCTGATCATATACTAGTAGAACATTGTCTACTTCAATTGACTGGTTTAAGAAAAACACTGGTAGGAGAGAGGAACCAGAGCTTTAGGATCTTTTGAAGTTCCTCATGCTTCTTGTGAACTGTATAATCTGGGGGCTGGTATAAAAGAAAGGAGAAGGAGAAAGAGTGGGCAGTGGAAGTTCTATATCCTGCCAGTGGTCATTTCTGACTCTGAAGATTATTCGCTTTCCTCTGTGTTTTCTTCAATGTGTAACTAAAACAACATAATTTTCACATACTTAAGTTTCTCTAGGCCACCAATGTAGGGCAGGTGTCTCCATGAGCTAACAAAGCTGTTGCCTAAAATGCAGAGCTGTTGAATGAAAGACAAATTAGCTTAACCCCCCAAAATTAGGGGAACTGGTTCAGGCATAGAAGGAATATCCTTCCTGTCACCTGCGAGATTCTTAGGAATGGCTGCTAGGTAGTTGGTCACGCTGTGTTGCCTTTCTCCACGATCATGTAGAAGCCTGTTGATACTCTCCTACCCCGACCCTCCTGAACACAAAGATGCAGACACACACCATCCAATGTAAAACTACACTGGAGCATTCACAGGCAAGTTACTGTAAAACCTCCAGCAAAACAAGACCAGGAATACCAACTGACACTGGGTAGGTGAGCAACATCTTCCAAAGTTACTCAGAACACTCCCTTCACAATTCCACTTTCACCCTCATTTTCCTTTTTTGTAGCCTTGTATAAAACTGCTTCATGAGCTGTCAGTGTGACTACTCCCCAGGGTGTCTGGACCTTTTTAATGTATGCCCCAATTTCTCCATTAAGCTTCTCATCTGCATGTAACTGATGTCTCAATTGAGATTATATTCACACTTCAGGCCTCCTTAACACACTTTTCACTTTTGATAAAACACCCCTCAAACTGTAGCCTCTGAGCCAATGAAAACAAAAAGTGAGCTGAGTAACGTTTCATTAAGTTAACACAACTCTGCCAAGAATCACACAATCAGAAACCCACTTATAAAACTGGCTATAAAGAATAATGAAAAAGGACTCCATAAAATTCTTCAAATGTTGGAATCATTATTTGCCCTGGGATTTAAGGTCTAAAACATAAGATTCTTCCCTCCCGCCCCCCCAACAGAGACTTTTAAAATACGAATTCTGTTGCTAGAGTGCTGCTTCCTCCCTGAAAGTCATTAGGGTTAAGAGCAAGCAGAACCTTTTTTGATCTCTGTGAATGAAATGTGTACAATCTCTAGTTTCCTCATTTAAAAAGAAATATATAGGATGGTTACTGTTGATTTTAAGCGTGAACTATATTAGGGCCACAAAAAGAGAAACTCAATTTTTCTTAATAATAATTTATAGATAGAGGATGAAGAGGGTGAAGACTGTCTATTGATGGTATCATTTCACATAAAATATGTATGAGTTCTGCAGACCAGCAACACATTGTGAGTCAACTTAATATGTGTTAGGAAACTCATAATATATCAATGTATTATGCTCAGAAAACAACTCAGACACAAACATACCCATAAATCTCTGACTAAAATAGACCCTAAAATTTGTAATATTTTATTTGGGTGACACAGATTTATACTTATACAGGCATAAATGGTCATGGGTTGTCAACACAGATATATCAAGTAATTCACCTAAATCACTCTTTGATCTCTAAAGCTTAGCTTTTAAAATGTCAACAGTTTACATTCTCAAGTCTAATTCTTATTAATTTGAGAACCTATTCAGAAGTCAAAGAAACACATAAACATAGTTCTGTGTCTTGTAAATTCCACAATTAATAATATACCACTTTTCCTACATTGTAAAATTTTGCAACAAAACCTTGTAACAAAGTACCTTGGCAACACATCTCCCATTTTAAAAGAATGTTTCCCTGCCCAGTTGATTCCAAGAAGAGGACTAAAGTATTACAATCATTATCTTAATTCTGCCTAAGGACGCAAGTGTTAATGACTGGAATCGAACTGCTAACATTTCTTTCTTATCAGTTTTTACAAAATACTTTCTTCTCAACTACTTCTCTGTTTATCCCCTAAATGGTACAGCAAGTGCCAATAAATAGTTGTCAATCTGATATAACACTATGGTAACAGAGGCTTATTCTTTCAACGCATCAAGGGTATGTTACAAATTGATGGTTAATATTCTCCTCATTACTCCCAGTCTTTCATCCCAAAGGATGAATATAAGAAGGAAAGATGAACAAAATAGCAAAACAGATGATGTAGTCATCCCTCACTCCCTTTCTCCCTCCTTCCCTACTTTTCCCTCCCACACCCCTCTCTCTTGCTCCCTCACACACACATCTACTCATATACCCAACCTCCTCTCTCTGATCACATTTTCAAAGTTTATTTGTACAGCTGTAGGGAAGTGTGGAAAGTAGATCCATTCTAACTTTTGGTTCAAATATATATTAGAAACAGAGTAAGCAAGGAAATCACCTAAAGCAGAGTTTCCTGACATTTATTACTGAATTGCAAGAAATCAAGAAATCATGTGGTATGCCACTACTTCATTGGGATAAGCCAGGGATTCCTCTTTGTCAATGTCTTAAGTTTAGGTTCATAATAGATGTAATCTAATGTTAGAAAGACAAACTGTACCAGTGATGACTGGCTAGTAAGTGTTCCCTGTGGTTCCAGGCAAGGTATTAGAGTAAGGAGAGTCTGACCTTTGGTGTCACACCTGGGCTTGCAATTTGGATGGCACATTTAACCTAAGTTTGTTCCCTCACAGGTAAAAATAAAAGGACTCAATACATTTTCAATATCTAGGTTTGAAAATGTGTCCTGAGGCTAGATTAATAAGCTATATCCAGAGGTACAGGGTACTTACATGGAGATGCAATTGTGGTTTGCAATAAGATGCAAAAGTGAGCAAGTCAAGGAATACTTAAGGAAATAAGCTATTTACTATTCTTTCAGTGATTTCCCAAAGCTATTTCCTGAATGCAACTTCAAAGAAGAGGTCAGGAAATCTAATTTTTGTCACATTAGCTGGAAATGTTTGGGTATGTGTTATTTGGTGAAGCGCCTATTCACATTTTACATGAGGGAAGTTTGCTTATCCCTGCTTTGGTTTCACTATTGGCCGAGTGCTCTCATGCTGTCACCCTTTCTCAGCTACTAAACTCCCATGGTTTCCTCTGGAATTTAGGATTAGTCATTATCAAAATCTCCTACAGCCTCCATATTTTCTCTGAAAACTCCCTTTACTTCTTAATATATAAAATCTGGCTGTCTTCCCAGCCAGGACACTGGCTCCTCTGGAATGCTCTCAGGTGGTAGCCTTTTTCTTTTCTACACCTCTTATACCACTGGGCCTAGAAATAGAATAAGTGACCTATATTCCCCTCACTGTTCCCTCCAAAACATTCTCCCTCCCTGGTTCCTATGATGCCCCCAGCATTGTATCTCATGTCATCAGACTATATTACTAACTATTCAACCTACTGTACTTATCTGCCAACTCTTGGTTATTTTTCATTTTTTGAGTATGTTAGCTGCTAATATGACATCCTGTCAATGTTAGTTCTACTATAATTGTCTGTTTCAATATCCATGCTGATGATTCTCTAATATCTTATGCAAGGGTCACCACCAGCCTTTAAAACATCTTTGTGCAAAAAGGAAAAGGCAATCTTTTTTCCGGGTGCACCCAGTTCCATCCCACAGCACTAGGCTGGGCAAATGGAGGGGTGCTGAATTTCAACACTGATGCCACCTCACCCAGGCAACTCTTGAGTGCACACATGGCCTAAGCACTCTTGATAGCCTGAAACCTAGCCCCCTTCTTTCTTATCATCTCAGAAAATACATCCCATAATAGTATCCTAAATTCAATCCATGCATTCCACTCTCACATCACTTACACTTCCAACTCATTTCCTTTAGCACACCAAATCAAACAACCTTTTCACACCAATGAGACTTCCTTCTTCACACTATCCTTCACTCACCTCCACATCGGCTTAAATTCTATGGACGGCCGGGCGTGGTGGCTCAAGCCTGTAATCCCAGCACTTTGGGAGGCCGAGATGGGTGGATCATGAGGTCAGGAGATTGAGACCATCCTGACTAACGCGGTGAAACACAAAAAAGTAGCCGGGCGAGGTGGCAGGCACCTGTAGCCCCAGCTACTCAGGAGGCTGAGGCAGGAAAATGGCGTAAACCCGGGAGGCGGAGCTTGCAGTGAGCTGAGATCTGGCCACTGCACTCCAGCCTGGGCGACAAAGCGAGACTCCATCTCAAAAAAA
The DNA here is from genome assembly GCF_007565055.1 of Rhinopithecus roxellana. Taxonomy (NCBI): domain Eukaryota; kingdom Metazoa; phylum Chordata; class Mammalia; order Primates; family Cercopithecidae; genus Rhinopithecus; species Rhinopithecus roxellana. The sequence continues at coordinate 80,292,303 of NC_044569.1, read as the reverse complement.
AAAAAAAAAGAAAGAAATTCTGTGGACATTTGCCTTCATTACTCCACTTCATATACCCTTAACTCCTTTCTTCCTTTCTTGCTTCATCATTCACATTTGGCAAAACCCCAGCGTCAGTCACTATACACCTCCTCTATGCTTGCAGAGTGGTCCTAAACATGACTGGAGAAAAATAGACAACCATGTAGGTTGGTCTCCTAGTAAATTCAGGATGAATAACCTTAAGAACGTCCTTAATGCTGTCAGACTCTCTCAGACAAATATTTTGTATCTTCTCCTTAAGTCTACAAAACTACCTCCCCTATTCTCACCCTTAACTGATGGACTTGTTTTCTATTTTGCTGAGAAAAATAACACACACAGAAGCAAACTTCTACGAGCCCCTTCCACATGTACTCGCCTACCTTCATTTCTACTGAAATACCCTCGCTTTTCCTACTGCCTCCTTTGGAGCACTTGTCTACATCTCTTGCTAAGACCAATCTTTCCATTTGCTGAATAGGTCCCATTCTCCATCATCTAACCAAGGCATGACAACAGAACACCCCTGCCACATTATCAATTTTCCTCAACTGAAATGTTCTCATTAGTGAATAATTTTCTAATAATCATTTCCCATTTTTTAAACTGTCTCTTGATTCTTTCCTTTCCAGTCATTTTCCCATTCCGTTCCTTCCCTTGACCTCAAAATTCCTTGAAAGAATTGTCTACACTTGTGGTCTCTAATGTCTCTCCTCCCATTCTCTTGAACCCACTTTATTCAAGCTATGGTCTTACGATTCCACAAAAATTACCATTGCGAAGTTCATCAATACCCTCATAAAGGTAAATCCAGTGGTAATTTCCTAATCTTCATCATGAATTCACATTATCAAAAGCATTGACACATTTCAGTAGCTTCACCCTCAGAAATACTTTCTTCATCTGGTTTCCAGGACAGAAAATCTTACCGTGTCCATTTACCTTCAGTCTCACTGTTTTCTACACTCTCTCCAAGCTCTTAAAATTCAAGTGCCCCTGAGCTCAGTCTTTGGGCCTTTTTTTCTTTTCTATTTACCTTCAGTTCCTTGGTAATGTCATCCAGTTTCCCATCTTTAACTACCATCTATAAACTGGCCACTTCCAAATCAGTATCTCCAACAAGGATCTTTCCCATAAATTTCAGACAGATAAAATCAGTTACTTAAGACATCCACCTAGATATTGAAAAATAATCTCATGTCCAGAACTGAGCTCCTGATCAACAACACCCCTGCCCTTAACTGGTTCCCTTGAAGATTCTTCCATCTAAAGTAAGGATAATGCTATTGTTCAACCTGCTCACATACTCAAACTCTGGAGTCATCCCCAAGTCCTTTCTCTATCTCACACTCACATTTATCTGTCAGCAGCTTCTGTCGGATCTACCAGAATCCAATCACTTTTCATCTCATCCACTGCTACTACCTGCCTTCATATCAACAACAACTGTCCTCTAGATTATGACAATAGCTTTCTAATGGGTGTCCCTGTTTTTATCCTTGTTCTCGTATCTTTTTCATAGTTAGTGATCCTGCTAAAACCTACATGTGGCCATTGCCTTTCCAGCTCAAAACTCAACAACGGCTTAATTTCTCACTCAAAACAAAAGCCAGCATCAAGGCACCATATAACTTGGCCCCCATAACTTCCCTGGCTTTGTTTCTCACCACACTCTCCCTTGTTCATTTTGGCCTCACAGCCATACCAGCCTCTTGCTATCTCTGGAATATTTCAGACAGTCTCCCACCTCAATGCCTTTGTAATTGCTGTTCCCTCTACCTGGAGTTCTCTTCCCTGAACGCCTGTTCTCTCATGCTCCTTAGGTCTTTTCTAAATGTAACCCTCTCCCCTACTCCCCCACTCCCTTATTTATTTTGCCCTATATCACTTGCCACCACTGAATAAGCTATATACATTTTAGATATTTATTTTGCTTATTTTCTCTCTCTCAAAGAAAATAAGCTTCATGAGAGATTTGCTTTTGTTTTTCACCACTGTAACTGCAATGTCAAGAATAGTACTTGGCACGTGAAAGAAGCTCAGTATATATGTTGAGAAAGCACACGAGCACTCACCCAGGCAAGAGTGCCACACTAGGAGCAACTGCAATAAGATTCTCCTTCCCCCTCCTGAAAGCGAAAAGTATGCCCCACTCACCTCCCCTTTTTGAAAGCCAGAAATTACTGTGATTCTCTGCCTTTTCCCCTCTCTAATCACAAGGACCAGCCAGGGTTCACACCATTACCACAACAATTGGGAGGATGGTCAAAAAGCCTGGGAATAGGGACAACAAGTCAGACAAAAGTAAAACATCCATAAAGCAGTCTGCAGCCATTCTTGTAATTTCCTTAGGACAATAAGCTGTGTTTTTCCTATATTAAATTCACAAGCTTTGCTACAGATCAGAAAGGAACTGAAGCAGTATCAGTCTTACAGGGTCTATCAGTACACAAGTTTAAATGGCAAGGGCACTCAGTGAGCATGCAGAGGACAAACAAAGGGACTCCATGGCCATTAATAAAATGAATGACTTTGGGTTATTACTGAAATACAATATTTCTGCAAACATCCTTTAAGGTTTGTTTGTTTAAAGGTAATTTACTGATTCCTATGAGTCTACGGACAGAGAATTTAATTACACAGTTTTCTCTCAAATCATGACTGGGTCCTTTTGTGGAACCAGTGGGTACAGTAGAAGAAAGCACTGCAGCTATTATGGGACAAAGATTTGCCAAAATTGCAGTGCAGAATTATGTACACCAAAAGAATCACAATATAATTGTCTTGAAGAAGACAAAAATAAGTTCACATGTAAAATTCAGAGGATAAAATCCAGAGGTGGAAAATGCCCCCCTTAAAATTCTGGAAGGGTCACTCGCTTCTCAAAAGTGTCTAACAAGAAAATATCTTATTTGGCCCTCTTTTCACCGTGAGGAATGGTAACACTGAGCTTCATTTGCAAAAGACAAACCAAGGAACAAAGCTGTTATAAAACTACTTGTGATTACAGGAAAAAATCAGCACAATCAGAAATAAAACACTAGCATTCTCAATCCTCCCTTAAGAATGAAACCACTAGACACCCCCAGTAACCCTCTCACTTTGCAGGAGAAATATACGGATACTTAAAGAAGTATTTAAGAAAATTATTCAGAGAAATATGTACTGTTAAAAAACAACAAAAGCAAAGAACTATATACTTCTTTTAGATGCTATCCTTTTTGAATCAAAACACCTTGATAAATCTCAGGGGTAAAAATTTGGAAGAAAACTATTGATAATGGTGGGCAATTCAATTAATGAATCATTGGCATTCTATATATTTTTTAAGAGAACAAGGGATTATATTTTGGAATTCATCACACTTACCTCCATTTTCTTCTCCACGGGCATTTGCCTCGGCCATATCTGTACCATCCAATTCAGATTCACAGACTAAATCCAACGTGCCATCTGCTGGGCATGACGACTCCTCTTTCTATATTATTTTGAAAAGTGATGATTTATGGAGAAGATGTATTAGCAACTAAAAACATTCAAAATACTTGCAGAATCCTAAAGTATGATCAGTTATTTGTGAGTTAACATTTCAATACTGATTTACCTTTTAATGTAAAATCATTCTTGGGTTAAAAAAAAAAATGGATAAAGCCCATTGCTACTGTTGATTTTTTTTTGGATAAACTTTTAAAATCTATACCCAAAAAAAGTTTCCTTTTGACATATGTTGTTTCCATTTTTTTTTCAATTCTACATTTTTCCTCATGTAAAGAAATGGCTTACCAACTCAGAATTTTAATCAGTTACTTAAATACCCAACTTGCTACAAAGAGCAATGGAAAAATTACAAGTCTTTCTGATTAACTAACCTGTGTTATTTTCTGAAACACACACAGTGGACCACAGCCTGATGCTTAGCAGCTAAAGAAGAATCCCTGCTTTGTTGTCTAGGTATAACTTTTGACATAAAAAAAAAAAAAACCCTTATATGTAGTTAATGAACTTTAAATATACTCCATGACTTATTAAGGCAGAAACTTCTTTCTAATTTCTAAGAAATAGCACAATGAATTTACTTATTCCAAGTTACACAACCATTTGTAGACTATAAGCTTTTGTCTTCTGGAATTTTGCATTTCAGGTGGCGTTTCCACTAGATAAAAATGGGAATGCCTTTAAAAAATTATACTAAAATAATTAAGACTCAGTTATCTGAAGCTTTTATTTCTCTCTTCTTCTCATACAAGTGTGCATTAGTAAAACTTCCTTGAGATCCCCATTTAAAATTGAGTATTAGATTTAATTCAATGTTTTCAAGCAAAATGAATAAATGTCTTATTTTTATAAATGACAAGGGTATACAGGTGTGAAGCCTGTGTATCAATTGACGGTCATTAAGTCAAAGAGTCCATGGTAACTCTGATCATCTTAAACTCCTGGCCAATGACCCATGACACTCCTCCCCATAAATTTTAAGGAATCAAGAATTTTAAGGAAGCCACAACTATTCTCCATTACCATATGTCATGGAGTGAAACCACAGATATGTTTTACTTAAAGAAAAATGTCATTGTTTATTCTTAATATGAAATCATTTTTAAGACATCTGTAAACATTTAAAGGCATAGGAGTCATTCTTCTACTCTTCATCCAAATCTAATTTTGTTTACCTTCACATGTCTGAAAAAATGCATGATACATAGTAATAACAATATGCAGAACAATGCAACTTACTTTGAGAGCATACAGGCCTGACTTTCCAGGGATTTTGAAGAATGTTCCATCCCCTATTCGAGTGTTAGTGTGAAGCATTGCATTCAGACAGGCTAATGGAGAGGTTCCACTAGAAAATAAAAGTGTGCAAAAATGAAGCAGTTTGAGGTACAGCTTCTATTGCAAAACTGTTCTCTGAGTCTCTCTCTCTCTCAAAAAAAAAAAAAAAAAAAAAAAAAGGCCTTTTTGCATGCCTTTTAAAAATACCCTCCCAACCCTGAAAACATCTACATTACAATAAAGGGCCAGTCCAGTTTTACCAAAGTTAATCAGATGCATGTGTCTTATAAGGCTTCAGGCAAAAGTCTCTTGAATTGAAATTATGTTTTTATTCATAGAGTAACCAATACTATATTTTACAAACACCAAAGCCCAAATACTTACGTGGTGTTATTTTACAAATAACACCATGAAGCCTTAGCTTTTAAATATTACAGACAACTTGATGGTTGCACTTGAATGATCAAAAAAAAAAAAAAAAAAAAAAAAAAACCCACCAAGTTCAAGAGCAGTTCCACCCCATAGGTTTAAAAGCAACAAAAGAATAATAAACCAGGGAAGAACTGATTTGAAATTATAAGTATTTAAGTTACTCACAGGACTGCATTTCTCACGTGGCAAAATAAGAATGTACATATGTGTTTATATCTCTGATACAGTCTCTACAATCCTTTTCTCAGTTAGATATGTCAAAGAAATATGTGTTGGGAAATTCTGTCCAGCTAACAGAATTCTGTAGTAAACATGCAAGTGATTGAAATATAGGATCACTTTTTAAAGAAATCAAACAGCATTAAACTAACAACTTAAAATATCAAAGGACATATGTATAAACATTATTAGAATGAGTTCATATACTTGAATGATGCTTATAAAATATAAAGTATATATATATTTCCTGGGGTAGAATTCAGAACAAATTTTGTGTTTTAACTGCAAACTAATTATTTAGAAGCTAGAATTTAGAGCTACAATTATTGCCTTTTAAAATTATACACTCATATATATTTTACTTCCTAAAATGCCAAAATATCAATATCTGGTCAAACCAATTTTAGCTAAAATCCCTACCCCCTCTACCCTCACATGCTTCTGAGGAATTATGGGTATTTAATCCATATTCTGAGACAATACAGCCTTTAGGATATGAAGCTTTCAAACTTTGAATTAATAAGTTCCGAACTCTAACTTTAAATTTTGAGGGTAAAAACATAATATGTGCTCCTAATTTAAAGTTTTCTGAAGACCAAGACTATCAAATCTCTTACTTATATGAAAACTCACCAGTAAAATGCAAAAGTCAAATATACCAAATTGCCAGAACACACTTAATAGCAAGGCAGCATACATATGCATCATGGTCATAAGGATTTTTAAGTATTATCATCCTACAAAGACAATTATTTTAGGAAGCAGCTTCTCTTTGCCAACATATAAATATGACTCCATTGAATTTGACAGGAAACAAGAATCAATATAAATTTGGTCACAGAACAATGCAGTTGTAACATTAAAGTACACATGGAAATAATGTTGTGTTTAGGTAATATCTTTCCTCATGAAGCTCCTTACAAGTCTGCAGACCTCATTTCATTATTTTCTCTCACAAAAGATTTTTCTCATATTGAGAGTGGGCCCAGGCATACCTATAAAGTAAAATATATTCATCTCCCCAGAAATGTCTTTCCATGAATCAATTCCAAATAAATCACGCAATACATGTTATACTGAACACTGCAAATACATATTTTTACATTATACTCTTCAGACAAAAGCATAGACAATTTGAAGCTAAGAATGATTATGCCAGATTTTTGGAGTTTTAATTTAGTGGAACTGTCAGAAATACAGACTTTCCGTAGGGACTTGGCAAGATGATGTTAACACGGCAAGTAAAACAGAATCCAATACATAAAAATGACACAATGTAGAATTTTAAAATATAACTTATTAAAACTGTTCACCTAATATGAAACCTCACAATGCTGTTTCTTCTCTTTATTCCTAAGGCCCTAATGCACATGATTGCAAGAACTCAGATTCAGCACGTTAAATAATAATACAGATTTAAAGGCAACGATTAAGTACAAAACAAATGTAACATGACTATAATTTACATTTCCTTTTTTAAGGTATAGCAAGCTAAAGATAATTGTAGAAGATAAATTGGCTATTAAATAGCAATTTAATGCTGTGCTTGCTGCAAACATATGTGATAAGCACTCAGTTTTCTACAAATAATAAGCTCTATTAAGCATGAATACATTATTAAATGATACTGTTTAGTAACTCAATAAACACAAGATTTACTATGGAAAAATTTAAAAATATGTAATTCACAATCACAACATCTCCAAACTCTCAATGACTATTGCAATTTCTATAAATCTTTCCTAAAAGAAACTTGTTTTATTTCAAAACTATACAACATTTGCATTAGAAAACAATTTGCAATCAAATGCAAATTTCACAACTAAAATCACTCACTGATTAGTCACTTAGTTTTAAGCACACTTTATGCGGAAAAACTAGTTATTCAGGTCCATTTTATTTAAAAACAATGAAAAATATACATCAAAAGAGCTAAATGCTTGCTAAAAGGTAACTGATTCATCCAGTGTAAAATATACATTCTGAAAATATATTTCAGAAACATTTCACACCATTTCCTTATTGCTGTTATCCTCAGCAATTCCATAAACTACAGAAAACTTAAGACTACATTTTCTGCAGAAATGTCTTAACTGCTATTGAACAGAAATAAATAAAAGTCTCATGTCATTTTATTATTTTTATATTCAGAAAAAATAGAACTGGCATGTATACTATATATTGTATATACATATATATATCTTAAAGATAAAGATTAACTGTGGGTAAAAAAACGAGGCAGATGTACATGCTTTAAAAGTTTGTATTCTTAGATAGAACTGATCGCCTTCTATGTAATGGTTCTTATTTTTAATATATTCAACAAAATTTTCTTCACAGTTAATGCAAAAGCTCATCACCTCAGTCGGAATTCAGAAGTCTGAAATCCTGTAACTATATGTGTGTATATATGAAATAATAAAACATCAAAGTTTTAATGTAAAAATCTCTGAAATTTCAAATTTACTTACTTTCTAACAAGATGAATTGGAAAAACCGCGATATCCCGATTTATAGAAGGAAAACAAAAAGAAAGGAAGAAAACAAAAAGTTAGTTTTCCAACTTAAAACACAATCCTTCATCTCACCATTTCAACAAATAGGACAATGCACAGGAAACCCACCAAAGTCAAATTTGGCTGCCTATGGGGAGGTTGGGAAAAAAAAAAACTGGGGCACTGGGCTGAAAGGTGACTTTGATTTTTTTCCCTAATACTTCTATGATGTTTTCATTTTGTTCACAAAGCCCATGTATCTCCATATAATAAATATAACTAGAAATAAACAAGCAGGACAATATTTGTCCCCAATTCTTTCCTTTTTCCCATCCCCTATAATTGGGCCCTTTCCTATACACCTGCCAGGGTAGATATACAGCTTATTCTACTTGTTTGTTTTTCCCCCTGGACTCTAAGGCTGTGGACCCTTCTGGTTTGTTTTCATTTCCCACAACCCCTGAAGCAGAACAGGGGTGGAATTTGGAGGCAAGGGAGCAGGCATAATTTAAACTGTCTAGACATCAAAGAACCCCTAGAGATGCTTTACAGAGCCCAGTGCTGTGTGAAATACAGAAAAACTATTGCTTTATATTATGAAATTGCTGATGGAACACACACAATTTTACCGATAGTGAATACTTAGTGAAAGGAATGAAAGGCCTATCTATTAAATAATTTTAAAAACCAGACAGAATACCTGGGGAATGCAATTGGAAGACTATTTGCAGGCATGACAAAGAAAATATAATTGTGAGCCATTACTCCTTTACATATAATGATTTATAATATTTAAGTAATACAAATATTAAACTATTTTATTATATTAATGTTACGTCTTAATAAAAATTTCAGATGTAATCTATTTCCTGCAAACATTTCTTTTAATCTCATTTTTTAAATATGGGAATGTAAAAAAATTAGTCCAGTGCAACAAAAGCATAAAAACTCAACAAACTCAAGCAGTCATTAAACATCATCATTAGTTACTGTGCTAAGTACTATTAATACAAATTAATATAAACAATTATATGCTCATTCTTTCAAAAAAATTAATCGCTTCTTTCAAGCACTTCAAATGTTAGCTTTGAGAAAATATAAAGAAGATATTTTAAGAGTAAGTTAAGGTGGGTCTCGGGTGCAGGTAATATTCTAATTCTTGATACAGTATCTGTGTTCACTTTGTGAAAACTGTTTAGAATTTGTAGACTAAATTCTGTATATACTTCAAAAAATGTTTTTTAGATATTAAAAAATTAATAATGTACCCTTAGATTTACTTATTTAATGGGCATGTCCCTACTAGTGGAGAAGAATGGGGATGGTTCCTAAACAGACATAGTAACCCAGCGTATGTCAATTGACAACTCAGTAACCTAGATGATAACAAACTACCCTAGAAAAATCAAGGCCAAATGAACTTATTACTCTTGGGAAATATTACAATCAATAAAAAACTCTCTAAAATGACTGAAAATAAAACTTTAAAATTTAGAGCCCTTTATATATGTTACCTGAATGATATCTAAATGTATGTAATATATGTAGTTATATAAGTTATCTGAATAATTCCAATACAAAATGTTCTACACTAAGCCTCAAATTGGATAGTGAAGAAACAGTGTCGCAGACTTCATGGTCTCTCTACAATCACTAATGAAAGTTTTTATTGTGCACTAACATAAGAGGAATAACAAAGACTCAGAAAATATAAACATAAATGGGAATAATCCATCAAATCAGAGATGGGTCACATTTCAAAGGAAGATATTTTGTGATTTTCTATGTGAGGATATCCATGTGGTTTTCGATATTCAATAGGTCTCTAGAGTAATGTTCAAATGCAGCCTTGTTACTCTTTTTATCAGGAGGGGTTGAGACAAAAAATAATTATCAAATAATATATGCTGTACACTTTAAAAATTTAGAGAAAGAACTTTGAACTCCAGACCTCAATCTGTATCTCTGGTTGGCATGAACATGTCTCTTTGTACAACAACTAAGAGATAGACATTTGAATTTAGAACCCTTATCCTATTAAAAACCATCAAGATATCATTAGATAGACTACAGCGATTCATACAGCCACACTCACTAAATGGACCTACTGTTTTAGGAAACAAAAATTCCAAAACATTAATACAAGGACAAAAATTTGTTTAGTAGTACTTTAAAGCAGGATCTAGAGGGAAATTAAGAACTATCCCTATATAAGTATAAACTAAAACATACGGTCTATATCATAATTTTCGAAGACCCTAACTAAAATAGGAGGTGAAGTGTTTATCTTTAATTCTAGACATCTAGTAAAGAACATGCCACATGCACACCTAGACACTGACAGCTGTTCTTCTACAATGACGTATGTCATGACATGCTGTATTACCACCCCTATGCTGGGGAAGGCAGTGGCGAACAGCAAGGAAGACTGCAGGCTCTGGAACCAGTCAGCCTGAGTTCAACGAGCTGCGTCATGTTGGACTTAACTTCTCTAGGTCACAGGTCCCTCGACTCTAAAATGTGGAGAATAAAACTCACTCTGTCCTAGAGAACTAATCTGAAGATTTAATGAGTTAAAACATATAAAGCACTTAGAACTGTGTCTGATATGTGGTAAGTGTTCAAAAATTGTGTCTTATTTTCTTAATACTATCACTACTAACCATAGTGACCAACATCTAAATGTAAAAAGAATGACAAATGGAAAGAAATTAGTATTTTTCACAGCTTGTTTAAAGAATTGGCTCAGGTAATATTTTAATTTTAAAAAAGATTTTAATTTCTAATTTCATTTTCATCTCAGTATCAAAAATAAGTGAAGACATAGGCATGTGTACACAGCTCATCCATAGTCTCTCACATGTGGGTAGTATTAAAAGTAACTGATAACTTAGTAAGGGGACAGGGAGAAGAATGATAGCAACACATCTATTACTATAGTTACCATTTATTGGGCATCTATAATGTGCCTGGGCTTTCACAACTATTATCTATATTCCTCATGGCCACCCCAAAATGTAAGCATGATTCCCAGTTTTACAGACATGACTGAGATTCAGAGATGAGGAATCTTACTGAAGTCAGATAACAACTAAGTGATACAGCTGAAATCTAAATTCTAATCTGATTCCAAAGTCCGTGCTCTTTCCACTATCTCACATTCTCTCTCCATAGAATTGCCTCCTCCATTTAATCTAACTTAAACACTTAAGCAAATATTAAGCACTTTGAGGAAATACATTTTTAAAGCCAGATGCTGCTAAATGATAAGGTGACCTACTTCATTCTCAATACTGCATATAGCAATGACTTACCCAGAGTAGATTTCAAATATAAAGAACTAGGCTGCAGAAGATGACACAGTTGGTTATCTTCCTCTGGTAATGTCACCAATGAAAACAAAGGAAGAAGAAACTTAAAGGAAATATGATAGAGGCCAGGCATGGTGGCTGATGCCCGTAATCCCAACATTATGTGTGGCAAAGGCAAAAGACTGACTTGAGGTCAGGAATTTGAGACTAGTCTGGGCAACACGGTGAGACCCTATCTCTACAAATATATATATCTGTGTATTTGATAAATATATATATATATATATAACCATAAATAAGATATATACACACACAAGAGGTATATACACACACACACAGTACGCATGCACATATATACATATATGTGTGGTAGAGAATTCAGATCCATAATTGAGATGCCTCTTTATCAAACTGTGTCATTAAGAAAAAACACAATCCTTTTACTGAACAAACATTTATTGAGCACACTATGTATGTATGTCAAGCTGATTTTGAAATAAATTTGTACTCCAACAGTGTTTTGCATGTAATAGAAATGTAGGCTGAACTGAACTAAATTTTCTGAATACATATGAAATGACAGGGGACTCAGCAGAAAGGCAGCCGTGAGGCATGTTGCAAACAAGAGAAAACCATTTGGAATTTAAATGTTATCCTTAGTTTATTCCAAGGAGATGACTGAGATGTGATCATGTACAAATATATCATGTCATTGACTCCTATGCAGAGGCAGTCAACCCATGGCCATAGGTGGCTCTTCAGGACTTTTATCCTATTTCCCTAGCCCTGCAAGCTCAAAAAAGTTATTTTCAATTAGGTCAAAAACTATATCTTACAAAATAAAACAGTAAATTTCATATATTAAAAGGAGACACTGTAATTATATCTGGTATGAGGTAGTTTCATACCAAAATGTAAGTTTCTATATCCAACCTGCAGCTACTCATTCTCACCCATTGTATTAGCAATAGCTAATACTCTACCATTTCCAGAATCTGTTCCGTGGGATATCTGTCCCAAGTGTTGCTCAAAAACATTCTCAAATGTGTTTGGGAAATGTATGTTGCATTCTCCTTCTGCAAAGTCATCAAATACATTAGTAAGTATTATTGAAGTCTCTGAAAAATCCTGTTTAATTCTGTGTTTCCTGATCATATACAATAAAAGAATCCTTTCCACCATAAGATTAAACATCTCCTATCATGGCATGCCAAAAAATATACTTAGAGAAATGTTATACCACATTTACATGATTAGGATAACTAGGAATAAAGTGCCTAGCAGTCAGCACTCCTGGGAATGCTTAATTTTACTAAGCAAATGTTAAAAGATTACTTCAAAAGTGTGCAAAACCTCTCTTTTTTCTGTGAAAAATACAGCATGATTATTTTCCCTGTATACATGTATAAAATTGAAAAACACATCCAGGAAGTGTAAATAGCATTGAAAATTTACAAACAATATCTCTATGTACTTAAAAGTACTATGTATTTGCAATAGAGGTTGAGCAGCCCAAATCTGAAAATTGGAAATGCTCCAGAATCTGAAACTTTTTGAGCATCGACATGATGCTCAAAGGAAACAGTCATGGGACCTTTTAGGATTTCAAATTTTTAGGTTTGGGATGCTCAACTAGTACAACACAAATATTCAAAAATTTTAAAAAGTCAAAAATCCAAGAAACTTCTGGTCCCAAACATTCTGAATAAGGGAAACTCAACCTGCATTATATTACCCAACAGATGCCATGTCTAACATGAAAATCATCTCACACATCTCCTCAGAGCAGATCTTCCTCCTGATCCCCACCAGCCTCACTCAGCCATGGGTATAATCTTCCTCCTCCAGTACCCATCCCATGACTGATGCATCACAAAGCCCCAACTAAGTTCACCTGAAACCTTACATTTTTACTTTATTATATTCTATTTCAAAAAATATTTACCTCATTCACAAGACAATTCTATAATCTCTAACTGGTCTCCCTGCTTCAACTCCCAGTCCAATTCATCCTACACACTGGTGCCAGATAATTTTCTTATTTTAAAACAACAACAGAAACACTGCTCAGACTGCTTCTTAGCCATGCCATTCACTGTTGTTGTTGAATCAGTGGTTTTCACTGCGCACCAAAGGAGGCACAAAATCCTCAGGCCAGCATTAGGGTCATCTACAACACAGTTGCCATCTACCTCATTTTCATCTTCTCCAACTCTCAGAACACCCCTATAATCCAATCCAACTCAGTAAATCACCAAGCTTCTATGGTTTCCCATGTCTGCTCTGGCTACCATCTGTATGGAGAAGCCTTTTACGACCTAGGATATTCCCATTCCTCTAGAACAATCACAATACTTTGCATATCTCTCATGGTTTATTTTCTTTGAAAACTGTTTACACCTTTAACTTTCCTGCCCTTACTACTTCCAACAAGTTTGGAAATTCCACAGGAGATAGACATATTTATTTTTATATTGCCTGACAAGCAATACCAATGTACTCGAAAGTTGTTTCTTGAAATAAATTTAATCACTGCAATAAAAGCTATTACAATCATGGATGTGTAGACATAAAAGACATGCAATGAGCATTACCAAAATTATTTTTAAATTTATAGATGCAATCATGCCTGTGAAGGACTGTACATACCAAAAGGCTGCAGTGGCCATCTTACATTCCCACACCCTGCATTCTTTTCTTTTAGGGACTCTCCTTTTCATAATGATGTGACTCCAGTGTATCCATCGAAAAAATAGGACTGATTTCCCCAGCAGTAAGGCTGGCCAGATTAAACTATCTACTTGGTCACAGAAACTGGTAAGCTGGTGGACGTTCGAGTATCTTTTCAAAAACAGATACAGAAATAAAAGGAAAGAATATAAATTCTCTTTCAGTAATAATATTAGCTATAAAGACATAAAAGGGAAAAGCTGGTGCCTATCTCCTGCCTCCACAAGGCCGGGGTCTGAAGTGGATAAAGCTAACCAGAGGAAAGCAGAGTAAAGCAGGGAAAGAAAAGGGGAGAAAAGATCATGGGAACTCCTGCATTGTCTGGTCATGTTGAAGATCAACCTGATGGACGTCCAAGTTAAATAAGCCAATTAAGTCTCTAACTAGTTTTATTTTGGACGCCGAAGAGAGAGCTTATATGACTCGTACAAGCTGACTATTTTTCTAGGCCTCATTTACTTAGCCATAAAATAATGAGTTTAAAATACATGCGTTTTGAGGCTCTATTAATCCATTTCAGGTTAAGGTTTTAAGGGCAATTAGTAATAGTTTGACTATTAGCTTTCTCAAGTTCATTCCAATCAGGCTGCCTCTCAGCATGTTTCTCTCTCCCTCAATGCCCATGGCTCTCCTCTCTTCCTACTCATTTGTCAAGATCCCCTCACCTTCACTTCCTAAAAGCTACTAATCACCTCTGCAGTCCACAATGATGTTCTCTGCACTTCCAAAGGCATTACAGCCCATGCTACTATTGTAGCATTTAGTTCTTTGCAGTCTACCATCACACTGCTTGACAGCAACAAGCTCCTTGAGGACTCTGACTTCAATAAAGATTCTTTGTGTTCACCTCATAGTGCCTTGCGAGATTTGAGCACTCAGAACACATTCAGGGGCTTGTTGACAAGCTAACATTTTACCATTTACAGAAAACAAAATTTCAAGCTTGACAATTCCATGTGTTGGCTGAGGACATCCAGAAATGGGAACTATTAAATACTCCAGTGAGAGCATAAACTGATTTGGATAACCAATTTGGAAAGGCATTTGGCAAGATCCAGTTTTTTAAAAAACTGTGCATGCTCTACAGATCAGCAATCCACTTTTTGGTACAGACCCTAGAAAAACACATACTTTCACAAAAAGACATTATTAGTTATAGGGAAAAATAAACTCTAAATAACTTAAATGTTCAATAGGTTATAGCTATAGATTTAGATATATTTCTCCTATAGATTTGTAATAAAGGTATAAATTCTGAACTATGACTATACCCAGCAAATCTATGATATTGTTGCTTCTGAGGAGAAAGAAGAGGAAATCAAAGCAACTTCAGCTTTTTTGTTAGATTTCATATAAAAAAAAAAAAAATGAAGCAACTATGCCACAAGCAGTCCACAACTGCTAATTCCAGCTACTGTTTGTTGGAACGTGGGTACTCTGCTGTATTTTCAAAGCAGAAAAAAAAACCTTTATTATTTTTTTCCTCACAATGCGAGTTTTTTCTAATTCTATCAGATACTTCCCTTGATTCAATTAATGTTTTCATGCAAGCAAATGCAATTACATGGAAAGTGTAAAAGTACATCATTATACCCAGTTAAAAGTCCTCCTAACTCCCCTCAATCCCATCCACTGCCTCAGAATGAATAACTATTAAAGGTCAATCATGATTTCTTCCAGATATTCTTGTATTTACATTCCTATCTATGCATATATTCAACTTTATGGTTTAGATTTTTACATTTATTTTCAATACAAATGAAAACAATTTTTGCTCTTAATATTCTATAGAATTCTTTTAATGTTTTAACATTTTACTTTATTAATTGTTACTTGATTTTTTTTTTTTTTTTTTTTTTTGAGATGGAGTCTTGCTCTGTCACCAGGCTGGAAAGCAGTGGCGTGATCTTAGCTCACTGCAACCTCTGCCTCCCAGATTCAAGTGATTCACCTGCCTCAGCCTCCCGAGTAGCCAGGACTACAGGCACACGCCACCATGCCCAGTTAATTTTTTTTTTTTTTTTTTTTTTGTATTTTAGTAGAGATGGGGTTTCACTATGTTGGCCAGGATGGTCCCAATCTCCTGACCGCATGATCCGCCCTCCTCGGCCTCTCAAAGTGCTGGGATTACAGGCGTGAGCCACCACACCCTGCATGAATTTTTTTATAAGTGTATATTTTTACAAATAGTGGAAAATTGATAAAATGTATAAGGCATTAATATAATCTGATATTACCAAAAAGTAACATCAAAAATGCAAATTAGTTTAATTATAAGATTTTGGATGTTTTTAATATTCATGTAATGTTCTTAAGAGTCTATAAAATATATGTACTGTATCATAATTTGTATAAGTATTTCCTTATTACAGAACACTTAGTTTGCATTTAATTTCATCCATGAAAAAAGTGCTACAATTAAGACTTTTATATAGTGTTCTTTTTGTATATGTACAACTATCTCCCCACAATAGATAAAAAGATTGTACTTTCAGTTGGAAGAGTGCTTTGAAAATTTTAATAGCTACTTCCAAATTACCTTCTAATGAGAGTAACTACTTAATGATGGATGGCATCAATCTTTAAATTTTTGCTAATTCACTCGAGGGGTGGAGATGAAGAGGCCATTCCACGTGGGAGGAGCAGCATGAAGGAAGCACAAACAGACAGAAATGAATGTGGTGTGCAGGAACATGATTCCACAGTGGGGAGTAAAAGAGAGAATAGGATAGGAATCAGATTCCAAAGGGAAGGTCCACACCACTTCATGGCTTATGACATTTGGTTCCACAGTTTAAATGCCATGGCAAAGAGCTTACTCTTCATGCAGGAGATGACAGAGAGCCCCAGAGGGCTTTAACAAGGAAAGTGCTCTTGTCCATTTATTAGCACAAAGATAGATTTAAACTGAGATACACCTAGAAGACAGACCAGTTAGAAGTCTGCAGGACTGGCCTGCAGGGAAGATGGAGCAAGCTTTGTCAGAGAACTAATGGTAGGCAGCAATGTGAATAAAGTCAAGAAATACATGCTAAGACAAAAGCAAAACAAAACAGTAGGCTGTTTTTTCTTGGTGTTTTTTGGACAAAGACACTGACAAAATGTGTGAGATAAAGGAGAAGGAGTTTAGGACTGAGAACTACAGATGAATGGTGGTATAATTAAGATGGATAATACAGAAGAGATTAGCTTGACAGTATGATGAATTTAGTTCTGGACTCAGTGATTTAAAAGCATGCATCCAAAATTCAGATATGTACATGCATCAGAGAGTTAATGGTGGTGTTCAGGATAAGCACCGGGGCAGCTACCAGTATAGACAGTATTTAGAAAATGGTGACAAGTGATTAACACAGTTGTAGAGTAATAAGAGAAAAATGACTGATGTGAGTTCATTATATTCCAAACTTCAGAAAACTATATGAGAAAATATTAATAAGATCAAAGAAAGGAAGAAAAATCCTTTAAGAATTTTATTATAATATGATGCATACCCTAGCATCAGTATATAATTATTTTATAAGCCAGAATAAATCTCACTACTCATAGGTAGAAATAACCTGTAAGTAGGAAGCTATCTGAGAGATCTGGCCAGAAGGAACCATTCCTTTAAATACAGTTTTTTCTTGGTAAAACAAGAACATTACTAAACGCAAATTGAAGAAAAGATGAGAAAAATCACTCAAAATACCAACTCCTGAACATAACTCTAAGCACTGTGTAAACTTTCTTCCAGCCCAATTATTTCTGTTCTAAAGTTATAATTTATTTAAATGCTGAATAACAATATTTATTATATCCTTTTACATACTATCACAAACCTATCAAAAATATCATGTCAAATGGTTTAAAATATTCTGTGAACTTGTTTCAAGTTAGTGTTCCTCAACCTGGCTATATGTTACAATTTTAGGGAAATTTTAAAAAATGCAAATTTCAGGGGCAACTTTATACTTATTAAGTAAAAATATCTGGGTGGGGTTGAGGTGTTAGTGTTTTCCTAAATCATTCCAAATGATTCAAATGTGCAACCAAATTTGAGAGTCACTGATATCAGTAGCGAACATTTAAACTGTCCTTTAATTACAATTAAAATAGCACTTTAATAAATAAAGTGCTATTTTAATAATATTAAAAATTTTAATATTTAATTAAATATTTAATATTTAAATATTAAAATATTAAAATATGAACATCTTAATGCATATTATATTCTTTTCTTATAATCAAGAACTCTTTATGTTAGGTTTGTAGAGTGGCATTATTAATTTACGAGATATGGGTTATTCAATGACCTTTGTGAATAATGCCAACTGACTTTTCAATGTGTTGTTTTGGTTTACATTCTCACCAGCAGTATATAAGCAAGACGCATCACTTGGAGTCAAGAATGAAATGCAAAGACTGATTAATTTATTAGGGAACCATAAAACAATTCTCAAGGGTTGCTTTAACTCTGATTTTTAGGATTATTAGTAAGACTGAATGCTTATCCACATATTTGTTTATTCCTTAGTTTTATGCATTGGAGCTCCTCTGCTGTTCATGTCCTTTGACCATGATGCTGGAGGGTCATTGTTTTTTCTTGTTGTTTTAATCATCTCTTTATATAATACCTCTAGTATATTAACTAAAAATATTTTCTCCATGGTTTGATTGTGACTTAATGTTTTGTTTTTCATATGCAGACATATAAAATGTTATATAGTCAATTATCTCCGTCTTTTCCTTTGTGGCTTATTTTACAGCTTCTAACTGTGAAAAGTTATTTCCCTGCCAGAGGTGGATTTAAATGTTACATTTAAATTTTTTCTAATTTTTTTCTAATGGTGTGACTTTTCATATTTACATTTCGATTGCGTCTCTATCTTTCTCAACATAAAACACATAGTACATGTTAAAGAAAAAAATTATTTTCAACGTGTAAAAAAATCACATGTTGAAGAAAAGCATATTACATGTTGAAGAAAAAATTATCATTTGTAATTGTTTTCTATGGTTCAGAAAAAAAACAGCACAGTTCCCTTGTTCATTACCTAATTTTTGATTCATCCTCCTACCCCTTTCTCTCCAGAAAATTCTGGTACTACTCATCTGAAATTCCTTGATCAGCAGAATGTCAAAAGAATTCAGGTCAGCGTTTTTCTGGCTATGGGAAAAATTTTACCTTTAAATGTTTGATAAAGGAAATGTCTAAAAATAACCTAACCACTAGTGTTAAGACTAGCATTCATAACACAAGACAAATGTCAATTTAATTTAGCTTCTTTCTCCTGTCCCTTCCTCCTCTTTCTTTATCCACCTATATTCTCAAGGTGCTTTGTCCACTGGTGGTTTCCATTTTGATTAGAAGTGCTACCATAGAAATATATTTTTTAAAACATAGCTTTCTAGAAAAAAAAAAAAAAAGCCATAGGTTTCTGTAATAAACTGTAAGTTTTGTGAAATTCAAACATCATAATTATTTAAGGTGGTATGAAATATATATATGTAAACTACAGATAGAATTATGAAGTAAAAACAAACTTTACAAAAGGACCAATTTCAAAGTAAGTCCTCTCATGGAAACAAGAGGCTTTGGAAAGGATGTATAAATAGAAAGAGCAGTGAATTTAAGCACCGTTCCCTTCCCCAAACTTAGTATGCAACACTTAAAAATACATCTTAAGAATACAGTAGTAGGCCTAAAAGAAATTCAATACACCCAGTTCTTGTTTTAATTTCACCCTCAGGGAAATATGATTCATGAGAAACATAAGTTCAGAGCAGGGGTTGCAGAAATGCTTATACTTGCTACAAGCCAATATTAATACTCTTCTTCCATACATTAAAACCAGTAAAATAAAGGTCAAGATGACTAGGATCAATGTAAATGTTTAAAGAGAATAAATAACAATGTTGCAAGCTAATGGTTTTTAAAATTTATAAAATTATACATACATATTAATAAATTCCACAAGCAATGCTACTAATCAGTTATATAAGCATTACCTTTGTTTTACAGAAATATCTTCCTTAGGAAAAAATGTGCATTTTGATTACCCATGAGGAGAAATGTATCTATAAACAAAATAAGATTTCCGGTGCATTATTTGACAGCAATATCAATGTTCCAACCAGACACACAGAGACTCTCCAGAGAACAATTCCAATAACGAAAAAGGAGAATATGTAAATGTAATCGGGGTAGAAAATAGAATGGGAGAGCCAAGGTAATAGTTCAAGAAAAAATTATCTTAAACCTGGGCCCCTATTTAGTCAACTAACGAAATGGCAACTGATTAAACCATTGCTAAAATTATCGAGAACTACCTATGTTTATGTAACAAAAGAAGAAATATTCTTCTGTTTCCCTTCATTTTTCAATCTTCCTAAAAACACAACTTGGGATATCACAGCTTCTGGCCATTTGGCAAGTATCTTATTTAAGTAAGCACAACTCCAACCAACTCATTTAACTTGAATTAATGTTCTTGGTCTTTTATATTGCCACTTAAAGCTTTCAGGAAATAGTTCCTGGCTACACCTGCCACCTAATTTCATGAAATCAATATTTCACTAAAGCTAAGTCAGGAAATCTTAAGGTGCTGAATTCAATTATAAATGTTACTTCAGGAGTTGATAGTAGATAAAATGTAGCATTGACACTGAAAATCATTACAATTAAAGGGCTTTAGTTTTTTGGGGGTGTTGGGGGATTGTTTTCTAAGATACCAGTAACAATCAGTAAAGACAACATGATGTTAGGATAACAGTAACAGCTTTAACCTTTCTAGTGTCAACGTCCATTTATAAGCACAGAAACAACATTCTCTCTGACTATACCTGAAATAAATCTATTGTGATGATGAGAGACAGCGATCATCAACATAAAATGAAAACTACTAGTATGCGTTCAAACTTCATCCAAAGATGAAAACAACTATTTGCTGAAATCCAGACAAGTTACTCTTTAAGTAGAACACAATAATTCACCATATCTCTGTCATATGTACCATATTATACTTAAAAGCAGTGGTAAGCCGAAGTTCCACATAGAAAAACTTTTGCAGACACATTAAAAACAAAAAAAGCTTTTATACACAGCAAACACCTGATATTTGTTTCAAATGCTGTCTTTTCTCAGATAATTAATTACTAACCACCTGATTGCCTTCCACGCACATATCCTTAGAGTAAGTTTCTAGGATCCGATGTGGGGTATGTTTACTTCATTTTCAGCATAGAGAGTGAATAAATGTCAGAACAAAGATAGAAAATCCAAAATTCTAAACCTGTTCATTTGATAATCTTAAAATTGTTCCTTTTATCACTTGGCTTTTCAAACTAAGTGTGAGGAAAACTCTGGAAATGTTCAAAATAAACATTATCCTAATACATTCCTACGTCTCTCATTTCCTCCTTGGTTTGTTCATGCCTCCTAACCATCATTTTCTTCTTCTTTTCAAAATCTTTTCTCTAGGGATCCCACTTCAAGTCCAACGCTTGCCTGTGGCCTACAGTGACGGAAACACTGAGCTTTGGAACGGGCGAGATAATAGATCTTTCCACTCATCACTGTGTGAAGTTAGGCAAGATACCTAGCTTCTCTCAGCACCAATTTCCTCATCTGTAAAATGAAGAAACAGCGCCCACTTCTCAATGTTATCATGAGGAATAAATGAGCTAAAAAAAAAAGAAACTGCTTGGCTCAGTGCCTGACACTGATCAGTTACTACATAAATGTTATTTTCCTGCCTTTTTGCCAAAATGACATTGAACAGACAGTTCTAATGATATTTACAGACACATACATCTGTTTTCTTTTCAGTTCTTTACCTGTATTCTACTCTTAGACCTAATAAACTTCTTCCATGTTCAACACTCAGCAAGCTTTTCATTACTCTAAAGGAAAATACTGAAATCATATTATATAAATAAATAACCAAGAAGAAGCATCACATTTCTCAGCAACATGTTCAAAATTGGAGAAACTCTAGTATATTTCTTGTAATAATTTAAAATGCATGAGCAGTTTAAGGCAAAGTAGAGGCAGTATTTATGCTGCAAATTCCTTAAAACTGCAACCCAATTTGATTCTTAGTAAAGCAGAATCAGAATAATGAAGTGCTTTCAGTGAAGATAAAACAGTCACTGGGAAAAATCAGCCTCAAGAATATTTATTAATGTCATCATGCTACTTCGTTTAGAAGGGTCCCAAGCAAAAGAGTGAACAAGGAGACTACAACTTCAGCAAGAAAGATCATGGAGATGCAGTCAATGTTCACAGGGGAAAAGGCTCTGGATATATACAAGAAAGGAAAATAAGACACTTCTATCTAGTATTACATAGGATTTTCACATTTAGATAAATTTGTGGTTATGATATGGCCACAGTTTACACAAACTGTAATTCAGACAGAGAAATTAGAAAGCACACCAGAGCCTCTCGAATTTTCACTTTCCAACAATTCACACTTTCTCACTTTCCATTCTAGTCTGCACTGTCACACTGACAAAACAGAAATAACATATGTGAGCGACACCAATCTGGGAATCACTCTCATAACCTTCTACCCAGTCATTCAAATCACACTGCCTGGCCTTCAGGTGTCCATTTGTCCTCTCATGCCCACTAAATGACAGGGGAATGAGTGACTCTTATGGGGTTCCATACGGGAAGACCCTCAATGTCCATTTTCACCCAACGTCACTAGCTGGTACCTACCCGGAAGGAATGAACGGAACCACTCCAATGCAATCCCAGCCACTCCTGCTAGTTCAAGCATTCGGTTCAGCATCACCTCATGACCAACACGAAAGCAGCTGAGGCTCTAATATAATCATCATGGAAAGTTGTCCCAAATCCTTCATTGGAGGAAGATCCTTCATACACACCAACGCTGTCTCCAAGCCATGCCGGGGTCTGAAACCAGACTGGAAAATATTATATATGTGTATATATAGTAAAACTCCCACAAACCACTCTTCTACTTTGTCATATTTATTTACAGCTGCTTAACCAATCCTATATATATTGCCTTCTCAAGATGAAAATACGAACATTTAAGGAAAGATCCTTTCCATAGCAGAAGGTAAACTTAAAGCATATGAAGACCTGGTGCTGCCTGTTAAGGTAGTTGAGGTGATCCCAAATGGAAAATAGTTTGTCCTGAAGGGAAGAAAGAAAACACAAAATTGGTTTCCAAGGCTAATCTTCTAAACAGGGTGGACAGAATCCAGTATTCAAAAGAGAGTGAGAAAAAAAAAAAAAAAAAAAAAAAAAAAGCCTTGACTCAGCATATAGAATAGCAATGCCAGATTAACCCTTGAAGGTCTGTTTGATATTATCAAATGTGCCTTTACTCCTCCTGAATCCCACCACTTTCATAATCCTAACTACCATCACCTTGACAGCATTATCCGACTCCCTCCTGATCAAAGAGCTCTAGACTGATTGCACTTGCTTATAATGGAGCAGGGCCAGGAACCTTAGAAAGAACAACAACTTGAAATGGTAAGAATTTTTTTTTTAATGATCAATGGAGCTCCAACAGCTATCATACATAAAAAGCAAAAAGAATTCAAACCAACTAAAAGGATTTCAGTTTTCCTTCTCCTTAATGAATAGGTTTTTTAGAAACAAAGTAATAGACATTACATAGAGTATTTAAAGTTTAACCAGATAATTCACTGTTTTCTCCCCACCTTGGGTCCTTTATTATAAGATTGAGGACTATTTCCTTCCTGCTTGCCCCTTTCACCTAAACTAATATAATAGTGACAACTGAAACTTTTAGTCCTACTGCCAAATTTTACCAACTTCCTCTAGTTCCAGAATCAACTAAAACAAAATTAAGTGGGTTAAATCACTGCAGTATTATTTTCCATGTACTTACCCTAAATTATTTTTGAGTCAAACTGCTATCTATAAAAATGCTCATCATATATA
Organism: Rhinopithecus roxellana; assembly: GCF_007565055.1. NCBI lineage: Eukaryota > Metazoa > Chordata > Mammalia > Primates > Cercopithecidae > Rhinopithecus > Rhinopithecus roxellana. Next base: position 80,268,391 of record NC_044569.1, on the reverse strand, counting down.
ATTGCATTTAAGGTTAATAGAATTCTGTCTTCTTATCTCCATTTAACTTGCTCTACTAGCCAGACTCATTCCATCCTTGTCAGTTATTTTCTATCTATATTAAAACAAAGAAAACTTGGAAATATCCATTTGGTGTACTGCCTCCCCTACCTACTTGGTATATATTTTGGTTCCTATGTCAATTATTCTGCTGATGTCAAATACCTAGAAATCTTTTAGATAGATTTGGACCTGAGATAGCAAACATAATACTCATTATGTTTTTCTGGACATCTTTACTAACTTTACTGTATATCATAAAGAATAATAAGTCTCTCACTAAGGATAATGCAAAGAATTGACTCACCTAGGCATAAAACTCAGAAAACATTATTTTGAAAGAGAGAGTTCACTTAGTTGCTTAGTAATATGATGTAGTTTTCTTCCTAAAATTTTAAATTCTCATGTTTGACATACTGACTTCTTGTTGCATAACCTGAAATTCCAACCACAGTCAAGTACAAGAATCTTCTCAAACCATTCCTTATACAAATATTGGCTGTCTAAGTAATATATGTTCAGTCAAATAAACATTTGCTGTGATGGCCTCTATGATCTAGGAATCATACAGGATGTGCAAACGAGTAAGGTATACCACCAGCTATCTTGGAATTCATAGTTTAGTTGAGAGGGTTATTAAAAAAAAGCGATAGTGATACACTAGAAATTCCCCCAAGGAATACAAAAGAAGAAACCATATTTCTTTGGGGAAAATTTCCCAGGAGCACTAACAATCTGTATCTTAAGTGATAAATGAGTATTAAGGTGGCAGTGATCCTAATAACCAACAGAGGCTAAAGCATTAATGTATGTATGTGCAATTTACAAGAATATCAGAAACCAGATTACTATTCATAATTAAAATATATTATATGCTCTATTTAGTTTAATAGGCGGCAAACTATTGCAGTATAATGGAAAAATCCTAGCATACAATGAATGTTCAATAAATATTAAACTGAGGATCTCAGACAGAAGCGCACAAATAATGACACAGATTTTCCAAAGAATTATTTCCTACATACATATGCACCTCCTAAGAGACAGCAAATTTGTTTTGTTCCCTCAAGTCTCTTCTCCAAATTTCCATTTTGTATATATGAAGCTTCATAATCACATTTCAAACAAAATTTGGATGACGGTGCAGACACAGGACTTTAAGACACATCCCTTTTCCCCCAAAACACACCCATCAGATAGTGGGCAGAGACACTGTCGGGATACCACTGTTAACACTTATGAGTACGGAGGATGGGAAAGTAAAGGAAATTCTACATTGATATACATTCAGGAGACTGAAGTGACCTAAGCAGCTAAAGAAATACACCACTGCCCCCACCAAAATACAACAACAACAACAACAACAACAACAACAAACCTGAGCACTAATATGTTAAATGAATTAGGATTTATTGTAAATGAACTGTCATTATACCAAACATGGCAAATTAGGAAATATCAATACATATAATTTGCTAAATAAAGTTTTAATGTTACAGTAAAAAAAATGCCCTCTGAGTTACAAATAAGATCCAAATAAAGCATCTCAGTTAATAAAGGATAATTTAGTTATAGGTAGAGTGTACATCAGGAAAATCCCAATCCCTGATATTGGAGTCCCAACATTAGTTTTTCTTTTTAATTTTATTTTTGAGACAAGGCCTCACTCTGTCACCTAGGCTGGAGTGCAGTGGCACAATCACAGCTCACTGCAGCCTCCATCTCCTGGGCTCAAGCCATCCTCTCACCTTAGTCTCCCGAGTAGCTAGAACCACAGGTATGCACATCACACGTGGTTGATTTCTTTTTATTTTGTACATAAGGGGTCTTGCTATATGTCCAAGGATAGTCTTAAACTCCTGGCCTCAAGTGATCCTCCTACCATGGCCTCCTAATGTGCTGAGACTACAGGCATGAGCCAGCACACCCGGACCTAACATTAGTCATTAATGTATATTAAAAACAACTCAGGCTCTGCTTCATTAAGTAACAGTTTTATATTTTGTCATGGAATCTGAATAAAGAACACTAACTAGACTCCCTTTTCTAATTACTGATGAAATTTAGGTAAAAAATTAATATTATATATTTTAATGTGTCTTATGGAAATATGAAGCATTTGGTACCAGTAGGCCAAAATACTACTGTAAAATATCTTAGAATATAAATTGGATTTCATTCTATCTTGATTAGCTTTCTCCAAATTTCTAACAATGGCAACAAACAGTGACATCTCATAAACTAAATATCTTACAATCGACAGAACATTTTTTCAAGTTTTTGCAAATTATTCTGTTTTTATAATAGCAGTTTGATGCAAGAACTATGATTTCCCGTTTTACTGGTAAGACAAGAAAAATAGTCTAGGTGACTTATCCAAGATAACACATTGCATTCAAAGCAGAAACAGAGCTAGAATTCAAATTTCCATTCATTCAATCTGAAAATATCACAAGTCCAGTATTAACAAGGACACCATGGGGAAGAGAAGGATCAACGAGACATGAACTCTACCAATTAAGGAAACTGCAGTCCTATTACAGGAAAAATTGAGACAGTTTATTAGATACTGCAACAGAGGAACACACGTATTATGTTAAAATGAAATTGCAAGGATAAAGTAATGAATTGAAGCCAAAGGAGTGAAACAATTCTTCACAAGGAGGTGGATTTGAATTAGGCCTTGAAGGTGGGGGTGGAGAGCAAAAATTGATGAAGGCCATTATAGGCTCAGCATTCTCACAGAGACCTAAAAATATAAGGAGTGTCTGTGTAAACTATATAGGTAATTTTTTTCTAATGAAAACGTGATAATATATCTTTAATAGAAATCAAGCCCATACGTGGTGTTTAATGAAAAAACAGATATGGCAGAGTCTGGTAGTTGTTCTCCAAGAAGAACCCCTCCCCACAGTTAAGATCCTCCACTTTTTATCTTGGAACATGCCTCCTCAAATAAAGATTTATTCTCTAGCCTCCCTTTCAGCTCAGTGCAAGTGTATGTCTGACCAATGGGACATGAGGAGAACTGTTTATTCAACTTTCAGAACATGTCTTTAAAGGGACTATGCAGGCCCTTTCTTCCAGCTGCAAGCTATCTCAGACCACTGAGATAAGAACAAAATCCTAGAAACAGCAAAGAAACAAGATAGAAGGACCTAGCTTCCTTGATATCCTGGGGTAACACAGCTATCTCATAACTCATAGGACTACCCACCCTCAGACTCCAACATGCAAAGTGAACGTCTATTTGATTATGTCACTTAAATTTTGGGACTCCATGATACCCATGCAAACTTACATATCAGCTTATAGAATATTTTGTGCTATAAAGTGAATAGCTAATTTATTGGATCTCGATTCTCCAAACCTAAGAAAAACAATCTGAAAATATTTAAATTAACTGCAAAGGGTTTAATAAAATCAGCAGCATACACTTGTAACAGGCTATCAAATGCATGTTTTAATTTTAGTCTACATAGCAAGCCTAGACAATAGGAAGGTCAGGGATCAATATCACCATTTTATATGTGATGAATAAGACAACACATAATGAATTAATTACACAAAGTATTTGATAGCTATGAATTATATTGGATTTAGCTGCTTTTAATCAGTAAAATAATCATTACATATATTATATACTGCATTTGATACACTAAAGATCCATTCATGAAGAAAATTTAAATGTTACTAATGCCAGAAAAAATAATCAGTAAATGAAAACTTGATTTTCACTGTCACTTCACATTGCTTCACAATGTTTTCATTTACTGATTGGAGTTTTCAGACCACTATGTTTTACCGTGATTATATTTAAATATTTAATTGCTATCCATTTTAATTTTTACAGAGAACAGAAGGGAAATTCAATCAGAAAACATAAAATATAATGTAAGTAAAGAAAAAGAGTAGGCTGTAAGTCCATGGGGAAAATCTGAAAAGAGAGTAGCTGTTGGACAAACCCTCTTAATCAAATTGTCTACAGACAAATCTACTGGCCCCTGCTTCACATATCCCATAGTTAAATGCATTCCAAACAAAAACTGAAAAATAATACTCAATTCAATGATTTCTTCCTGCGAGGTCTTCATTGGCTCACCATGCCTCACTGAACTCAATGGCTCTCTCCATCAACCCATGGTGGAAATATGAGGCAGTCACAGCCCCTTCCTTGTTCTTTTCAGTCTTCCTTTGGGTGAGGTCTTGGTGGCAACAGGAAGCCAATGAGACCAGAATCAAACATTTCAGATCACTATTTGAAGTATATAGTACAAACTGTCTTGCATCCCTAACTCTTGCCAACAGTTTTACAACTATTTACTATTAGGTAGGTGCAAAAGAAATTGTGGTTTTTGCCATTCCTTTCAATAGCCAAACCCACTGAATAGCACCTAAGAACTATTTCAATAGTTCCATTTCAATAGTACCTAAGAACAGAACATTGATCCTTCTTTCTTTACACAGGGTTCAGCCTTCACTTACTTTTGAATATGCTTTTGTACATTCTTCTTAAATTCTGAAATAATAAGCCTCTTCTAAGTTTAAAAATGAGTCAGATATTCACTAACCCTATCATTGTGGACAACTCACTCACTTTTTCTAAGCCTTAGTTTATTGATTTGTGAAACAAAAGTCTAAAAGTATATGATCTAAAATGTCCTTACCAGAAACAAAATATAATTATCAGATAAACCTCATTCATGTCTTAGTTTGCATCCTAATGCGGTAGGGGCTGTTTTGAATGATCTGTTTTGAAGAAGAAGTTTGCTCTCAGATCAATTCTCACAAGCTAAATTGGGATAGTAATAAACAACAGTAAATTGTCCATGTGGAAACTAGTCCTGGCCTCCTTTTTACCAAAGGACACAACTCCTTAGCTATTACAAATTATGTATCCCCCTATCCTCTTATCACAAAGGTACACTTTTAATAAAGACGAGAAATTGTTGGGGAAACTAGGTGGTTGAAAGTTGGGTATGGGGAAGACCGGATTTAAAACTTTAAATAACTATCTGCTCCAAGTTACTCAAAATGCTTCAGAGACTATTTCACAATCCCCCATCACCTTCTTATGAGAAAAGGAGAGAAGACTTTACCACTCTACCTGCTATAAAAAGTAATTTATAAAACTTTGGGAATTAAGTTATAATTGGATGACTTATTTTTGGTAATACAATAAAAAAAGAACAGAATTGAAAAATAATAAATAATTCTCATCTTAGCAATCAGATTAAAATTTCGAAAAGTTAAATAAAAACAGAGTAAGCCGTAAAAACTTTGGCAATTCCTACTAGTACTCCCTGTATTCTTGTTTAGCACTTTCCTTCTTGTAGTGGGGGAGAGTGGGAGAGGAGGCTTCAAAGTGAGCCTTGCTAATCTTAACATTTAAGAAATTGAGATCTGAGCTATTCTTTAAACCACCTCACTGACAACAACCTATTCCAACAAATCTTAATTAATGCCAATTTTCTATTTCTGGCAAGAATCAGGTAATCTTCAATGAACACAAATTAAGCTATAAACTGAATAATCATTGTATGAATTGTTGTATTTCATGCAGATATGCTAGAGAATAACTACATTATGAATTTAAGACAGCCACAGTGGCCTGCAACATGCTCTGCTTGGCAATTATGCGTATGTCTTTTGTAAAAAGAAAAAGAAAAGGGTGATGTTTTCATACTTCCCAGTGGGAGTGTAACAAATGGGAGATAGGAGAGTGGTTGAGCAAGTGGTCATGATAAATATTCTGCTTATTCTCTGCTTAAGAACATTTCCTAAAGGATGCAGTCATGCTGCTTCGGAAACTATACTGGGGTATTCATTCAGGCCTCCTTTTCTTTGCCTAGACACGTATCTCAAAAGGAAAAATGATGTTAATAACTTAGCCTCCCTCTACCTCCACCCAAACATTGGATTATCTACATTTTGTTAGCAATTATGATTTGACTAGTAACAGTTAGCAAGAAACAAGAATTTCAATCTATAAGTCCAAGATCAACAATAAAACCTTGAGAGTATCATGAAGTCTTTAGTTCTCCCATTACCCACAGTATGTTTCCCGCTCTCAGGGCACCGTCTTCTAAAAACAAACAGTACAAAGTTACATTTAAAATATGTCATGCTGCTGTCCATAAGCCCAAATCTTTACCCAAAATGATCCTCCTCATGTTAGACAAGCAAAACAGTGTGAGGTTTTGCATCCTCCAAATGTAAGTGGGTTGTGAAAATTTTTTTGTTTGTTTGTTTTTGTTTTTTTCATTCTTCAAAACTATTTACAACTAGGCTATAAACTGAAAGAGTTTCAACATACCTGTCTTTGACAAGCCAGACTTTCATTTTGGTGAGTAATCATATAGGACAGCAACAATCAGGCAGAAAAACTGCCAACAGCAATGGGAGAGTGTTCACTCAATAGAATCTTATAACCAATACTTTTTTAAATCACAGTTTCATTAGACTTAGGCTACAAATGTTTAAAAAGGTTAAGAACGATTGGCTTTAAGTCAGACATCAAATCCCAGGTTTATCATTTTCTAGCTTGACGAACTTTTTCAAATTACTCACCCTCATCTGCCTCTGATTCTTCACCGGTAAAATGGGGAATATAGTATCTACCCATCTCAAATCTTTTGTTTCAAGGTAATTTATGTGAGGTCCTTGGCATTAAGCTTAATATAAAGGATCAACAGATGTTAGGTATTATTTTTATTATCATGTCCCTATTTATTAATGTGCTTGACATACTACGTAAAACACAGCATTTCAGCACTATGCCAAGAAAATTAATGGTACAAAGGTATGATGAGTTCCTTACCTTTAAGAGCTTATATTTGTGTTGGAAAGACAACCTATTTAACATGTTGGAATATAATATACATGAATAATTTAAGAGAGAATTTAGAAATTCTCAACTTTAAAATCAAAAAATAACATTAAGTATGAGGCTTAAGACATCTTCACAGAGAAGAGGCTGAAAGACCTCATTAAATAACACAGAAAATGGTTTGAAATACTCAAAGGCAGAAATGGTATTTTATTCATCTACTAACCCCCACAACTTCTACAGTCTCAAGAACACAACATGTGCTGAATAAATGTTAACAGAATGAACATATGCCTTAAAACTTCCAAAAAGTAATCAGGATCTTACACAGTAAACACTGAGTAGGCACTTAGTAGGTATTTAATTAACTTAATGGTAATAGCTACATCTCCACAACTTTATCTTAATTTCTCTGAGGTCCTCTAATTTCTGTGATGTTCCTCTAATCTGACAACTAACCACTCTGCATATATATACCTAAGTACTAAGAACAGGCCCAGGAGATGCATACTAGCAGACTACATACAGACAGAGATCATACAGACATCTCGCACTGCACCAGCACAGGCCATAATGTATTAAAAAAAGAAACTCAATAGAATAACGACCTGAGCTCCAGTCAACAATGATCAATTTCAATTTTGCTTGGGTGTGTGAGAAGGCATAGGATAAACAGTCTTTTCATTGTCCTCAAAGAACTAGGGTTTATTTTTAGGAATTAAGTGCTATTGCTTTTAGAAAACCTGGCTCAACAAAAATATAATTTTTATTTCTTCTGAAAACAAATCAACTATAAAAAGAAGTCTCCATGTGAGCATATCAACTGTTTTGCATTTGAATTATGTTGTCAAGTTCAAAACAATGAAGCAAAACTAAAATCATTTTGGCGAGTGGCAATTAAGGGCACAAGCAATAAAATAAGAGATGAAGAGCACCACTTAGAAAAAATAATTAAATAAAATCATCCCAGTTAAATGCCTATTCCTCCTCAAAGATTTTCACCTGCATAAGATACTTGAAAGACTCACACACAATGTAATTTTACATCCATTTTGGGTCCTATTTCTGCACTGAAATATTTATAGAGTGTTCAGTGTTTCTGGAGTAAATTATACCTAGATCTTGATAAAGCTGAAATCACTGAAATTACCTTTTTTTGCTCAATTATATGGAAGAATGGAGAAAGAAAGTTTGACAGCATAAAAAGATATATTAAGAAATGGCCATTTCGTAGCTATAATTGTATAGCTTAGTGGTTATTGATGCCCTGAGGCATCAATATATACGCAGTCACCACAGCTATTTTTACCAAAGGCTTCAAATAAAATGCAAGTAAGTTTATGTTATGTGAATATACACGTTATACTTGTTTTGTTTTATTTTGTTTTGTTCGAGATGGAGTCTCGCTCTGTCGTCCAGGCTGGAGTGCAGTGGCATGATCTTGGCTCACTGCAACCTCCACCTCCCAGGTTCAAGCAATTCTCCTGCCTCAGCCTCCCAAGTAGCTGGGATTACTGGTGCAGGTCACCACTTCAGGCTAATTGTTGTATTTTTAGTAGAGATGGGTTTCACCATGTTGGCCAGGCTGGTCTTGAATGCCTGACCTTAGGCAATATGCCCACCCTGGCCTCCCGAAGTACAGGGATACAGGCGTGAGCCACTGCACCCAGTCAATATTTGAATATAAAACTTCTTCATTTTATTGGTTTATATGTTAGGAATAACATGAAAACACATATGAGTAGTAGGCAAAAATGGAAGCATGGTACTGTGTTAAGCACATTGTTATAAATAACTTCCAAAATGAAATACAAAAAAATTCTAGAAATATTATTATGTTATACTACGAATTCTAAAAATCTTCCAAATTCTGAATCACGGTTATGGACTGAATGTCTTTGTACTTTCAAAATTCATACGTTGAAACTGTAACGCTCAGTTGTATCTGCATTTGAAGATGGGCCCTAGAGCGAAGTGATTAAGGATAAATGAGGTCCTAAGGATGGAGCCCTGATCCAACAGGATTGGTGTCCTTACAAGAAGAAACAGTAGACAGCTTGCTGTGTCTCTGTGCAGACATATGGAAGAAAGGCCGATGTGATGACACGCAAGAAGGCAGCCAGCTATAAGCGAGGAAGAAAGTCCTTACCAGAAACGGAAACTGCCAGCCTTAATCTGGGCTTTCCGCCTTCCAGAACTGTGAGAAAATAAATTTCTGTTATTTAAGCCATCCACTCTATGGTATTTTGTTATGGCAGCTTAAGCTGACTAAGACAATCACAACTAAGTCTGGGAGGACTTAATAGTGATTAAGAGTCATCTTCCAAACTCAGTGCTTTACTGAGGCATTCTGTATAAAAAGTATTTGCTTCCCATTCAGCAATCCAATCTTACATCAACGATGGGATAACTACCAGAAATGTGAGTGCCTGTGCATGCACGTGCGTGCGCACACACACACACACAGAGGCACACATGACAGTCTTTGAATTTCTTCGAGTGAAAGTCTCGACTTCTACTTTTCAAATCACGAAAAAAGTAACAGGAGACATTTCACAATGAACCACAAATACTCAACTATGGCTGCAATATCAGATGTTTGACTATAAAGGCTTTACAGTTACCCAAGCCCAAGTTGATTATGATTGTGCTGAAAACTTGAAACGTGATCTTGCTGGGTAGCATTTCACATAACGATTTTCTACTCAGAAAATGCTGCCACAGTAATATATAATCTTATCCTCCTCCTCAAGAATTACTTTATTTTGTTCCTACATTTAAAAAGTTTAAGTTAAAAGAAGCTTAACTTATTAGCTATTACAGAGTTATTTTAAACAATTAGTGATATTCATGTGCAGACTATGACTTCTTAATCAAGTTACACCATTTAACTCAAAACTAATTAAATATGTACAGAAAATATACAATGCCCCAAAACATTTTAAGTGACATATTTTGGGTAAAACCAAATGTATACAAAATTGAAATTGGCCAGATTAGAAATTCAAAATTTTATCTAAATGTAAGGTGTAATGTAGGCTTTACCATTCATACATAAGCCCTATAGTATCAGAATATTATATAATAGATTTATCCAGATACCATCTAACTAGAAAAAAGTACCATATTCAATTTAATCAAACAATCATCAAACATACAAAAGACTGTAGCTTTTGACTAATCACTTTAAGTGATTAATATGTGTGATACAGTCTCTTGAATTTAGGGATACCTCATGTTTTGTGTGTTTAACTTTATTATGCTTCACAGATACTGCATTTTTCACAAATTGCAAGTCTGAGGCAACCCTGCATCAAGCAAGTCTATTGGTGCCATTTTTCCAACAGCATTTGCTCATTTCCTGTCTGTGTCACAGTTTGGTAATTCACACAATATTTGCAACTTTGTCATTATTATTATATCTGTTATGGTGTTCTGTAATCAGTTATCTCTGATGTTACTACTGTAATTGTTTGAAGTGTCATGAACAGTGCCCATATAAAATGGCAAACTTGGTCAAAATTATATGACAGCTAGGAGAGGTGAGGAAGCCTGCAGAAGAAAAGTTAGAAGCTAGCAAAGTTTGGTTCATGAGGCTTAAGGAAAAAGGCCATCTCTATAATATAGAAGTGCAAAGTGAAGCAGCAATTACTAATGTAGAAGCCCCAGCAAGTTGTCCAAAATATCTAGCTAAGATCATTGACAAAGGTGGCTATATGAACTAGATTTTCTATGTAGACAAAACAGCCTACATTCATTACTGAAAGAAAATGCCATCTAGGACTTTCATAGGTAGAGAGGTGAAGTCAAGGTTTGCTTTCAATGCTTAAAAAAACAGGCTCGCTCTCCTGTTTGAGGCTAATGTCACTGATGACTTTATGTTGAAGCCAATGACCATTTAGCATTTTGGAAATCCCAGAGCACTTAAACATTATGTTACATCTGCTATACATGTACTCTATAAATGGAAAAACAAAGCATGCATGACACCACATCTGTTTACAAAATGGTTTACTGAATATTTTAAGCTGTTACGACTTACTGCTCAGAAAAAAAAAAAAAAAAAAGATTCCTTTCAAAATACTACTGTTTACTGACAATGCATCTAGTCACCCAAGAGATGAGGGAGATGTACAAAGAGACTAACGTTGCTTTCATACCTGCTAAGACAACATCTATTCTGCAGTCCATAAATCAAGGAATAATTTTGATTTTCAAGTCTTCTTATTTAAGAAATATATTTCTGGCCAGGCGTGGTGGCTCAAGCCTGTAATCCCAGCACTTTGGGAGGCCGAGACCAGTGGATCACGAGGTCAGCAGATCGAGACCATCCTGGCTAACATGGTGAAACCCCGTCTCTACTAAAAAATACAAAAAACTAGCCGGGTGTGGTGGCGGGCGCCTGTAGTCCCAGCTACTCGGGAGGCTGAGGCAGGAGAATGGCATAAACCCGGGAGGCAGAGCTTGCAGTGAGCTGAGATCTGGCCATTAAACTCCAGCCTGGGCGACAGAGTGAGACTCCGTCTCAAAAAAAAAAAAAAAAATATATATATATATATATATACACACACATATATATATACACACACACACACACACACATAAAATATATATATATATCCTAAGGCTATCACAGCCATAGATGGCAATTCCTCTGATGAATCTGAGCAAAGTGAATTAAAAATCTTCAGAAAAGAGTTCACCCTTCTAGATGCCATTGAGAACATTCATGATTCACGGGAGGTGGTCACAATAGCAACATTAACAAGAGTATGGAAGAAGTGGATTCTGATCCACTTCAACACTTCAGTGGAGGAAGTAACTGCAGATGTGGTAGAAATGACAAGAGAACTAGAATTTGAAGTGGAGCCCAAAGTTGTGACTGAATTGTTTCAATCTCATGATAAAACTTTCACAGGTCAGGAGGTGCTTCTTATAGGTGTGTAATGAAGATAATTTCTTGAGATAACATCTACTTCTGGTGAAGATACTGTGAACATTGTTGAAATACAAATAAATGATTTAGAATATTACACTAACTTAGCTGATAAAAAGCAACAGCATGGTTTGAGAGGGCTGACTCCAGCTTTAAAATAAGTTCTACTATGGGTAAAATATTGTCAAATAGCATTGCATACCACAGAAATATTTCAAGAAAGGAAGTGTCAATCAATACAGAATACTTCACTGTTGTCTTACTTTAAGCAATTGCCACAGCCATTCCATCCTTCAGCAACCACTATCCTGATCAGTCAGCAGCCATCAACATCAAGACAAGACTCTCTCTACCAGCAAAGTGATCATGACTTGTTGAAGGTTCAGATGATTGTTATCATTGTTTTTTAGATAGGGTCTCATTCAGTCACCCAGGTTAGAGTGGAGTGGCACCATCTCAGCTCACTACAGCCTGACCACACCAGCTCAAGTGATCCTCCAGCTTCAGCCTCCCTAATTAATATCTGGAACTATAGGTATGTACCACCAAGTCTGGCTAATATTCTATTTTTTGTAGAAACAGGGCCTCACTGTTTCTGTTGTTGTCCAGGCTGGTCTCAAACTCCTGGACTCAAATAATCCTCCTTCCTTGGCCTCCCAAAGTGCTGGGATTACAGGCATGAGCCACCATGTTCAGCATAAAGTATTTTTTAAATTAAGGTATGCACAGTGTTTTTCAGACATAATGCTACTGCACACCCAATAGACTACTGTATATAAACACGACTTTTATATGCGCTGGGAAACCAAACAATTTGTGTGACTCCCTTTTTTGCAATATTCTCCTTATTGTGATGGTCTGGAATCAAACCTGCAATATCCTCAATGAATGCCTGCATGATGGATTCCTTATTAAGAAATGCTACTATAAACTGAAGTCAGTTTTGAGGGAAAAAAAAAAAAACAGATTTGTAAAGGGGAAAGGAAGACTTGGGATAAGATGACCAGATAAGAAGATAGTGCAATAATCCAGGTAAGAAATGAAAAGTATCTGAAGAATTGCAAAAAGTATGGTACACAGAAAGAAAGACGTGCTTAGGAAGTAAAACTAACACTACCCAGAACCATCTGGCCATGACGTCCGGGGAGTTAAGAATGGCACTGATTGAGATTTCTAATCTGAGTAATGATGACAAGTAAAATTTTATGTCAACTAAGAACTAGATTATTCTCGAAGCTTGCTTATACACATGTACACACACAAATATATGCAAATTGCCCTATGTTTCTGTTTAATAACACCATTGTCTCATACATTCCTCTCTAAGTAGCTGACTGTGCACACCATTTACACAATGAGAGAATTAGATGTTAACAAATGGCAGGGATGACACTGTGAGCTAACACTGTAATTCTAAAATGCCCAACACAAACAAACTAGACCACCATTTCAGTATTAAAGGAAGGGTGCCAACATGGAGTCTGCAGATAAGAATTGATTTTGCAGTAGAAATTACTTGCGTTTATTTCTTATCTCTAGGCAAAACATTGCAGCGGCAAGAAAGAATCATCTCCTAAAGCACTAATTAGCAACATAAATCTCACCAAGAGCAATGCCAAGAAATTTTATTGTTTGTCACTATACATGGTAATAGAATTTCTGACATGTTATCCCCCTAAAGAAATGCAACATCTTTAATAAACCACAGTACAAAGTGGATATTCTAATTTCAGCATATCATAACAGAGATTGCAAAACAGAAAACATAAAAAGTCTTAAACAAAACGAGGTAAAAATAAATTCTGGAATTATCAGTGGAATAAAAAATTCTCATTGATACTAGAGTAATGACAAAATCTGGGATGTCAATGCATGTTCTACATCACAAAATCTAAAATATGTCCATTATTCTGAGGAACACTAAACACAACAGATACTGTTTATAAAACTTTTTAAAATGTCCCTACTGAAATATATAATTATAGGTTGCTTCTCTGTAAACAGTTGATGAAATTTAACATAGTTTTTAAATCTAAAGTATGGCATCTCTAATATTGTTAAAATGTACCTCATAAATACTGTCTTGCCCTCAACCTAACAGAGGTTTTCTTAATTGCTTTGTGTGGTTTGTGTGTATATGTATATTTTAATTTTACGACCACTTCAGGCTCATTATAAACTATTTGCCTATTATCAAATAATATAAAACTAAATCACACTTCCTGCTACATTAGTAACAGGTATCTTATAATGATAATGTCCAGCACATAAAAAAATTATTCCTCACTGATGAATGGTTGTTTTGCTCTTACTACATAAGTCATGTAAGCCTTACTCCATGACCTTGCAACCCCTGGATATGTTACTATAACAGAGCACACATTTCTTTGGAAGCATCACTTGCAAAATTATGTAAGACATGGCATCAAAAAACACATCCTCGGGCATCAAAAATCCCACAGTCCTCTTGCTAAAGGAATGATAACTTCTGTACAAGCAAATCAAAAGCAGAAAATCAGAACTGGAATGACCCCCAAAATCATCCAAAGCAACACTGTAACTAGACTTACTCCTCTTTTCTAAACAAATATTTTCACTTACTGCAGACAAGAACATACTCCACGGCAGCACCCTAACTCCCTGAGGAAGGAAGTGGGGATGTTTATCTAAGAAGTCCAAAGAGGGATATCAAATATCCATCCACAAAAGCAGCAGACAGGAGTGTTCACATTTTAATCCCACCTATAGAAGCAGCATGGCTATTTGATTATATGATTCCAATCATCTGAAAAGCCTTCCAATACTTTGATTGATTAACTGTTGACAATTAATAAACATAAAGGAGCAGAAGCCCTAAAAACACTCAGAATCAGTGAAGCAAGTACACAGAGGGACCAGAATAAAATGACATTAATAAAATCTTCTATTATACACAGGGGAGGTAAAAATTACCAAGAGTATTTTCATAAGGAAGAAAACCAGGTCTTAAAAAATCATTCTATTATTTTTTTCAACAAAACCACATGTCCTTCTGCTAATTTGTTATATTCATATTTCGTATTTCTTTTTTACCCACACAGAAGGTACTTATTTCATTCTGGCTTTTCCAAATAGAATTTAATTCTACTGTACACATTTCATCAATAATATGAAGATGAGACACAGAACATGATGTAAAAAGTCGTATTTTTATCATGTTTACATGAAAACTATATGATTTAAAGTGTCACTTGTAAAGAGGAAAATACAGCATACAATGTCAAATTTCACCTCAAATAACAGTAACATACATACTGAACACATTCAAATACCCTCATTAGTTCTGCCAAAATTACTAATGTAGTTTTTCTATTAGAAGTTACAAGTTTAAACTAGTGGCTTTCACAGTGTTTGAAAACAAGCAACAGCACAGTAACTTCAGTTGTTCACAGATAATCTGCTGGAAACTATCAGCATACATATATTTAATGGGATTTCCACAAACCTGTTAAGTTTCTTTTGATGTTAAAAATAACTACTATTACATATCATCAAAAACACAACATGTTAAAAAGAAGCTTCTAATTCTGAATGCAAGCCAAAGTCGTTACTAAGCACCAGCAAATTAACATCTTGAGAATGAAGATTATTGACTAAACAACTATTTATTGAGTATCTGCCGAGAGCCAGAAGCATGAGGTTCCCTGCCCTTAAGGAGCTCACACACAGGCAAGGAAGACATACAAAGACAAAATTACAGTACAGCGAGGTAAGTGCTATCGGAGACCTGCCTGACACATACAGAATGAAGGACTCCCATAGTACTTGACACAAATGGCCTTGCTTTGAGTACAGGTTGGAATGATGATGGTGGCTGAAGACCTTATCTTCTATTGTCTAGAAATGCTAGGTACAGTAGAGGACTGTTTGGAGGAGGACCATTAAAACGTTACCTCTCATCCATAGAAGAGACCACCAGAGGGTTATGGCCATATTAGTAACTTTACAAGCACTTCCCTGTATTTAATCACACATATTACTAATGTGCATTTCTTGAAACACATCGTTAGTAAATACCTAGAAATCAATCAGCTATGTTTGACCTCATGAAGGTGGAATTTCTAAACTTTACTTAAGAAAAATACATACAGTTACATTCCATTTACTCAACTACCTTAAATATTTGGAAAACATTTAAGAACTTGGAAAGTAGCAAAACAGTACATTAAGGAGGCAAAATAAGTGTCAATAATTGCTCCTTGAAACAACATCCATACATGTTGGACAAGACAGTCCTAAACTCACTCAAAAGCCAGGTATGTTTATTTTAGAGGTGACTTTAACAAGAAAATTACAACTAGAAAACAAGGGAACAGTGAGCACAGATGCATGAGTCATAAGTAATGGATTACCATTGACAAGAAGGGGGAAATTTAAAGAAATAGAATGAAAAAACAAATGGGAGCACAAAATGCATAGTCTGAGGCCACTTGATGCAGAGCAGATTTTACAGAAAACTTTAACTGTGTTCTCTTTATTTGCTTTTCCTTTTCCTATTCAAACCGGTAATTGTGTGCAGGTACTTCACTAATACTATACTGGTTCAAGAGTATTTGTAACAAAGGACTTTTTTTTCCCTTACAGAAGGACAAATAGTGATGCAGTGGGTGAAGTGGGGAGACAGATTCAATGTTGAGGACTAGGGAGTTACATTTCCCATTTCAGTGTTCTTTAATTACTCTTTGAAGAAGTTGGTTTTTAAAATTTGTTTGTATTAGTTAACTACGCATGCTGAAAGCCCTCTTATATACCATTCTGGGAGGACCAGCATTTTGAAAATTTTGAAATAAAGCTATAATGATAACAAGTGTAATTAAAATGTTGTTGTGAGTCACAGTACAGGGATTTTTATATCTCAAGCTTCATAACAAATGATAACAGCAGAGTCACTCCTGTGGAGAAGAATATCTTAATGAACGAATTTCAAATGTCTGCTTTTAGGAGGTGCTTTTTATGTCCACATTGGCAGATTCCTCTGGCAACAACGCCCACATAAGACAGTTGACATCCTTAGATTTCTAGCCCTTCTTTTCTTTTGACTATGGCACAAATATTTTCAGTGCTTTCTAATTGTCATAAATATTTCCAGGGTTACTGACAGGTGGCAAGAAGAAAATCAATCTCCTGTTTTCCTGATTTTGTTCCCTAACTCCTTAAACTGACATCTGGGTTAAAATAGGATCTCCTTTAACAGAGTTGTTAGGTACTGTTAGCAACTAACCTGCCCACTGCTGCCTCCACTTTGTGGGGGAACAATTAGTGCAAACACAATGTGGTTATATTATCTTAGGCTATTTCTATAGAGTAGGCAGAAAAAAAGTCTCCAAAATAAAAAATGAAAATTTGACTATAGGTTTCCTGTACCCCAGTAAATTGTGATGTCTATGGACCTACCTTGCAAAAGATACATTTTAAACAGCTAGAGGCTGATGTTACCCACACGTTAAAGTTATAGGAGTTATAGCTGAAACCTACTTTTCACAAAAAGTGAGCCTCAGAAGGATATTTATTTATCTTAGCAGTTTCTATATCCACATCAAATGAAAACATTCAAAAGGTAGTCTGGTAGGTTTAATTTCATCAAGTTGTGACTACTGTATGCTCCATGGCTTACAGATGGACAACTCATGTACACAAATCTATTCTATGTAACAAGGCTGATTACATACACATATGACAACATCATAGCTGTTTTATCCTATAGTAAACCTTTTTCTCCTTGAGTAATATCATCTATACGGCCCTAAGTTGCTATCTAAAACCATAAAATTAATACCTAAGAATAAAGAATCATCACTGAACTATTACCTGGCAACCAAAAGGAATTCCTGTTATATACTACAACATGAGGAAACCCTGAAAACATTATATGCTAAGTCAAATAAGCCTTTCACAAAAGGCTACATATCTATATTCCACTTATATTAAATGTCTAGAATAGCAAGTCCATAGAGACAGAAAGTGGACTAGCAGCTGCCAGAGGCAAGAGTAGTTGGTATATGGAAGTGACTGCTAATGGGTGCAGGGTTTCATTTTAGGGTGATGAAAATGTTCTAAAGTTTGATAACGTTGATGATGCAGAACTTTGTGAATATAACATAATCCACTAAACTGTACATTTTAAAAGGGTAAATATTAGGCTCAACAGCTATTACAGAATGCACCAAGTAGAGTTTCTTAAATATAAGAGGACTAGATTTTCAACCACATTTACTGGCACTGAATTTTATCAAAGTGAGCTCATCTTTATATCCTAGGATCTACCTATTAAACCTGTAAAAGTGTTTCTCTTTCACCACCTGGTTTCAGAAACACGATCTCCTCTTACAAGAAAAAGAAACGGGAATAACTTCAAGGAGGGGCTAAGTCACACAGTGCTGTTCTTTGTTAAGAAAGTACGTCCTATATCAATCCATCTAATGTATTAAGATAACAGGCAAGTCCAAGGAAATCTTAAACCATCCAACTGCTTCTCAATTAGAAAAGAATTTGTGGGTAGTTACCCAATTCACAATCAACTACAATATCAAAATCTAGATACACCTATTGCTTAGCAACGAGTGGCAATTATTATTTAATGAAAACAGAAAATGTTTTAAATATGGATACTGACCTTGTTTCTTTTAACCCTTCTTTCTGAATGACTTCCAATATCTGCTTTGCTGTCATTGGTGAGTTGGGGTGTTTTTCTAGTGCCTAAAATATAAACATAAGATTCCGAGATTATTGCATGGCAGCATACAAAACGAAAATGTATGTGAATCATGCATCCTCTGCTTATTTTATTACAGGGGAAGGGGCTTTTACATCAAAGTAACAGTCCATCATACAGGTCAGGTGCCCAAAGGGAGAATGTAATTTTTTTGGACATTTAAATCGGAAATTTCTGCAACAAAAAGGGGCCATCCTTCAAACATGTCACAAAGGCATACACACCAAAAAAGAAATGTGAACCCTAAAGAAAACAAGTTAACAAATGTATATAATTTCCTTTATTTAAAAAGTTTCCAATATTTTATGGTGAAAGTCATGTTTTCAGGCTGTTAAAATGTTTCCTAAGATTCCAGGTCCTTGGAAACATGGAGCCTGAATACTACCAATAGAAGAGAACAGAGTGCTGGTCACAAACAGCCTCACTGGATTCATGCCCAAAATATTGAAAGAAGCATACAGGAACCCAAGTAACTCATTACAGTGTGTTTTCCAGTTCAGCTCAGTTTCCTTTCCTTTGCCTTTTCCAATTAATTTCAAGTAAGCCCTTTCCTCTTCCCATTTAGCCTATCTCAGTCATATGAACTCAGTCCCATTCTCTTTCTCTCCTCTTCTGCCCTACCTATCTTTTGTGAAAGGGGTTCTTTTAAACAAAGGGTGTGAAATACACAGGACATAGCTGATAATTTCCACAGGTCTTAGACCATCAGCCCTGGAAATCAGGTTCCTTTATTTTTCCAGGGACTTAACCCCATGTGGTGGAAACAATAAACAGTAGTGCCCCTACTGTGCACCAACATGAACTACAGGGACCACATCTGGGTACAAGAAACAAGTTACACACATCTTCACAATGACCTACTCCAAGGGTAGATGACACCTAATTAAAGATGCTATGCAGGAGTTCATGCTCAAGTCATGGCCTCTTGTAACTTAGAAACACTAGAGTTCCAATCCATGATTATTCGAAGAATCATAATTATTAAGAATTAACAGGGTCATTCTGAAAATGTAAACTTGAAAAGGCTTCCAAATCTGTTCAAAACGGCTCTGTGATCTCTTATACTGTCAATACCCAAATTTCAACTCATGCACAAGGGAAGGCTCTGTTCATCAAGGCCCTTCAGTGTGTTGCACGCAGCCTGCCCGTCCTAACTTTTCAGACACTTTCCTATTCTCTCCTTTCTAGTTCCCAGGAAAATCCCCCCTTTTTCCCAATCCTGATCAGCCCCATCCTTACTCATAGCTGTAAATTCTTTAAAGAATACAGAAATATGAGCCACACTACAACAAGGGTATAGCAACAAGTAAGTGAAAGGGAAAGAAGGAAAGTGGTCCTCGCAGAGGAGGACACTGTAGAGCTGAACTGAACACTGGAAAAGGGGAAACAGAAACATAGGCGAAGTTGTTTAGGGAAGAGGAGTACAAATACATTGGAAAAAAGGCAATAAGGAAACTGCACAATAGAGCTGAAAAGGGGGAAAGAATAGAGCACAGGGAAAAGAGGAAGAAGCTGATATGAAAACAAAAAGCTGACAGAAGTTTTAAAATAAGAACTGTAAGTAGAACAGTACATAATTATGAATTACTGAAAGGAGATGCTGTGTTCACATGGACTATATATAGGGTGAGCACCGCCTCAAATGAAAGGCAACGGGTCTCTCATAAAAGATATGGGCAGGAGGTCAAGACACAGACACACAGGAAGCAAGCAAGGAAGAGGGCAACTGGAGGGAAAGGCATACGATGGGGAAAGAAGAGAAAGACAGGAGGAGGGTGAGAAAGG
Source organism: Rhinopithecus roxellana (assembly GCF_007565055.1). Lineage (NCBI taxonomy): Eukaryota > Metazoa > Chordata > Mammalia > Primates > Cercopithecidae > Rhinopithecus > Rhinopithecus roxellana. The sequence continues at coordinate 80,248,051 of NC_044569.1, read as the reverse complement.
AGGAAAATTGAGCTGAACTGGGAATGTCTAAAGGCAAACTGATTAAATCTAGAAAGGGCCAAAGAAGAAACTCCAGTGTACTGGACAACGTTTTAACGGAAATTTGGGTGCACTTGAAATTGGGGTTACTCACTGTGGAGGATTCCCTGTTTCTCTTCCTGAGTACAGGCCCCTCAGCACACCTGGACAGCTCCTCCCAGCAATTGAGAGAATTTGGATAGCCCTGTCCCCTTCTCTATGACATCACATCCTACTCTACAAAGGAAGTAAAAGTGCCAAGAATTACATCATGAAGTGGATGAGAGGCAGGAAGGAAATGATGAAGCCACACAAAACACCAGAAGCCACCCTCAATTCCTGCAAGACAGAGAACAGAGACAGAGAAGGAGAGGTTCCTGGGTGTGAATAAGCTTTATTGATTGAGCTGTGTAAACATTAATAGAACAAAAGATAAGGAGAAATTATCTTCACATAACAAAACATTGATGCCATCAAAATAATGTGACACATGGCAGAGACATGAATCAGACTCACAGACAGCCATACTCTAATACACTTAGTGGGGCAAGCCACAGTCAGAGCACAATGGCATCTTAAGCTACCAGACCCAAACCTTAGACTAACTGTCCATTGTCCCAACAATCTCATGACCATAAGGCACTGCCTGGTCTTGTAGTTGCTTATATTTTGGATGTTTTGGCGGGAGATCTGTTTTTTTTTTTTTTTTCTATTGTTACACAAGCAACTATTCATCAGGCTTTTCCATTAACTTCTACTACTTTAATGTTTAGAAATTCCTTTTATCCAGAGAGCGTGCAAATACCTACAAGTGTTTCTTTCAAGTAGTTGTTTCTTAATTCATCTGGAATTTATATTTTTTGCCAAGGTGAAATATTAACATCTGTCCCCTCCTCCCATAGTAAGCCTCATTTCCCCAACATAATTTGTTTCATATGCCACACATGGCTAGTGAGGCATCCTCTACCATATGTTAATAGTAGGGCAATGAAAACTTTTCAAAATGTGAAACCTAAATATAATTGTGGGAACCCAATATATAAAACACACAAATGCAGAGCTGTTCATGTTGAGCTGGAGATGAGAGAGCTCGGACCCCCACACTTACTCCCTCTAATGGCTGATGGCACTTCTGGGAATTTTAAGAGTCTCCAGAGGAAACTGCATAACGCTGTCCTTGGGGGGCTTGTCCAGGGGTTCCACTAGGTCCCACTGATCTTTCCATCAATTGCTGAGTCAACACTACACTGTTTTAATTGCTGTAATATTATAATACACTTCACTTGCTCAACAGGACGCTGCTCTGATTATTCCTTCTTAAGTTTCTAAATATCCACTTTATTTTTTCCGGATGAAATTGAGATTGGAATTCAATGAAACATCTAATTACATCTAATTAAATTCCTACGAATTTTATACATCATTCCAATTAAGATTTACTTTGTAATCTGTAACAAACATTTTATTATTTTATATTTTCAGTTGCAACTTCGAATATACTTTTTTCATCTAATATTTCCCACATTCTATTGCTAATACATATAAAAGTCACTGAATCAGGGTAATTATTATCTATATGAATAGTTAATTGAGTTAACAGTTGTAACAGCACACAGTATACAATCATGTTTTCTACAAATCTTGTGAATTGCTTCTCCTTTATAATAGATGTATGCTTTATTTATCTTTCCTACATTATTTATATTGGCTAACTAATCTTTCTTAGTCCATTTCAAAAAACTTTTGCTGAAATTTTGAGCACTTTATAATTCATTTCCTCAAAAACAGGCCCCTAAAACTGCTGAGTTTCACTAAGAATATCTGTAGCTAGAATTATTAGAACTAGCACTGCCAGGAAGATTGGAATTACAAACCACTGGCCACATATCACTGTCTCTTCACAAATCAGAGTCTGTCACAGTGCTCAGTCTTTACATAAAATGTCCTTTCTTTCTTTGTGAAACAAATTGTTCTCTTGTGTTAAAGCTACTGTGATCTTACTATACTCAATCTCTGAGATGTCTTGCATCTCTCATATACTGAAGTCTTTTCAATTCCTAGTTACTTTCCTTCTTCTTCACTTCTACTCCATGAAAGGTTTCAAATTCAACATTGCTCTCCACAAACGGGACTCTCCATGCCTGGGGCACAAAGCATACACACAACTAGCTGTCTTCCTGGTTGTGGATCTATTTTTCACAGGAGGTAAACAGATGTACAGAGCTGCCAAATATACCATTACATTCCACCTTCTTATCTAACTAACTCTATCAGGGCCTATCTCAAAGACTTATACATTCATACAGTTTTGAGGCAGGACAGTCTCATTCCAGAAATTTCTCCTCCACCCCCCCCCCCCCACCGCCCCCCAGACTTCTACATGTCCTAGGATGGGGAGAAAAAATAAACACAAAAAAGGACCTGTAATACCTGCAATATAGTTAAAGGAAAGAGAGAGACGATTGGCCATATCATGTAGTGCCAAGTTAGGAATGCAATTTTGTGTGTGTTAGGTTTGGTCCTTAAGTACCTTTTTGGTCCAGGAACGCTGGCTCAAGTATATTAAGGCTTACTCAAGAATTCCTTGGTGTCTCTCAAAGAGAAAACTCATTCTAAGTATATCTAAGATAAACACATTAGACTAGTGTTCCTTTAAAGGTTAAAATTTTGGCCCTTCTGGCCCTAAATAAAACTTTCCGAGAGAGCTTACTTATTTGATGGTAAAACAAAAAATAATCCCTACAATTTAAGTATCATTTCAATGACAGATGTTTACATTTGTGGAATTCTACGTGGGTATCAGTGACCAGGCTTTTTCCCTTTTTCTAACATTAATGTGCCATCTTCCCTTAATCAATACTGGCAGTTCATTAAAGTGTTCAGATGTTTAGGGCCTCATGTCTGAGGTAAACGATTTTGGGGTTATAACAACAATAAACCATTATATACCTCTTTACAATTACAAACAACTTTTATACAATGTATTTTATTTCATTTGCTTCATACAATATATATTAATTTATTTGATCCTCAAAACAATTCAGTGAGATGCATAGAGAAGTATTATTAACATTCTCTGAGATGTGCAAAGCTGAACTGGCTCAAGGTCATAAAGCTAGTGAGTAGATGAACAGGACTTGTATGCATGATGATACTGATAACAATGTTTAAGTATAATAAGAGCAGCTAATATTTATTAGACAACTCCTACGTGCTAAGTCCTCTCTGGGCTTTCCATTATTACAAAAGACTCTAGTTAATATATTTAACATTCCCTATTTCTACTACTCTTGAAAAGCCTCAAAGGTCCATGTCATTTTGATGAAAGGTGAACTTGGGTTACTGATAGCCTTCAGATGAGAAAATAAATTATATCAAAAGTGACAGCACCTCAGCAAATGCCCAGTATTCACAGCTCAATTAGGTTGTTCTTCACTCCCAGCGTATGTGGCTGCTGGTTGAAGGGTTAAAGATGATATTAACAATTTTCTATTCTATTTAAATGTTCTTTATGGTAAAATTATATGCTATTGTATAGCAGTCCCCCACCTTTATGGCACCAGGGACCGGTTTCATAGAAGACAATTTTTCCACAGAATGGCAGGGAGGAATAGTTTCTCGATGAAACTCTTCCACCTCAAATAATCAGGCATTAGACTATCATAAGTCAAGGTATCATTGCTCTCACAAACCCCAGTTCAGGAATTTCACACTTAAGAACAATCAGCCCAGATATGGTGGCTCATGCCTGTAATCTCAACAATTTGGGAGGCTGAGGTATGCAGATGATTTGAGCCCAGGAGTTTGAGACCAACCTGGGCAACATGGCGAGACCCTGTCTCTAAAAACTTAAAAGTAAATAAATAAAAATAAGCAAGGCATAGCGGTGTGTACCTATAGTCCCAGCTACTTGGTAGACTGAAGCAGAAGGATTGCTTCAGCCTAGGAAACTGAGGCTGCAGTGAGTAGTGATTGCAACACTGCACTCCAGCCTGGATGACAGTGCAACATCCTGTCTCAAAACAAATGAAATATATATATGTGTGTGTGTGTGTGTGTGTATGTGTGTGTGTATATATATATGAACAATCAGATATTCACTTAAATTCTCAGATAATGGTTTAAACTATACATTCCCTTGGTATAGCACCTGTCAAAATTATCATTAATTAGTGTTACCTTGTTGAATGATCTTCCTGCTCACTGTAAACCTCATGTATTCCCGAGCCTTGGTCCTCATTCACATCTATACCTCCAGATTGTAGCACTACTAAATAGGCTCCAATAAACAAAGACCAAGTTATTTTGGGGAAATATTTTGAGTCATTCTATATTTGGAACTTTTCATAGAATAATGATGAAGGTTGTGAGCTCTGGAGGCAGATGAACCAGGAACCCCCTACTCACTAGCTGTCTGATGTTAGATAAGGCATCAGAAATCTCTGAGTCATAATTTCTTCTCTTCCTTACTCATAAAAATATTGTGAGGACTAAATGAGATAATGAATGTAAAGGACTTATTATTCCAATGAGCCAAATGACTGCCTACAGCAATGAGTGTTAATAAACAGTAGCTAATATTATTGGCTGAAAGAAAAAGTCTGGCCCCCTTTGAACACAGCCTAGAAACACAGATTTTTTTCAATACCAAGAAGAGCGCTACCAAAAAATCGCAGGAATTAAATGTGGCCTCTCTAAGATTTCCTAAGTAAACTTCACCAGTTACTACAAATCAGGCTAGCCACATATTCTCATCCCTCATTGCCTGACCACTTCCAAACACATTCCACCAATGATGCACAGGAAAGCCTGCACCATACTGTGCCTGGTTTCCTCATGGCATGCTTTTAGATACTGTTCAGATGACTAGGAAGAAGAGCATACTAAAGGACCAATTATCTTGTTATGCTTGTTACAAATCAAAAATATAGAATACCAACAACTTACTTCCAACAACATATACTGAAACTTTCAAGCAATTATGATATACGGTATCACAGAATATTCATGAGAAGGAAATTCTGTTTTATAGCAACATACTTGAGTTGCCCAGGGTCATAAAACCTGAGCACAGCTGAAAGAAATGATTTTTGGAGTTTCAAACAAAGCGGTCATTCCTTGAATTTGCAGATGAAATTCTATGTAATAGAGAAGTGAATTCTAATTTCCTGCAGGACTTTGGCAACTTTTTTTGACCTCAGTTAAGTTTCTAATCATTTAAAACACTTCGCATTCCTTTTTCACACAGAAAGAAAACAAAGTGGCAGACACTCAGAATTTACACAGTGTTCTAAAATAAAGCAAAAAAAGAATAATTGTTTAAATCATGATATGTAAAACTTGTTTTACAAAGTAAAACTTCTCTTTAACGAAAAACAGGGAAATCTTTCTATTACAGAAATTTACAGGCAGTCTATTCTCTTAAGAGCTCAGTAATAATTAAAAAGTTTTTTCAGTACTTCAAGTAAAAATTGTGCTTTCCTTTCATTTCTATCAAGTTATCCTACTTTTTGCCTTTGAATATAACAATAATTATTTAACGCTAAATTACAAACACCGTTTTATCACGTAAGGTCAAAAGGCAATTGTGTTACGTAAGTTTACAATTCCGGGATTCAATAAGTCATACACAAGATACGTTGCCACATGTTTTCAAACACTATTCAGGCCAAGTCCCCCTCTGTTTCCAGACTAATAGATCCTTAGTTTCTTCACCAATCTTCATGTAAAATAATTTGCAAACACAATCACCCAAATCATCCTTCTCTGAACATTCTTGAGTTTTCCAGTGTCACTTTTAAAGCAAATTTAAGAATTATACTCATTTAAATAAATGAGCTAAAAAACTGATAAATATTTTAACTGTAGCTCGATCCAAATACAATATGGGGAATTCATTTTTTTCTATCTGCAAGAACTACATTAACCTAATACGACACATGCTCTTTTTCAGCAGCCACCTCACATTGTCATTCAACTAAAAGTTCCAGATCTTTCAATATTTGCTTCTGAAATTGCACCCACAGCTCTGTGGTGTGTTTTCCAAACCTGCCAGACATAAGCATATATTTGTTTTAATACGCTAGTGTTTGTTTAAATCCAGTAGTTTAGGCTCGAAATCCTATTAGTGCCAAACAGCTGATTATTGAAAGTAACAGTTGGGCCGGGCACGGTGGCTCAAGCCTGTAATCCCAGCACTTTGGGAGGCCGAGACGGGTGGATCACGAGGTCAGGAGATCGAGACCATCCTGACTAACACGGTGAAACCCCGTCTCTACTAAAAAATACAAAAAACTAGCCGGGCGAGGTGGCAGGCGCCTGTAGTCCCAGCTACTCGGGAGGCTGAGCCAGGAGAATGGCCTGAACCCGGGAGGCAGAACTTGCAGTGAGCTGAGATCCGGCCACTGCACTCCAGCCTGGGTGACAGAGCGAGACTCTGTCTCCAAAAAAAAAAAAAAAAAAAGAAAGTAACAGTTAAACTCATCCCAGAAATCTCCTCCACTGGATTTCTACATGCCCCCAAAAAACTTGCTGCATAAAAGGACACTGTGATCTCAAGTGAATTTTATCTTTTTAGTTACACATTATTTTCTCAAGCTTACACAGTTCTTTTGTAATCCCCATTGTTTTCCAATTGCTCAGTTTTTCCAATTGCCCTTATTTTTTCGGCCACCTATTTGACAAGCATGATTTTGATGTATTCCTCCAAGTTATTCATGACAGAGCTAAACAAAGCAATGGAAAACAAACTGTTATGGCTGCCATTGGAATCTCCTTTCAGACTGATACTGATTACTCAGTCTATACACTTTATCTATATATGTTCAATCCAAAACAAATTCATTTAATTATACTATCACCCAGTTTATAAATGTCCATCACTTCTAAACGAGTTTTACAATAAATAGACTTACATCAAATGACTGGCTGAAATTTAGCTCTAATATGTGCATCTTCCTGATGTATAAGTCTAATAATCCTATCAAAACTAAATTAATTTAGTTTGACATGAATTAACTTAGAGAATCCATAATGCCTTGCAGGGATATGATCATCCGCTTCTATATGCTCACAGTCATCTCTTCAACAATGTATTTTATTGAAGGTTGAGATGAAGCTCAATAATCTATAATTAAAAAGTTTACCCTTTTTAAAAATGCAGTTATTCTGCATTAAGCAGAATTCTAACATGCATATGAGCTCATTTAATACTTCTAACAACCCTCTCACATAGGGCCTATTGTCCCCCTCATTTTATAGATTATGGATGAATTAATGAAGATACAAAGGAGTTAATTTAATTTGCCCAGTGTTATACAGCTAGAAAGTGGGAGAATGAAGATCCGAACCCAGGCCTTTGGACAACTGCTCTCCTGTTCTTTGTGATTATTCCCATGGTTATACACAACACTTCCTGGTCATACCTGCAGATTCTTTCAGTGTCTTGTCATCGAGGCTCATACGTCATCATTTCTTATCCCATATAACTTCTCTCATGTAACTTTTCTTATCACATCTCCTTGAAAGAAACTTGCACTAGTTTAAAAGAGACTAATCCAGTGAGATGTTTCAAAAATGAGAAATCATGCCCGATGATAAAGTTGCTGTGACTTTGATCTTGAACATTGTCCCAATTTTATGGCAGTTAAAATGTGGAGGCAGACATTAGTTAACTCTCATTAGCTGAATGAAAGAAACATGAGTTTGTCAGATCAGATAAATGCCTTCTTATTTCTAAACTAAGAGAAGTGTCTCACATAGACATTTTTATACAGAAGCACTGGGGAGCAACGGACAATATTTACAAGGAGGGTTAAGTAAAAGCAAACATAGGACATATAGTAAGTTTTGTTATAGAACCTCCCATAAAAATCTAAACATAAGACAAAAATATAAATGAGAACATCAGATGAAACAAAGTAGACAATCTTCCCAAGACCTAATATGATTAAATCAAGATTATATACTCTAACAATTTGGGGTTTATTTATATTTTACTACTAGTAGTATAGATAGATATATAATAACTCTGAAAACTATTTGTAGATGCAGGATTAATACAATATTATGAAAATTAATGTGCTTAGTGTATACTTTTGCCTACATATGAATACTAAACCCCTGTCCTTACGAAAACAGACAACAGGGATACCCAGCATTCCCTGCAGGATAACATGAAAAGCAGCAATCAGTCAAAACCCTAAAGTTTTAAATCTTGGGAATCCTTATAAGATGCTGATGTTAATAAGAGCAGCTAATGCATAATGCTAGAAAGCATTCAAAATAAGCTAAGCATTTTTCTAAGAACTTGACTTACATTAAGACATTTAATTTCACAGTCACCCAGTTAGGCAGATTTGTTTTCTGTTTGTTTGTTTTTTGTTTTTCTTTTTGTTTTGTAGATGAGAGAACTGAGACACCAACACATTAATTCACTTTTAATTCACTTATACCAGGTTATTCCCAGGTAAGAAGCAGAACTGGGATTCAAATCCATGCCTCCTTGTCCAAGTGTTTCACCATGACAATATACTGTTTCGTATCAAATGGTAAAAGTTCACTTGGAGAATAATTTAACAGTACTATTAAAATGTAAAAGGCAGGCACTCTCACTTACTGAACCTCATCTACCTTTAGGTATGTTTCTTACAAAAATCCACAGCCTATCTTGCATGTACACTGAAGCATTATATGAGATTATGACTCCAAAATAATGAGACATAGTCTAAGAGGGAGCTGGTTAAATAAATGAGGGTACATACATACCATAAAATAATAGAAGAATAGGGTAAGGAACAAGACAATATGTACTGACATGGGAGGATGTCCATGAGGAAGTGGTAAGTAAAAATAAACATGTTGAAGAACAATACATAGAGAGGATGCATATATTCCAGTGTCTGTGGTGTACATATACATGTTCCCATAAAGTCCTACCCACATCCCCGCCATATAAAAATATTAGCGTTAACAATTGTAACCCTGGAGACTCTACATATTATGTAATTTATATGACTTATGCATGTATTATATAAGTTATATAGTTGTTAACAGCTGATTTAAAAGTCAGCTCAAGGCTAGGCGCAGTGGCTCATGTCTTTAATCCCAGCACATTGGGAGGCCAAGGCAGGTGGACTGCTTGAGCTCAGGAGTTTGAGACCAGCCTGGTCAACATGGTGAAACCCTGGTCTCTACAAAAAATACAAAAATTAGCCAGGCATGGTGGCACGTGCCCAAGTCCCAGCTACTTAGGAGGCGAAGGTGGAAGGATCTCTTCAGTCTGAGAGGTGGAGATTGTAGTGAGTCAAGATCATGCCACTGCACTCCAGCCTGGGTGACAGAGCCAGACCCTGTCTCAAAATGAATGAATGAATGAATAAACGAATGAATGAATGAATGAAATAGAGAACGAAGGTCAGCTGAAAAACAAAACAAATATGAATACTCAACCAACAACAGAAACAGTTATGTGCCTTATACTGTAATCATAGTGAAGAAAATAAAATACAGGAAGACTGAAATTATTCCAAAGCAAACATTACTCATCATTCAATCTGAGTCAGAAAAATTATTCAATGTTATTCCCACAAACTAGTCTGAAATGACACAGCATTCAGATGTATCTGCCAGAAGAAATTAGTTGTAAAATATATCTTTAGATAATTGGATACAATGACTTTGTTATATGAAATTATTTGATTCTGTCCACTTAAATGTTGAAGAATGACAATGATGTTTATTTTGTCACAGTTAATAGTAATTATTTTCTCCTGACTATAGATGGACAACAGCACCACCACCTCAATAATCCATTTATTTAACAAATATTCACCAAGCACACACATACACCAAAATGAAATATGATAAAATTTGCCATTACCATTGCTGGAGACACTTATTCTCTGGCTTACTACAGTGGGGGAAGGGAGAGTGGCAAGCATCTAATTTACTTAGAAATGGATTTAAAATGAAAGGAAGGAACTAAGCTATATATCTTCTTTCATATTCATTCAAAATGCTCATTTACTCTACATAGAAATGACCCCTGCCTATTCTGTTTCCAGTGGTGGTATTATCATTCAGATTCTATGGAATTGTTACCATCTTGATATGTGTTTGCTGCTATATTTCTAGTAACTAGCACGTGGTAGGTGTGTAATACTTGCCTAACGAAAAAAAAAGGAGACAAGAAAGAATTGATGTACTCAGTTTATTGTTGTCTGTGCACAATTCCCTACTTCCTTCTTCCGAAGAATGCCCTTTCTCATTTTGGTTTCAATGGAAGCTGTTATATTGCTGACAGTTCACATATTCCTGTCATATTCCTTCAGGAATAAGCAATTCTTGAAGAGCTGCCAATTAAAGATGGGAAGGAGGGATGGCTGGAGTTGGGGACACAAAGAGGGCCAATCATTAATCTTCTCCAGGATGTACAACCCTAAAACTCAAGAAAACATCTTGATTACTTTTTGGTAATGATACCATGTGAGGAGAGCCTGAAATTTGCTGGAAGCTATGTTCGTAGGCATGTGAGCCAGGCTCAGAAAATAAGCATACTGTGCAGAGAGAGGATGGGAGAGTCCTAGCTACTTTCATTCTTTCCAAGTATTACCTAGAACCTCTCACTTTGCCGCAATGGCTTATAATTTATGAGTCTTCCAATAAATTCTCCTTTTCATTAAATTGGTTAGATGACCAAAGGTTCATAACCAATGTGTTCATTATACTAATTATTGAGCCCATAGTTGATTCCTTTCATAGGATATTTTTAAAAGATACAGGATATACAATAAATGCTTTTAAGTCAGATGCTAACTTATCTGCTTCCTTTAGATTAATAAAACCATAGCGATTCCTAAAACCTCATCACTGGCAACCCAAATTCTTAAAAAACAAAAATTCTGAGAAGCAGGTTGTAGTTGCTTGTTAAATATGCACTTGATCCATCCAGAAGTAATATCTAAAAAATTAAACATTTTACAACAGTGGGAGTCCACGGGCAAAGTTATAAATAATTCTAGTGGTAAAAGTTCTTTACCTAAAACATTGATGAGTAATAGGTGAAGAAATTCCTGATTCCAAGCCTTCAAAAACAGGACCAACATTTAAAAAATATGAAGCAGGTGTCCTAAGAGTTTAGATTTTAGACCACAGGCTTTCTACAGACCAGTAGACTTAAGCAAAATGTGTGTTCCTGTTTCCAATTTGAGTCATGCATAAATATTTACTATAATGGTTTATACCACAAACCAAGTCAAAGAACTCCCATCCTGAATTACTATACTCAATTATGATATAATTAAAATATCTGCATCAAGATTTGTGCTAAATAGGCCAGGCATGGTGGTTCATGCCTGTAATCCCAGCACTTTGGGAGGCCAAGATGGGAAGATCACTTGAAGTCAGGAGTTCGAGAGACTGGCCTCGTCAACATAGTGAAACCCCATATATATATGTTTTTTTAAGATTTATGTTAAATGAATTCAGGGCAAATATTTCTACATGCTTCTTGATGTACTACCTACCTTAATATGAGCCAAGTTTTCCAACCCTCCCCAGTTTACCCCTCATTTCTGGTCTTCTTAAACTATGTGCTAGAGGAATTAAGGTATATTTATAAGCAAGCAGGACTGGTTTCAATCAGCCAGCATTTGTTGGTATGAAATAGGGGTTGGATCTCTTTGAGAAGTCAATGGAGTATTAAAACTTGCCTTTGCCAACAAAAGATTCTGCATGAAATCAGATAGTCCCTGTTGCTTCCTAGCCTTCCTTAGTCCTGATTTTACAAGCTGAGTTCTGCTTACAACCAGGCTGGGAGCTCATTATACTATAATATCACGTTTATTTTGATGACAGAAGGAAGAAAAATTATTAACTCTGATGTGATCAAAACAATCATCCCTTTGAAAAAATAAATACAAAGTAAGAGTTACCTATTAGCCAACTCTAAATCAGGACTCACATCAAGTCTTGCTTAGATTTTTTCCCAGAGGTTGCCATTCAGCATTATAAAATTTTGCCTAAAGATAAATTAGGCCAGATGTTGTTCTCTTATATTCGCTCAGCTACAGACAGTAGGGTTTAGGCCCACAAGGAATCCGTCTTCTCAATGTAAGCTATCTATAGAAAAAGTTTTGAGAGTGCTGTTAATTACCCTTGCATTCAGGTTTAAAAGATAACTATGCCTGCCATCAGGTATGGAGGACATATAATAATACAAACATCTGGAAAATCTGTAGGTGTTCCAGTAATAGGGAATATAAATGTAAAATACATCAGCTTCATATTATGGGAAATTAAAACACAAATTTGGGAGATTTTGTTTTGTGACCTTAGCAATTCAGAGATAGCCTCACCTATAATATTTCAGTGGCTGCATACCCATATAAAGGCTGAAATTTTTAAAGATAAAGGAGATTGCTGTGAAAATCAATGCCCCCTGCAGATAAATTACGCCATAAACAAAATTACAACTTAATATATAAGGGACTGTGTATTTACAACTTAATCCCTGTTTGTGAGAAGAACTGGGAAAAACCTCCTGGTTTTGAGGTTTTAGTTTACAGCATGAAACAGATATGGCTGAATATCAATAAGTTGAAGGATTGAACAAACATCATTCGTCTGGTTTAAGATGCATGTGGTCAACACATTCCTTGTGGTATGAAAGTCTGCAGGCTTTCAAGACCAGTTTTCTTCATTTTTCCCCCCTTTTCCCACATGAAGGGGTTGGGCTCAATGGGGAGTCTGTGAGCTGCCAGGAGTTTCTGTATGGGATATCTAGGGAAGAGTGGAAACTGGTGGGAAACAGCCCGAGGGTAACTGAGCCCTCAATGGATGGGAAACATAGACTGGAATCTCTGAGACAGACAGGCTGGGAAATATAATCTGCTGGTGGGGGTACTTCTCTCCCAGCACTCCCCTAGGTCAAAAAAAAAAAAAAAAGGTGGCATAGGGGGATAAAGGAAAGAAAAGAAAGGAAGAAAGAAAGAAGTATTGTTACTACAGTGTCTGCTTTCCCCTTCTCAGTGGTGTGGAAATCTGGCCATACCTTTTCAATGAAACACAATTTGTCTCAACTTGGGAACTTGAACTCATTTAAAATGTCCAGGTGCCCTTTCTCTATCTTTCCAACAATCTTGGAATTCAATTCCTTGTTAACAATGATTGTTCTACTCTCACTGGTTAAAAAACTTTCCTCCTCAGCAGACAAATGGGAGGAAAGACAGTTATTTTATAAGGCAAAAATATAAACAAGATTATCTTAAGACAGAATACAAAAAGATTTCCCTTGTAATGAAAAAATTTTTTACTGGTTTTATGAGTTTAAAATAACAAAACATAAATACTGGAAAGGAAGATTTTACAAATCAATTTAATGTAATGGAGAAGGAAAAAAAACAAAGGGACTTAACTTTGTTTTCCTAACAGATCTCTGAAGCATGTAATTATATATTTTAGTGCCTCATAAACAAAAGTAAAGGGTGGCCTGGAATAAAAACACCTGTTTTTCTTATAAAGATTGACTCTGTCAGGATAGGCAGAGATATGCAACAGTAAAAATCAACCCCAAAATCTCAGCAGAGCGAAACAAATGCTTATTTCTCACTGACATCTACATTTCCAGCCAAGAACCAAGTTAACTAAAATTCCATCTTGTCACCAGCTTCTGTGATCAATACAACCAGAAAAGCAATAAAGTGAATAAAATACTGACCCGTAAAAGCTGCAAGTCAGAGGTAACAAAACAAAAATGGTTATGCCTAATTCAAGGCAGCAAAGAAGTATGATGCCACCACATGTCCCCTAAGGAGGAAAAATGAAAAAAACTGTCATCAATCTAATGCTTATAAGGTAATATCTACTTGCTCACATATTAAAGACAGAGAAAGATTTTTATTTAAATAACTTAAAAGACGTTTTTTTCCATTGTAGATTCTATTTAATATAAACATGTACAAACACACATGAAAAAACTTCAAACACTGTTTTATTAAAGTCCCATTATTTGGTTCCCTATCACCCATTTCTCTAGATGATGCCTTTCATGTGCTTAGATTTGCTTTTCCCACCTGAACTGCCTACCACTAGCACCTAGCACCAAGAAGATAAAAGATAAAATTTCATACAAAGATAGGAGAAGGTAGACTCCCCGGATTAAGGGCTTCATTTTCCACTAAAGCTTTTGACCAATGGAAAAATGCGTTTAACTTTCATGAGTGCATTTCCTACTATGAAGCTGAGCTCAGAAAACAGTGAATTCCAAAAAAAAATAAGTAGTGTCGCCTGTAATCCCAGCACTTTGGGAGGCTGAGGTGGGCGGACAACAAGATCAGGAGATCGAGACCATCCTGGCTAACACAGTGAAACCCTGTCTCTACTAAAAATACAAAAAATTAGGCCAGGCGCGGTGGCTCAAGCCTGTAATCCCAGCACTTTGGGAGGCTGAGACGGGCGGATCACGAGGTCAGGAGATCGAGACCATCCTGGCTAACACAGTGAAACCCCGTCTCTACTAAAAATAAAAAAACTAGCCAGGCGAGGTGGCGGGCGCCTGTAGTCCCAGCTACTCGGGAGGCTGAGGCAGGAGAATGGTGTAAACCCAGGAGGCAGAGCTTGCAGTGAGCTGAGATCCAGCCACTGCACTCCAGTCCGGGCAACAGAGCGAGACTCCGCCTCAAAAAAAGAAAAAAAAAATACAAAAAATTAGCCAGGCGAGGTGGCAGGTACCTGTTGCTTAAGCTACTCAGGAGGCTGAGGCAGGAGAATGGCGTGAACCCAGTAGGTGGAGCTTGCAGTGAGCCAAGATCCTGCCACTGCACTCCAGTCTGGATGACACAGCCAGACTCTGTCTCAAAAAAAAAAAGTGTCATTAGAAGATTGAAAGGAAATGCGATATCTAGATTTATACATTCATTTTTTTTTTCCTGCTGACAGTCCATCTATTCCTATTTAGTTACTGGAACTTGGTGTGTAAACAGAGCATTCGCAAAAAATGACAAAGAAATAAAAATTGGAGAAAAGATGAGAATAGGAGATAATATTTTTGTTTACATTCAACAGCATGTTTCTTTTTCCCATTCTCTCATTAAAGATCCTGGTGGATCTAGACTAAATGTGTTTTCTCTTTAAATAGTAGCAACTCTGCCCAGGACTGAGCATGAAAAACATCAATTCTCAGAACCATCCACTTTCCAAGCTGAAAAAGTAGAGATAAATTTCCACAAAGCTAAGTAAAATGTGTTATAAAGAGGTAGAAGGAGAGAAAAAAAAATTTCTGAAACACTACATTTGATTCACTTGGGCTCTAGGGAAGGAGAAATGTTGTCAAATGAATAAACAGAAAATGGCAGCAATAAGACCGTGATGTCCACAAATTTCTACATGAAATAAGGAATCATTATCTGATGCTGATCTAATCTCAATATTCAGAAAACGAGTGAGGATTCATTCAATGGAGAAGAAACGTTTGTTCTCTGTGGTAAGTTAATATCATCTAAGGATTATGATCAATAAAGGTTCTTCTTGGGCATTTTAGATGGTGAATAAAAATATTTACTTGCATCCAGAAGGTACCTGGAAGCTCCACGAAGAAATGTATATTTCAGTGTGTTAAGATCTAAATAGTACTTGGATTCTAAATTGTGTCACACTATATTATAAATATTATATATAGACTATTCCTATATAACCATAAAGAAACTTGTCTGTGGGGGAAAATAGAACAGAAATCATCCATGGTAACTTCTAGCCTCTAAATCAGGAAAGTAGGCTTCAGTAGAAACAGACCAAAGAGATATTTAGGTTCTTTATAATGCCTGCCTGAGCTTTAACATATATTTAGCATAAAATAAATATCATAAAAATAATACCAGAAGTAATGAACGAAGAGTACCTACATTAGAACACTTAAGGTCTAAAGTCAGGCAGACCTAGATTAGAATCATTCCTCCACAACTTACAAGCTAAGCAAGTTAATTCACCGTCTATACAGCAAAGGCAATGTCATTTACAATTTGTTTTTCCAGCATACTTTCCATCTGCCTTTTATTGGTGCTTTTGTGTAATTTTCCTCTTCTCTATGTGATCCTTGTATAGCAATCAATCATGATACCTGATCTTGGCCATTGCTGTTGGTGCAGGAATGGGCATATCAGCCAAGCAAGGATAAAGTAAAATCTTCTTTGGGATTGGCATTTAAAAAATAGGAGAGAGATACGGGCTGGGGAGAGGAAAAGAGACTTAGATTGTCTTTAGGCTGTCCTGACTAAGGTTTGACAACATATGTAGGTGGTGCCAGTGGCCATCTTATCTTGTCCAATACCTGAATAGAATCCTGCTTACACCATGAAGCCAAGAAAAAAACAAAGCCAAAAAAAACCATAGAAAGCAAATACTTTGATGACATTCTCTAAGTCACTACATCACCTAGAACTGAAGTTCATTCCTGGATTTCTCCATTATGTGAGCCTTTTTCCTTAAACTAATTTGAGTTAAATTTGTTCCACTTGTAACTGGGAGAAACTCAACTAACACACACTCTAAATCTCAATTTCTTCATTTGAAAAATGTGAATATTATAAAATGTCTCCTAGGTTTACTCATAGGATTAAGCAATATAATGCATATAACAAGTTTAGTTCAGCATCAAGCACATTAAGTACCCAATCATTACTAGTTCTTATTGCTATTATTAATTTGTGATAAAGGTATTACTGTCCTTTAGTAAAAATTTTATGATTGATATACTAAGGTTATTCCATCATACAGAATTCCTATACTCTTAAAAGAAGGCTACAACACTAAGTTTAAGAAGAATTTACTAGCACATATAAAGGAGATTATTTACTTTGCAAACATTTCCAATCTGTGTTGTAATCAATGTACTAGAAAACAGTTATCTTGATTTGAAAGTCAGAGCAAGCCTTTTTTTCCTCACTATATCCTGTTCTTTTCTCTTACTGTACCCTAACTTTCTTCAATCACCCCTTCAGAGTAATACCATCTATTTCCTACAGTACTTAGACTCAAAGCGGGTACCATGAACCAGTCTCACTTTTAAATAAGTGATTGTAAATGCAAAAAGAATCATTCTCAGAGGAGGTAATTCTAGAGTCAGTGAAACTAATTACAAAGTTGTTGCAGGAACTTCGCAAGATGGAAGCTACCAGATACTAACATTAACTGGCATCTTTAACGTCAGACACAAAATTACACTACACACATTATCTTAAATAGTCCAACTACTCTTTAAGGTAGATATTATTATTACTTTATTACACAATGAAAATAAAATTGAGAGATGTTATGTAACTTTCTCAAGGTCAAACACATAGAAAGTGGCAGAATTTGGACTCAAACTCAAATCTGCCTGACTCTTAGGACCATCATTAATCTACACTGTCTCCATAACCCATATACAGCCTGAATTAAGGTCAATGATAGTGGAAATGGATATATAAGTGTAGCATTTAAAAACAAGGATCTGAATACAGAGTAGAAGAAAAAAGATGAAGGTGGCAGAAGTCTGTGATTTACTGGGTATAAAGAAAATATAATAAGGTATAACACTGACAAGAGGGTTTGTGGCTTGAACAAATGTGGAAATGGTGGTGGCTTTACTGGGAAATGAAAGAAAGGAGGAGAAAACTTGATGGGAGTGGGAAAGGGATAAGGCATTCAGCCTTAATGTTGTGGTCTTTATTGTTGCTATGAAAATTCAAATGGAGATATTTCACTACAGGAGTTGAAGGGGCCATATATACTTTCTCATCGCTCTCTAGCAGCTAAGGTACAGACATGGGACCTAGAGTCCGCCAATTTGATTCTACTCAATATGTATTTTAATCTTCAACATGGGGTGCAAAGACAGCAAATTATGAGACTATTCATGACATATGGGGAACACTGGCAGTGTCTCATGTAATAAGCATGGAGTTATGGTGGTGACTATTATTGGTGCCCATAGCAATATTCCAACTAGACCATTCTTGAAGCATGACCTTGTCTGTGTGTTTTTACTGCCCAGCCTCTATTGATCCCTATTTGTCAGGCCTCATTCTCCAGATCCTTTTTGATTATATGATATACTTTATGACCTCCAAAAAAACAAACAAAAAAAAAACCCTGCTCCTTTTCTACTCAAATTAGGAAGAGTTGTATTCTGTTGCTGGCAGTCCAGAATTCTGAATAATAAAACCAATACATTCATCACTGTATCATGTACAGAATTAAGGGAGTCCTTTCCCCATTGTTCTTGCATCATCCCCAACCCATAAGCTAGATAACAATTTGCTAGATATTAAGGGGAATCTTAAAATACTTCAAAAAATTCATAGACTGACAGTAGATAAAATGCAATCAATAAGTTATATACCACAGCATGATCCACATTTTAAAGCATATATATATATATATACACACACATAGACACTAAGTAGAATAAAGTCAAGTCCACCCATAAACATTAAGACACAGTATTAAAAACGTACAACTTCAAAAATAAAAGAGAACCTGTAGCAACTATCAGATACAGAATGTATATTATACCTCTTTAAGAATAACAATATAACTCACAGTAGAGCAGACATCACATCCATTGATGCATGAACATGACAAATGAACATTTCCAAAGTACTAAGGATAAAAAATTATCAGCCGACTTTTATAACTAGCTAAATTATCATTCAAAGGTGCGGGTAACATGAGATCTTTTTGTTTTTTCCTACTAAGTTTCTCCTTTTATTTTTTCAATTGTAATCCACAAATTCAGGGGATAATGCTTCAAAAGGGTGGCTTTTAATTACTTTTGTACCCAATCTTGACTGTATTCAGATTCAATTTTTTGAGGATAGGAAGGATTTCAAGAGAGAGTAAGAATGACAGGGAGAGGATATGTGACCATCTGCTCATCCTTTTATTTTCTAATTTTTATAACTTCATGTGAGTCTGTATCTCAAAGTTAAAAAGTTTAATAAAAAATATTTTTAAAGGTGAATGCAAAACAAAACCTTTTCACCCCACAAAAACTAAGAATGTTTGCTACCCAAAGACTTTCACATAAAAATTATAAAGCTGTGAAAAGCAATTTAGAAAGAGGGAGTGTGATATAAGAAAGTTGAACATAGAAGTTGATTAAATAAGCTGATAAATGTAATCAATTAACTAATGTTAAAAATAACTAGTTTGATGTGTTTTAAAAGAATAGAACATAAATCTAAGGCTGTAGAAATTGCTACAAGATGGGAGGGGTGGTGTGGTGTATAATAAATAAAACATGCTAAATTCTGTATATTATTAGAAAATGCAATAATTTATCACTTTAAAACAGTGTTGTCAGCATTGAAAAGGGCTTCTTATGGCCTCAGGTACTTTCATTTAAAGGTAATCACAAACGTTTTAAACAGGAATGACTCAGTAAGATTATAACTGTTTTTTAAAAATAACTACAGCTTCAGTGAGTAAGATTTGGAAAAGAGATCAGAGACACAACTATTTGGAAGGTCAGAACTAAGTAAGATGTAGTGAATGAAAAGAGGAGGAGTTAAATGTGAGCTATATTCAGAAGACAGAATCTACCACTTGCTCTGGACACCATGTGCTTAGGAACACATAGATAACCCCCTAATAGACAGGAATGCTGTCACATTCTTCTTTGCCCAATGCATGACACAATTGTTGAAAGTATCCAATAAATGTTTAAATGAACTGGATAAATTTCATTTGAAATATCCACAATACATGAAGATAGACAAAAGAAATTATTAACAAAATCCTAAAATTCAGGGGAAAGATCAGGGCTGACATCCTCATCAGAGAAGACTTGCCACTGGGCTAGGCAAGCTGACCAAGGGTGTGGGGCAAAGAGGAGGGGGAGGAAATATGCTGAAATATACCAACACTCAAGGGGCAACTGAGAGAAGGGGACACTCAAGTGAGTAGCAAAGAGTTAAAAGTGATGGGAAGAGAGCAATGAAACCATCAAGAAAATCATCAAGAAATCTGATTTTTAAAAATTAATTAAATTTCTAAGATTTACAAATGAGAGGGACAAGAAATGAAAAGAAAAATATTACAACAATTTCTAATTGCAAGGTTTTGAAGATATAATACATTTTTTAAAAAAGAAGGCAATTTATTATATATACTTGTTAAAATAAGGGTTTATTTGTTGTGTGGACATTTGGGGTGGTGGTGGGAGTGCAGGGTCACAGAGTCCTGATGTTCCAGGCAGTGACTTAGTTCTGTGGCTATGTCAACAAGGATTTGATGTATGTGCAGATTACATATGTAGTAATTTATTTTTGACATTAAAAAATGAAGAATAAACAACAGCCTCACTGTATCATGACTCTATGACTGAGCTGGAAAACAAACCCAAAGATCCAATTTCTATTTCCTGAAAATTATTAAAATAGGTTCTAATACATTATGGTTAATAGTATCTTAGAAATGCCATTCACCTTCTGAATAAAGGATGGTCCATCCTGCTCCCTTCTATAAGTCAGAAATAATTATGATGATTTACTTTTATTTTTTAAATAAACAGATGCATGAAGAAAAATGGAATACATGTACTTGTCAAAAATACCAATTGTGCAATTGTTTTAAAAAATCATAATCTAGTTTTCTCTGGACTAATTTACGCTACAGATATGCAAAATAAAGCAATGATAAATAATTGTATCATAAATTATACATGTATATATTTAGGAAAAGCTTACAATTTCTAAGCCTGTCCACTGAGTCTAAATTGCACTGCCTTGGTGAATTCCTCAGATTCTAAAAGTTCCACCAAAGCTAAGGTCTTGGATGTCATTTAAGTTATATATTTCAGCTATTAAAGGCAATGTTCTGACAAGCCCTTTGGTGCTAACCTCAGGGCATAAATTTGCCTTAAAACTACAAAAGAATGTGTCAGAGGGCTATATGTCAATCAACCAGGAGAAGTGCCTATTCCCAATTTAGTGTTGTCACTTGCTGACATTAAAACCAGCAACAGTTAATTGTTACTACTTCAAGTGGGAATACCGAGGGAAGAGGAGAGGTAGGTGTCTAAGTTCAGATTGATAAAGCTGTTAATTGCTACCCCTTTATGTAGATTTGTTTAATAATGAAAACAATGTGGCTAATCATATAATGTTTCTATTTGTTCCCCAAGGGCTCTTCAGGGAAAGTTTCCGTCAGGGCTAGATTTTGGCAGCTACCAACTGTGCAGGGACAAAAGCAGAACAATCAAGGCACTCAGTGCTGGCAAATAGCTGAAAGTGGTTGTATACCGATGCCCCTCCTCCTGGCCCTATCACGAAGGAGCCAGGATCTGCCACTGATGAACTTTCAAGGAAAAGTTAAAAATGTAAAGGAAGGTAATAATTTCAAGCAGAATGTCAGAAGGAAAAGAGGGAAGGAAGGAGGAAGAGAGAGTGAGAGGAAGGGACTGAGGGAGGAGAATACATATGTAGGCAACCCGAAAGGCAGGGAATAGGTATGACATAGACTTGGGCCCTCCCTATGCTTCCATGCAACAGATCAATTAAATTCACATCAGTGTGTGTGTTTTTTTTTAAATGAGAGGTTACATAGAAAAAAATTATACATACATACACACACACAGACACACATACACACATACATATACACACATACATATAAACATAAAATGTGTATATATGTGTATGTATGTGCATGCACAGACACACATATATATATTGTCCCAGCCTTGCTTTTTATAGACAGGATGATGATATTGGGGAATATCATTAAACCACTCTCAGAAACAGTTACTGGGATAGTCCTAGCTACTGACTAATCTCAACAGGGTATTTTAGGGAACAGAGTGCTCTAAGAAGTCTTACACAAATGTAATGTATATAATTTACTGACTTTTTTTTCACTTTGCCTCATTTGGTAAAGGACATGAGACAGAATTAAATTGTATCATTTAATTTTGTTTTCAGACTCTTTAGTACCAAGTAATGAAAACATTCAGAAACACCCTCAGACCACTAGTGCATCCTCCATCACTGTACAAATGTATGTCGTAAGACTTATGACATAAGTGATATTCATTTTGTTTTGTGCTTCTTTGTGTGTGTGGGGTGGGGGGAATGGGGAGTAAGTCTTTAATTCCCTTTCTATCACCACCTAACTACAACAGCCCCATAGTAAAACTCACTGAATATTAAAATGGCTTTAAATCCCTCCCCAGTCTGATCACAATTACATTTTCAATTCTATCCCAGTGCCTATGCCCCCAAGTCTTCTGGTATTTCTAGATTCCTCCACTCGTCACCCCTATCCTCTTGCCTGCACCTCACCTCTGCCCATGTCGTTCTCTCTTCTTAGAATGCTCTCTCTTCACCTGCTTAAACTTACTCATATTTCAAGGCCAAACCAAGTTTAATCTAATCCACTGAGCATTCCATGATCACCACATACCACATAGCTTCTGCCTTCTGTAAATCTGTAAATGAGCACCTGCTTGATCATTCATGTGTCACCTACAGATGGTGTCAGCTCAGTCATCCTCTACTTTTTCTTGTTCCTCTACCAAACTTTATACTGCTTAAGGATATATCTTTTTATCCTCTACAGCATCTGAATCATATATGTAGGAGCCTGCAATGTGTTTAGGGGCCATATTTCACTTCTCCAATGCATTTCAGTGAAGTTTAAAAATCACTACCTTATTAAATGTTGAATTCAATCCCTTTATCAGTTAACTTCTCTGTAGTGAAATTCCCTTCCAGGTACAACTCTACAAGTCTAAAAGCCACAGTACACCTAGAAAATAGCCCATTTCTGGCATCCAAGAAATCATCTGTTACCCAGGAATTTGAAAAAAAGAAAAAAGAAAAAAGAAAAACTTAAGAAATAATCAATTCTTAAAATTCACTTTCATGTCAGCAGGAAATAAAAAATTAACAACCTAAACACCAGGTCTAAGTTCACATTACTCATTCTTTCAAGTACATTTTTATTCAGCTTGAAACTCAATTCTTTCTAAATAGGCATAGAGATCGTTAAACTCTTTTTTATCTTTCAAACTGCAAAACAGAAATTTAGGTTCCATGTTTGAAAGAAGAGATGATGAAGTATAGATATAAAGAAATGATGCTATGTGCAGACCACAGAAAATAGCTGAATCAAAACAACTGAAATCTTAGTGATTAAAAATAAAACTACATTTGCAAAACTGTATTCGCCAGGTTCATGATCCAACTGCATTGTCAATTATGCTCTTGTGTACCTTTGGGATGACCCAAATCACACGCCAAAATTTTTCAGCTCTTAAGAATGCCTGATTATAACCTAAAATCAAAGTACCATTAACACAGTGAGAAAATGTCAATGGCAGTACACACCCTCTCCCCTATCACCATGCTTATCACTCCTGAAAAATTGTATCTATTTCTCAAATACAAAGACAAAAGGTAAGGCAACCAGTAAATTACACAATTATGAATTGCTTTTTAAAAATTTTAACAACTACCAATACCAATCAGCTTTATTTTATAGAAACCCTAACAATTTATTTAGAATGTAATGCATTATGCAAAACAATCTACACTGTGCAAAACATTCACACAGATTTCCCTTATTAATTAAACGAAATCTGTGTGAATGTTTTGCACAGTGTAGATTAATTTTTAACACAATATGATTCACCAAATTTTAATTGATTTAAAACCTTCAGTAACCCTGCTGTGTCGTAAAAGGTTATGTGCCTGTTTTCTTCCAACAATGAGGTGAATTTGTCATTAAAAATTTTTTACCCAAAGGTCACCTTGAACTACCAAGAAACACACACACACACACACACACACACAGAGAGAGAGAGAGAGAGAGAGAGAAACCAACCAACAAACTAATGTTCATTATCTGTGTGAATGTATCTAAACTACAAGTAAATGAATCAGCCATGTTACCAAGCACAAAGCTATTGAAATAGTTAAGATTTATTTTCAGGTGTCACTGAGACTAAACAAAGATTGTAAGGAATAAAACAAATTAAAGGAAACTCAGGGAACAAATTAATACATTAAACTATTATCTTAAAAGCAGCATTCCCTATAGAACAAAGTGATGAAGATATCAAAAAGCACTTCTCAAAGCATTATTTTTGCATGTCAAAAAAAGAATTAACCTAGAATAAATATATAAATAACAGTATGTTCTGTGTTAAGCCAGTAACAAAGAAACGCCTTAGTGCAGTAAAACAAAGTCCTGTCAAATCCCCATTTTTTACAAAGAAGCATGAAGATCGTTTCACAATGGTTTAAACTGTATTTATAGTAACAGAGTGAAGACTTGAGATAAAAGTCAAAAGGATTAAAGTCAAAGCCCCAGCTCGACATGAGTTACGATTTTGATTTTTATTCTTATTGTGGTCTACAAATATTAAGACAGAAGATACTTCCATGTGATTGTGGGATCCTCTGAGACTCTACAACCTTAGAAGAGCAGATAAAACAGATGAAAATGCATCTGGTTTGGGAGCCGACTCCATATTAAATGGCAATGCGCAAAGTAACAACTACAACTGCAGAAGGCTGTGGGGGAGGGGAGGAGGCTAAAGGCTGAAATTTCTGCAACTGATGCAGGGCAGGAGAAAAAAGAAGGGGAAAAAAAGATGTGGTATTACTGTTTTAAAATGGCAGCCTGTTAATAATCACTGCATTCCTGAAACACAGGCAAATTATACCACTACTCCTTCTTTCATAGAGTAAGCAAGCCTAACACATGTAAGCATTACATACTTCTTTGAGGAAAATGATATAGCTTGATAGCTGCATCTATATCTAAAACACAATCCCTAGAGTTGCCACTCAAGAGTTTACAAATTTGGAAACCATATACTTTTTCTCACAAAGAAAGAAAATAGAAATTCTGTTGTGAACTGGAAAGTCTTAGTTACACTAGAAAGAAATATTCTCTTCCACATATATTTTTCTTTAAGTGAAGGCAAAGCTACATTTATACATAAGCCTTTGGTCATGGTTCAAAATATCTATTTTGCATTTCCTCTCCCCTGATGTCCTATCTTTCAAGAAAATCACACACATGCGTGCGCAAATACACACACTCACTCCAGCAAGAGAGAGATATATAACATATTCTGCATTAATTGGAAGATCATCATTCTTAATGTTAACTTGAGTACTCTCTCTTTAGTTCATTTATTGCAAAAACCACATATTGAGTTATATATTTCTATCCATCCTGAATCTTTACTTTTAAAATCAGGCACCTCATTTAACATTTGATGAAGAAAAGGCTAAAAGTCCCTAACAACAACAGCAAAATCATCAGGAGCATTGTAAAACACAAAATGATAGTATCTATATCACAGAAATGCTTAAAATATCTTATTTTAATTGAGTATAAAGAAATACTATCAATTATAAAAGTAAAATTTATCATGCAAGTTTAGAAGAGAGTTCAAGTCCATATGCATTCATGTAATCATAAAGAGAAAATGAAAATTAACCAAATATTAATTTGGTTAATGGTGACCAGTTATCACCATTAACCAAATGGATCAATTTCCCCTTTCTTCACAAAATAATAATTAGATAAGTTACTTACACAAATCATACATTTCTGAAAATGACATTTCCAGTACAATTCTTTGCAATTTTATTCAGTATTTGATTTTAGCTGTCACATTTTGAACACATACACATTTATACAACTACCAGGGGAAAAATAAGTTGAACCAAATTGAAAAATTACCATAACTACTAGTTCAATATGTCTGGTTAAAATAGAGACATCTGGTCTATCGTTCTTTTGTGTTGATGACTCCTAGTGTGTCTTTTCCCATCAATGAAGTTTTCCAGAGGAAAATCCAACTTTTAACAAAAACCTGTGACTTAGAAATCTCTTTCAAATTCTATCAATGCAGATATATCATTATTAGATCAAATAAAACACAGTATCTTCAAGAATAGTAACATATACTGATTGAATACAAATGGCTAGCTTTAAATTCCATCAGAGTAATGTTATTCATTAAATAATTCTCTGCAGGCAGATATGGCTAATTCATGAATCATTATTTTTAAATATTTATAAATCAACTCATTGCTCACTTGCTTAAAATATACACTGAAGCTCTCTAATAGTATTTGATTGCCACTCCACGAAACCTGAATAATGCATTTTCAGAAGCCTTGCACGTCCCCACACAATTCTGAATTAATGGCCGAGCAAACAATAAGTAATGTACTATGCTCCAGCAAAAACTCAGTGATAACATCAATCTGGCATCTACTTAACACTTACTGCTTACTTCTCACATTTTCTCGACAACTTAGTTTCCTCTTCCAGATGCAGTTCATTAAAGAATCACTATCACCTGCCCATTCATCCACAGAGTGAGAGATTTAGCGATTAACATAATCACAGATAAGGGGAGAAATAACACTACAAAATTAAGAGATTAAGTAAAGGGACCTGGGCACTCCAGCTACCAATAACTAGATTGCAATTAAAAAGGACTTTGTCACTTCTTCGCTGGGTAATAGGGCCAATTATCTAAAACCCTTTGCTAGAATCCAGATACATACCAGAGTAAGGCCCTTCAACCAAACTCAGATAATTACTTTTGACAAATGTTCTCCTTGAGCATAATGTAGTTACTCAAACGCTTTTCAAAATGACTACAGTTACAGTAAAACAATCTTTACAAAGTCAACCCAATAACATGTCCTGCTCCCCCCTCCCAAAACCCCCGCTGCACGCAGTCTGCTTTCTTTTGGCCAATTTATACCAGATAGTAAGTTGGTGAATAAATATTTAATTTATGCAGCCAAACCCCTGAAAGGCTTAGCTTCAAATGTAATGCCTGGCATTCCCGAGACACACGGTACAGAAATATCCTTTTGAAAAATCCTTTCACAGCTGTCCTTTAAAAGAAGAAGATAGGGAGAAAAAAGAAAGAAAGAAAAGAAAAACCCACACATATACATGCATCAAACCAAAGACGCCGACGCCCCTCTGCCAACCGGCATTTCTATAGAGACATTCTTTCGATGATTAAAACGTAAGCTCCGAAAGGTTAAAGAAAAGGAAAAGCAGTCAAGTAACACCGCCCGGGAAGCCAGCAGTAAAATACACCTAGCTGTACACTCTTAATAACCTCCCACTATAAATGACACTGACCCAACTTCACCAAACACACATACACACAGACACTCACAAATTGCACACACGTGCACAGAATGTACACACAAACATCGAGCAGAGCACAATACCTGCAAACACAAACGAACTGGAACCACACAAAACATACACGTATCAGTGTGCACACATAATGCACACGACACGGCACACAGACACGCAACCACCTAGCCCACATGCACACGCCCCACAAGTCCGTATCGGACACACACCGTGCATGCACGTGTAAAATGTTTGAACTCACAAACGCCGAACATACACACAGACTGTGCACAGAGTTATTGATGAAATTCCGGGGGGTGGAGGGGCCGGGAGGGAGTGGTAATTGCCACACAAAGGTCTCCGGAGCGGCAGAGAGGGAAGTCTAGCGGCGCTGAGCGCTCGGAAATTCACCCGTGGAGAAGGCACAGCCCAGCCCCGAGAGCGAAGTACGGGGAGAAGTGTCCCGGGCGGTCCCGGACGCGGGGCTCCCGTAGATAATCGCTGCGCCCCTCCGCGCGCGCACGCACATACACAGGGGCCCCCAGGCGAGCCCACTCCCGCAGAATAACAAAGAGCAGGAGCCCGGCGAGCGGGCGGCGGCTCGGGCTGGAAGTGGCCGTCTCCACCGCCGCGGACCGGCGCGGGGCGAACTGCGGGGCCGGCGGGAGGCGCAGGCGGCGGGTGGGGGGGCGGTACGTACCAGGCGGGCAGCCTCGGCCCAGGTGCGGTCCTTCTTCTTCCTCTTGTCTTTCATGTTTGCATCTCATTGATGGTTCTGATGATGACGTGGGGGATTCCACGGGGTGCTCGGGGTTCGGGCGCGGAGACAATGACCCAGTGACCCGGTGACCCGCACTCGCTCCGCGGGGGGAGGTGCGCGGGCGGCGGCGGCGGCGGCGGCGGCGGGTGGGAGGGATGGAGCGAGGGGGTGGGGTGGAGTGGGTGGGGGCGCGCGGCGGCAGCGGCGGCGGCAGCGGCGGCGCGCGGCGGGCGGGCCGGGGGCGGGGGCGGCGGCGGCGGCGGCGGCGGCGGCGGCGGCGGCGGCGGCGGCTGGGCCCGGGCAAGGGGCGGGGGCGGCGCCGGCCGGGCTCGCTCGTGCGGGGCTCGCGCTGCGCCACCGCCGCGGCCGCCGCGGTGACAGCTCCGGGGATGCTCCGCTCGGCCCCGCTCACAACAATACACTCTGACGTCACGAGGAATGGCGACGCGGCCGCACACTCGCCGCGCTCACACTCACCGCGCTCACACTCGCCCTCTCGCGCGCGCACACCCGCGCACACTCGCCGCGCGCCCCCTACTCCAGCCACGCCCTGAAACCCTCGCGAGACCCCTCTCCCTCCAACCCTGCCGCCAAATTCCCGGAGCGCTGCCCACTTCGTGCAGGCCGTTCCACCCGCTTCCCCCTGTCCCGCTCGGGCCGAAAGCCACGGACACGGTGGCCTTTGGAACTTGTGTAGGAGTCCGCCCCGCACCTCGACGCCTCTGTCCTGTGCGCTCACGCGTGCACTCTCACTCACACACACTCCCCACTACTCTACTCTGTTGGGCTCCCTGAACCCTGTCTCTGCTTGGCTGGGGGAACTCCCAGAGCCTTATTGAAAGGATACAGAGCCAGTGTCTTCGGATACAGAACTAATAATGTACGTGCAACTTAACACAATGTTGAACCACCTACAGCATCTCAAACAATGCAGGACCAAAGAGCCGAGACCGTGGATCCACGCAATGCCGTACCGTAGCGCTAATTATTTTTAAACAGTGTGTAGTCAACATTCTGTAGAGTAAAACATGATGCACATGGGAAAAACTGAAAAGCTAACGCTTTTGTATTAAAATTATTTATAATTTTCAGGTCTGAGATACATGAAGTGTTGGATTGTTATCCTTATTAGCGAACTACCAAAAAATATGTTAAGACTTAAAAGTTGATGGTAATCTTTTCAACTTCATACATCTCTAGTTTGGGTTGGTAGAGTTATTGTTAAGCAAAGAAAAAAATGACGCTGTGACCCACACAGTAATTATGTGTATTTGTCTTGAGTATCTGAAAACAAAAAGGTCACTTCTACCGGATTATTTTTCTGAAGTTATTTCCTGAATAGGATATTAATGGCATATAAATAGTACTTTGTGTTTTTTCATACACATTGTCTCGTTTGATCCACAAAACAGCTCAGTTAAACATGTATTTTCCCTTCTACTGTACAAATGAGGAAATGAAACTCAAAAACATGACAACGTATCCAAGATCTCTTGCTAAATCATTTTTAAGAACTCAAGTCTTTTGACCCTAATCTCATCTTGTTTATTCAATTCCATACTGCCTGTTTAAAACTACTCATGTCTAAAAAATGAACACTTACATCTAATGAAAAGATTTATGTCTGAGAATGAGAACAATTAGAGTAAGGTGATTCCTTTGAGAGTACTGTCAAATGACTGAAGTAATAAAAATGTTTGATTACCAAAAATTAAGCAGAGACAGTTCATAATCATATAGAGCTGCATATAATTCTTTTAGAATATTTGTTTTATTAATTGATTAGACTGAGGAAAAGACTATGCATCAGTTTTAGAAAATATCAAAAGATTATCTCCACTTTTTCTTTTTCTAAAATGGATTTAGAGAACACGCTGAAGTTATCCCTAGGGGAAAATTTTATCCATGCAATTTGCATAATTCTATCCAGGTGTATTATATTTTTACTTTACGTTTCAAATATATTAAATTTGAATCACGTTCACATCTGCTTTTATTTTCCAGAATTCTCTTTATGGCTAAAGTAATTGATATATTTTCAAAGTATTTTCATTCTAATGTTTTTTCTTCTACTCAGAAATACCTATTTTAAGCAATCAGACCATAACATATAATTTGTTATTTTCTGTGAAATAGTGCCTAATAAGAAGTTTTGGAGCCAGCTAAAGGAAAAATACATATTCAGTTATTTCACAGAAAGGCCAGTTTCTGGTTATTAAAGAAGAGAAAATATATTGTCCTACTTAAACAGATGTAAATTGATGGTTTTTTTTTTTTTAAAAAAAAGCTATTGTTTATGCATTCATTCTCTGACAGAGAGCTGAGTATAAGAACCAATATTATGAACTCACTCTTAGATTCTACCTCACCTTTTGGGTACTTGGATATAAATAGTCCATAGCAGGTAAGTCTGATTAAAGACTTGGTGAATAGTCTATGTCAAAATAACGTATTTTACAGAGCACCAGAAGAAGAGTAGGCCACCATTTCAAAGAGACCATTGTTACATTTCTTTCTTCTATATTGACTTTGTGGCAGGGGGCAGGGAAGAGATTAATCAATTACAGATGTTTTATAATTTGGTTAATTGTATGAATAGCTTTTCAACATAAAGTGAAATACATTATAAGAAATGTACAAGTAAATTTCTGTGAAAATTAATGGGAGAAATAACTCTGCTGGGGAGATTAAATAAAGCTTTAATAAAGAGAAGTTTTGAGGTGGGATTTGAGGAATGGGTAGGATTTGAATATTCACACTTGTAGGAATGGAGAAAACCTTTTTCACACACAAATGCGGTAAAGGTCAGTCAGGACCATTGAAACCTAGGAAAATGTTAAATTAGATAGATGACATCTACCAAGCACTGCTTACATTCAATTAAATTCATGTGAGATCACATATATTTCAAGAACTCTTGTTTTAAATGAGTAGAGAGTAGTAACTCAGGGAACATGCTCCAGTTAGAATTGCCTGTAAATCCTCCATTGTCTGAGTCCCCGTCCCAATTATACAGTAATGAAGATCCCTCCAGAGTTCAATTGGCATGTAGCAGCACCTTTTCTGTCTTCCACTGCTTTCTTCATTTCCATTCCTACTAATAGTTCTGAATTCAACAATGTAAACTTTTGTGCATATCTCCTCTCATCAATTCCAGCAGATTTTTTTCATTCCCTGTAATGTTTATTGCAACATATTTAACAATCAATAAACAATAGGTATATAACCCAGAGTAAGAAATATTAATTTACATATGACAAAATAGAGGACTTGGAAAATGGTTTACTGGACAAAATGGAGGTTTACTGGAAAATGGGCTAAGTTAATGTGAGGCTCCAAGAGCAAGAAAAGAGACACCTAAGGATTTGAGGACAGAAGTTGTTTGTTCATTTCTGTGGTCCCTCAGGAGATACAGACTTTCACAATGAATCCTAATCAAAGAGTTCACCAAATATGGGAAACTTTAGGTGTTTCAGGCGGGGATAGGGGGCTGGGATTCCTTCGGATTCAGACTCCTTGTGTACAGGGCTACCATCCACATGCCTGTACATGCCTGTTGAATGTTGTGGGAGGAAGTCTGGATTAAATAGAAATATCTTCCATTCCTCTCCCACAAAATCCCACCAGCAGGAACAACACAGAACAGTAGGTGGAGTGGGGAAGGAGTAATAAAAGATGAGGGGAGAGAATGGAAGCCAGGGTCATAGGGGAGGTGGAAGAGGTCTTTGTTCGTCTGATGGCCATGCCCCATGGGTTTTATTTCTGAAGTGAGTTTGTTTACTATGCGTAAGCTTAGAATCTCTGAATTTTCAACTAATAACATTTAAGAATTTTAATTTTTCTAAACATCTTTTGTTAATGACCATTTAGAATCGAACTGGTCTGGAAAATCCATGAAGGTGATCCCCTTGTCTTCTTTGTCCACTGCTCAATTCACTAAATTTCAAGCAAATTCCCTGTCATACTCTAAGGTGCAATAAATATTTACTGAATAAAAAATAAACCACTAGAAATAAAGGAAAATGATCTCTTTTATTTTTATTACAACAAACGTCCAGCAAATCAAGATACAGTTTCATCATTTTACTTAGTATCATTTTTTCCTGTCCTATTTGTAGTTTATTGAACAGTTTAGGAAATGTCAAGTAAAATAAAGCTAAGTATCACTATTATTCATTATGTGTAGTCAAGTATTACTGAGTGATGCTCCGTAGGGCAAATGAATTTTGACCTTGTCCCTTTCATTCTTCTCCTACATATCCTTTACTTTTTGAGTCCCTCATTATATCTATTTAAAGTCAGTTTATCCTATGAATATAAACAAATTAGCTTCACTTCAGGAACATGTAGAAGCCTTAAAAATATTATCTGAAAGAAAGTTTATCTAAACTTGTGACAATTCTTCCACTGCGACATGAGTAGGATGACTGTGATCTTTTTGTTTTTACTTGCAATCTGTAACAGTTTAATACGTTAAGATTTCAGCATATTTTAATTATGAAGATATGTGTAGCTATAAAGAAAATTAAAATTTTATTTTCTTCAAAATTTTTCTTTAGGTGATTTCATTTATATTGTCAAAGCATATCATTAAAAAGACAAATTAGAGCTATTTTGAGACTCATTTTTAATTCTCTGGCCAATTTGTATTGTTTGTATATTTCAGTGCAATAGTTGAAACATAAAATTTTTCATCGTATATCCAGAGCCTTAGCAGCTAAAGTGTTCTTAAATCTGAGGAAAAATAGAAAAAAGTAGCTAAAAGTATTTCCGTAGTTTTCTTTTTCACTTTCTTAAGCTGCTCTTTTTTCTGTTTTATCTCTCTCCTTTCTTTGTGCAATAACAAACTCTCCTTCTGAGTAGAGCCCTTCATTCAAGAATTTACCTTTTTCCCCTTTAAACCCTTAATTAGCCATAGAGAACACAGTCTGATTTATGGCCTGGCGTTTAACAGGACTCACACTTAATCCATTACACAAAGAGGGATACACATATTCCCTAACAACACCACTCATTAGTTTATACAAGATGAAAACACACACACACACACACGCACTTAGCAAATGTAAATAAAGCTTTGCATGATACTATCTTATGCATATATAATGTGATCAGAATTTCAACATTGCAGTCTAACAGCTTTTTGCTTATTTTCAAAACTACAAATTAGATTTTTCTAGGTAAACTCTAATTCAATCCCACATTTAGTGGATAAGAAGGAAAATTACATGCTGCTAAATTCATCTTTATGTAGAAAGAATTTCTTAGTTCCCAAAGAAGACTAGAATTCTAATTACAGCTACTGTCTCTGACATAATGAAATTTTGGTCATTGACTGATAAGATGTTTCCCTCCGTTTTCATGTTTACCAAAAGAGTAAATTTTGTGATGGAGACCCCCAAAAAAGAACTTCAGAAGGATCATTAACAAGTAATTTATTCCAGTAATTTTGTACCTAACTGCTATTTTAAGTTGTACAGTAAAACATAGGAAGTGTACCCCTTAGATAGTAACCTGATATTGGAACGTCCTCTCCATTCTATGCATAGCACCAAAAACTCAAAGGAAGATATAAAGCTGTTCTGCAACTTTTAAAAGGATGGATTGAAGTGATGGGGAGATAGGGCTCCTTTTGTAACTGAAGAATTCTTATTGCTTTCCCATTGAGTTTTATTGCAGGGGACACGGCTGATCATCTTAGCCAACACACTTCCAGTAACCATGGGGTGACATGATTGATTAGCTAAATAGCAGGAATAACTGGAAGATCTCTTAGGAGCCCATTGTGGCCAAGGAAATGTCATCCAATTGTTCATTGGCTTATGTGGGGAAAGAAATAAAGATGGGGGGTAGCGCAGGAATTGCCACCCCCACTGAGGCCCACCTATTAGTGAGTAAAGCAGTAGGACTATATTTAAGAAAAAAGAGAACAATGACCCTGCAGTGGCAGAAATCTGTTCAGCATTTTCATAGCCCCAGTGAGGCTGGGAGTGAGGATAGAACTAAGCCTATTTATCTTCTGTGTGGGAATAGAGAGATCCAGAAAAAGAGATTCTTGCTCACCCACTCCCCGTGACTTTCTACCACTCTTTCACATTTAGGCAAGGTATCCCCAAGGAAAAGGATCAAAGATAGTTATGACATTTAGATGTCAAAATAATGAATCATGCATTTTAACAATATCTGGATTGAGTTGCTGATAGGAATTTTAATCAATGCGCATTTTTTAGTAGAAAATTCTTTTCTCTGGAGACCCTCCCCTTTTTCAGACCAAGAGGTGATTAACTCCATGGTAGATTGTCTAGATCACTTTTCTACCTAACCTATAATCATTTAGTTAATTTCTATTTTATAAAACTAATCTCCCCTTTCTATTTGTGGGCTTATTGCTAAGTTCTCTATGTAGTCAAGGAGTGTTTCACTTTAATAAAATTTCTAAAGTTTCGAAAATTTTCTATTCTTTTGTTTTTTACTGGAAGTATAATTAACATAAAATAAAAAGTATAGGTCTCAAATGTTTGGTCTGATGACTTTTAATAATTGTATATTACCTAGTAACTATCATCCAAAACAAGATACAGAGCATTCTCATCACCCCAAATGTTTCCTTATGCCATATCCAGTCACTCGTCATGCCTACAGAAACAACCACTCTCAGACTTCAATCACCATAGATAAGTTTGGCCTGTTAATAGACTGTTAGTAATTTCCCCTATTGGTAGCTCCATCTATTTATTTTTGTAATGGTGTCAGGTGTATTTTATGAAGTCCAATTTATATATTTTTTTTTCTTTTATGGTTAGGATTTTTTAGTGTTACCCAAGAAATCTTTGCCTACTCCAAATTTAAGAAGCCATTCTCCTTTATTTTATTCTAGAAGCTCTATGGTCTAGGTTTTACATTCATATCTATGATCTAACTATAATTTTGTGTATAGGATGAGACAGGGATCTAATGTTTTTCACAGGCTATCCAGATGTTTCTATACAGTTTATCATTATTACTTTTACTAATTGAATTGACTTGGCACTGTGATCAAATGTTAATTGACCATATATGTATGACTCTATTTCCAGCCTTTATATGTTATCGTATTAACCTGTTTGGTTACACTTATACCAATAACAAACTGTTTTGATGTCAGTAGCTTTATAGTGACCTTGAAATCAGATACATAAATCCTAAAATTTTATTTTTCTTTTTCAAGATCGTTATGGACTTTCTAGATTCTTGCATTTCTGTATACAATAAATTTAAAGAATCAGCCATTTTTATATGGGTGACATTGAATTTGTAGACTAATTTAGAAAGACATTCACAATATCAAAATTGGTATATCCATAAAGTTGAATTCATTTTTGAGGGATTTCTTGAATTTATGTCAGCCATGTTTTAAAATGTTTAATGTAGTACTCTGGGACATGTTTGTTACATTTATTCCCAAGTTTTGATATTTCCTATGCTATTCAAAATAGTATTTAAATTTGATTCTTGGTTTATTAGCTAATAATATATAGAAATAAAATTGATATTTGAATGTTGATCTTGTATACTATGATGTTAAATTCACTTTTGGTGTTATTATAGATTCAAGTAGTATTTTTATATGTATATGTAGAATAATTATGTTGTCTATGAATAAGGGAAATTATATTTCCTTTCTGATTTAATAAATTTTGTTTATTTACTTGCTTTATTGCACTGACTAGGTCTTAAGGAGCAATTCTGAGCACCAGTAGTGAGAGTAAACACACTTACCTATTTACATCCTTAAAGTTGAAGTAAAGAGATACATGTTTCACTTAAGTATCATATTAGCTGCATGACTTTTGCAGATACAATTTATCTGATTCAGAAAATTCTCCTCCTTTCCTAAAAAGCTCACAGTTCCTTCCCTGTTTTCTGAATAGGTCTTAAATTTTGTCAAAAGCTTTTCTGGTGGTTTTGTTTTGTTTTTTTTTTTTTGTTTTGTTTTGTTTTTTTTTTTTGAGACGGAATCTTGCTCACTAGCCCAGGCTGCAGTGTGGTGGCACAGTTTCGGCTTACAGCAAGCTCCACCTCCTGGGTTCATGCCATTCTCCCACCTCAGCCTCCCAAGTAGCTGGGACTACAGGTGCCTGCGACCACACCCAGCTAATTTTGTTTTTGTATTTTTAGTACAGATGGCGTTTCACCATGTTAGCCAGGATGGTCTCGATCTCCTAACCTCATGATCCGCCCACCTCGCCCTCCCAAAGTGCTGGGATTATAGGCACTTTACTATATTTATTCATATGATCACAAGATATTTTTATTCTGCTGATGTAGTATGTTACATGGATTCATTTTCTCATGTTACACCTTATATTTCTACAATATACCACTCTTATTCCTTTTAAGTTTACTTTTATGTATTACTGGATTTATTTTTTCTAGTATTTTGTTATGATGTCTGTCTTTATGTTAATGAAGAATTTTAATCCTTTATTATTGATTTTTTAATATCTTCTAGATATCTTACTATAGTATTGGTCAACTCATAAAATAAATTGGAAAGTTTCTTCCTTCTTTGTATGCCAAAATGCTGAAAGAACAGTTGTTAGATTAGTATTATTTCTTCCTTAAATGTTTTGTAGAATTCATTCCTGAAACCACATAGGACTGAAGTTATAATTGTGTGTGTACACACGTGTGTGTATGTTTGTAAAGGGCTGTACAGCAAATTCAATTTCTATGATGTATGATAGGCTATTTATTGATTTTCTCTTTTGGTTCTCTGAATTGTATTTATTAAAGTTTCATAAATTTTACTGAAATTTATGAATTTATACAACTTGCATGCCTTGCCTTTAGCCAATGTAATTTTATAATTTGAGGTTTTATTTGTGTAAATATATACGTTTATGCAACCACAACCTTAAACTAATTTTACAACTGTTTGACCATCCCCCAAAAAATGCCTTCATGCTCATTTGAAGTGAAATTCAGTTTCTAATTCCAGGACATGGAATCACATAACGTGCAATCTCGTAAGTTCGGTTTCTTTCACTTAGCAAATCTATTTTACATTTATCCATTTTTGTTGCATTTATCAGTAGTTTGTCTCTTTTTTTTTCACAGTATGCTACTTTATGGATAAGCAACATTTTGTTTATCCATTCACAAACTGAAGTATACTTAGAATGTCTACAGCTCTTGGCAATTATAAATAATAGTGCCATGAACATTTGTGTACAAGTCTTTCTGTGGGCATGTTTTCATTTTTCTTGGTAAATGCCTACAAATGGAATTGTTGTATTGTATGGTAAATACATGAGCAAATTTTTAAATTGCTCCATCTTATTTTAAGTATGTTTAAAAGTGACACAATATTTTTGGTGAAATGCATATTCAAATATTTTATCCATTTTAAAACTGTGTCTTTCATCTACTTACTATTGATTTTCAAGACTTCTTCATATATACTGCATATAAGTATTTTGCCATATATGTGATTTATAGCTAGTTTATCCCTGTATATGACTTATCTTTTAATTTTCCTAATGGTATCTTTTGAAGAGCAGAAGATCTCAATTTTGATGAAACTCAATTAGCCAAATTTGTGTGTGTGTGTCTGTGTGTGTGTGTGTGTGTGCAGTGTATAGAGTATGTTTATAGTATCGTATCTAAGAAATTTTTACCTAACCAAAGGTCACATATTTTTCCTCATGTTTTCTTCTAGAGATTTTTAGGTTTAGCTCACAAACTTATGTATATGACTTACTTTGAGTTAGGGTGTGGATTTTATGTGTGCTGTGAGCTACAGGTATCAGTTTATTGTTTTAATATATGAATATCCAATTATTCCATAATCATTTGTTGAAAAGAAAATCCTTTTCTTGATTGATTTATCATGGCACATTTGTCAAAAACTTGATCAACCATGATTATATGGGTGTTTTTTGGCACTGTTTATTGGGTTACATTCTTATATGTGACTTTCTTTATGCCAATATCACATCATTTCAATTAGTATAGTATTATTATAAATATTGAAATCAGGTAGTATAAGATCTTGAGCTTTGTTATTCTTTTTGAAGTTGTTTTAGCTTTTTAGGATTCATCGATTTTTCACATAAATGTCAGAATCCACTTGCCAATTGATTTCTACCCAAAAAGGGGAATGGTGAAGCTGCTGGTATATAATCTGTATCAAATCCTTCCACTGTCTTCTCACTTGTGTTATTTATGATGAGAAATCTGTTGTCATCCTCATCTTTGTCCCTGTGTTCCTAACCAGTCTTTTTCCTCCCTGGCTGCTTTTGGGATTTTTTATTTATCAGTGGTTTTGAGCAATTTTATTTTAAAATCTTTGGTATAGTTTACTTTCTGTTTCTTTTGCTTTTGGTTCATTGAGCTTCTTGCATCTGTGAGTTTATAATTCTCACCAAATTTGGAAATGTTTCAGCCATTATTTCTTCAAATGTCTTTTCTTTTTAGTAGTTAATCCTCACAATCCTCCCCAGTAACTGGATACTTTCTAAGAAAGGAAATATGTCTTTATTGCAGCACTGTAACACCATGATTAACCCAAGGCCTAGTACATATGACTTGTCAACCATTATCTGAATAAACTAATATATGCATTTCCAAGCAATAAAGATAACATTTGTTTTACTCACTCATTTTGCTTAGGCAGTGTGTATCTGAATATTACTGTCTTTGGTTAGACACAATTAAGTGATTATATGTCACCAGTTTGGATTAATATAATTATCAGTCTTTTGCAAATTACATCCAAACATCTCAGTCCAGGACACTACAATGTGACTTCTCCATTTATCCTTGTATTTCTTTAAAGTCATTGTCACTCCTATATATAAAAGGATCATGGCAGAAAAGGAAGAAGTGAGAGAAAAAGAAGTAAAGGGAGAGGAGGAGAGGGGAGATTCAGTTGGACTCTTCCTTTCAATGCTTTTATGATCAATATAAAATTTTCTGACTTTCATATTCACAATGCTACACTTAGAGAAATTTTATTAACATTTTTATGTATCAAAATAGTCAAATATTTGTTCATGTTAAGGACAATACACATGTAGAAATAGATGCTTCTTGGGAATGTACTGATTATATTAACAATACTAGCTAACATTTATTGATCACTTATTATACCACTGGCATGGTAACAAGTACTTGATTTACTTATTACTTGCAAGAATATTATAAATTATGTACTATTGAGACAGCCAAATGCCTTGACAGATGAAAAGGGGTCCCCAGAGAGTCTCCAATCCACCCTGCATGTGTTAACATCAGGTGCTTTTGTGTACATGAGGGAACCAGCCCAGGGCCTTGTCTGAGCATGCCCACATGTGCACTGCAGTGGAGTGCACCCATTGGGGTGGAGCCACAAGCTGGAAGAGGAGATTGGCTTCTTCTGTTCCTGTGTGGTGGCCTGGAATAAATCTGTGAGGTGGGGGACCTAGCAGCAGGATTCCATCTCATTTTGCTGAGGTATTATTATTTTTTCTTTTTATTTGCCCAATAAAATCCTGTTCTACTAACTCTTTGATGTGTTTATGTGTCTAAATTTGCTGGTCATGTGATGAGAACCTGATTTTAGCTGAACTAAGGATAAAAATTTTGCAACATTTTGGCGCCCAATGTGGGGCTTGAGGAAGGGTGAGTAAAATGTGAACCAAAATATCTTTTGCTCATTTGCTTCTAAGCCTTTTTGTCCTCCGACTTCTTCTGAGGGTAGAAGAAACAGTGCACCACCCCACCCCAATAACTGCAGGCACCCGCAGCTCCTCCATCCCCCTCCCAGCTGGGGCTAGGAAGCCATTTGTATAAGAATAAGAGGTACTTCCCCCAGGCTCAAGGGTGCAATTTAAACTTTTTTCTTCCTTTCCTCTTACCCTGAAAGCAGTTCACACAGTCCTACACTTTAAGCTTTTCTTTTTTCCTACACCAGGTCAGGAGTTAACTTTTTTTTTTTTTTTTTTTTTTTTGAGACAGAGTCTCGCTCGGTCGCCAGGCTGGAGTGCAGTGGTGCAATCTTGGCTCACTGTAACCTCCACCTCCTGGGTTCAAACAATTCTCCTGCCTCAGCCTCCCGAGTAGCTGAGATTACAGGTGCATGCCACCACACCCGGCTAGTTTTTGTATTTTTAGTAGAGATGGGGTTTCACCCTGTTAGCCAGGCTGGTCTTGATCTCCTGACCTCTTGATCCACCCACCTCAGCTTCCCAAAGTGCTAGGATTACAGGTGTGAGCCACCACACCTGGCCAGGAGTTAACTTTTAAGAGAAAGGTTTTCTTTTTTCCTTTTAGAAGATGTTTCACTAGTCTAGGAATGATAAGAATCACTGTTTACATTATCTGTAAAATTTTAATTATGAAAATGGATTTGTGAGGTTGGTCTTAAGCTGTAGCCAATCTGATGTGCTTTGCATGACTTTCTGTATGGTCAGTAGTTAACTTTGCTGCAGGTTCCCATCTAGTTTTACATTCTTGGGAATGTGACTCGTAAACACGTGGAAATGTTTTGTTTAGCCTCCACCATTTTAGAATGGTGACCAAGTTCAATCCTGGCTCAGGGAATGAGTCCTTTTTGGTTTGATATCTGCATAATTTTTGCTGTTTACTCTCTTCCCCTCCATGAACCACTTTGCATTTTCCTTTCTCTGAGCCCCTGGGGGTCACCTTTGGTAAAGCCAGAAATATTGTTCACTTGGTGTGGCTAATGTCAGGAATGAGGGATTTAAAAGGATTTTCTTAAAAAGCATGCAGCTTAATTAAAAGTGGATATCCAAGTTATAGGTATATTTAAAAGGCCTTTATGTTTTCTTTTCTTGAATCTTGTTTTGCTGGCAAAAGGGTTTTTTCTCAGTCAACTGAATTCTTTTTCTCCATTGTGTCTTGCCACTCTTAATGCATGCATGAGAAGACAAAAATCCAATCAGGAGATTGGCAAATGAGAAATCTCATGGCTACTGGTGTTTTTTCTGCCTGTTTGTGTAGTTATATATGTGTTGTATGTGTGATGTCTATAAAAAGAGCTCTAATTAATTGGCCTAAAGGAAGACAAGCGCTTGGATCAAATATTTTTAAAGGGAAGATAAAAGCTGTGGTAACTTTCAGTTCCTGTGACTTTAATCTTTGAAAAATAAAAACAACCTTAAAGATCATTGGTAAAATGCAAATGTCACCAAAATGTAAATAGGTGGACTAAATTATGTAGGTCAGATACTAGGTTTGATAAATTGTTTAAGGTTATAAACTGCTTTTTTGGTTTTTGAGAACTGTTCAACTTGCCTGCTTAACAATTGGTAAGGCCTGGGACATATGGAATTAACAACGCCCTTAATTGTTCTGGAAGGAGTCAAACCTTGGCTGTACCTTGTACATAATTAAAACAACTTACCAGATTTCACATTAAAGTTAAAAATTGCTAGGAGTTACCATTATAACATGTAATTGAGACTACTGGAAATATATTTACATATAAAGTGCGTAAGAACAGTAAAGTGTGTATTTAGTAAAAGATTATAAGAAGGCATGGAGATGTAAATTCCTGCCTTGGGTTGGTTGAAGGATTGTTTTGAATTACATAAGTTGAAGCTGAGGGTTTAAGAAGTGATGGAAGCACTATAAAAATTAATCTTGCAAAAATTCCATGTGTGAATATATTGACTACATTCAAAAGTATATAATATGGGTTTTCTGTAAATTAAGCATTGAAAGAAAAGCACAACTAGGTACTTTTTTTTTTTTTTTTCTGAGATGGAGTCTCGCTCTGTTGCCCAGGCTGGAGTGCAGTGGCGCAATCTCCACTTACTGCAAGCTCCGCCTCCCAGGTTCACACCATTCTCCTGCCTCAGCCTCCCAAGTAGCTGGGACTACAGGCACCCGCCACCATGCCCGGCTAATTTTTTGTATTTTTAGTAGAGACAGGGTTTCACCATGTTAAC
Source organism: Rhinopithecus roxellana (assembly GCF_007565055.1). Classification (NCBI taxonomy): domain Eukaryota; kingdom Metazoa; phylum Chordata; class Mammalia; order Primates; family Cercopithecidae; genus Rhinopithecus; species Rhinopithecus roxellana. The sequence goes on along the minus strand of NC_044569.1, from coordinate 80,206,174 downwards.
CAGGATGGTCTTGATCTCCTGACCTCATGATCCGCCCACCTCGGCCTCCCAAAGTGCTGGGATTACAGGTGTGAGCCACCACGCCTGGCCACAACTAGGTACTTTAAGGCACTAATCTGCTCTTTAGCAAAATTTGTAAAGGGTTTTATTTTTTGCTTTTTAATATTTCTGAATCATCATTTTGGCAAAATAAATAATTTATAGTCATCTCAAATTCTATTTCATAGTATCAAGTGACTTAAACCTCTCACGTATTTAACAGGTTTCCCAATATCAAACTTCAGTTTCAAAATTGTCTTTCCTAATGTCTGGCTTTTGGATGCTACAGAGTGCCCCTGGAGTTTCCAAAAGAGAGGTAAACAGGATTCTTTGACATGTTTAGTTACATGGGATTGCCAAAATGATGTTCAATCTTATTTAGGTTACATTTTGGGTGAATAATACTAATATATGTTCCAAAATTTAATGACATTTCTAAAATTCTAATGGCTGAGTATATGCTATAAATTGCAAGGTTGTTAAGTTATTGTATACCATAGAGAAAACCGAATTTATTTACCAGTTGTGATTCTGACTATAACCACCCTGGACATTTTATGCTTCAGAGATAATTGTGGTCTTGTTTTGATCCTCTTCAAAACGTGGTTTATAATCAACTGTAGTACTTTTACAGATGCTCTCAAATGCAGATTTCTGATAATTTTGGAGACTGTAACACTAAAATAAAGGAAAAACCTACAAGACTCAACTCATGAAGAGCTGAAATGTTCACAAATATCAAGCAAAATAAGAATTAACTGAGTGGACTGAACTAATAGAAAACTGACTTAATCTTTTTGACTTTTGCTTGGAATATTGCTGATCCTTGTTTTGTTTTTCAGTAAGTCAAGGAAACTTATTTTGGGCTATTTATAGCCTTTAATAATTAAGAAAGCTATACTCCTATGTTAACAACATTTGGAGCATGTTTTTTTCTCTCTGCCTGGTTCCTCTAGAATGTGGAAACTATCTGTGAGTATTTCTAACTATGGCAATATAGTTGTTTGCTGCAGTGCAATAAGAATGCATTTTCTTTTGCAACAAGGCACATTTGGAGGAACTGGTGTTTTACCAAGGCTTTGATTGGAAGAGTATACTTCCCTTTAAGGAGACAAGCTCAACTTTCAGAGCCAATAAGAGCCTATTGGAAAAAGTGGCCTCCTACCTTGTTTACACAGTCCCTGTACAGGGTTCCTAACTTGCTGTGAGTAAAGATTGTCACTTTTCAACATGCCCAGAAACCACATGTTCTTTGAATCTCAAGAAGAGACGAGTTTACACAACACACAGGTATTTGCAGATACAAACCCATGGCTGGGCTAGGCTTTAAAAGGTCTTATCTGAGATTCCTTGTGGAACAGAACAAAGCCAATCTAAAAGACCTATGTAGAAATAATTATTCTTGCTGCACATTGTGTAAATAAAAAGGCCAAGTATAAGACTAAATTATATTTTGCAAACAATGCAGTCCTATCATGATCTGTTTTTAACACAAATGAGGACTAGAGAGAGAGAAATTATGTTGCACAACTTATCATACATTTGTCATTAAATTCTAGACTCATTAGCTGTTTTCTAAACGTTTGCCTACATTTTAAACTAACTGTGCTTATTCCTGTAAACCAACCAGCAATTTCTAGCTGCAGCTCAAAAGGAACAAGAGGGATTGTTAATGTAAAAATCTGGATCAACATTCTAGTTCTGAGCAACTATCCTGCAAATCTTGCCAGTTTATGGATATAAATAGGGTGCATATTACCTGGAGGTTTCCTTTTTGGGAAAGTAAGACCAAGGGTGCTAACCAAAGTCAAGCTCCATGCACACAAATCTTAACAACATGACTATAGCTACCAGTTAACTGAGCATGTCACAAGAGATCCTTTTCTCTCCCTTGTTGGGGGGATGACTCAATTCCACAGCTTCACCTTAGCATTTGGCTTATGAGAAGGAGTCCATACAACACCCGCAAGACACATTTTTCTCCCAAACTCAATCCCAAGCTTCAAGTGAAAGCCCTAGGAAAGAGAATTGGATCTGAGGGATCCAGAGGTAGATGATAATGGCAATTAAAAGGCATATAGCAGGTGAGCATGACTAATTCCTGCCGATTAAGCCAAGCTCCCTGTTTCATGGATAAAAGTCATGCTAGTATCCATGGCATAAATGAGGTCTAGAGAGTTCAAAGGCTACTGACAGCAGGGGAGATGGGGTGTATGTGGGTAAGAGCAGATATTCTCGTCCCTGTACCTCCTGTTAACATAGGTGAAATCTGCTTTGACACCCTGGGTAGGCACCCTGTTGTGGTCGCCAGGACTTGGGGATACAAGGATGTAGGAAAGGAAGAGGATTGCCTCGTTGTCTCTCCCTCAAGTACCCTGGGTATTTGCTAGGAAGAGAAAGAAACCAGAGATGCCTACTCCCCACTTTCCAGATAAGTAGCCATTCATCTTCAGTCTGTACCACTTTCAAATGTGTCCTGAACCCCTGAGACTGCTCTGAAAAAAAGGCCTTCTTTTTTCCTTTTTCCTCCTCTGTCCCCTCTTCACTAATAAGTAATTGTGTCTCTGTACTATAGAAAACTTCACTCAACTGCATCCTCCAAACTGGGAAGAGTTAATTTCCCAAAGCTTACACTGATTGGCTTAGGATTGGACTCAGGAGAAAGGAACCCAGAAGACCGACATGCCAGAAAAAGGGTAAATGGTTTTGTTTTGTTTAGTTTCTACCAGTCGGGCTTTTGGCTTCCATTTCACTGCTCAAACTGGTAAAAGGCATCAGGATTTTTGAGTTGTACTTGCCCCACACTTATTTTGTTTTGATTCATGTTTTCTAATAACCTGGTTTGTCTCTTGTCACCTTCAGGCCGTGAAACTCCAAACAGTCATGCAACTGGAGCCTCAGACGATGGCCCCTTCTGTTGGGGACCCTTAGATAGGCCTCTCAGGGAGCTCTAACTGCCGTTTTCCCAAAACAGAACCCCCTGTTGGCAGGGAGCAGTTAAGATCAGTCTTTGTCCTTATCCTTATCCTTATCCTTATCCTTATCCTTATCCTTATCCTGATCCTTATCCTTATCCTTATCCTTATCCTTATCCTTATCCTTATCCTGATCCTTATCCTAACAGCAGTTAGATGTACATCTTTCAAGGGGAGAATGAGACAGCCAAATTCCTAGGGAGATAAAAATAAGTTCCTGGAGAATCTCTCACCCACCCCACAAGTGTTTACATCAGATGCTTTTGTGCAGATGAGGGAACTGTCCAGGGTCTTGTCTGAACATGCCACATGCACTCTGGGGAAACAAGGTGGAGCCGTAGGCACGTGGAGGAGCCTGGCCTCTTCAGTTCCTGTGTTATGGCCTGGAATCTATTTGTGAGATGCGGGACCTGTAAGCAGGACTCCATCTCACTTCGCTGAGTTTTTTTCTGTTTTTCCCCTTTTTGCCCAATAAAATCCTGCTCCACTCACTCTTCAGTGTGTCTGTGTGCCTAAATTTTCCTGGTTGTGTGACAAAAACCCAGTTTTAGCTGAACTAAGGAGCAAAATTCTGCAACGCTGTTATTCTTCCTGTTTTAGGGAGGAGGAAGCTAAGCTGCAGATACGTAAATTGCAGAAGGTCATACAACTTGCGAATGACAGAGCTGAGATAAAACTTGATGTGATGCGAGCCAAAGTTTGTTACTTGCACCTATTCTGAGAAACTACACCTTCACACAACAGAATACAATTTTCTACTATAAAATATTTCTTTATTTTTTAAAAAGTGAAAACGAGGATACATATTATTATATCTCAGATTTTGTTGAAATATATATGCCACAAAGAGATTCTGAGTCAGTTATTGACATATTTTAATCACGTATACTTGTAAAGAACATTTCTTACTTTCTTCTTCTTTATATGTATATATGTTTACTTAGTAAAGCATGCTCAACATGTGTTTGACTTCCTTAAAAACTTTTATATCATTATTTTATAAATAAACTTTATATTCTAGAACCGTTTTAGATTTATAGAAAAATTACAAAAGTATGCAAAGTATTCCCCTATACATCAGTCGAAAGTCCCATATTATTATACTATTATGGTATGTTTGTCACAGTTGATTAACTAATATTATCAATATCAACTTCATATTGTTATAAACTAAAGCCCATACTTTATTCAGGCTTCCATCACTTTTTACTTAATGTTCTTTATGTTTCAGGATCCCATAAGGGTACCATATTCATATAGTTACCATATTATATCTCCTTTGATTCATTTTGGCTGTAACAGTTTCTCAAACTTTCCTTGGTTTTGATGACCTTAACAGTTATGAGGACTACGGGTCAGGTATCTTTTCAGATCTGTGACAGGATGTACCTCCATCGGAATTGGTCTGATATCTTTCTCATAATTAGAATCAGGTTATTGTTTTTAAACGAAGGCCAGAAAGCTTAAGTGTCATTTTAATCACAAAATTTCAAGAGTACATACTATCAACATGATTTATTACTTTTGATGTTGACCTTGGCTACATCGCTGTAGTAGTGTTTGTCAGGATTCTCTGTAGTAAAGTTCTTGTACCCACCTTCCTTTTCATACTGTACATTTTGGAAGGAAGTCGCTATGTGCAGTCACATTAAGAAGGAATGAAGTGCCGGGCGCGGTGGCTCAAGCCTGTAATCCCAGCACTTTGGGAGGCCGAGACGGGCGGATCACGAGGTCAGGAGATCGAGACCATCCTGGCTAACACGGTGAAACCCTGTCTCTACTTAAAAATACAAAAACTAGCCGGGCGACGAGGCGGGCGCCTGTAGTCCCAGCTACTCGGGAGGCTGAGGCAGGAGAATGGCGTAAACCCGGGAGGCGGAGCTTGCAGTGAGCTGAGATCCGGCCACTGCACTCCAGCCTGGGTGGCAGAGCAAGACTCCGTCTCAAAAAAAAAAAAAAAAAAAAAAAAAGAAGGAATGAAGTATCTACATAAATTATTTGTATTATTCTGCATAAGAAATTTGTTTATTCTTCCCATTTATTCAGTATTAATACCCTTTATTTATTACTAATATCACTGTGAGGGAATTGATATTTATTTTATAGTTTGAGTTATTTTCTTTCTTTTTTTTTTCTGAGACCGAGTTGTGCTCTTGTTGCCCAGGCTGGAGTGCAATGGCACAACCTTGGCTCACTGCAACCTCTGCCTCCTAAGTTCAAGTGATTCTCCTGCCTCAGCCTCCCGAGTAGCTGGGATTACAGGTATGCACCACCGCACCTGGCTAATTTTGTATTTTTAGTAGAGATGAGGTTTCACCACGTTGATCAGGGCTGGTCTCAAACTCCTGACCTCAGGTGATCCGCCTGCCTTGGCCTCCTAAAGTGCTGGGATTACAGGCATGAGCCACTGCCCTCAGCCTGACTTATTTTCTAATACACCTTTCTTTATTTTGGTGCCCAAAATGTTCCAGCTTTGGTGATTCAGAATTCTTTCAGATGGTTCCTGTGTCCTTTTGACACATACCCATCACTATTTCTTTGAGCACTTCCTTATTTGCTGGCTTAGAAGATGCCCCAGTGAATCTTATATATTGCCTGTCCCAGTCCTAGTATCCTCATTTCCTGAGGAGTCCTAGTTCTTTTATTGGAGAAGAGCATTAGAAACCAAGCTTGTAGTGGGAGGTTCCACATTCTCTATTGTGTAGCACTTGTTGCTACTGAAGTGTTATTTTTAGCTCTTCTCAGCTAAGAGTTCAAAAAAATACATGTGTATATACTACCTGATATACAGTCATGAGTCACTTAATGACAGGGATACATTCTGAGGAATGTGTCATTAAGCAATTTTCTCATTGTGTGAACATCATAGAGTGCACTTACACAAACCTAGATTGTATAGTCTACTACATATCTATGCTATATGGTACAGTATATAGTATGTTTATATAGTATATAAACCTCTACAGCATGTTACTGTACTATTTTCTATAGGAAATTGTAACACAATGGTAAGCATTTGTGTATCTTAACATATCCAAACATAGAAAAGTTACAATAAGAATATAATATAAAAGACTACCAACGATACAGTAGTATAGGGAACTTACCATGAATGGAGCTTACCAGGACTGGAAATTATTCTGTGTGAGTCAGTGAGTGAATGGTGAGTGAACATGAAGGCTGAGGACATTACTGTACACTACTGTAGTAGACTTTATAAACACTGTACACTTAGACTACACTAAATAAATTAAAAATATTTTTATTCAATAATAAGTTAACCTTAGCTCACTGTTATGTTTTTACTTTATAAACTTTTTAATTTTTTAAAACTTTTTGACTCTTTTGTAATAACCTTTAGCTTAAAACAGAAACACGTTGTACAGCTGTACAAAAATATTTCTTTATATCCTTATACTATAAGCTTTTTTCTATTTAATTGTATTTTTATTTTTTACATTTTAAACTTTTTGTAAAAAACTAGTACTGAAACACACACATTAGCCTGGACCTACATGGGGTCAGGAGCATCAAGATCAATGTCTTCCACCTACACAACTTGTTTCACTGGGAGTCTTCGGGGCAATAACATGCATAGATCTGTCATCTCCTATGATAGCAATGCCTTCTTCTGAATACTCCCTGAAGGACATGCCTGAGCCTGTTTTACAGTTAGCTTTTAAAAATAAGTATGAGTGCACTATAAAATACCGGTAATAAGTATAACATAGTAAATACATAAACCAGTAACACAGTCATTTATTGGTATTATCGAGTATTATATACTGTACATAATTGTATGTGCGATATACTTTTGTACAACTGGCAGTGTAGTAGGTTTGTTTATACCAGCAGCACCAAAACACATGAGTAATTCACTGCTCTTTGATGTTACAACAGCAACAATGTCACTGGGCAATAGAAATTTTTCAGCTCCATTATGACCTTACAGGAAAACACATATTATAATACATGCAGTCTGTCATTGACCAAAACACTATTATGCAGTCCATGACTTACATAGATATCTGTAAACATTTTTAGATGTAACAATCTGTATCTATATTAAGGCAAACATGAGTTCATATTGATGTCTCCAACTCTTAATTCATTTCCACATGGATCATCCTATCCTTTTCTCCTTACTTATGACCTCCCACTACAACGAGAAGCTTGGTTCCCACCATCTGTCATCTATTTACTTGAATTGCTGGATTCTAGTACACATGCATAGCTGTATCAGATATTATTCCAGCTATCTCATGGCTCCCAACAATTAGGAGCTGGCCTCTTGTCCTAAACTTTGTGACTGCAGCAACTTATGCTACTTTGCTATCCACCCCTCGGTGGATAAAAGTACTTATGATCATCCTCAAGTATTCTTTTCTTTCTTTCCCTCCTAATAAGAAATACTATGCCCTGAAATTCCTGCAATAATAAAGAATGTGGAACCACAAACTCCTAATGACAAAACAACAAAAACCTATCCACATTCATTTTACAAAATAAGTCACTTCTACTTACAGGCATGTAAAAACAGCACCAGCTCAGACTGCCCTGCCCCACACTTTTGAAATACATTGATTATGAAGAGGTTATGACTATGTCTGTCTCTGAAAGTGTTGCCTCTCTTCATTAAATACACAATTAGCACAAATGTTAATAGTAGGCACATGCATAATTGAGTTCAAAAAACTCAGTTTGGAGTCCAGATCGATGCCACCAAATTTCTCTCCTGTGTGATGTACTTCTTTATCATTTTGTTAGCATGTCAGATGTTTTATTAATATTTTATAACAGAAATTAAATGTCTTGAGATTTCAAAATCATCACAAATTGCTCCAGCTCCACTCTGTTGGTTATTATAATGTCATCAAAATCCTTTCATATGTGTGTAGAAACCTCCTTACTGGAACTAGTTTTAATTCCCAGTTTGTAGATATACAGAAGGGGGAAACCCTGTGAAATTTAATTTTGATGACACTGAAGATTGGGAAGGTGCTGCGGAAATCAGTGTACATTTCTGTCTTCTGGGTGGTTCCCATGATAAAGAATATTCAGCATTTTTTGTTTTGTTTTGTTTAAGGAATCAAACCTCTTCAGTTTATTTTTTTATCTGGCCTCCTCTTTAAAAATTGACAAGGAAACGATGACAATAGAATGAATATAAATAGCAGCTGTAGAATACATTCTGCCAAGAATAAATTCTGTGTTAGAATAGTTGATATATTAAAGCTGCTTTATAGAAAAAAATACTTTTCTTTGCCACTTCTTAATCAGTGAACATTCCACTCTCTCTTTCATTGAAACTAGGAATTGTATATATGTGAACAGACAGAAATGGGAAATTAAGGCATATATAAAAAAAATCCTTTCAAATGAATGTCTTTATATAACAGCAGCCCAATAATTACTGTTGAATAGAAGAATATTTAGGAAACGTATTAATAAAGTTATTTTGATACTAGATATATGAATAAAGAGTTTTATTCTTCAAGCTTTTCACCCTAAAAATATTTAAACAAAACTAAAAGCTAAGGAATAAACACATATATTTTCCACCTAGATTCAATAATTATTGGTAACGTATTGTAAATTTTGCACTTGTTCTGTAAGTGTGCATTTATGTGCTTGTGTGCAAATAGCTTTAGCTATAAGTTTGCAAGTTTGGGGTGAAGAGCTCTTTTTTTGTCCCCATTTCACTGTGGTGTGGAGTTTGAGGGTACAGTTAGCCTCAGAGATGATTTACAAGGCAGCTGTAACATCAGAGGCAATGTTCTTGCAACTTATTTTTCTAAGCATATAACCCAGAGTTAAAATGATACATAAAATATCAAGACATATGCTACTACTATTCAACTGTGTACTATATTAGTACAGTAGCAAATTTATATATTATCAAACATAAATAAAATACAAATTATAAAGTTCCAAAGATTAACTAAGATGCTGGGAGCGTTGGCTCACGCCTGTAATCCCAGCACTTAGGGAGGCTGAGGCGGGTGGGTCTCCTGAGGTCAGGAGTTCGAGATCAGCCTGGCTAACATGGTGAAAACCTGTCTCTAATAAAAATACAAAATTAGCTGAGTGTGGTGGCATGTGCCTGTAATTCCAGCTACTTAGGAGGCTGAGACAGGAGAATCGCTTCAACATGGAAGGCAGAGAGAGGTTGCAGTGAGCCAGGATCATGCCACTGCACTCTAGTCTGGGTGACAGTGACACTCTATCTCAAGAAAAAAAAAAAAGATTACTACACATTTATTCTTTATTTTAGTTAACTTATTAATAATAGCAAGTATTTCTGTTCTCATTAAAGTATCAAATAATCAATATTCATTTTTAGTGAAAGCACTGTAATTAAAACTAGTTTATTTTTTAAAAGCTTGTTTAATTCTAAATTAACTAATTAACTAAATTAAAAGTAGAGCTACTTTTGTTCTAAATTAGACTGACTTCACGTCCAGTTTCTAATGGTTTTAGAGCTGAAAAGGCACTTCACAAAGATACATATGACTAATGTAAAAGGTTTTATTGGATAAATTGTGATATACATATTTCAACCATATTTGCCAGTGATGTGAAGAATTTTGTAGAAGTTCAGCTAACATTTCCATCTTCTCCAGTGCCAACCAGTTGCTTTAGCAAACTACTTGCCAATTGGAAGATGTTAGATTTTAATAATTTTAGCAAATTGGTTAAAAAGACATTTCTGAAATTTTCATTTGGAAGATAAGAGGTTAGAAATACTGTTTCAATTTTTTTTAATTGGCCATGTATGGCAATCTTTTTACTAGAGTTGAAGTAATGATCATTTCAAAAACAGAATTGCATAATAATAGTAATATTTCAAACATGTTCCTTGATACTATGAGATTCTTTTGAAAAAGAAGTTATTTTTCTCAGTTAAAATGGTATCTGTCCCATTTAGTTAATAAGTAACTAGGTACATATATTTTTATTTCTTCAAATATCTGTAGACAACATACTGCTGACAGTTAGTGTTACCATAAAAAAGACCTATAAAATTGAAACAAATGTATTTTTATTTAAAAAAAAGAAGCATATAACTTATCTTTAAGCTCAATGACTTTTGAAAGTACTTCACTGTTGGATCTTCAAACTGGTGTGTGGTACAAAAGGTTTTCAGTGTTCCTTCTGATATCTTTACAAAGTGTTACAAGGATTCTACCATTTAAAACAGTATATTCCATGAAGCCAGTTCACTCAGTAACTTGAATCAATGAGTTAGAGGGCCACTATCAGGGCTTTCCTGTTGCATAACTTCTTTTCTTCTCTTCCCCAGGATACTTCACATTGTCTCCGTGTATATATGCCAGCATCACTCTACATATTAAATAATAGGGAAGTATGCTTTTTTCCATTTTCCTTGTTTATTAAAAAGCCTATAAATATGAAAAATCTAATATTTATTTTCAGCTCCTCAACACGTGATCTTACATGTTTCCTAGGATATGTACATCTTTTTGTTGGCGACCATAGATGTAAAAGATATTTGCAAAAGATAATTCAAAGTTGGGTAATTCAAGCAGTCTCCAATAGCAGAAGTAATATGCCTTGAAGAGCATCTATGTCAGGAAGGCTCACCCTGCATCAGTGCTCAGGAAGATCTTTCGAGGAGATCTGCCCAGGAAAAGCAGACATGGAGCACATCCAGTCATGTGGGAAGGGTGTCTGTCAAGAAAGAGAAAGGATAGCCATTCACAGGATTGCACCATGAGGCTCATGGATTAGAAGTTAAGATGATAGCAGTGAGATCAAGAGTGTTAAAAGAAGGAGCAGAGTGTACATATGGGGTTTGCCTGCAATATCTAATTGGGCTTTAGCTCACAATGGAGAAGTCTGATGGGAGAGGAGTGCGAGGGAATGAAAGAAGATAATACTCATGGTGGGCTTTGGATCCCAAGTATGACTCTGTTCTAAGACCCATTGGAAGTTATAATAGAGGTTGTGCTACATACTTCTTCCATCAGTCTGGACTGGCTCTGAATTGAAGATAATTATTCCTGCAGTATGTAGAGAAAGAGCCAAGAAAGAGACTGATTACAAATGGAAGATAATCGCATTAACATTTTGTGAGATATTATTTAAAATACCTGTCATCCATAGACGATAGTATGGTGAAATCTGCCAACTCAGTTAAGTTTCATATTTCAGTGTAACTGTCAAGTTAGCTTATATGCTGATCTTTATCTATTAGATTATTTACTAGTATCTAGGTATCTACTAGATTTCCTAAAGGCAGTCAGCCACAGGGGCTTCCAAATAAAAAATACTTGATTATGAACTGGATTTGAGACAAAATTCCACCATTCACTGTCTGTGTGAACTAAGGAAGTTGTTTGTTTATTGTGAACCAAAGTTTCTTTCTTTCTTCCTTTTTTTGGACAGAATCTTGCTCTGTCACCCAGGCTGGAGTGCAGTGATATGATCTTAGCTCACTGCAATCTCTGCCTATCTGCCTCCTGGGCTCAAGCGATTCTCATGCCTCAGGCTATCCAGTAGCTGGGATTATAGGTGTGTAGGTGTGTGCCACCACACCTGGCTTTTTTTTTTTTTTTTTTTGTATTTCCAGTAGAGATGGAGTTTTGCCATGTTGGCCAGGTTGGTCTCGAAGTCCTGCCCTCAAGTGATCTGCCTGTCTTGGCCTCCCAAAGTGCAGGGATTACAGGTGTGAGCCACCCCACTCAGCTCCCTCAGTTTCTTTAAGTTTGAGGTGAAGATAATAATCTGCATCTCATAGGCTTCCTCTGAAGATTAACTATATTATTTTAAAAGATTTTTAACACAGTATTTGACATACACCAAGTGCTTAATAACTGGTAGCTATTATTCATATTATTTTTAAAGCCTCAATATTCTATGAATGAAAGAACAAATATATCTAATCTCAAATGTTTATATTTTGAAAACTATCTAGACTTACACTGATCTTATTCATGCAGTAAAGAGGATAGTTCTGGAGACTGCATATTCAGGGAAGATAGAATGGGTTAGATGTACTTTCCTATTCCTCCTGATAAGTACAGTTAAAAATCCTGGACATCATATATACACAAAAATATAAAAATGCTAAAAGGTGAAAAGGAAGAAGTAAATTGGCTTGACAATTTGGGGACCCAAGGGACAGTACATAAATGAGTTCCCTGGATTTCAGTATTTTGTTTTTTGTCTCATATATACTAGGCAGGGTATTAAAGAAGCAGACTACCAAGAGATGCCAAGGGTACAGAAAAAAAGGCACCAGCAAAGGTCTACTGTCTCTAAGCAAAGGACCAGGAAAGGGACAGCCAGGCAAGACACAACACTTACTGTGCTATGCCAGTCAAATACTGCAAGAAGAAACCCGTGGCTCTATCCCTACTCATGCCAGCAAAGACCACGTGGGCATCCTGGATGTCTTTTTTTTTGAGACGGAATCTCGCCCTTTCGCCCAGGCTGGAGTGCAATGGTGCAATCTCAGCTCACTGCAATCTCTGCCTCCCGGGTTCAAGCGATTCTCCTGACCCAGCCTCTGGAGTAGCTGGGATTACAGGTACGTGCCACCACGCCCAGGTAATTTTTTATATCTTTAGTAAAGACGGGGTTTGTCCATGTTGGCTAGGCTGGTCTCGAACTCCTGACGTTGTCATCCACCTGTCTCACCCTCCCAAAGTGCTGGGATTAGAGGTATGAACCACTACACCCGGCCTGGATGTCTATTCTTACCTGACTATGATGAGGTGCCCCAAGCCCTCTTACTCCCACACCTCCCAAACCTTTATACCAGGGTTGCGTCAGAAAAAGCTGATTGGGGCCTGAAACTTTCATCCATGCCAGGTGTTGACAAGGTTCCCCTATCCCGGCAGTGTCAGTAGAGACCACATGGGGAGCCTGTACCTTCACCTTCAATTGATGGTAACAAGGCATCCTTTCTTTTCCCTGCTGGTATGGTGTTGGAGTAGGCCTAAGGAAGAGCTTAGGCTTTTACCAGGGCTCAGGTATAATAGCCAAATCCTCATGATACAGGTCACATGGTGGGCCTGAACTTCCAGCCCATGTATTGATAACAAGGATTACCCTCCTCTCATCCACCCAGGTGTTATAGGAAGCTGAGTCTAGGCATAACATTATATATACACAGCTTACAATAATTTTCTAGTGTTGAAATTTTATCAGTTCAAGTAAAGTGTAGAAACCATACTTTACATCCCTTTACCCTCCCCCATTTACAATAGTTTTAAATAATATCTATTATCTCTGTATATAGTAGAGAGTTATTGAGAGCCACTGTAAACAGTGTTTATGCTGTGTTTATAGCTGAGACTATGCCTAGACTTCTCCCTCAATTGGCAGTAAGGAGGTAGAGTCAACCTTTCCCACATAGGAGAGGTGTCAAAGTGTTACTAAAACACAGGATTTAAATAAGAACCAGAGTCTCATAGCATAATATAAAATGTTGGGTATTCATCAGAAGTCATCATACCCAAGAACATCTTTACTTACATAAGAAAATGTATCAATGATGCCAACACTGAGATGACACAGATGTTGGAATTATATGCCAAAGATTTTAAAGCAGTCCTCACAAAAATGCTTCAACAATCAGTTATAAACATGCTTGGAACAAACGAAACAATGGGAAGTCTCAGCAAGAAATAGAAGATGTGAATAAGAACCTAAAGGAAATGTTAGAACTAAAATATACAATAACTAAAATTAAAAATTAAATGGATAGTCTCAATAGCAGAATGGAGAAAACAGATGAGAAACAGTGAACTTAAGAATAGAACAATAGAAATCACAATCAGAATAACAAAGAGAAAATAGACTAACAAGAGCTGAAACTATTTTTTTAATGAGTTTGCAGCTTTATTTCTTGTCCTATCTTTATTTGGTTTACTTCCTGATGTTAAAGTAACTTATGTTAAAATACCTAGACCATTCCATTACATATGGCCAGTGAATGTGACTTCACTTCCTATTCCTCCATTAGTTTCATTATGTCCATTACTTTATAGTCTAGAACAAAGCAGGTTTGAAATATCAGGGGGCACTCCTTCATTACCTTTTAATTTGCTAACAATTCAGCCAAAATCCTTCAGCAACACGGTATCTAACATATAAGATGTTTAGTGGCATGCAGGATTTCCTAAGAGCAGGCTTGTATATCAGTCTTTATATCTTTCAGTTGACTTTCAGTATTAAAACAAATTCTGATTCTCTAATTCATTGAGCATGGACTTCAAGATACAAAAATCAGAATACAAGAGATCCTGAGCTGGGCATGGTGGCCCACTCCCCAATCCCAGCACTTTGGGAGGCCGAGGTGGGCGGATCACCTGAGGTTAGGAGTTTGAGACCAGCCTGGCCAACATGGTGAAACCTCATCTCTACTAAAAATACAAAATAACTAGTTGGGCATGGTGGCAGGTGCCTGTAATCCCAGCTACTTGGGAGGGTGAGGCAGGAGAATCGCTTGAATCCGAGAGGCGGAGGTTTCAGTGAGCCGAGATCACACCATTGCACTCCAGCCTGGGCAACAAGAGCGAAATCCATCTCAATAAATAAATAAATACATAACAAAACAGCAAAGAAATCAAATCACATAAAAAGAAACAAGGAAGTATAACACAATACATGCAGTTATGAGATAAAATGGCAAAGCTAGTGACTAAGCATAACAATGCAGTCAATAGATCAAATTTATTTTTTTACAAATAAGTGAATGAAATTCTTACCTCAAAAAGCAAGATCTAACTCTTCCTATATACAGAGACAATCCAAAAACAGAATGATGTGGAAAAGTTATAAATAAAGATATATTAGACAAATAAAACATGATAAAAGCAGAGTTTGCAATTCTGATATCAAAATAGAATTTAAATCAAAAAGCATTAAGCCACGACAAAAGAGGAAATATTTTACTTCTAACAGTCCTATTTTATAACATAAATATAGCTGTTAATGAATATTTATTTTTCAAATAACACAGCAACTACCTTTGAAAACAAAAGATGGAAACAGAAAATTTTCCTTTCTGGACATTTTAAAACCTTCTATTAAACAACTTTTGAGTGAAAGGGGAAATAAAAACAAATTATTATCAATTTTTTTAAATGATGAAAATTCAACTACTACATAGCAGGCCTCATGGGAAATAGTAAAAATATAACTATAGATCATATAAAAATACAAAGGAAAGGTTAAAATAAATTTCCAACTAAGATGAACTAGAAAATCAACAGCAAAGTAAACCAAAATACCACATTAAGAAGGAAATAGTAAATATAAAAGCAGAAGTTATTGAATTAAACCCAGAAAACTGATAGCTCTAAATAATAAATAAAAAATCTTGTTTGAAAAACAACAAAATATTCAAATTTCTAGTTAATTTAATAAAGACAATGGAGAAAACACAGACATACAAAGTAATAAATGACACAAATTATTTTGTAAAATATTGAAAAAGGCCACTTTGAAAATCTCTATGCAAATAGATTTGAAAGCCTAGATGAAATTAATAAATCACATAAAAATGATTGTTACCAAAATTGGCCCCATTAGAGTTAGGGAGTTTAACCACACCAATTTCTGTAGAAGAAATAGAAAAAGCTATTAAGGAACTACTCTACAATTAAGCACCAGGCTCAGTTAGTTTCCCAGTGGAAATTTACCAAATCTCCAAAGAACAGATAATCACAATGCAATGTGAAATGTATCTAGTAGAGAAAATGAAGAAAAATGCCCCAACTTTTACTTTTGAAGTTACTTTAACATCAGGAAGTAAACCAAATAAAGATAGGACAAGAAATAAAGCTGCAAACTCATTAAAAAAAATAGTAAAGAATACTATAGAACCAAATTTAAATGGTATTTATTTCAGGAATGCAAGATTGATTCTCTCTCCCTACACACACCCAGCCACACATATATCTGTAAATCAAGAATAAGGCAAATATTCCCAATCCTCCCTCTATTTTTTTCAACACTGTACTAGAGGTATTGCTCAAACTAGTTAAATAAATCAATTAGAAGCATATGAATTAGAAAAGAGAAAGTAAAAAATTCTCTGTTAGAGGAAGCTACAATAGTACACCTGGAAAACCTAAGAGAATCAATAATATTTCTAACCAATAAAAATAAGTCAAGTAGCGGGATATACAAATGATACACAAAAATCAATAAGCTTCATCTACATAAATAGCAATTAGAAAATAAAATGATAGGGGAAACTGTCTTCAATTGCTGAAGAAAAATAGAGTTAGAAATCAATTTAACAGGAAATGAGCAAAACCTATGAGAAGAAAAGTTTAAAATAGCCCTAAAAGTCACAAATGTAGGTTTGTACATATTCTTTAACGAGTCAATATCATAAAGATGTCAGTCTTCCTGCAAGTACTTTGTAAATTTTACACAAGTCAATAAAGTGTCAACGAACTAGTTATATAAATCCAGAAAACTTGATACAAAATTTAATGTGGAAAAATAATCATGCAAGAATAGTGAGAAAAACAATGAAAAGAGAAACTATAGGGGACTAGTCTCACAAAATATTAAATAAATCAATAGTCTAACAAAAGCAATATAGTATTGGTCCATAAATAGAAAAACCTGTACAGAATAGGTTTTGCAGAAACAGACCAATGTACATATGAAAATTAAGTGTATAATAATGTCATAAGAAATCGCTAGGTTAAAATAGGCTTTTTAATAACTGGTGCTGAGATAGATGGTTAACAATTTTGAAAAAGATTAAGATTCATGTCTCACACTATACATGAGAAAAAGACATCTCCAAATGAATTAGTGACCTAAATTTAGAAACTACATACAGTTAGTAAAAGGCAACACGTGTAAGTTTCTCGATAACTAGGATGTTGAAAAGGCTTAATTATGACTCAAAATTCAGGTGTAATATTTAAAAATTGGTAAATTCTACTATATTAAAAAAATGCAACACTTTTGCATGGCAAAGACACAGTAAAGCACATCTAAAGACCGATGAAAAACCGGAGAAAAAATTACAATTTATAGCACAGCTAAAGGGCTAGTATGCCTAATATATAAAAAACTATAAATGGTTTCATAGTGACTGTCTTAACTAGAAGTATTAGAGTAATTATTCAATTTATTTCTGACACTTCCTTGTCATAATCACAACCATGTCTTTCATGTAAGAATCATCCATGTATAATTTTAAAGAAAACATACACTTCCGTTATTTAAATTACATTTGAATGTAGCTATAAACTCAAAATACTGAGCCTTGGGCAAAATTGTCTTTTGGCAAATTGTACTGAAAATCATTTGATTGCAAAAGTCATATCCACAACTTGTTTTTACACTGATTAGCTAGGTAATTCAGGTTTTAAAAGCAAGTTTCTTTGCCTCATCCCCTAATCAATTTATTGCTTTGCCTTTGCAGTTCTACTATGTATTCTGGATAAGTCTATAGGTAAATCCACCACAGTCTCTTTCACTAAAGGAATGTTAATGAATACAATATTGAGCTTTTTTTCTTGGCTAAATTACCTCTAACAAGACATTTTAGAGTTGATTTAATGAAGTGCACTAGGAAGTTAAGTAAGTGCTTATTCCATTAAATGAGACAGGTTGGAAGAAAGTAAACACAATAAATACTGTAAGGTGTAGGTAATTGTATTGTTTACAAAGTATTTTGAAATCCTTCAAGAATTGCAGCTTTTTCTACTTCAGGATACTATTTGGACATATCTATTATTAAGTTTGCATAGCCACATCCATATACTATTATTATACAGTTTGAATAAGTTAGTAAAATCATCCTGGACTACAATAACAATACATAAAATAAATTTACCAATCTAATATTCGGGGAGATAAGATACAATAAAGTGATTAATGACAGAAGTTTGCATTTTCATTTGAAGGATTTCAAAATACTTTGTAAACATTAGAATTACCTACGCCTTACAGTATGTATTGTGTTTATTTTCTTCCAACTTGTCTCATTTAATGAAACAAGCCAGTTACTTAACTTCCTAATGCACTTCATTAAATCAACTCTAAATAACCATTTTTGAGGTTCCATATTTCTTGTCCTTTATCTCCACAAGGGAGAGCAATAAATTATGTGGTTGGAATAAAGATTATTTTAGATTTTTCTCTGGAGTTGCTATTTTCAACATGCTTTACTAAAACTAACATTGGAGCAATTTGGTACACTATTTCTCAAATTATAACTCTGTGTAAGCTGGAACTATTCTCCTTAAATTCACAAATCCTCCTTAAATCTAACTCTCCTGCTGTACATTGATGGTCATAAATGATGATAAGCCCTGGCAATTACTAATAGTTTTCTGGTGAGGGCCCTACTGTAGGGTCTGGTGAATAAATCTGCTCTAAGAGAACATGCATTTCTCAACCTCTGAAGGTTGTTTTGCATTGACATATTGGGATATATTTTTCAATGAGAAGAAACTATTATTCTCCTCCGATATTGTAGACCTTACTGCCTAGGTGTCTGCCTGAGTTCTTGTACCGCCACCACCAAAACATGTAAGACTGGGAACAGGGAAGAATCAAAATTCTATTAAAATATCTAGGTAAAACTTTTAGAATTTTCATTACAAAATTGACAGTGCTTAACAATGTGTATCTCATAGATCAGTGATTTTCAAAGTGAGGTCCTGGAACAAAAGTAGCAGCACATGGAAACGAATTCTGTGACCCAACTCCATACCTACCTACTCTATGACCTACCTTACCTTAATCTAGTGCTGGGGCCCAGGACTCTGTATTTTAATAAGCTTTTCAGGTGATGCTGGTTACAGGTCCAAGTTTTTAAAAATTACCTTCTTAGAACAATCATCATTAAAATGGAAGTACTTTCATTCTGTTTTCCCCCCATTGATTTATTGAATCAAATTTCAGAAAGAGCTATAGGCATTTTTCTTGGTGTTCTTTCCTTATCTGAATTATTTTTTCTCATTTTTTTCATCTGTATTAATCAAAATCTTAACTGCTATCAACCTTTTAGCTGTTAACTTCCATGATTGAGTACTTCTGGGGTAAATGCACGTGCAAAGGCTTTCAGGCCACTTTACCCTTAGATAACTCCAACATTAAACACAGAGCAAGTAGACACGAATTCCAAGGATGTTAGAGAGGCGTTTATGTTTTAGCTAATAAAGCCCGAGGGAACGCTTCCAGAAATTTCTGCTTGAGTCCCTGGTCTAACACTTTTATGTGAGGAGTCTCTTTAAGGTAAATTTTAGATCCTCCAATGAACAGTGAAATCCTTTCTTTCCCCTCCTTCAGTATGTAGTATAACTCCCAGCTATTCAGGGATGAATTTGGAAGCAATTACTCTGATGCATGTGTGATTGACTGAATTGGGCTCCTCCTGAATATTAGCTGTATCCATTAGAGAAAACCCAGTTTTCCTACTTACTTACAAAGTCCAGCAAAATTCAGGTTTACTTGGCCTTTTCTCCTTTGTATTTCCCTAGATACTATACTTCCGCTTCTTTTTTTCCTGCTTGGACTCTTTCCCAAACCACTTCTTTCTATTTTTTTCCAGCTTAATTTTTACTTCTCACCTCCCCTTTTGTTCTAACTCTACCACTTTTCTTTCTCCTAATTTTATCCTGATTCCTTTGTCATGTACCGGCTGGTTTCAATTAAGGAAACCTTATGTTTACTCTTTTAAGACTCACACTTGAAAACAGGCTCTGTCATAGATAAGTGTACTTATTGTTAAATGTACTAATCCTGTTCAGAGATACAACAGTATTAAAAATAATGAGATTATTGGTTGTGGTTTCAGATGAACCGGAAAATAAAAATCTTGCACAAGATCTTGATCTGCTAGGCTTCCCCTGCCCCCCTTTTCCTTGCTCAATGGTTTATTACTTTTTGAAGGTAAGCTCTCAAAGCCGGAAAGCTTTAAAACCATCCTCTAATGAGCCCTACCCATTCCTTATCATTCTTTACAAAGTGCAGACTTTGTTTTTTCTTTCTCTTGCTTTTCTAAGAGACAGTATTCACATTATTTTAAAGGGCTTAGCATCTAGGAAATACTATAAACTCGCAGTGCTGCTTTAATGCCCCAATACCTTGAGCAAGATCACAATATTCCTCTTTATCTTTTCTTAGACAATGGAAATGTCACATGTCCCTAGAGATTCTTTAGTGCTATACTTTAATAAGGTAACAGAATTCAACTCCACTCTTCCTTTGGCTGAGTAATTACAAAAGGGACTGGGCTGATACATATTAAAGTCTGCCAGTAAAAGCTGCAATCTCACTCATTGGTGATATGCAATGCTTCTAAATGTTCTTAACTTGGAGTTTTCCAATTATGTTAAACAAACCAGTGTCCTAAACTACCAGTTCCCTAAGTTTGAAATGCTGTAAAAATATAAAATACTTATTTATCACATCACTAATTCTTTGTTGCTTCAGTTCTGAGGTATTCATCTAACGTGCAAACACGTGGAAGATTATCCTACAGCTCCTCTCCCATATCAGTGTAGTTGAGAACTCTAAAACACTTTCTTGGCATTCTTTAGACTTTGTATCCCCAGATTACACTTAATTCTCACCAATTTGGTTGAAGGAACTTCTGTGCCACATTAAATGAAATAAGAGACAGTTCATTTATTTTAGTTTATCCTGTCACCTGCATGACCAGAAAATAATAGTTTCAACAAATACACAATAATCTAGTTATAGACAATATAACTAACTTGTTTAGATTACTAAGTGCTTATACCTACTTTGAAGAATATAAATACTTAGGTATACTTATAAATCAGATATATACATTTTTTTTTTGAGACGGAGTTTAGCTCTATCGCCCAGGCTGGAGTACAATGGCACAATCTCAGCTCACTGCAAACTCTACCTCCCAGGTTCAAGTGATTCTCCTGCTTCAGCCTCCTGAGTAGCTGGAATTACAAGCATATACCACCATGCCTGGCTAATTTTTGTATTTTTAGTAGAAACAGGGCTTCACCATGTTGACCAGGCTGATCCCGAACTCCTGATCTCAGGTGATCCGCCCGCCTCGGCCTCACAAAACGCTGGGATTACAGGCATGAGCCACCGTGCCTGGCCTAAATCAGATATTTTCTAAAAATTATTTTTTAAAATAATTAAAAAAGGAAAGTACACAGAAATTTTATAAACAACTGTATGTACGTACTGAAATTTATAAGCACTTACATTTTATCTTATTTGCTTTGTAGATTATAATAAAAAAATTATAGGTACAGTTATAATTTGTTATAATTTCTATGATCAAAACACCTAAAGAAAAAAACGTGTGTTGTCCACTATACCTATCACTTCTATTCTTCACTATGATGAATATATAGGTTCTATCAGTTCCTAGTGTATATTTTCACACACACACATATATATGCATTTATGATTAAAATACAATTTGCAGGTGGTGTTTTAACATTTTTATTTAAATGATATCATACTATTTAGTCATTCAGTAACTGACTTAAAAAATTTGTACTTTCCAATGTATAAACCTGGTTTATATAACATAATTTTCTACTGTATACTATTATTCTGCTAATCTATATTCTTAAATCGCCTTCAATATTGATAGCTAGTTTTTTGCTGTTACAAACAATTTTACAGTAAAAAACTTTGTATATATTACTTTTTATAACCATATGGGGGTGTTTCTTTCATTAGGGAAGATATCTTTAAAATTGTTAGATCATAGGGTATGCATATTTTTAATTTAGCTAGATTCCATTAATGTGTTGAACAAAGTTGTTATACCAATGTATACTCCCACCAGTTGTGAGTAGTTTCAGCTTCTTCACTTATTAGCCAATACTTAATAATGTCAAACATTTAACAATTGTTAACCTAATGAGTGTCATGTTTCATTATGGTGTTAGTTGATACTCAGACTTCCTCTTTTGTGAATTTCCTATTCATATCCTTTGTTCGTTATTTTTGGATCTTTTGTCCTTTACTCACTTACTGCAAGAATTGTTTTTTGTATTCTAGATACAATATTTGTGTTTACTATACTGCAAATATCTTTTAGTGTGTTGCTTGTCTTTTAACATTGATGATGGTGTTTTATACATACACCTTGTTTTTAATTATTATGAATTTAGATTATAATGTTTGTTCTGATTGACCATGAAAATATAATAATAATTCTTGTTCCCTTCTTCTTCAATATAATTCCAACTTGACATTCAGGTTGAGAAGTAATATTTTATTTTTTAGGTAAAATGTGTTTCAAACAACGTCCTTATTGAAAATCCATTATAATCATTATTATGCTTCTTTGGTAAATAATATTAGTAAGCTTTGAATTCATAAGGGACATAGAACTATATGTTACTGATTACAGACTAGTTTTACAAAGTTTCTACATCCTAGAGCGGAAAGGACCCTTAGGGATGGCCTTTTCCTCCCTTTACACACAGTAGAAATAAAGTCCAGGAAATGTTGTGACCAAAAGCCATGGATCCTGGGGAACACGCAGCTAGAATTGACCTCTATTTATTCCTAGTTCAGAGCACTTTCTATTGAGCCACAATCTAAGTATCTCTAAGAACTTGGATGTTTTCACTTTTCAGATTTAAAGTTAGTGCTATTCTTAAATGGCCTATATCCTTTCCTTTCAGGAGAGTGACAACGGACTCAGTATTCAAATTTTTAGGTAACATCAGCTTTCTTCACGATGTAAGAACACATCAATTAACTTAAGTTCTCCAAGCCAGTGAGTTAAGGAGAAGGGCAAGCGTGCACATTAACCACACATGCTGCTTTTCCTGTGGGCTCCACTCTGCAGGTGGCAGGGAAACCAGACGGAAATGAATCTACCAATTTCAACTCCCAGCAAACTGTTCCCACATTCAGAGAAATTCTCTAGTAAAGGCTGAACAAATCCCAGGTTTCCACATACAAAAGTTAATTTTTGGATGTTTTTCATATTATGAAGAATGTTAACCATGGATAATTACACTGTAATTGTCTTGTTTGAATTATATGCTTACAACATATTCCTGTAGCTGGAAAATTACTAAAATTTGTAAATGCTTAATTACTTACTTTTTCCTTTGTTATATCTATATTATAGATACACATCCGTTAGGAACAATAATCCATTTATTTATTCAGTTCTGTTGTTACTTTTTTACAGAAAGAGCTTGTGGTTGATATGGGGATTAAATACATATGACTAAGAACACAGCTTTGGGTCAGTGTGCAGCTATTTTGAAGGGCAGCTGAAATGCTCTCAAACATAACCTGAGCTTTTTATTCCCGAGCTGTTTGAAAGTAGGAGTCCTTTCATCTTTCTGTGGCAGTTTACCATTTATTTACATATTTTAATAGTAGGTTTTCTAGTTCTAATATCAAGGACTATGCCTTCTTTCTAGTTTGTTCGATTAGTGATCCAAGTAAAACTACAGGGTATTGGAGGGAGAAAGAAAAAAAATTGTAATTGTCATAACACTGTAGTACTCTCGCATAGGAAGGAAATCTACTTCACAAGCGAGTATACATATGCAATTCCTATAGCATAAAGCACTCTGATTTTTAGAGGTCGGTCCGTGTCCCACATGATATTTTCTAGTTGCCATGGCAATTACTTGTTTTCATTGGGTAACTGAGCGAATGGCCACATCTGTTCTTGCTGCACTCTCTTTCCCCGCACCTAACACAGAGCATAGGGAATAGATTCACTTCTCAGTGCACAAAGATTTATATGCATAACTGTCTCCACAGCAAGGGGAGGCTGTAAATCTCAGGTCAGAGAGTCACACTTGCCCTTGAATACCCTCTTTTTTCGTGCCCAAATGTTCTTCTATTGTTCTATAAACACAACTAAATATGCATTTATTCAGTGGAGAAAGATACATAACAGTCCCCTTAGGCAATACATAAATAAATATACATGTATATAGGTATATACTGAAGACATGGTCACTTGTTCACCGGTACAATGATATTCTGGAATTCAAAATAGAAGATTCATTTGGATACACTTAGTTGCATCTATTTTTTTTCTTTTAAATAAATATGTCTTAATTGGCGAGGTCCTTCAGGTAAATAAGTATTCAGATACTTTAGTTTTGGTGCTAATTGGAAGTAGAAGGCCTTTGGCACCTTGTTAAATTTGTACTAGCCTCTGAAATAAATAACAGCTGCACTGAGTCAATTCTTTTTTTTACTTCTCTGCATCCTCAGAGTGAGACTAGTGATAACAAATGTGTGTAGAGATAATCATGACAACATTAGACTCGATAATAGAGTCATAAGGGAGAAAACTTCTGGTATTAATTTTATGTGTTTTTTATTTTTGTAAAAAGCATTTTATTTAAATTTAATGTAGTTCAATTTTAAATTTAGGGCTATACATGCAGGTTTGTTACATGGATATATTGCCTAATGCTGAGATTTTGGCTTCTAGTGAACTCATCACCCATAGTGAACGTGAACCCAGTAGGTAGTATTTAAACCTCTCCCTGCCCCCCAACCCTCCTCTCTTTTGGAGTCCCCAACATCTATTATTTCCATCTTTATGTCCACATGAACCTCTTGTTTGGTTCCTACTTACAAATGAGAATATGTGGTATTTTATTTTCTGTTTCTGAATATTTCACTTGCAACAATGGCTTCCAGCTCCATCCACATTGCTGCAAAAGACAGGATTTCATTCATTTTTAGGGCTGTCTAGTATTCCACATATATATGTGTATATGTAAAACATTTCCTTTATTGATTGACACTTAGGTTGATTCCATAACTTTGCTATTGTGAATAGTGCTGTTATAACAGCACAGGTGGCTTTTCTATAAAATGATTTCTTTTCCTTTAGGTAGATACTCAGTTGTGGGATTGTTAAGTTGAATAGTAGTTCTATTTTTAGTTCTTTGAGAAATCTCCATATCATTTTCAATAGTGGCTGAATTAATTTACATTCCCATCGACAGGTTATAAGTTGAAAATGCTTTCAACTTCTCCTCTTTCAGTAAGATATTGGCTGTGGGTTTGTTATATACAGCCTTTATTACTTTAGCTATGCTCCTTTGATGCCTAGTTTGTTTAGGATTTTTATCATGCAGGGGTGTTGGATTTTATCAAATGCTTTTTTCTGTATCTATTGAGATGATCATATGTTTTTTGTTTTAAATTATGTTTATGTGATTGAATCACTTTTATTGATTTGCATATGTTTAACCATCCTTGTATCCCTGGAATAAAATCCATTTGATGTGATGAATTATCTTTTTGATGTGCTGCTGGATGTGGTTTGCTAGTATTTTGTTCAGAATTTTTGTGTCTGTGTTCATCAGAGATATTGACCTATAGGTTTCATTTTTTTGCTGTGTCCTTGCCAGATTTTGGTATCGGGATGAAAGTGGCCAGGCATAGTAGCTCATACCTGTAATCCCAGCACTTTTGGCAGCCAAGGTGAGAGGATGACTTGAGTTCAGGAGTTCAAGCAACATATCCTGGGCAACATAGCAAGACTCCATCTCTACAAAAAAATAAAAATAAATACAAAAGAATGAAATGCTTTCATAGAATGAAGGAGAAATCCCTTCTCCTCTGTTTTTTCAAAAAGTTTCACTAAGATTGGCACCAGCTCTTTGCACCTGTGGTAGAAGTCGGCTGTGAATCTGTCTAGTGCTGGGCTTGTTTTTTGGGTTGGGGTTTTTAAAAATTATTGCTTCAGTTTCATGATTCGTTATTCCTCTGTTCAGGATTTCACTTTCTTCCTGGTTTAATCTTGACAAGTTGTATGTTTACAGGAATTTTTCCGTTTCCTCTACGTTTTCTAGTGTTTGCACATAGAGAATATTCATAGTCATATCTGAGGATCTTTTGTATTTCAGTGGTATCAGTTATAATGCCACCTTTGTCATTTCTCATTCTGCTTATTTGTCTTCCGTCTTTTTTTTTTTTTTTTTTTTTTTTTGAGATGAAGTCTCTTTCTGTTACCAAGGCCAGAGTGCAGTGGCACGATCTTGGCTCACTGCAACCTTTGCCTCTCAGGTTCAAGTAATTCTCCTGCCTCAGCCTCCTGAGTAGCTGGGACTACCAGTGTGCACCACCATGCCTGGCTAATTTTTGTATTTTTAGTAGAGATGGGGTTTCACCGTGTTGGTCAGGCTGGTCTCAAACTCCTGACCTCGTGACCCACCCGCCTTGGCCTCCCAATGTGCTGGAATTATAGGCATGAGCCACCGCGCCCGGCCTTCCCTCTTTTTCTCTTGATTAATCTATCTAGCAGTTTGTCAATTTTGTTTATCATTTCCAAGAACCAAAGTTTTGTTTCATTTATTCTTTGTTTGAATTTTTTTGGTCTCAATTTCATTTAGTTTAGCTCTAACTTTTGTTATTTCTTTACTTCTAACACTGGTTTGGTTTGTTCTTGTTTTTCTAGTTCCTTGATGCGTGACACTAAGTTATTAATTTGATATCTTTTTAATCTTTCTGATGTAAGATTTTAGTGCTGTAAACTTTCCTTTTAACAGTGCTTTTGCTATTTGCTGAAGTTTTGGTATGTGTACCTATTTTCACTTGTTTCAAAATTTGTAAGCATCTCCCTTAATTCTGTTGTTTCCCCAAAAGTCATTCAGGAGCTAAACATTCAAGTTGTCCAGTTTCCATGTATTTGTGTGGTTTTGAGAATTCTTCTTGATATTAATTTCCAATTTTATCCCACTGTGGTCCAAGAGTATACTTGATATGACATTGATTTTTTTTGAATTTATTGAGACTTGCTTTGTGACCAAACATATAGCCACTTTTCAAGAATGCCCCATGCCAGTACCAGCTCTTCTTTCTGAAGCATAGGAATATTCAGGAAAATTTACCTAATTTTGCTATCAAAGTAGACCCCCAGAAACAAGAAATTAAAGAACACCTGTGAAATATTATAAAAGATGAACATCACCAAGGTATATAGTCATGAGACTATCCGAGGTCTGAATGTTACCTAGGCTGTGTTTCTTGAACTCCTGTGCTCAAGCCATCCTTCCAACTTGGCCTCTGAAAGTGATGGGAATACAGGCATGAGCCACCAGGCCCAGCTACTCTCATCCTGATACCAAAATCTGGCAAGGACACAACAAAAAAGAAACTTACAGGTCAATACCCCTGATGAAAATAGGCACAAAAAATCTCAACAAAATACTAGCAACCCAAATCCAGCAGTACACGTCTTATGAGAATGCATATTCTGTGGTTGTTGTGTGGAATGTTCTGTAGATGTCTATTAGGTCCATTTGGTCAAGACTCGAATCTAAGTCCCGATTTCTTTGTTTGTTTTATGCCTTGATGATCTGTCTAATGCTATCAATGAGATGTTGAAATAGCCCACTATTATTGTATGACTGTCTATCTCTTGTGTTCAGTATTATTAGTTTTATAAATCTGGATGCTTCAGTGGTGGGTAAATATATATTTAGGATCATTAAATCTTTTTGTTGAATTGAACTCTTTGTCATATAATGCACTTCTTTGTATGTATGTATATATAAATGTATTTATTTTTTACCATGATTGATTTAAGGTCTTTTTTTTTTTCCTGATGCGAGAATAGCTAGCTCTACTCTTTTCTGTTGTCCATTTGTGTGATATGTCTTTCTCTATCCCTTTACTTTGAGTCTGGGGTGTCATTACTCATTAGGTGGGTTTCTGAGAGGGAGAAGATGGTTGGTTCTTGTTTTTTGTTTTGTTTTGTTTTTAAACAATTTTCCAATCTATATCTTTTAAGTAGAGAATTTAGGCTATTTACATTCAAGGTTAATATTGATACGTGAGGTTTCATCCCTGTCATGCTTTTCTTAGCTAGTCGTTTTGAGTCTCAATTGTGTAATTGCATTATAGAATCTGAATTTTGTACTTTGTACTTTGTACACATGCTTTTATGACAGCAAGTATCATCCTTTCATTTCCGTGTTTAAAACTCCTCTGAGCATTTCTTGTAGGTCTGGTCTGGTGGTGATTAATTCCTTACTGCTTGCTTGTCTTGCTTGTCTCCTTCATTTATGAAACTTATTTTGGCAGGATATAAAATTCTTGGCTGGCATTTTTTTTTTTTTTACTTGAAGAAGGCTAAATCTTCTAAATTGTAATGTTTCTGCTGACAAGTCTTCTATTAGTCTGATGAGTTTACCTTTATAGATGATTTGGCCCTTTCCTCTAGCTGTCTTTAAAATATTTTTCTTTAGCATTGACCTTGGATAGTCTGATGAATATATACCTTGGTGATGTTCATCTTTTATAGTATTTCATGGATATTCTCTAATTTCTTGTTCTACCTCAGTAGCAAAATTAGGAAAATTTTCCTGAATTTTTCCCTCAAATATGTTTTCCAAGTTGCTGTCTTTTTCTTCTTCTCTCTCAGAAATGCTTGTTAAGTTCCATGTTTGGTTACTCTACATAATACCATATTTTTCAAAGTACTTGTTCATTTTTAAATATATTTTTCTTTAATTTTCCCAACTGGATTAATTTGAAAGACTAGTCTTCAGGCTCTAAATTTATTTCTTCTGCTTTGTCTAGTCAATTTTTAAATTGACTGAATTTTGAATTTTATTTATTTTTATTTTTTATTTATTTTATATCAAATAAAATTTGAATTTTATTCAAAATTCAACTGAATTTTGAAATTTATTTTGTCAATCTTTCAATTCCAGAAGTTCTACTTTGTTAAAAATATATCTATCTAATCTTTTATATCCTGTCCTTTTTTCGTGTGTGTGTGTGTGTGTGTTTGTATGTATGTATTGTTTTTCAACTGTCTCTTGGATATCATTGAGTTTCTTTGCAATCTATACTTTGAATTATTTATCTGTCATTCCAGAATTTTTATTTTAGTTCAGATCCATTGCCAGAGAGCTAGTGAAGTTCTTTGTAGCTGTAAAAATATTCTGCCTTTTTGTACTGCCAGGATTCCTGTACTCATTCTGGCTCATCTAAAGAAACTGCTGCTTATTTTTGATTTTGCTATCATTTGGATGGGAATTTTACTTTTTTAATTCTTTTTTTCCTAGATGATACAACTGTAATGTATATTATGTTTGGTTGTTTGGCTTCATTTCTGGATGTTTTCAGGAAACCAAGGATCTTTATGTGTTCTTTGCTTGTAGATGGCTTCTGTGCAGTGACTTTCTCAAATGCTGCTTGTTGTAGCGATGTATTGGATGTATGAACTGACACATTATGTCCTGCAGGACTGAGAATGGAAAGGTTTCAAGAAGCTTATCTTGTACATTAGCACTATGCCTTTATGACAGCAGCTTTTTTTTCCAACTTCTATTTTAAGTTTAGGGGTACAAGTGCAGAATGTGCAGGTTTGTTTCATAGGTAAAGGTGTGCCATGGTGGTTTGCTGCACAGATAATCCCATAACCTAAGCATTAACCCCAGCATACTTTAACTATTCTTCCTGATGCTCTCCCTCCCCCCAGCCCCTTCCAACAGGCACCAGTGTGTGTTGTTTTTAACCCCATGTATCTGTGTGATCTTGTCATTCAGCTCCCACTTATAAGTAAACACATGCTGTGTTTGCTTCTCTGTTCCTGTGTTAGTTTGGATAATTGGATAGTTAGTTAATCGGAAGCTGAGGATAATGGCTTCCAAGTCCATCCATGTCCCTGCAAAAGACATGATCTCATTCCTTTTTACGGCTTCATAGTATTCCATGGTGTACACGTATAACATTTTCTTTATCCAGTCTATCATTGATGGGCATTTAGGTTGATTCCATGTCTTCGTTATTGTGAACAGTGCTTCAATGAACATGTGTGTACATATATCTTTATGATAGAAAGATTTATATACCTTTGGTATATACCCAGTAATGGGATTTAGCACTGTATTTGGTAGTGCAGTTCAATCTCCTGTCCAGTAGGTGGCACTTAGGAGTAAAAGCCTGCTCACTCTGGGACAGCCTGACAATGAGAGGAGGCATCTGCCTTGATCAGGCAGGTGAGGGGGAGCTCATGTTGGGGTGTGCTGAGGCCTCAGGGATAGAGAAGGGTGGGACTCTGCTGTTTGTCCTCGGCAGGAAGGAATGCCATCCTCTTTCTTATCATGCCCTTGTCAGTTCATAAAAATATCACTTTTTTTTTTTCTCCTGGCCATGTCTGAGGACCATGTAAATGCCCCTCTTGCCACTCTTACAAGAATAGGCTTAATGCAGAGCCTCTTTTCCCAGTCCAGAGCAGCAACACTGTGATGTGTCTGCCCTCCATTCCTCTGATGGTGACACTGTGTGTAAGAAGGGGTAGGATGGGCTCTGCCCTTCATGGAAGCCCATGAAGTGCAGGCTCATGTAAAACAGGAATGCCGCCACTACATTAAGCACTAGAAAGACTTTCTCTATGTGCACACATGCTGGCCTCCAGTAGGGAGAACCTCTACAGCATCCGCAACAGCAGGCAGTGGGAGCAGAAGATAACCCCCACTCCACATCTGTTCCCGGAAGCCAGTGCCACCTCCCTCAATGATTGGCACCATGCTTGCATTTCATTTCTCCCAAGAAGGTATTTAGTGGGCTAGGACCCCCTTCTTTAGGAGAAGCCTGCTCAGAAGGATAGATCTGCAGGGAACCCACAGCTCCCGAGGGACCCAGTGGTCTCCTGTGATTGCCAGAGTCAAAGCTGGTTGCGGGGTGTCTTTGTGGGGAATCTGGTGATGTGAAAACTCAGAGGTGTGGTTCTCCAGGCAGGGCAGTGGCCTACAATGGTTACACAACAGTTGTTGATGGAGAAGGTTCTGGTGCCCCACCATAGAACTATACAAAAGGATTACAACATTTTATTTAGTCATCTCAGAGGCCTTGAAGTCAGTGAGTCCTGACTTTGAATGCCATAGCTCTGCATTTATTAACTGCTTTGAGGCATGTTACCTAATATCTTGATCCCCAGTTTCCTTATTTCTAAAACCTGGAAAATGATAGTTATTTATCTGTGATGTTCAAAATTGAAGTGCCTGGAATAATTTCATGTAGGTGCTCAACTGAGACTTTCCCTCTTTATACCATTCCCTGCTGAGTTCTCCATTCACCATTAGGCTATTTTATTTCCAATTCAGTTGATTTTTGTTGTTGTTGCTAATGGAAAAAGTACATCATTTAAATAAATGATATAAAACTTAGAAAATTTGAGTTACAAAGAGAATTCTGGTAAACAAATTCTGAGTAGAATGCAACAACTGCAGAATGTACATTCTTTTCATCAGCACATAGGACATTCTCCAAGGTAGACCATATGATAGGCCACAAAACAAGTCTCAGTAAATTTAAGAAAATCTAAATAATATCAAGTATCTTATCAGATTACAATGAAATAAAACTGGAAATTATCTCCAAAAGGAACCTTCAAAACTGTACAAATACATGGAAATTAAATAATCTACTCTTAGAATAATCTTTGGGTCAACACTGAAATCAAGATGGAAATTTAAAAATTATTTGAACTGAATGATAATAGTGATACAACTTATCAAAAGCTCTGGGATACGGCAAAAGGGGTGCTAGGAAGAAAGCTAAGAGCTTTGTGATGTAGCATTAAGTACCTACATCACAAAATCTGAAAGAGCACAAATAGACAATCTAAGGTCACACCTCAAGGTACTAGATAAACAAGAACAAACCAAACCCAAACCCAGCAGAAGAAAAGAAATAATAAAGATCAGAGCAGAACTAAATGAAATTGAAACTAAAAGGACAGACAAACAAACAAACAAAAAATAAAAACAGAAACAAAAAAACAAAAAAGATAAACAAAATTGATAGACTGTTAGAGACATTAACCAAGTAAAGAAGAGCGAAGACTCAAATAAGTTCAGTTGGAAATGAAATGGGAGATATCACAATGATATCACAAAAATACAAAAGATTATTCAAGGCTACTATGAACACAAACCAGAAAAATCCAGAGGATATGGAGCACAAACCAGAAATAAGCACAAACCAGAAAATATAAAGGAGATAAATAAATTCCTGAAAACATATTCATACAACCCTCATAGATTAAATCAGGAAGAAATAGAAACTCTGTACAGACCAATAACAGGTAATGAGATTGAAAGAATAATAAACAAATTGCCAACAACAAAATAAAACCCAGGACCAGATGGATTCAAAGCTGAATTCTTTCAGACATTTAAAGAAGAATTGGTACCAATTCTCCTGAAACTATTACAAAAGATAGAGAAAGAGGGACTGCTCCCTAAATCATTCTGTGAAGCCAGTATCACCCTACTACCAAAACCAGGAAAGGAAATAACAAAAAAGAAATCTACAGATTGATACCTGTGATGAACATAGATGAAAAATATTCAGCGAAATACTAGCTAGTCCAACAGCATATCAAAAAGATAATACACCATGATCAAGTGGGTTTCATACCAAGGATGCAGGGATGGTTTAATATTTGCAAGTCAATAAATGTAACACATCACATAGAATTAAAAATGAAAATTCCATGATTATCTCAATAGATGCAGAAAAAGCATTTGACAAAATCCAGTATCGCTTTATCATAAAAACTTTCAGCAAAATTGGCACAGAAGGGACATACCTCAAAGTAATAAAACCCACCTATGACAAACCCACAGCGAGTATTATACTGAATGGGGAAAAGTTGAAAGCATTACCCATGAGAACTGAAACAAGACAACGATACCCAGTTTCACCACTTCTGTTCAACATAGTACTGGAAGTCCTAGCCACAGCAATAAGACAAGAGAAATAAATAAAAGGCATCTAAATTGGAAAAGAGGAAGTCAAACTGTTGCTGTTTGCTGATGATATGATCGTGTACCTAGGAAACCCTAAGGATTCATTGAAAACCTCCTAGATCTGATAAATCAATTCAGTAAAGTTTTAGGATACAGAATCAATTTACACAAATTAGTAACACTACTATACATCAACAGTGATCAAGCTGAAAATCAAATCAAGAACTTGATCCCTTTTACAACAGCTGCAAAAAGAAAAACCAAAAGAAAACAAACAAAACAAAAAAAATTAGGAACATACCTAATCAAGAAGGTGAAATAATAAAATATCTCCAGAAAGAAAACTATAAAACACTGCTGAAAGAAATCATATATGGCCCAAACAAATGGAAACACATCCCATTCTCATGGATGTGTAGAATCAATATTGTGAAAATGACCATACTGCCAAAAGCAATCTACAGATTCAATACAATTCCCAGAAAATACCATCATAATTCTTCATAGAACTAGAAAAAACAATTCTAAAATTCATATGGAACTAAAAAGCAGCCTACATAGACAAAGCAAGACTAAGCAAAAAGAACAAATCTGGAGACATCACATTACCCAACTTCAAGCTATACTACAAGGTTATAGTTACCAAAACATCATGGTACTGGTATAAAAATGGGCATGTAGATCAATTGATCAGAATAGAGGACCCAGAAATAAAGCCAAATACTTACAGCCAACTGGTCTTTGACAAAGCATACCAAAACATAAAGTGGGGAAAGGACACCCTATTCAACAAATGGTGCTGGGATAATTGGCAAGCATCATGTGGAAGAATGAAACTGGATGCTCATCTCACACGTTATACAAAAATTAACTCAAGATGGACTGAAGACTTAGATCTAAGACCTGGCTCCATAACAATTCTATACGACAACGTTGGAAAATCTCTTCTAGATGGCTTAGGCAAAGAATGCATGGCTAAAACCCCAAAAGCAAATGCAACGAAAACAAAAATTGATGAATGGCATCAAATTAAACTAAACAGTTTCTGCACAGCAAAAGAAACTATCATCAGGGTGAACAGACAACCTACAGAATGGGAGGAAATTTTTGTCTGACAATGGTCTAATATCCACAATTTACAAGGAACTTAAACAAATTCACAGGAAGAAAACAACCCCATCAAAAAGTGGGCAAATGACATGAACAGACACTTCTCAAAAGAAGGCATTTATGCAGTCAACAAATCTATGAAAACAAGTTCAACATCACTGATCATTAGAGAAATTCAAATCATAACCACAATGAGATACCATCTCACACCTGGTCAGAATGATGATTACTAAAATGTCAAGAAACAACAGATGCTGGCGAGGCTGTGGAGAAATAAGAACGCTTTTACACTGTTCATGGGAATGTAAATTAATTCAACCATTGTGGAAGACATTGTGGTGATTCCTCAAAGATCTAGAACCAGAAATACCATTTGACACAGCAACTGCATTACTGGGTATATACCCAAAGGAATATAAATTATTCTACTATAAAGATATATGCACACATATGTTTACTACAGCACTACTCACGATAGCAAAGACATGGAATCGACCCAAATGCCCATCAATGATAGACTGGATAAAGAAAATATGGTATCTTTACACCCTGGAATACTATGCAGTCATGAAAAGGAATGAGATTATGTCCTCTGCAGGGACATGCATGAAGCTGGAAGCCATTATTCTCAGCAAACTAACATAGCAACAGAAAACCAAACACCACATGTTCTCATTCATAAGTGGGAGTTGAACAATGAGAACACATGGACACAGGGAGGGGAACAACACACACTGGGGCCTGTTGGTGGGGTGGGTGGAGGGAGAGCATCTAGACAAATAGCTAATATCTGTGGGGCTTAATACCTAGGTGATGGGTTGATAGGTGCAGCAAACCACCATGGCACATGTATACCTATGTAACAAACCTGCATGTTCTGCACATGTATCCTGGAACTTAAAATAAAATAAAATTTTTACAAAGTGGGCAAAGGAACAAATAGACAATTCTCAAAAGAAGACACACAAATGGCCAAGAAACATATGAAAAAATATTCAGCATCACTATCAGGGAAATGCAAATTAAAGCCACAATGAGATACCATCTTACTTCTCCAAAAAGTGTGATAATTAAAAAATCAACATATAATAGATGTTGGTGTGGATGTGGTGAAAAGGGAACACTTTCACACTGCTGGTGGGAATGTAAACTAGTAACCACTATGAAAAACAGAATGGAGATTCCTTAAAGAACTGTAAGTAGAACTAACATTCAATCCAGCAGTCTCACTACTGGGTATCTACCCATAGGAAAATAAGTCATTGTATAAGAAAGACAATTGCACATGCATGTTTATAGCAGCACAATTTGCCGGGCGCGGTGGCTCAAGCCTGTAATCCCAGCACTTTGGGAGGCCGAGATGGGCGGATCACAAGGTCAGGAGATCGAGACCATCCTGGCTAACACGGTGAAACCCCGTCTCTACTAAAAATGCAAAAAAATTAGCCGGGCGTGGCGGCGAGCGCTTGTAGTCCCAGCTACTTGGGAGGCTGAGGCAGGAGAATGGCGTGAACCCGGGAGGCGGAGCTTGCAGTGAGCAGGGATCACGCCACTGCACTCCAACCTGGGCGACTGAGCGAGACTCTGTCTCCAAAAAAAAAAAAAAAAAATAGCAGCACAATTTGCAATTGCAAAAGTATGGAACCAACCTAAATGCCCATCAACCAACAAGTGAAAAAAGAAAATGTGTGTGTGTATACATACATATAAATATACATAGATATGTGTGTGTATATATAGATATGGAATACTACTCAGCCATAAAAGGAATGAATAATGGCATTGCAGCAATTTGCATGGAATTGGACACCATTATTCCAAGTGAAATAACGCAGGAATGGGAAAGCAAATATTGTATGTTCTCACTTATAAGTGGGAGCTGAGATATGAGGATACAAAGGCATAAGAATGATATAATGGAATTTGGAGACTCGAGGGGAAAGGTGCAAGGCAGGTGAGGGATAAAAGACTACACATTGGGTAGTCTTGTAATCCTGTCTGTAATCCCAGCACTTTGAGAGGCCAAAGCAGGTGGATCACCTGAGATCGGGAGTTCGAGACCAGCCTTACCAACAGGGTGAAACCCTGTCTCTACTAAAAATACAAATATTAGCCGGGTGTGGTGGTGCACACCTGCAATGCCAGATACTCGGGAGGCTGAGGCAGGCAAATTGCTTGAACCCGGGAGGCAGAGGTTGCAATGAGCCGAGATCACACCACTGCTCTCTAGCCTAGGTGACAAGAGTGAGAGACTCCATCTCGAAACAACAAAACAGACAAGCAAACAAACAAAAATGAGCTTTATTCAGTAGTGCATTTTTACATTTATCTTAATTGTCTAAAAAGTATAATCTGATTCTTTTGCATACTCATCAAAATATTGTGGCAATTACACAGGGAAGGGAATTGTCTCCTTTAAAATACTGGTGAAAACAAAATTCCCATTAACCAAGCTTTACTACATATGTCAAATAATCATCCCTTTAAAAAAACATATTTTCCTTTAAAATGCAAAAAGATACAAGCAATAAACTACAATATTCTGCCTAAATGAACTAATAACAACTATAATAAATATTTCAAGATACAATTATAATGGAGATCTCTTTATGATATTATCTTTTTGCTTATTATGATTGTGAATAAAAATAATCTAGTTCATGCGACAGGTAAATGAAATACAATTTCTAACCTAAGTCAATGCTAAGTAACACTTTCACTTGAGATTTTGGATTTTCCTTTTCTGTGAAGATTCAGACTTGAGGCTCAGACATTTCAACTAAGGGAGAAATACAAATAATGGAGTGCTTTTGACTTAATACTGGTGTATCAGGAATTTTTTTTTTTTTTTTTTTTTTTTTTTTTTTTTTTTGCCAGGATTGAACAGGTAGAATCCCCATGCCAAGTCTGCCCTGTGGCCATATCACACTTTACTATTTGCAGTCCTGAGACAAAACTGGGATGTAAAGATTTTAGGTAAGTGTTTAGTAACTTTGCCTACTCTATTTATTTATTTTTTTTGTCTTCACATAAAGTCAGTTGTGAGTGAAAAGCGGTTTCTTGCAATTTCTTAAATTTAACTCGTTGTGTGCTTTCATAAATGACAAAGCCTATTTTTCTTTTAGCTAAAATTGTTCTCTAAAAAAGTACTCTCTCTCCAGCTGTGAAACTGATTGATGTTTTTAAAACCCCCAAGGAACTTCTACTGGCAGCTAAAGTTGCAGTTTCAAAGAAGAAAAAGATGTGGTATGTGTTTCTACCTAAAAAAAAAAAAAAAAAAAAAAAAAAAAAAAAAAAAACCCACCTTGATTTCTATTTGCAGAAGCAGATTCATTATGCATGAGGTACTGAAAAAAATCAATGTAATTAATCAACATTGAAAAATTGAATCTATTAATACCTAAATATTTTACAATTTAAATTAAAGTACTTAAAATATTGAAATATCTTCAGGCCAACCTAGCATTCTAGTAAGAAGTGATCTAACTATGAATTTTTAAAATGCTATATTTATTTTTATGAGGTTGTTTAGAGCTGGGAAAACCATTAAAAACCCATTTAATGGAAGTTAAATACATTACAATATTTATATAGATACACTGAGATTCTGAATTCCCGGTAAAAGACAAGAGAAGGGAGATAAGGGAGAAGAAACAGAAGTAATATTTCTTACTCCTGATTATAAGGAGTTGTCGTTTTCAACTGAGCTGACCCAAGCTACTGTGGCCATCTGTCATTTGAGCATTCTTCAACTGTCTGAGGCAGGTGAGAGTGGTAAAAAGTTCCTTCACAAACCTTCTGCTAGGTTATATGTTATAATGAAAGCAATATTCAGGCAAATACTGCCACAATTAAATATTTATTAGCAGACAAGCATAAAAATACTAAACCAATTCTTTTAGACTTAGTGAAGTCTCACTCCTCCATCCTTCAGGAATTGTGATAAAAGTACTTTGCATGAGACTTTTATTGCAGGCAGATGCTACAATATTCTAACAACAGGATCAGATAAATGTCAGATGGGAAACAAAATCCTCATGCCTAAATGAACTAACAAAAGCCACTGAAATAAATATTCCAAGATAAAATTATAATGGACATTTTTAAATGAAATTATCTCTGTGCTTATTATGTTTGTAAGTAAAAGCAATCTAGTTTAAGTGAAAAGTAAATAAAACACAATTGTAAACTCAGTATAGGGCAGAGCAGAAGAGAGTCATAGAGCGCTAGCTCTCGTTTCTGAAGAATCTGTAAGTCCCATTCAGACAACAGTGTAGAAACGTGTGCAGTGTTGCTAGCGTTTCAGTTTGGGCTTACAAAATTAAAGTCTTAACAATTGATCATTTATTTATTTTCCAAATTTTCTTTAATGAATATGGATTATTAATATAATCAAAAGTAAAACTGAAATGAAACACGTGCACAAAGAAATACAAAATTACTGTATTGGGGATGAGAAGAACTGTAATGGTATCAATTTCCTGACTACAAACTTCCATATCTACTATGCCCTAAAATCATGTTGATTGTTCTTTCTTACCATCCATTTTCACAGAAAACCATTAGCTATCCAGAATCTTACTATGGTCCATCACTTTTGAGAACATCAAATCTCCTGGGTTATTAACAAAGAAACAATATAAAACGTTATTTATGGTAAGTAGCCTTTAACTATTAATCAAGGAAATTGTTCTGTAATTTTTTGTTTTTGTTTTGTTTTCCTGGTTTTGGTGTCAGGGTAATGCTTTCTCATTGAGTTGGCACACGTTTCCCCTTCCTCTATTTTTTGAAACGTTTTGTATAAGAATGGTATTTTTTCTTAAGAAATGTTGAATAGAATTTACCATTGTATTCATCTGGATGTAGTCTTCTCGTGTTTTACTTGTAAATTCAATTTTTAAAGGAGATATGAGGCTATTCAGATTTTCTATTTTGTTATTTAAAATTTGTTTTTGACTTTATGGTGCTTTATTTATTTATTATTATTATTATTATTTTTTGAGATGGAGTCCCACTCTCTCGCCCAGGCTGGAGTGCAGTGGCCGATCTCTGCTCTCTGCGAGCGCCACTTCCTGGGTTCACGCCATTCTCCTGCCTCAGCCTCCCAAGTAGCTGGGACTGCAGGCACCCACCACCACGCTCGGCTAATTTTTTGTGTGTTTTTAGTAGAGATGGGGTTTCACCATTTACAGGATGGTCTTGATCTCCTGACCTCGTGATCTGGCCTCCTCGGCCTCCCAAAGTGCTGGGATTACAGAGGTGAGCCACCGCACCTGGCCTATGGTACATTTATAGTAGATTTTCCTTTGGAGCTAATTTAGCTCTCTACTAATGCATGACCCTTCAGGGGCCCCTTCTGAAGGCTGCAAGTGTTCTGCACAGATTCTTTATTCTGGCTAACTGAAACACACATGTCCATTTCTTTGTGAGCTACATAGAACATGCAGCCTACACTTTCTTTTTCATTCTTTGAATTGACTTGAAGATTTCTGGACCCCTTTTTCTGTGTAGTTCCCATGTCTTGGTTACTGTGCCTGCCAAATTTCTAAGTACCTCTGCCTCCTCGAACTCTGATATCTGTGCCATCCACATACTAAGACCCTGCTTTGGTTCCCCTTCCCTGTGTCACAGATCAGAAATATCTCCAAGCAAAATGCTTGGAAGATATAGGACATACCTAGTTTTCTATATATTAGTATGGTTTTAGTACAATTTTCTGATAGTAGTTTACCTAAACCAGGTTCTTTCGGTTCCTATTTGTCTGACAGAATGCTTTCACTTTTTAAATGATTCAGTCTTTACAGGTCTTTATTCTTTATGTCTTTATCTTGTAAACAGCATATATCTTGATTTTGTTATTTTAAAGTCCAATCCTAATATGTGTCTTGCATAGTGAGTTCAGAAAATTTATATTTCATCTATTTTTAAATATACTTTTACCTAATTCTATTAGTTCACTTTATTATGTAATTCTGCCCTTTTTCTGTTTTAAATCTTATTTTACTTATATTTTCATTTTTATCGATATCTCTCACCTCTAACAAGATGATATATTTACTATACTTTCTTGGTCCTCTTCTACACTCTCCTTTTGTTCTTATTAGTTTGATGTTACCAAGATTTTAATTCTGTGGCAATACATACTTTGTTTTCTCTGATGCTCACTATATTTTAAAAGAAAACAATAAACTTTGCTGACATAATCTGTTCTTCATATGTCTTCTGTAGCATTGCATAGATTTATTAAAATATAAAAATGTTATAATTTAAAATGTTATGAAAAATGTATTTAAAACTATTTCCATGCAAATCTCTTTTGGGGAAAACCAAAGGTTTTTAATTCACGGGAATATTTTTCTTTCTTCTTTTTTTTTAAATAAATATCGAGAGGAGAGCTTTCTTTCTTTTTTTTTTTTTTTATACTTTAAGTTCTAGGGTACATGTGCACAATGTGCAGGTTTGTTACATATGTATACTTGTGCCATGTTGGTGTGCTGCACCCATCAACTCATCAGCACCCATCAACTCGTCATTTACATCAAGTATAACTCCCAGTGCCATCCCTCCTCTCTCCCCGCTCCCCATAATAGGCCCCGGTGTGTGACGTTCCCCTTCCAGAGTCCAAGTGATCTCATTGATCAATTCCCACCTAAGAGTGAGAACATGCGGTGTTTGGTTTTCTGTTCTTGCGATAGTTTGCTGAGAATGATGGTTTCCAGCTGCATCCATGTCCCTGCAAAGGACATGAACTCATCCTTTTTTATGGCTGCATAGTATTCCATGGTGTATATGAGAATATTTTTCTCATGCCCTAATATTTGAATTACCGTGGCTAGATCTAAGCCTCTATATTCAATTTTTTTCAATGCCTTCAAAATATGATTCCCTCTTTGTATTGCTTCCAGTGGTATTGAAAAATGTGTTGATCTGATTATTTTCCTTGATCTGCTCCTTCCTTCTGAAGATTTTAGAAGTTTCTGTTGTCTCTGATATATTCTTTAATACCCAGGTGTGTTCCTCTACTAATCTCTCCTCTTGAAGAATTCTCTTACACTAGAAATTATTTAGCTGTCTTCTGAATATTTGTGTCCCCCCAAAATTTATATGATGAAGCCTAACCTTCAATATTATAGTATTAAAAAGTGGGGACTTTAGGAGGTTTTAGGGTTGTGAAGGCGAAGCCCTCATGAATAGATTTTTTTCCCTTTTTAAAAGAAGCCTGAGGGATCTTGTTTATCCCTCTTCTGTAATGTGAGGACATGGAAGGCGCCATGTGTGAGGGATCAGCTTTCACCAGTGGCTGAATCTGCTGGCGTCTTGATCCTAGAGTCCTTGGTCTCCAAAACTGTGAGAAATAAATATTTGTTGTTTATCAGTATTTCTGTTACAGCAACCAGAAAAGACTAAGATAAATTTTATTGATATTCATTTTTTAAAATATTTCCTCCTCTCAATTTCTATAACTGTTATTGTTGGTGTTTTATTACTTGTATATATATATATTATAAGTATATATGAAAATATATATTATATATATTTTTTCTTTTTTGAGGTGGAGTCTCGCTCTATTGCCCAGGCTGGAGTGCAGTGACACGATCTCGGCTCACTGCAAGCTCCGCCTCCCGGGTTTACACCATTCTCCTGCCTCAGCCTCCCGAGAGCTGGGACTACAGGCGCCCGCCACCACGCCTGGCTAAATTTTTGCATTTTGTTTTTTCAGTAGAGACGGGGTTTCACTGTGTTAGCCAGGATGGTCTCGATCTCCTGACCTCATAATCCACCTGCCTCAACCTCCCAAAGTGCTGAGATTGCAGGCGTGAGCCACCACGCCCGGCCTGTATATATTTTTATTCTAATTCCCATGTCTCTTAAATTTAATAAAAGTTTTAATTTACATTTTACTTATTCCTTTTGGATAAGTTATTCAAGTGGATCTTACAATTACAAATTCATTCAGTTATATCAATTCAACATTAAACATTGTACCCTATCAACCACCTTATTTTTCAACTCACTTTTTCTATGTGTTTTTATTATAATTCACATTGAAAATATCTTGTTTCTCTTTTAATATTGTTAATTTGTATTATTATATTTATTTAAACTTTTTGATTTGTTTGTTGTAATGCTTCAGTATCTGAAAGCCTGTTTTGCAATACCTTTTTTCCCCCCTGGGAATGAATGTTCTCTTCAATATCTTATTACTTCATTCTTGTGGACATTTCCTCCTGGAAGTATTAGCTGCTCTGTTAAACAACATGTATGAGAGGTCAGATCTCAGTTTGTAGAGCCCTGTGGGTTCAAGGACGGAGAATGGACGTGGATTATAATTTGAGAGCTCCAGAGGAGAGAAAATCGCAAATAATCACTCTTCATTTGGAAAAATTCTCA
Organism: Rhinopithecus roxellana; assembly: GCF_007565055.1. NCBI lineage: Eukaryota > Metazoa > Chordata > Mammalia > Primates > Cercopithecidae > Rhinopithecus > Rhinopithecus roxellana. The sequence continues at coordinate 80,163,930 of NC_044569.1, read as the reverse complement.
TTAGAGTTTCAAGCTTTGTCTTTTGGTAAAAGTCAAATTAAGAAAAATGACACCTTATTTTCTGTCAGCTATTGGTGAAAGTTCATTAAAATCTTTAATATAATTGTAGATTTGTCTATGTCACCATTTAGTATGTCAGTTTTTACTTGATATACTTTCAAATATGTAATTTGTGCACACAGACTTAAGATTTTTATGTCTATCTGATGGATTGTCTCCTTTATTATTATCAAATGCACCCAATAACTCTAGTAATGCTTCTCATCTCTTTACTTTGACATATTCTGTGTCATAGAATTTATGATTTATCTCAATTATCGTATCATTAAAAATGAGTCTGGTTCTTATTTTATTGAAATATCTGTTCAATTTAAATTGAATTATCTATATACTTAGGTCAGTAGTTACCATCTTGCAATTTGCTTTACATGTGACAGATCTCTTTATGTTCATTATTCTATCAATTCTTGTCTTTCTTTGAATTAGTAAAATATTTTTAATTATTTTATTTTGCTATCCATAATACATTCTTTAATTATTCTTACGTATATACATTATTTCATTATTCTTTTTGTGGTGACCTTAGAGATTTCTAGACATTGGATGTATGATTTAATGTATCTCATAAAATTATTGGTCTTTATCACTTCCTTGATAATGCTAGATCCTAGAACACTAATTCTATGAATTCTATCATCATTTCCCTTACTATTTTCATGCATATTAATTCTGTAGGATTTTAAATTCCACAACACATTACAGTTATTATTTTGCATATACAATATACTTTTTCTATTTTAGGCCTGTCAAATGAAACTGTAGAATATGCAATATAATTTTATAAATACCTCCCTATTTATTAATTGGTCTTTATTGCTTTCTCCATTTCAAAGTAGCTATTTGGCATCATTTTCATTCTGCCAGTAGAATTTTTTTTTTAGAAATTTTGTTCATGGTTTCACTCTCACTCTCTCTTTCTCCTCCCACTCCTACCACTTTTTCTTTAGATAGTCTAATTAGAGGTTTATATATGTTTTATCTCTTCAAAAAGCCAGCTTTTCATTTCATTAATTCTATTGATTTTGTCTTTTCAATTTCATTGATTATTTGCTGTGATTTTTTTCTTTTTTTAGGCTTGATTTTGGCTTAAGGTATTTACCGTGGCTTTAATTGCTTGCTTTTCTCTAATTGCCTACGGTGGAAACTTAGATTATTTGAGGTATTTTTCTTTTCTAGTATATACATTTAATATTATAAATTTCTCCATAAGCATTGATTTTGCTGCATCCCACAAATTTTGATAAGTGGTATTTTATTTTCATTTAGTTCAAATTGTTTTTAAAATTTCTCTTGAGACCTCTTTTACCCATGTATTATTTAGAAGAGTGTTATTTAATCTCATATATATATTTATTTATTTTCCAGCTATTTTTCTGTGATTCATATCTAGTCTCATTCCATTGTTATCTAAGAACATACTTTGTGTGATGTCTATTTATTAATTTTCTAAGTCGTTTTGTCGCTCAGAATGGCATGTCTTGGTGAATATTTCATGTGAGCTTGAGAAGAATGTGTATTCTATTGTTGATGGATGGAATATTCTATCAATGTCAATTAGATCAAATTTATTGATGGTGCTGTTCAATTCAACTATATGCTTTATGATATTTTTTCACTGTTGGGGTTACTGATAGAGCAATGTTGAAGTCCTCAAGTATAATAATGATTTTTTCTATTTCTCCTTGCAATTCTATCAATTTTTGCAATGTATGTTTTGATGCTTTGTTGTTAGTTGCATATACTTTGACAATTGTTATGTCATTTTGGAGAATTGACCATTTTATTGTTAAGTAATGCCCCTTATTATCCCTAATAATTTTCCTTGTGCTGAAGTCTGCTTTGTATATAGTTAATATAGCTATTCTAGTATTCTTTTATTTTTATTATTATTATTTTTTGAGACAGAGTCTCACTCTGTAGCCCAGGCTGGAGTGCAATGGCATGATCTCAGATCACTGCAACCTCTGCCTTTCAGGTTCAAGTGATTCTCCTGCCTCAGCATCCCAAGCAGCTGGTATTGCAGGCATCCACCACTACGCCCAGCTAATTTTTTTTTTCTATTTTTAGTGGAGATGGGGTTTTACCATGTTGGCCAGGCTGGTTTTGAACTCCTGACCTCAAGTGATCTGCCCACTTTGGCCTCCTAAAGTGGTAGGATTACAGGTGTGAGCCACCACATGTGGCCTCTAGCATTCTTTTGATTAGTGTTACCATGGTATATCTTTCTCCATCACTTTACCTTTAACCTAGATGCCTCTTTACGCTGACACCAGTTTGGTCATGGAGACACTAACCCAGTGGCACTAGAGGAATTAAAGACACATACACCCAGAAATATACAGTGTGGAGTGGGAATCAGGGGGCTGACAGCTTTCAGAGCTGAGAGCCACGAACAGAGTTTTACCCACATATTTATTTATTGACAGCAAGCCAGTGATAAGCATTGTTTCTATAGATTATAGATTAACTAAAACGGGAAACAAAGGGATGGGCTCTGGCTAGTTATCTGCAGCAGGAACATTTCCTTAAGGCACAGATTGCTCATGCTGTTGTTTGTGGTTCAGGAACGCCTTAAGCGGTTTTTCCACCCTGGGTGGACCAGGTGTTCCTTGCCCTCATTCCGGTAAGCTAACAACCTTCAGCGTGGCTGTCATAGCCATCAGGAGCATGTCATGGTGCTGCAGAGATTTTGTTTATGGCCAGTTTTGGGGCCTGCCTATAGCCAGATTTGGGGGACTGTTCCCAACATCTTTATATTAAGGCAGGTTGTAGACAACATTTAGTTGGCCCGTGTCTTCTCTTCATTATTATGACAGTCTCTATCTTTTAATTAGAATATTTAGGACACTCACATTTAAAGTTATCATTGGTATAGTTGGATTGATATATACCATGTTTGCGAGTATTTTATAGTAATTGCAGTTTTTCTTTGCTTATCTTCTCGTTTTCTTCCTTCTCTGGTTTTAATTGAATATTTTATACGATTTTATCTATTATCCTTCTTAGCATATTGATGAGCTTTGTTTAATATTTGCTATAGCTGTGGGTGCCAGGGGGTTCAATTTCTCTAGTATCCTTATTTTTTTTCTTTCCTGTTATCTTTGAATTTCCCTAAGAATCCCTTTAAAAACATATTTTGTGTCTTGCAGCTCTTTTAGTTGCAATTCAATGTTCTTACACTTTTGCCTTATTGATGTTGTGGTAAGGTGAGGGAGAGAGGAAGCCTTTGATAATCTTTTGATTAAAATCAGTGTTTTAGTGGGCCTGCATCCCTGAGTTGTGACCTTTTAAATGCTTCTCAGCAGCCAGGTGTGGTGGCTCACGCCTGTAATCCCAGCACTTTGGGAGGTGAGGAGGGCGGATCACAAGGTCAAGAGATGGAGACCATCCTGGCCAACCTGGTGAAACCCCGTCTCTACCAATAATGCAAAAATTAGCTGGGTATGGTGGTACATACTGGTAGATCCAGCTATTCGGAAGCCTGAGGCAGGAGAATCGCTTGAATCTGGGAAGTGTAGGTTGCAGCTAAGATCACACCACTGCACTCCAGCCTTGTGACAGAGCAACACTCAGTCTCAAAAAAAAAAAAAAAAAAAAAAAAAAAAAGCTTCTCAGCTTTGTTTATTTCTTCTCTAGGTGAGACAGGAAGGATAGATGGTGCTGGAGTTGGCTAATTGTCTTTTCTGCAGGTCAGATAATGCTCTGATAAAGTCTTTTCCCTTGGAGAGTAGGTCTTTTCTATATGAAGAACGCTCTGGTGTGTTTTCAAAATGGATACTCACTATTCCCCCTGCCAGAATAAAGAGGACATTTTTATTAGATTTTTGAGAACCTGGCAGAGTTCCTAGAGTTAAAATCCATGAAATGATGGGGGCCCCAGGCATTTTCACTCTCAAGCTTGTCTACCTATCCTCAGCTTCCAGCAGTTGATGAAAATGGCCATTTATGTGTTTCTAGCAGATTATGGCTCCAACAGCTTTGGCTCTAGGTAAGCAGATCTCAGGTGTGCCTCTGTATTCACATCCCTTTCCTAATTTTAAGGTGGTGGTTTGCCCTGTGATTTCAATTCTCTGATAAAGAAAGTCATTGATTTTTAGTATGTTCTGATTTTGTGTTGTTCTAAGCATTGATGACTTCCAAGGTTTTAAACAGCACAGCTCTAGAATTTTAAGTGCTTTATATGTTTAGTGTAAGTTTGTAGACAACACATTCTGGCAGTTTCTGTCTGAAAAACCTCTTTATTTTACCTCCATCAAGGTACAATGAAAAATATTTGTACTGGGTAAAGAATTCTAGGTTAGTAGCTTTTCCTTTCAGTTCTTTAATTGTGTCATTCCATTGTGTTCCATCTTGAGTCTCATTTTTCTTCCATTGCAGGTAATGTGGTCCTTTCTCCTCTCTTGTTGCTTTTAGGATTTTTTTCTTTCTTATTGCTGCTCATCAGTTTTACCAAGCCTAGGTTAGCCTTCTAGGGATTCCTAGAGATTTTTGAAGATGCTCAGACATGTCAAATCTTGCCTATGGTCCATTCTTTCTCTTTCTCTCTCTCTCTCTTTTTCACTGACTCTTATTACATATTTTATAGGTCTTTTTTTGTACATTATTGTGGGTTTCCAATAATCTGTACCTTAGTTTACTCATGCTGTCTCCTGCCATTTCTAATTTGGTGGTAAACATATCAGTAACTTTCTAGTTTTAGACATTGTGTTTTAAGTTGTAGAATCTCAGTTGTGTGTTTTTTCTTGTATATTTTAATTCTCTGATGAAAGTCATTAGTTTCAATAATTTGTTAACTATTTTTCTGAACATATCAATTATAGGAATTTTAAAGTCTCTGTGTGCTAACTCTAATATATGTATTATATTTGATTATTTTATTAAAATCTATTTATTTCCTCTTGGCTTTGGTCATGTCATCTCTTGGCATACCTAATAATATTTTATTGTATCTTTCTGATGATGTTATTATGCTCTGAGACTATTTCCCCCTTTTCATGCTAAGTGAATAGGATTGGGTACTGGTTCACACTGTAATAAGGCTCAGTCTACCTCTGGGTTGTCCGGTTACTAGCCTTCATGGCTTCTCAGTAAAAATATGCTTGTATTCATTGGAGCTCCTCCTGCTAGTCTGTGTCCTCTCAGTACTGCAGGATGACATAACATTCTTTGCTCTTTTTACAGATTTTTGCCTCAACTTTTTAGTATTCTGCAACTAAGAATATTTAGAATTATGTCAGTGTTCAAAAAGGAACCAATTCTATGGCTGAGACCCCACAATTTTCTACTTTTGTCTCCCCAATATCATGTGTTAGCTTACAGTTCACCTTTCCCTGCAGGTGTCCTCTGTCCTACCAAGCCAGGATTTTTAGCCTAGAGCATTAATTTCCCCAAGTCAGTAAAATGACACCATGGTACAATTTGCCTCATATCATTAGTTCAGTATTCCTGGTGTATTTACTGTAGCCTTTGTTTCTTGAGATAACACATAATTCAACTGTGGCTCTCATTTTAGCTCTCTTGTTTCTTGTCTCATAGAGCCTCAAAATGTATCAAATGTGCCTGGTATTGAGAATCTACTTTTCTCAATTTTTGGCATGTTAGTTAATTTGACAATGCAAAGCTCTACTATTTTCTCGGCAGGAATTGCCTCCTGGAGACACCTGCACCAAAATTCTGTATTTCTCCTGCTGTGTACCAAGGCAATGATGAGGAAGAAGCAAAAGTAGAATTCCAGCTACCTCTTTACTACTTTATCCTCCAACAGTAACCCCAATATGCAGTTTGCAAATATTTTCTCCCATTATTTGAGTTGTCTCTTCATTTTGCTGATGGTTTCCTTTGCTGTGCAAAAGCTTTTAAACATGATGTGATACCATTTGTCCATTTTTGCTATAGTTGCCAGTGACTGTGTGGTATTACCCAAGAAAGTTTTGCCTAGTCCAATGTCCTGGAGAGTTTCCCCAATGTTTTCTTTTAGCAGTTTTAGAATTTGAGGTCTTAGATTTAAATCTTTAATCTAGTTTCATTTGATTTTTATATACGTTGTGAGATAGGGGCCTACTTTCATCCTTTTGCATATGGATATCCAGTTTCTCCAGAACCATGTATCAAAGAGATTGTCCTTTCCCCAATGTATATTCTTGGAACCTTTGCCAAAAATGAGTTCATTGTAGATGTATGGATTTATCCCTGGGTTCTCTATTCTGTTCCGCTGATCTATGTGTCTGTTTTTATGCCAGTATCATACTGTTTTGGTTACTATAGTTCTGTAGTGTTAATTTAAAGTCAAGTAATGTGACTCCTCTTTTTTTGTTTGTTTTGCTTACATTAGATTGGGTTTTTCTGGGTCTTGTGTGGTTCCATATAATTTTAGGACTTTTTTTTTCTATTTCTGTGAAGAAATCTGCTGTAATCATTGGGTTTGGTTTGCTTTTGCTGTTCGAGTTCTTCAAGATGCATGGTTAGGTGGTTTATTTGAAGTTTTTCTTATTTTTTGATGTTTAGCGATACATTTATAGCTACAGTACTATAGCTGTTAGTACTGACTTTGCTGTTTCCCTTATGCTTTGGTATGTTGTGTTTCTATTATGATTTGTTTCAAAATATTTCTACATTTTTCCATAATTCCTTTATTCTACATATATATGTATATTTTTGAGACAGAGTCTTGCTCTGTTGCCCAGGCTGGAGTGCAGTGGCATGATCTTGGCTCACTGCAACCTCCAACTCCCAGGTTCAAGTGATTCTCCTGCCTCAGCCTCCTGAGTAGCTGGGACTACAGGCATGCGTCACCATGCCTGGCTCATTTATGTATTTTTTTTAGTAGAAACAGGGTTTCGCCATGATGGCCTGGCTGGTCTCTAATCTAATTTCATTATTGATCCACTGATCATTCAGGACCATATTGTTTAATTTCTATGTATTTATATAGTTTCCAAAATTCCTCGTTACTGATTTTCAGTTTTATTCCATTGTGGTCAGAGAAAATGCTTGATACGGGTTCAGGTTTTTTTTTTTTTTTTTTTTTTAAGACTTTTTTAATGATATAACATATGGTCTATCCTTGAGAATGATCGATGTGCTGAGAAAAAGAATGTGTATTCTGCAGCCATGGGATGCATGGGATGTTCTGTAAATATCTATCAGGTCCATTTATTCTATACTGCAGATGAATTTTGATGTTTCTTTGTTGATTTTCTGTCTGGAAGATCTGTTCAGTGCTGAAAGTGGGATGTTGAAGTCTCCAGCTATTATTGTGTTAAGGTCTATCTCTCTCTTTAGTGCCAATAATTCACTTCATATATCTGGGTACTCCAATGTTGAGTGCATACATATTTACAAATACTATATAATCTTGCTGAATTGCCCCCTTTATCATTATATAGTGACCTTCTTTGTCTCTTACAGTTTTGTCTTGAAATCTATTTTGTGTGATATTCATGTAGCCATTCCTGTACTTTTTGGTTTTAATTGGCATGGAATATCTTTTTCCATCTTTTTATTTTCAGTGCATGTGTGTCTTTACAGGTGAGGTATATTTCTTGTAGGCAACAGATCCTTGGATCTTGTTTTTTCATACATTTGGCCATTCTAAGACTTTTGACTGGAGAGTTTAGACCATTTACATTCAATGTTATTCTTGATAGGTAAGGACTTATGAATATCATTTTTTTGTTTGTTTGTCTTGTGGCCTTCTCTTACTTCTTTACTCCATTCTTGTCTTCTTTTTAGTAAAGGTAATTTTCTCTGGTGATATGATTTAATTTCTTGCTTTTCATTTTTTGTGTATCCATTATGTATTTTTGATTTGAGGTTATCATGAGGCTTGCAAATACTATCTTACACCCCATTATTTTAAGTTGATAACAATTTAGCACTGTTTGCATAAGCAATAAAGCAAAAAGAAAACTAATAAAAACTCTATTCCTTAACTTCATCTCCCTGCTTTTTAAGTTCTTGCTGTTTCTATTTATGTCTTATTGTACTGTCCATGTCTTGAAAAGTTGCAGTTATTATTTTGGATTGGTTCATCTTTTAGTTTTTCTACTTAAGATAAGAATGGTTTACACACCACAGTTATAGTGTTGTATCTGTGTTTTTCTGCGCACTTACTATTACCAGTGAGTTTTGTATCTCCAGGTTATTTTTTGTTGCTCATTAATTTTCTTTCTGACTGAAGTTCTCATTTTATAATTTCAGGAGGTCTGGTGTTAATGAAATCCCTCAGCTTTTGTTTGTCTAGGAAGGTCTTTGTTTCTCCTACATATTTGAAGAATATATTCACCAATATACTACTCTAAGCTAAACTTTTTTTCCTTCAGCATTTCAAATATGTCATGAAATATTTCATGCGGTGCCTCACGCCTGTAATCCCAGCACTCTTGGAGGCCAAGGCAGGCGAATTACCTGAGGTTAGGAGTTTGAGACCAGCCTGATGGCTATGGTGAAACCCTGTCTCTACTAAAAATACAAAAATTAGCTGGAAGTGGTGGTGGGTGCCTGTAATTCCAGCTACTCGGAAGGCTGGGAGAATGGCTTGAACCTGAGAGGTTGGAGGTTGCAGTGAGCCGGACTCCATCCCAAAAAAAACTATATATATATAGTCATGCCATTATCTCCTGGCCTATAAGGTTTCCACTGAAAAGTCTGCTGCCAGACATATTGGAGCTCCATTGTATGCTATTTGTTTCTTTTCTCTCGATGCTCTTAGGATCCTTTCATCCTTTCTTCATCCTTGGCCCTTGGGGAGTTTGGTTATTAAATGCCTTGAGGTAGCCTTCTTTGGTTTAAATCTGCTTGGTGTTCTATAACTCCCTGCACTTGGATATTGATATATTTCTTGAGGTTTGAGAAGTTCTCTGTTATTATTCCTTCAAATGAACTTTCTAATCTCATCTCTATCTCTACCTCCTCTCTAAGGCCAAATGCCTTTCTGAGGCTATTTTCTAGATCCTGTGGGCATGCGTCATTATTTTTATTCTTTTTTCTGTTGTCTCCTCTGTGTATTTTCACATAGCCTATATTCAAGCTCACAATTTCTTTCTTCTGCTTGATCAATTATGTTATTAAAATACTCTGGTGCATTCTTCAGTAAGCCAGTTGCATTTTTCAACTCCGAACTTTATGGTTAATTCTTTTTAATTATTTCAGTCTCTGTTAAACGTATCTGGTAGAACTCTGAATTCCCTCTCTGTGTTATACTGAAATTTTTTGAGCTTCCTCAAAACAGCTATTTTGAATGCTCTAACTGAAATGTCACATATCTTTGTAACTCTGGGATTGGTCTCTGGTGCCTTATTTAGTTTGTTTGGTGAGGTCATGTTTTCCTGGATGGTCTTGATGCTTGTGGATGTTTGTCTCTGTCTGTGCATTAAAAGGTTTTAGAGGGGGACATTGTAATCCTCTCAGTATAAGCTTATTTGTACTCATCTATCTTGGGAAGGCTTTCCGGGTATTGGAAAGAATGTGGCTGTTGTGATCTAAGCTGTATTGGCCTTAGGGGAAACCCTAAGCCCACTAATGCTGTGGTTCTTGCAGACTTGTAGAGGTACCACCTTGGTGGTCATGGGTAAGAATTCTCTGCATTACCAGGCAGAGACTCTTATGCTTGTCCCTTAGTTTTTTCCAAACAAATGGAGTTTCTCTGTGTCTGCTCTGAGCCACCTAGAGCTAGGGGTGGAGTGACACACAAGTACCCTTGTAGCCACCATCACTGGGAGTGTATTAGTTCAGACCTGAAGGCTGCACATCACTGGGTCTCACCCATGGCCCACTGTAAACACTACCTGGCTATAGCCTATGTTTGTTCAAGGCCCTGGGGCTCTACAATCAGCAGGCAGTGAAGCCAGTCTGGCTTGTGTCCTTCCTTTCAGGGTGGTGAGTTTACCTAGGTCCTGGGCAGGTCGTGAGGTGCTATCCAGGAGGCAGAAACTGGAGTTAAAAACCTCAGAAGTCTACCTGGTATTCTATTGTATTGTGGCCAAACTGGCACTCAAACCACAAGATGCAGTCATTCCCACTCTTCCTTTCCCTTTCCACAGTCAGAAAAGCTTCACCCCGTAGCCACTACCACCATAGGCCCAGACTACTGCTGATGTTCACTCAAGGTACAATGGCTCTTCATTCAGCTTGTGGGAAATGCTGTCTGACCTGGAACTTAACCTTTAAAATTGAGCTCCCCTTTGGCCCAGGGCACATCCAGAAATTCTACCCAAGAGCCAAGGCATGAAATTGGGGACCCAAAGACCCTACTTGGTGCTATATCCCTCTGTAGCTGAGCAGGGACCTAAGGTGAAAGATAAAGTTCCTCTACTTTTCCCTCCGCTTTTCTCAGGCAGAAGGAGTTTCTTTCCATATCGTCCACAACTGACAATGTGCTGAGACTCACCTAAAGCCAGCAAGTCTCAGAGTCTCACCCCAAGGCCCATGGCATACTACCTGAGTTTTGCTGCTGATTATTCAGGGGGCAAAGGCTCTTTAGTCAGCAGGTGGGGGTCCTGCCAGGACTGGGTCCTTCTCTTTAAGGTATGGATCCCTCTCTAGTTCAGGAAGTGTCTAGAAATGTTATCCAGGAGCTAGAGCCTGGAATAGGGGCCTCACAACTGTGCCCAATGACTTATCCTACTGTGGCTGAGCTGGTATCCAAGAGGCAAGATACAGTACTCTTACCCTTTCTTCTCCTGTCCTCAAGTGAAAGAAATGTGTTTCTTGTAGCCATGAGTATGCAGCTTGAAGTCAGGGGAGGGGTGGGACAAGCCTTCCCTTAGCCACCCCAGCTGGTGTCTCGATAGGCTGCATGCCTCTCAAGTCCACTGGCTCTTAGCTCAGTTCAGCATAAGGAACTTCCCTAGCCGTTGCAGTCCTTGTGCGTAGAATGCCTATTAACTTTATTTAGGACTTCTGTACACGTTAGTCTGTGGTGGCGAGGTTTGACAAAACTCAAGTTCTGGCCATTGGGATGGGCAATTTTCCTCTAGCTATGGCTAGTCTGAATGTTCCCTCTGTGGGCAAGCACCAGCTGACTTCAGCCCGGTTTTGCTCTCTGTTGTGACAGGGTAGCACTGAAGTTCAATGTAATGTCTCACAATTGCTGCACTCTCTCTTTCCCAAGTTCACAGGTTCTCTCTGTGCCTTGGGGCCACTGCCTGGGGATGGGGTAGGGATGGCAGGGGCAATTCAGAAATATGTTTCCTACCTGCTTCAGTGCCTCTTTCAGCAATATAAATTTAAAACCAGGTACTGTGAGGGCTTACCTGATTTTTGGTTGTTATGAAGATGCTTTTTTTGTGTAGATAGTTGTTAAATGTGGTGATCCTGAAAGGGAGATGATCAGTGGAGCCTCCTATTTGGCTATGATGCTCCACCCCTCCTCCCTATCTAGTTTTTCTATTGTTACTCTTGGAGGAGGGAAACAACTATCATACCTTTCTAATGTCTTACTAGAGGAACAATCTAGAATTCTTCTTAATTATGTTAATTTATTTTGTAACAATTTCATTACTTTATAGATTTATTCATATTACTTTCCATGGCTAACTAAATCTTATTACCTAAAAAACAAAATCACTATTCTAAAATAATATAAAGTAATGAAAATAACTGAATCCTAACTCACACTAGATAACATGACAGTTCTTAGTTTTTATCTATGTTTTACCTTTTGATTCATGTGCTTGAAGTGCTAACTATCTATCTGTCCAATAACTTGCAATGGAATGACCAGAATGACTGTGCGTATATGGGAGCAGGGGGATGGAATTGTTAAATCCAGATTCCTGGACCCTTTTCACAAGTAAGGAATTTAAATTTGTGTTGGGGAGTAAGACCCCATAATCTACGTTTTGTGACAAGCCTTTTCTCCCACGAGGATTTTGATTCATGTTTTATTTTGAGAACCACTCCTCTAAAAGCTCTGATATATACATATTTACTTTCTAAAATGTTCATTAAAATGCAAATGCAAAAAAAGTTATTAATATCATTGTCATGACTAATTTAAAATTATTAATGAGGCTGGGTGCAGTGGCTCATGTCTGTAATACTAGCACTTTGGGAGGCTGAGGGGGGTGGATAACTTGAGACCAGGAGTTTGAGACCAGCCTGGTCAACATGGTGAAACCTCATCTCTATTAAAAATACAAATATTAGCCTGGCATGGTGGTGCAGGCCTGTAATCCCAGCTACTCAGGAGGCTTAGGCACAAGAACAGCTTGAACTCAGGAGGCAAAGGCTGCAGTGAGCTGAGATTATGCCATTGCACTCCAGCCTAGGTAACACAGCGAGACTTTGTCTCAAAAAAAAAAAAAAAAAAAAAAGATTAATGAATTTGACTTTAGTTTTCTTGGTTTGATTATTTGTTAATTATACTAGTTTAATCAATTCTTCATGTCAATAAATGTAAGATTTCTGTTTTCACCGCTTTTCCTATTCCTATCCGGAAGGCGAATCTTTAATCAATGCAAGTTATGGCCCACCTGTCACCATTGCATATTGCATTGACTTGCTAATGTCATACTTTTGAAATAATGCTATATTCAATTCTGTTTTCAGCCTTTCATTTTGGGAGTTTTTTAAGGTTAAACATTTCCAAAGGACTTATACCTTGTAAGTTTTGCTTAGGGTGTGCACAAGCATTATCTCCACTTGTGAAAAAGGACAATCTCAGTAATACAGATAAACACACATTTGTTATGGGAGAGGGGGTAGAGAGTGTAGAATTATATAGAACTTTAACATTTTCTCTGGGGAATCTACTTCTTTGAAGTTAGACAGCTTTTTGTTTTCATCCCTTAGAACAAAAAGTCTAATTACCTTAACTTTTCCCAGACAACTGAATTGAACAGTTCATTCCTTCTAGGTTCCCTAAACTCATTCTTTAGGAAGGGGAAGGGCTTTCTTTAGTGATTCTGTTATGGTTTTGGTATCTCTTTTGGTGGAAAAAAGTTTTAAAAGCCTAAACATTTCATCTCTCATGTAGCCTTCTAATACAAATCTATTGATGTACTTAAAAGTCTTTGTATAATATCTGTTTTGTTCACCTTTGTACAACAACAATTCCTGGACCACAGGGAGGTACTCAGTTCAAATATCTTGTATATCTGAGTTTGAGGTTAGAATTTTAGAAACTTTTCACTGTCATTCTCGTATACAATCTACAGGCAAGATATATTTTCCTTGAAATATTTTCCTGCTCAACTTCAAATATGTAGCAAGTATTATCTTACCCCAGAAACTTGTGTGCAAAACAAACTAGCGACTACTTTTCTTTCCTTCTTTTCAATCGCCATAATTTTGGCTCCAAGTCTCTTTCCCTCTGCGTTCATGGGAAATTTTCATTGTATCTTACTGCCATTTTTATTGGGTCAGAAGCCAGCGTATGAATTCAGCAAAGCACTGGAAACTGAATCCAGAGTTGGAAAAGAGAAATGTTAAAAGCATAAGTGATTACTGACATATGAATAAAATGTATCTCCCCAAAAAGTTCAGTGAAGTGTAACCTCACATATCTGAGAAAGACATCTGGCTTCAAGATGGCAAGCTAAGCATATGAGAGAGACTGGGAACAGATTAAATCTAAATGCTGTTAAAAATTGTATCCTGCATGAGTATTAAAACTTTAAAGGGAATCACTATTCTTGAAATAAACCTTAAAACTTCTGTATTTATGGGTAAGGAACTGGAACAAAGAAAATATAATCAGACAAATAATAGAATTATTTTTTAAAAAAGAGAAAGATCATCATATGTATAGAACACCATGTAAGATGGCAGGAGTAAGTTCAAATAAATAAACAATAATAATGAATTGATTTTGGTTAAATTATCTTAGCTCTTTATAGTTAAAAATTAAGCTGCATTTTATTTACTAGGCCCATGCTTAGAACAAAGTGACACCGGATTGCAAAAAATAAAGAAAGAGAAAAAAAAAGATTCTAGCAAATGCTAACAAAAACAAAATAACTAAATTCTATTAACAATAATGTGATGATCAGAATTCAAGGCACAACAATAAAAAAGATTGTCTTTAAAAGTGTCACATTTCCAATAGTGATTACATTCAAAAGGCAGGTGTGTAAGTTGGGTGTCAGAAACATAATGGGAGAAACCCATGCAACTAAAACTAAGGAATAGCATCAGCTCAATGTGACTGAAAGAAGAATTTGAATACTGAAGTCCAATTCAAATAATTAAAGGACTTGTAATCTCTAAGAGGGAAAAAACATACAAAGTCTGACACATCAATACCCATTTTTCTTGCGTACATGATGTATGAAATGAAACAAAAATTTATGAGACATGCAAAGTTGCATATTTTCCTTCAGTTCTTCTGATGCGGTTTCCTTTTGTTCTTTGAGCATATTTAGGACAGTTCATTTAAAGTCTTTGTCTAGTAAATCCAATGTCAGGATACGCTCAGGGAAAGTTTCTGTGAATTGCTTTTTTCCCCCGAGTATGAGCTATACTTTCTTGTTTCTCTATGTGTCTCATATTTTTAAAAAATTTGGACATTTAAAATAGGCTTGTTATTGCTGTTCGTTACTAGTGTTAGTGTTATTGCTGTTTCTCGTTAAATACTTTTAAATCTATATTCTTTTAAATCTGTGGCTACAGATGTCTGCTTAGTTTAATGGTTAGCTAATGAATGACAAAAATTCATTTAAATGCCTGAACAACAAGTCTAACAGATTTTGCCAAAAGTCTCTGTGTGATTTGTGGGGCATTGCTTCATTGTTCAGGCAGACAGTTTAAAAGTCCACCTTCACCTTTACTTCTCATTTGTACAGACTTTCAATTTCATACAGAAGTGAGAGGTTAGGGTCATCTTCCATCTTTTATGGCTACGCCTACAGCCCTACATCTGCACATGTCCTTCCACATTCCTAGGAATATGTCAGAGTTTTTCAGCCACCTATGTATATCTCGTTCCCAAGCTTTTCCTTTAACGGTTTTGGATCTGCTTATTTGTGCTAATAGTTATTGCCACATGAGATATTAAATAATTGTGACTGATTGTTTTTGACAAACAGCTTCAGAGAAAAGAGTATTTACACTGAGTCAGCTCAATGTTAGATCAAATGAAGACAAGCTTTGCTAGTGGGATTGGTCAGAAAGCTCCAAAAAGGTCAAATAATGATAGTTTTCTTGGAATTAGAATTTTGAGAAGATCCAACCCTGTTCTTTGCCCTTTACAGGCTCCTAGGCTGTCGGTTTTCACTGTGATTTTGGAGCAATTGCTTTTCAAGGCTACAAAGGGGCTAGTACAAAGGTCATGGAACTGGGAAAGTTAAAATAGTACAAACCTCACGATTCTTACCAAGATTCAGCCAAGATTCTTGAATAGACACTCCCACATTGTTGAATACCTCTGGTTAATTTCCATTGTTCTTAAAACATTGATTTTGACACATTTTTGCCAGTATTATGACTGATTTTACGGAGGAGAGCTTTGTTGGAGGTCCTTACTGAGCCATTCTTGCTGACATCCAGCAAAGAGTTCTTAGATTTGACACCAAAAGCATGAACCATAAAACAAACAAACAAAAAAGATAAATTAGGCCTCATGAAAACTAAATCTTTTCTCTTTGGAAGACTCTATTAAGAGAATGTCAAGACAGGTCAAACAGTGGGGGGAGATATTTGCATATCACATATCTGTCGAAGAACCTGTACCTAGAATACAGGCAGAACTCTCAAACTTCAATGTTACAAAAACAAACAATACAAGTAGATGATGGGCAAAAATCTTGAACTGATATTTTACCAAAGAGGATATGTAGATGGAAAATAACCACATGCAAATATGTTCAACGTTGTTAGCTATTAGATAAGTGAAAATTAAAACCACAGTAGGATATCACCACACAACTATCAGAAAGCTCAAATAAAAAATAGTGATAATAACAAAAGTCAGTGAAAACATAGAAAACTAGATCTCTTATAGATCACTGGTGGGAATATAAAATGTTACAGGCACTCTGGAAA
Source organism: Rhinopithecus roxellana (assembly GCF_007565055.1). Classification (NCBI taxonomy): domain Eukaryota; kingdom Metazoa; phylum Chordata; class Mammalia; order Primates; family Cercopithecidae; genus Rhinopithecus; species Rhinopithecus roxellana. The sequence goes on along the minus strand of NC_044569.1, from coordinate 80,147,889 downwards.
ATAGTCTGGTGGTTTTCTTTAAGAATAAAAAAGGTCTTAACATATGACCTAGCAATTGTATTATTGTGCAAATAGGGCAAAGAAATGAAAACTTATTTTTGTACAGAAACTTGTACGTAAATGTTTCTAGCAGCTTTGTAATAGTAGCTAAAACCTAGAAAATATCCAAATATCCTTCAGTAGGTAATATGGTTTGGATTTTTGTCCCTGCCCAAATCTCATGTTGAATTGTAACCCCCAAAGTTGGAGGAGGGGCCTGGTGGGAGGTGATTCGAACATGGGGACGAATTTCCCCCTTACTGTTCTCATGATAGTGAGTTCTCATGAGATTTGGTTGTTTAAAAGTATGTAGCACCTCCCAGTTTGCTCTCTTTGTCCTGCTCTGGCCATGTGAGATGTGCCTGCTTCACCTGCTGCCGTGATTGAAGGTGATTCCTGAGGTCTCTACAACCATGCTTCCTGTACAGCCTGCAGAACCATGAGACAATTAAACCTCCTTTTTTTAATTAAATAAATTACCCAGTTTCAGGTATTTCTTTATGGCCATGCAAGAATGAACTAATACAATGGGTTGTGGTTAATGGAACAGTACATCCATGCCATGGAATGCTATTCAGGAATAAAAAGGAGGAAACTATTAAAACATGCACTAACTCGTTTTAACCTAAAGGAAATTATACTGAGTGAAAAAAACAATCTAAAAAGAATATATACTGCATCATTCCATCATATAACATTTATGAAATAACATCATTACTGAGCAGAAAGACAAATTAATGATTGCTGGTGATTACGATATGGAAGCAGGAGTTAATGTGGCTATCAAGCATTGGAATGGAGGAGTCTTGTGGTGATGGCACAAGGAGTCTTGTGGTGATGGTACCTTGACTGTGGTGGTGGTTAGCTAAAGCTATGGATGTTACAGAATTTCACAGAGTTATACCCCTGTCCTTGCCTCACACAACTAAGTGCACATATAACTGTTTAAATCTGAATAAGCGCTATACATTGTATCAATGGTGATGAAAAATTACCAATAAAGTTTCAGCCATTCAAATCAAGCAATGTGTTAAAAGAACAATGTCTTATGACTGTGTTGAAGGCCATTTGATACCTACTAAATACTCATTTATCTTCTTCTCGAGTAACCAAAACTCTGATTTTAATTCAGTCACTAGTCTGGCCAACTTAAAAAATGTATATATTCTTCTCAATTTTTTGGAGGTTGGGTGGCTAATGAAATGCAATGAAGAAATGGTGGATTGTAACTTCTGGGAAAGCTATTGTTTTCCTGCTACTCACCTTTTCATTTTTCTGGCCTCTGATGAAGATGTGAGGGCCGGATCTCTGGTGGTAATCTTGGAATTACAAGGCAAAACCAATTTATTTGCTTGAATTGCTGAACCAATGTCAGCAATTGCTTTACTCTAGACTTCTGGTTATTTCAGAAATATAAGCTTTTGTGTGTTTAATCTACTATAGCCCTGTTTCTCTTATTAGGAGCTGAATGCAATTCCTAACTGAAACACTGACCAAAAATTTTATTCATGTATTACAATAATGGGTTATGAGAAATTATATCAAGACAATTATCTTTGTTCATACACTAAAGAAGAAAAGTTATATAATTATTTCAATGGCTGCTGATACAGAATTTTATAGTCTATCCTTTCATGAAAATAACTCTTAAATAATGAGAAAAAGAAAAATTCTTTCTTAATGCATTAAAATCACCTGATAAAAACCTAGGGAAACATATTTAGTAATGAAATATTAGAAACATGCCCTGTAATGTCAGAAATAAGTACAGAATATCTACTATCATTACTATTATTGAACAGTAAGTTAGCGATTTAAGTTAAATTAGGAAAAGAAAAAATGACTTAAAGATTGAGAAGAGATGATCTATTAGTCTTCCTAGAACATTTCAGAGAAATGTTTTCAGAGTTCTAGTAAAAGAACTTAGCAAATTGCCTGGATAAAATTCCCCATGCAGAAATCAAATTTTTAAAATTACATCAATAAAAAATAAAAAGAAAAAATAAGAACCTGTTTACAGTAGCCTGGTTAAGAACAAGAACAACAACAAACTAAAAAATTCAAGATGTGTATAAAGAAGGACATAACAATTCAATGCAATGCTATAAATAGATCTAAATACACAGAACTATACTATACTTAGAAATGAAAATATACATTATAAAAACATTCATAGAGTTAGAATGAGCGAAGTTTCGGGGAGCAATGGAATTGCTTTGATTGTGGTGGTGGTGGTAATACACGTGTGTGTGTGTGTGTCAAAATTCAGAATGATATACAAAAAGAGATTAATTTCCCTGTAAGTAAATGATACCCCAACATAATATTTTTTAAACTTAACTGGGAAATTTTCAATATGCACCAATAAAAATTGTTGCAGTTGATTCAAACTATGAAAAACTGTCTTGGCCGGGCGCGGTGGCTCAAGCCTGTAATCCCAGCACTTTGGGAGGCCGAGACGGGTGGATCACGAGGTCAGGAGATCGAGACCATCCTGGCTAAGACGGTGAAACCTCGTCTCTACTAAAAATACAAAAACTAGCCGGGCGAGGTGGCGGGTGCCTGTAGTCCCAGCTACTCGGGAGGCTGAGGCAGGAGAATGGCATAAACCCGGGAGGCGGAGCTTGCAGTGAGCTGAGATCCGGCCACTGCACTCCAGCCCGGGCGACAGAGCGAGACTCCTGCCTCAAAAAAAAAAAAAAAGAAAAGAAAAGAAAAGAAAAACGGTCTTTCTCAAATTAGTCTAATCAAGAGAATATTTGTAAAACAAAAAATAAATGTTTTTTTAATAGTCAGCAAAAGTAAAAACAAACAAACCTGGCAATAAAAAGTGTCAGTAAATATATGGAAAGCAAGACTTTTTCTAAGTTATCTTTAGGATATGAATACTGTAAATTGATTTGCTCACTTTAGGAAGAAATTTGGAAATACAATTAAAAATAAATTTTTCGAGCCTATGACCGTGCAATTCTGCTTCTAGATATGCGTAATTTTAGGCAAAATAAAGTTCACTACAGCATTATTTGGATAATCAAAACATCGAAAACAAACAATGTCTTTCACAAAAGCTTAAATCAAACATGGAATGCACATTTTATGAAATATTATCTGTGAATTAAAATACATAATCCACAGGCATTAACATAGATACTTAAAAATCACATATTATATACTACATAGAATATGGCACCACCAAAATAAAAACACACTCAAGAAAAAATTTATAACAGTACACATACACATTAACTGAAAGTAAAAAATGGAAATATGAAGAAAAGACATAATAGTAATTACCTTTGGGGAATGAAAGAGAATACTGGGATTGAGGATGGAGACCAAAGGTAATTTTAGATTTGGTTGTAACTTACTTGAAAAATGTAATAGAAAATTAGCATTATGTGTAGGTAGTACAGATAAAAATGAATTAAAAGGGTCTGGTAAGTATTTCTGTAAGTGAGTTTTGATGGTGGTGCTCTATTAAAGGGCAAAAACTAATTTTGAATCATACTGGATTAATACTGAATTAATATAGATAACTTCTCAGAGATTCTATGTAAGATTCTTTGGGGGACACCAAATAAAGAAGAAGAAGTTGATGATTTCCTTCTTAGGAAATATGAGGAGGTGAATTGAGTTTTGAATTTGAAGGGAAAATTGGAATTTGCAAGTGAAATGGGCCAGAGTGAGTAGAATGACCACAGGCAAGCACACTGGCAAAGGGAGCAGTATGTACAAAGGCCTCGAGTCCTGAATGGGAGTTAAAGCACAGTGTGACTGAAAACACATGAGGATTTAGAAGGAAGGGGCTCTACAGAAGCTGTAAAGAGAACAGAGGCTGGAGATAAAAATCTGGGGTAGATTGTGGGGCCTTTATGCAGTAGAAATGCGTATGTTGTTTTCCTGGTTATTAAACTTTTCTCAAACATTTCTACCTGTACTACCCATTCTTAAATTGCTAGTTCAAAGCCCATGGTGCTTTCCTCAACTACCCTGATTTATTTTGAGCTTTCTTTTTCAGAATGCTTTTAGCACCTACAATCTGTATCCATCATTTTGACACTTAAATGCCTACATTCTGAAAGGTTTTTATATTGCTTCAGTTGTCTTTACTGTACAAAAAAACAAAACAAAACACACAAAAGAAACAGAAGAAACACACACACACACACACACACAAATTACACTGGGTTATATATTATTCTTGTATCCTGAAATGACTGAATAGGGTGTAAGGAACATGATGGATGCCCATATTTTCTAAGTTGAACTGAGAAGAGATAAAGTCATAGTTTCCAGGCACTCCAATAAAAAATTAATGATCAATATAAGCAACAGAGTTACATAGAGTGGGGACACAAGGAGTAATTTATTTTGGTCCTCATTTTGTTTATTACTTAGCTCTGGTTCTCAGAAAGGTAGTTTTGCTTCTTTGTGACTTTCATCATCTATAAAGTAGAGGTGATAATAACGTGTTTAACATTTGTTGAGTGTTTTCTGTATGTTAGGAACATTCCTAAGTTTTTTTTTTTAACACATGTAACAGGTAAAAATTTTCACCATGACACTTACATAAAATAACAGATTTCTTTAGATTTCTAAATCAAATCAGATCTGTCTTAATCTCCACCTGGTAGGGTTTATGAAAAGACATTCTCAATAGTCCCCCACTCCACAATTCTTGGTATTGATATGAGGTTACACAAGCTAGGTTTACACAATCTGGAGAAGTTGGATTTGACTTAGTCTGTATGGGAATCATTTTATAAGTGTATTGTTCAATTTTAGAGGCCCATTCAAAGTCAAATGGCTTTGCAGCTCCTAATATGTATTCCCCTTCTTCCTTTCAATGACAAATTCAGTATCTAGCACTTTGCTGTATGCCACTTAGTTCTCAATTGGAATATGGAGGATTTGGTCCTCCTAGAGACATTTGGCAATAATGGAGACAATTTTGGTTGTTGCAACTTGGAAGGGAGGTGCTAATGGCATCTAGTGGGTAGAGGCCAAGGATGCTGTGAAACATCCTGCCATGCGTAGAGCAGCTCCCACACAAAAGAATTATGTGGCACAATACATCAGTAGGGTCAAGACGAGAAATTGCTCTCAGCTACAGACTCATGAAAATTGTGCTGATTACTAAGAACTAAGGAGTATGACCAAAACTCCGCTATCCTAGTACTCCTCCACCTGCTTCAGATGCAAGACTCCCACTATGTCTTCCGTCGTCCTCAAAATGCACCAGCTGCCTTCCATTCACCCAATTTGGCAGAAATTGCAGCTTTCTTTCAAACAGCAGTTTGGTTCTTTCAAAGACTCATTTGAGGTTTTCTTAGGATGGATCTTGAAACCCAAAGAAATTGATTATTTCTGGAGCAGAGAAGCCAAGTAAACATCAGACTGGCTGTCCATACTACCACAAGAAAAACAAGGTAGGAATTAATATCTCATTAAATGATTCTGTAACATTTTCTAAAATAGAAAACTGAGCCTTGGGAGAGAGAAAGCCACTTATTTAAGAACACTCAATTTATCAAAGAGCTAGAGCCATAATTGAAACCTAATCTTAGCAGTCCAATGCTATCTTTTCTGTGATATGTAAAGATCATATTTGACTACAAAGTTGATAGATACTTTACGTCACTTTCAGAGTCACTTTATCCAGGAAAACGTAAAACAGATGGAAGATAATGCATGTTCCCCTGTAGTACGTTTTATTTTAAAATATTTTAGTGAAATATAATATACACACTAAAAACTACACATGTCATATGTGTACAGTTTGATGAATTATAACAAATTGAGTCTACCCCTGTAACCAGTAAGCCGATCAAGAAACAGAACCTTCCCGGAAGCCCCCTTGAGCTCTCTTGCAGTCTTGAACCCCTCTCCTCCATCACTGTAACATAATTTTTCATATTTAAATCCTCTGAAGGTGTCTCTCAGGAGTTCATTATAATACCACTAATACCAAATTCTATTTTCTCTATATTTTGTCTTTCCCTTTCTTTCTCCCTCTCTCCATCCCCCCTCTTTCACTTTCCCACCTCTTCCTATCCCGTTTCCTTCCTTTTATCTTCTTAGCTACCATGAGTTCACTAAATATTTTCCTTCATCGCCTTTAATATATTAGGGCAAATGTAAAGGAGAATAGGCTCTGTAACAGAAGAACTATTGCAGCAAATAGGAAACCCTGCAAAATTATGCCACTATCACCATAATGCTACTTGCTCATCTAAATCCATTACTACTATGCACCTGGGTCCTAGGGAAGTAGGCATGGTGAATATGACTTTCAGAATAAAATGCCACATGACTGGAAGAAAACCACATAGACTGCCAAAAAACAGGAAACAGGAATGGCAGCCAGCATAAAAACAAAACAAAAACTATCCCTCCTGGATTCTTCTTTCTCCTATGCTGCTTCTGAGTTCGTTTAACATTGAAAATCAATAAATTAGCACTTTCAAATGTTCCATGGACCAATTTCCCCCTTGTGTAGTAAGGATTAGTAAATTTTTACAAATTAGCATAATATTTGAATTATAGATTATACGAGCCACTTTTTTTTAGCAATGAGCCTGAGGAATGGAAGAAATGGGAGTAACACCTGTTTTATAAATTAATTACATTGCCACAGAGCTTTATGTTAGGCAGCTGTTGTGTTTTACAGGGTGAATTCAATGAGTGGGATATCCAAATCTGGGGAAGCATGAGCCGTATGAAGTTGGAGTTTTTCTTTCTTTCTTTTTTTAAAGGCAATTTTATTTCTAAGTACATTCAGTGATTCAAACTAAAGTGAAAAGCCCTGCCTGATGAAGGCCTTGCTGACTCTGCTCCAAGGACTAGAATAAGGACACATCTGTAATTAGCACATTAATTGCTTTAGCACACGTGGTTACTACTACAGTATTTGAAAACAGCTGCAAATAGATTAAACATTCCTAGGATCTTCATCTGTCAATTTGCTCGGCATATCCCTTCTTCATAAATAATGTAAAATCTGAATCTTAGTAAAATGTTCATTTATTTGCATTAGTGAAGTTCTATCACATGAAATAATTCTATAAAAATCTGGGAAAATGACTATACTTATTAAGGCTGTGCTGAACCATATCACCAAATCAGCTGTTTTCCAGTTGATTTAGTTTATAAGTCCATCTTGACATGGCACAGTTTACGTAATGAACTGTACTGGGATTGAATGGATCATTAAAATAGCCCAAAACTGCCCAAATTCGATTTTAGGTCTTCTCATTGTAGTGGAAGGCAACATTTATTGTTCAATTTTCTCCGCAAAATTTAAAAATATCTACCATCTTGTCGCACAATAATTTTTCTAAATATTTTTATGAAATAGAAATGATTCTACTTTATAATTATTAATCAATCTTATTGAATGTTATTGTCTAGTATTTTTTGTATTCTGACTGGAATTTTAATTAGCCCCTCAACTGCTGGTTTGATATTGGACAAAATTCAGTAGTTACTCCTGTTATTCTTAGAAGAAACAAAATGTTTTTTCATAGAGCTTATAGGTACTTCATCACACAATCACTTCTGTTTTTAAATAACAATTTCATACAAAATAATACTTATTTCCTGAAATAATTTTTTGGTTCTCAGCTTGTAATACATACATATTTCAAGGGCAGTTATCAATGTATTACATTTAAAGTAATGTAATTTAAATTCAGGTTTTCAAGGAGATATACTGTAGTCTCTAACAAGGTCTTTCTGAGGCCAAAATTGAGATTCTGAATAGGATAGTATTTGAGAGAGTTTAAAATTAATGCTAATGCGCCATATTTGTCCTGTGGCTTTGGCTGCGCTCCCAGCTCAGACTACAATTTAACAAGCACGGGATCTGCCTTTACCACCTCACAGATGGAATTAATCTTTCCAGTTAACCAGCGAGTGACATAGGAAGACCCTGAGAAAATGGGACAAATATACAAATAGTGGGTTTGGGAAGGGCCATCAGAAAAACTCCTGAGCCCGGGGCCTGGCCTGAGTTGGGAAAGGGAGGAAGAGGCAGGTGAATAGTGGGTCTTTTAGTAGTTAGAGACAGTACATGTAACATTCCAGTTTAATGCATTTCCTAGTTTTGCCTAAAGATGATAAGAGAAAATGGTTCCCCATGATACACTGTATGAATGCATTGAGCACTACCTAACAAAATATCTTGTCTAGTAATTATTCATAGAATGAGTTTTTAATAAATACTCGATCGAGGAATGAAGAAAACAAGAGTGTAAAACTCATACACGTTTGGATTTTCCTAAATAAAATGATTTAGGAAATTTTGTCATTGTTTTGCCCTCTCTTTCATATTGGATACAAGTTTGATTTACATAAATAAGTTATTTTTCGAATGTTTTAAATCAGAGTCAATTAGTTTAGCATATATTCTAATTATTCATCTCTATCCGTTTTCCAAATAGTACTGATTTAACTGAAATTTATAGCAGTGTATGTGTGTGAATTCTAACGATCCCATTCCTTAATTCATTCTATTAACAAATGTGACTATTATTTGCATTAAGTGGGAATAACTCTTACATGTCTAGCAGTTTATTGCTTATATTGAAAGGAAAAACCTGAAGCAGTTTCACTTTTCTTTTTTCTGTTTTTTGGCATTTGTCAGTGTACACAAATAGAAGCTCTTTCTTTTTTATTTGAAAAATCTTCTCATTTTGTGTTTCATGAATATTTTTCTCATAAACTTTATTAAACAAATTTCCATGTTAAGATTTAGTTTAGTTATTTTGCTTACATCTCATGGTCTTTTTAAGACTTCTTTTTTGAAAATGCCTTTAGCTCAGCAAAGTTAATGAAAGACTGCATTACAGGCATTTCCAGAAACATCTGTAAATCATGAGATATGATGAAAAGATGTTTCACAAATACATATTCATGATTAATTTAATGACATGACAAGCTAGCTCAATTGAAATACCTATGTATTATGAATAATTAACACTCTTACTCTATTAAAAATACAAATTTAATGAAAATAATTTCTAGCCCGGATTCACAGTGAGTAAATTACTATGCTATAGCAATTTTTGTTGAACTTTAAGCTGTTTTTCTGCCTGGACATCTAGGAAGAAATGAAATTTTTATGAGAAAGTTATCCCCAGAATATAAATCTGCCCACTGCCTTTATACCCCTTTACAGCTCTTAAAGTAGGCTGTTGTCAAAACAGCCCAGCCTTGACATAGCTGGAACGCAGTGTAAGAGCATTCTCCCCTATGGCATCCTGTAGGATGTTATTGCTGAAATCAAGCAGGTGGTGGCACTCTCCCCCACTAAACTCTCCAATATGACCAATCAGGCTTATACCAGAGGGATGTTTTGTAGCAGGAATGGATAGGAAAAGGATTACAGGAAGGGCTGTTCCTTGGCAGGATTTCACTTGAGTTACACTAAAACAAGGATTTGTTGTTTTTCTCTTTATTCTGAATCTCTGCCATAGGATCCTCTTAAAATTCTTTCCTAAGTAATTCACACGCCTCTAGATTGTGGTTCTAAACAAATTGGACACGGTATTACCGTGTTCCTTTCTCCCCTGTTCTTCTTTTATGACAGCAAATCTCACCTTTTTTTAAGACATGTGAAGCCCACTTGGTTTTAATAATATGCTGCTCTGTGCTTCATCAAAGAAGATCTGTGTTGCTTTTGCTTTTATATATGTGTTGCAAAAATCTTCTTTATTGTTTCCTCCTCTCTCTTTATCTTTCCTTCCTTCCTTTATTCCCCATTTTCTCTTAAAAGCATTTTTGCTGTATGCCAAATAATGACCACCTAAATATTTCTACTTCCTAATTCCTAGAACTGTGAATGTTGCCATATATGGCAAAAGGGTCTTTATAGATGTGACTAAATAAAGATTCTTGAGATGGGGAGATAGTCCTCGATTGTACCGATGGGCCCATTATAATCAAAACAGTCCTTATAAGAGGCAGGCAGAGGGAGTGAAAGTCATAGGAATAGGTGATATGATGCTGGAAACAGAGATTGGGGTGAAGTGCTTTGAAGATGGAGGAAGGTGGCCGCAAGCCAAGGAACACAGGCAACCACTAGAAGATGAGAAAGGCAAAGAAATGGATTCTGTCCTCAGAGCCTCCAGAAGGAATCAGCTTTGTTGACACTTTCAATGGTGAAATGGATTTTAGACTTCTAATCTCCAGAGCAATATGCAAATGAATTTGTGTTATATTAAACCACTAAGGTTGTAGAAATTTGTTACAGGAGCAATATTAACTTCATATGACTTTCAAAAAGAAAACTAAGTCTAGGCCAGGCACAATGGCTCACGTTTGTAATCCCAGCACTTTGGGAGACCAAGTCAGATGAATCACTTGAGGTCAGGAGTTCAAGATCAGCCTGGCCAACATGTCGAAACCCGTCTCTACTAAAAATACAAAAATTAGCTGGGCATGGTGGAGGGTGCCTGTAGCCCCAGCTACTTGGGAGGCTGAGGCAGGAGAATCACTTGAACCTGGGAGGCAGAGGGGCAAAGGCTGCAGTGAGCCAAGATGTCATGATTGCACCCTAGCTTGGGCAAGAGAGCAAGACTCCATATTTAAAAAAAAAAAAAAAAAGTCTAATCAAGAAAATCAAGAACCTGGTATTATTACACATATTGTTTTAAAAACAAAAGTATTCAAGTCTAAACATTGAGCACTGAGTGAAAAACTTCCTGCCAAGCAGAGAGTTCAACTGGGCACAGAGTGTAGGTCAGCTGTTAGGTGGAGGTCAGTGGACAACAAGGTAGAATTATAAACGCAAAATACTGTGAACTGTTTCTGTCCCATGTTAGGAAAGCAACATCTCTGAGTGAGGTTGGCTGGCTGTGAGACCATGAGGGGCCATCCATGCAAGCCCTGGACTGGTTAGCAGTGATCTACTGGTACCGTGTTGACCTGTCTAGTGATGACAGCCTCCAGCTCCCACGTGACATGCTGTTTTAGTCCGTTTAGTGTTGCTATAACTGAAGACCAGAGGCTGGGTAATTTACAAATAAGTTTATTTTGCTCACAATTCTGGTGGCTTGAAAGTCAAAGATCAGGTGGCCAGATCTGGTTGGCTCCTGATGACGGCCATGTGTTGCATCACAGCATGGCTGAGAAGTAGACAGTCAAACAGGTGTGTGCAAAGAGAACAAACACGAGAGGCAGCCTTGCTTTGTAACAACCTACTCTCATGGGAACTAAGAACTCATGCCTGCAAATGGCATTAATCTATTCATGAGGGCCCAGCCCTGTGATCCAAACATCTCCCACTAGGCCCACCTCCTAGCACTGTCGTAATGGAAATCAAATTTCAACATGAGTTTTGGTGGGGACAAACTCAAACCTGTAGCACATGCCCAACTGGGATTGTGTCATCCACTCAGATCTGCACTGGGATTAGTAATGTAAGTGGCAGGTCGGGGTTTATGGAGAGAGTAGAAAGGAGGAGGAGAGCCATACATAAAATGTTAGTAACTGCATTGGAAATGAAGAGATAAAACAGGGGGAGGGAAGTAAGACTAAAAGTCATAACAAAATATAACAGCTAACACTTATGAAATACTATCAGCTAGGGATGTTTAAATTTTCAGCATTATTAAATCATTTATTGCTTAAATCCTATAAGCAATAGTGGGGAAGGGGTTACTATAATTATGCTATTTTATACTAGGGAATCGTGGGTCCTGACAGGTTTTATAACTTGGTTAAGGTTACACAGCCTGTGGCCAAACCGGGTCCAAATTCAGGTCTTCCTAACTCCAAACTGAGCTTTTTCTGTTACCTGTTGAACCGAACTTGCTTTGAATTAGTGTATTGTCTCAGTTCATTCTATCTTTTTAATTTGTTGACTGTGTGGTGTTTACCACTACTGCCATTAAAAATGGCTATGATCACAGCTCTGTGGGACTTAAATGATTACAAATGACACTTCACATCAATACTCAGTTCCATTTCCTGTATCACAAGGTTTCCTTGTTAACCTGTGCTATATAAATTGTTATAAGAATGTAAGCTCAACATAAACATGTTAAGTCTTGCTTCCTTTCTACAGTATTTGTAACATAAAATTCATGAGGCTATATCTCTCTTTGGTGCCAAAACTCAAGGTTAAAAATAACAAAATCCATCATTATTTTTCTTTGTTTTTGTCATCAAATCCAAAATTTATGCATTTGTTTAAAAGGGCATAGTTGTGATGATTTACATTTTTAATAAGTCTGAGACATATGTCAGGTTTTATCTTATCAAAAAATATTTTTCAGACAAGCATAGACTGTATTTGACGGATAAGCCACATACATACTTAGGGTACTTAGAGAGTGATTTTTTTTTTCTGTTTCTTCTTTCCTATATAAGGAAGAGATATTGCGAGATAATGGAAACATCATGTCATTATCAAGACAAAGAAGGAGTTAGAGATGTTATTCCACATGATAATAAAAAATGATAGACAAGGAGGAGCCCATCTTCGTAAGATAAAATGTCTAACTGTGTAACAGATGCACTAGTCATAAAAGTCAAACCCTCCCCCATGATGATTGACCACTATAAAAATCACATTTTCAAACAGAAAGAAACAAAGATGATATAGGGACGCAGAGCTTATACGATGAAAAGAGAAGAGAAAGGGATTCCCTTGAAGGGAGGTGACTCTAGTGAGAGACACAGTCTATTGGCACAGACAACAAGCATAGGTTGAAGAACCTTCACACTTTGATAAAGTAGATTATACATTGAAAAGAACAAAAGAGAAATTTCAGACCTTCCATATACTTCCCCCACTCATAGATTCCATTTATTTTGGAAAATAATGCAAAACTGAAGAGAAGGCATATTTTGTGCATATTCTGGACTATCTGTTGGCTTGACTATTAAAGCTTTCTTTTTCTGACTGTATTCTCTATATTCTCTTCATTATTAAGAGTAGTTCCTGTGATGATGTGTAGATACAGAGCCAAGTACTTTGTTACGGGAGGAAGTTCAAGGGAGCATTGCTTTGATGATCAAAAAAGCTCACACTTTTAGAAGAGCAGCCAAAACAGAATCACAGTTAACCTAAACTAAGATTAAGCCAAGGTTCTGGGATGATTGTGACAGCTATTTCATAAGAATTTTCACTTAGCTGAACATGTGAAGTCTTTCTTGTGGCTGATGACTAGCAGAAAACACAGAAATGATTTAGTAAGAAACTGAGCAGATTCTGGAAACTTTGGAATGTATGTACACATCAGTGACTCCTCCTCTATTTTCTTTTATAATTGAGCAAAACAGTTTATTAAAGTTAATGCAGCAAGGAGAAAACTGTCTTGGTAATTTTATTAATGTCTAAAAAGGATGAAACTATGGAACGGTATTTACTTGTAGGGTTTTTAGGGTCATAGTTGGGTAACATTTTTAACTTAACTTTCGATTTTGAGATGATTATACATTCACATACTGTTGTAAGATATAATACAAAGATCTGATGTATCCTTTACCCAGTTTCCCCCAATGATAATAACTTATAGAATTATAGTATATTATCACAACCAGGAGAGTGGCATTGATACAATGCACAGACGTCATTCAGACATCTGAAGTTTTACTTGTATTTGTTCGTGTTTGTGTTTGCTTATTTATTTCTATGCAGTTTTATCGTATGTGTAGGTTCCTATATCTGCCACCAAAGTCAAGATACAGGACATTTCCACCATCACAAGCATACTTCTTGCTGCCTTTTTATAACAACACATACTTTCTCCCTACACCACTTTACCACCACTTGGAGTCAAACGTGGAAAATGTATTCTTACTTAGTTCCCTTTACTTTCTGTACTTTTAACTATCATTATCCTGAATATCAGATGGTGTTATAGTTTACACTTTAGCAATTACATATGATTCATAAAACTCATGAGGAGAAGGATCATCTATTGTATAGACCTATATTGTCCCTCTTTCCATTGTTCCTCCTGTTACTCCAAGATTTCTTCTTTTATCATTTCCTTTGTTTCTGAAGATCATCCTTTTGTTATTACTTAAGGATAGTTCTGCAAGTGGCAAATTCTTTTAGTCTTTCTTTGTCTGACAATGTCTTTATTTCCTCTTCATTCCTCAAGAGTTGTTTTGCTAAACATGGAACTCACAGTTAACAGCTCCTTTTTGTCAGCGCTTGATAAATGTGGTGTGACTTCCTTATGGCCTTCCCGTTTCACATGAGAAATCCACTGTCATTGGAAGGGGTGTTCTTTCGTAGATAAGGTGTCATTTTTATCTGGATACTTCCCAAATTTTTTTCTTTGTTTTTAGCTTTTGGCAAATTTGGTTATGCTTTGTCCTTGTGTGGATTTCTTTGATTTAATCATATTTAGGATTTGTTCAGCTTCTCAAATGTGTAGGTTTATGTCTACTGGCAAATTTGGGACACTTTCAGCTATTTTCAAAAATATATTCCTTTAACCTCTCTCACCTTCTCCTTTTTTTCTGGGACTCCAATGATACAAATGTTATGTGTCTTGTTCTTGTCCCCCAATACCTAAGGCTCTGCTGATTTTGCCTGTGTTATTTAGATATGATAAATTCTATGGTGCTACCCTCAAATTCACCGATTCTATTCTCTGTCATTTTCATTCTACTGTTGAGCCTACCCAGCTGGATTTTTATCGCTGTTATTGTATTTTCCAGTTCTACAATTTTCCTTTTTAAATTTTTTTTTGTAAAAGTTATCTATTTTTAAAATTGGATTCAGATAATTTGTAGTTGTTTGTTGAAAGCTTTTTATTATGGCCATTCTAAAAGCCTTGTCAGATAGCATCAACATCTAATTCACCTGAGAGTTGACGTGAAGTAATTGTAATTCTGATTCAAGTTGTGATTTTTCTGATTCTTGGTAAGACAGCTGATTTTTTTTATTGTATTCTAGGCATTTTGACTATTATGTTAGCAGACTGGCCCATTTAAGTATTTTCTTTTGACAGGTACTCACTGTTGAGGGTTAGCATGTAGGTCCTGGCTTAACTTATAGGGCTGTAGACTCAAAAGAAGTTTAATTTCAGAGCCTCTGCAGTGCTATTTTGGTCTGCTTGGTTTATCTGGTGTTGCAGGGGCTCTGATTGTCTCTGCTGGTGCTGCCCCAGGGTTTAGAAAGAGTTTCCGCAGAGTAGGTTGCCTGGTACCTTCTCACAAAAGATGCACTTCCTGGGTTGGGTGCTTTTTGTGGAGGAGTCTCCCTTGCCTTTGCCAACTCCTACCCCACCCTGCTGCCCCAGTGTGTTTTACTGGGGAGAGGATTCTTGGGCCAATCTAGAAAGAGAGCCCTTTCTACGCTAGGCACTTGTTGCTGTGGGATTCCCCTTCCTGTGAGAGATGGAGAGCATGTCCCAAACCTAGTACTTGTTGTGGCGGGAACCCCTTGCCAGTGCTGCCCTACCATTCAGCGTCTCTTGGTCAGTGAAGGTAATCTCAGGGCAAGAGCAAGATTCTCTGTCTGCTTATTGTTATCCCGCCTCTCTATCCATCACCCTTACCAATGTTATCGGACTTGCCTGGTGTTGGCTTGATTTGGGAGAGGAATGAGGCTCTCTGGGCCATCTTTTGCTGTAAGGTTGAGCGTCAGGAAATGTTGGAATTGGATTGCCTTTTTTTGTTGGGTAGTGTCTTAGTCTAGTCAGGCTTAAATGAAAGACATTTATTTCTCACAGTGATAGAGGCTAAGTTTGAATTCAGAGTGCTAGCATGGTTGAATTCTGGTGGGGGGCTCTTTTCCTGGTTTGCAGATGACCATCTTCTCATTATATCCTCACACTGGGAAGAGTGAGATTGATTTTGTGTTTCTTCCTTTTATATAAGACAATTAATCCCATCATAAGGGATCTACTCTTATGACCTAATCTAACCTTGAAAACCTCCCAAGGCTGAACCTCTAAATACCATTGCACTGGGGATTAGAGTTTCAACATATGAATTTGTAGACACAAAGATTCATTCCATAACAAGTGAGGATTCGTGTGACACCCTTCTGCTGAGTTGTTCTTCAAGTCCAGTAGTTCCTAAACAGTTTGTTTTCCTCTTTTCACCTTTCGAAGTTCTTTTGTAGTTGCCTTGTGTAATTTTCAGAGTTTATCATTGTACTAGGCAAAGAGGAACACAGAAAAACAATTCTATGCGACATCCAATTCCCTCTTTCTTAATCACTCTCTGGAGAAATATCACAACAAGTTCAGGAATCTGGCTTAGTCTATTAGTTTACATGATGCTGCCAGATCTAGGTGGGAAGACAGAGGTGGGACTTAGTTTTTCCTGTAACTGGCCTGAGTTCAGGAGCCAGTGAAGAGGAAAAACCAATAGGAAAATCGCTTTCCTTTCCCTACAAACCAAATTTTCTTTTATTTGCCTGAAGATTTCCTACAGCTATAGGGTATGCTCAGTCCATTAATCAGGCAAATAGGAAGTACATTTTATGGTGTATAAATCATACTTCAGTAAAGCTGATTACAAAAAATAGACCCAAGGATAAAATCCGATTAGTTAAACTACTTTTAATACATCAGAAGCTATTTAAAATCTATCTTTGAAAGACATATCTTTGAAGCTTGTCTTGAGAAGAATTATGGCTATGGTTTTCATTTAATTGAGGGAAATTTAATATGAAAATAATCTAATACATAGAAAGCCTACAAACCTTTTTAGGAGATTGTACTAGCAAGAAGGGTACCAACTTGGATTAAAATGGACTTTGGTTGCTCAAATTCAAAAAGGTGTCCCTGACCCCCAATATTTTACAGTTAAAAGGCAGGCTATGAAAGTTACTCATCTGCAATTGTCCAAGGAAGGAGGGATGTCTCAGAAGACTAGTAAATAGTAAAGGGTCCAAACTAAGACATAGAGAGAACACTAGATAATGGAGCCATTCCTAGGAGCATAACAAGGACTTAATCAAGGCACATTCCAATCTCCAGAGTAAGAGAAATATGCTACATTTTTCCCAGGTGGATTTCAGAATTGTTATGGGCCAGGGACTGATTATCTCTGTTTCCCCATCCCTTCCCACCCCCGTTTGGGGTAGGACGCTTTCATTTTTTAATTTTAATTTTTGTTAAATTTTAATTGATACATAATGATCGTATATATTTCTGGGGTACATTTCTCCCTTTTTGAAAGGAGACACTGTTGTAGCTATCCTGTCCCTATCTTATTATTGCATTTTGGATGTGAATGGTCAGATAACTTATCTTTTTACTTCATAGGTCTCCCAAAGAGCAACATCCAGGGAGTCACATTCAGATCTGATGCAGATCATAAGATTATGAGCTTCAAGGCTGATGCCCTAACAGGAAGAGACACTGGGGGGATCCTGGATTGAGGATCATGTTTTGCAAATGGGAGAGACATGAAATTTACAATTAGAGGGAATATTGTAGTAGAATTTTAAAAAATGACCAAACATTCTTTCTCTTCCATCATAGGTGGAACTGATTTTTCTACCCCATGGATTTGCATTAGACATGTCACAAGCTGTGGCCAATGGGTCCTTAGCAATCAAGGCCAACAGAGGCTTGAAAGGCATTTGTTCTTTGGAGCTGTGATCCTCCATCACCAGTTTCCGATAACAGATTCTTGACACTATCCTCCACCTGTCCCACCCTTTGAGCCTCCACTGGAAGCATGATTTTTTCTAATGATTGGTTTAAGGCAACTTAGGCTTTCTCTATCATGATTAGCAAAATCCATTCTTTCTTCACCTCAGCTTTGTTTTAAAGCCATTCCCACATTATTATGCATCTGTACATAATGTAGCACCCCATTTCCAGCTATCAAATCTTTATTAGTTATCTATTCTCATTTAACAATTTACCTCAAAACATAGCAGCTATAAAAAATATATGGAAATCCAGGCATACCTTAGATAGGTTCTCAGCTTCGTGGCCTCTAGCAATGCTGGAATCAAGGTGTTGGCCTAGAGATTTAAGTCCATTTAGAGGCTCTACTGGGGAAGGATCCACTTCCAAGCCTAAGTGATGGTTTGTAGAATTCAGTTATTTGTGGGCTGTAGTACTGAGGGCCTCAGTTTTTCTCTCGTGTTTGTCTGGAGGTCTCCCTAAGTTCCTTGCCATGTAGGCCTTTAAACCATGACAGTGGGTGGGTGTGGTGGCTCACGCGTGTAATCCCAGCACTTCGGGAAGCCGAGGCTGGTGGATCACCTGAGGTCAGGATTTCGAGACCAGCCTGACCAACATGGAGAAACCCCATCTCTACTAAAAATACAAAATTAGCCGGGTGTGGTGGTACATGCCTGTAATCCCAGCTACTCAGGAGGCTGAGGCAGGAGAATCACTTGAACCCGGGAGGTGGAGGTTGCAGTGAGCTGAGATCAGGCCATTGCACTGCAGTCTGGGCAACAAGAGTGAAACTCTGTCTCAAAACAAAAACAAAAACAAAAAAAAACCATGACAGCTTGCTTCATCGAAGTGTGTAACCTGAGAGGGTAATAGAAAGAGCCAAAAAGGAAGTTACAATCTTTCGTAAACTAATTATGAAAATGTTGTAGAATTCTATTGGTTAGAAGCAAGTTACTAGGTGTAGCCTACACTGAAAAGGAGAATATCACACAAGGGTACAAAATTCAGGATGTTGTGGTCATTGAGGGTGCTCATAGAAGTATGCCTATCACAAGGAGGCAGGAAGAAAGATAGGTTGGGGTAATGAATTTTTTTTTTCTTTGTCCTTTCTGCTTTGAGACTCATTTCTGGCAGTTGCTTTATCTCTACTGATGGGCTGCCACTACTCCATAGCTCCGGTAACATAATTTCAACCCCTTCCCCTTCAAACCAATGAGTGGAAATGTTTTCCTGTCATTTGTAATTTCTGGTTGCTTCAACACTTCCTCGCTCTTTCCCTTAATCCAATCCTACTTCTACAGGTGTTTCATTCATTGAAGACTTTCCTTCTAAACCCATCTGAGTTGACTTTTGGGATTCTGACTCATGAAGTTGGTTTTTGCTATGAAAAAAATTTGTTTTATTGGGGTAAAACTTGTCTATTTTAATAACTGCTTTTCTTTCTGTTATCGTACTTTGAAAGGCTTTCCCTTCTTCCAGGTAAAGAGGATATAGCAAAAATTGTTACCCTCCCTGTTTATCTCTAAAGTGTTTATGGTTTTATTTATTGTAAATTTAAATCTTAGTTCTACTGGAAATATATAAGCAGTGAAGTTATTTTATCTGAAAACTACCCATTTATTGCACATTATTTATTTAATAATATTTATTTTTCCCAATGAGAAATGTCACCCATACTACATATTAAATTCATATATATGTATTTCAATTTTAAATTATCTCTATGTCATTTAACATACATTAGACCTCACAAAGTGGAAATATAGTTAGTTTATTCAATGAAGCTGATATAATTTTAATTATCCAAAGTTGCCCTAACAAAGCAAGACACTTTTTTCATTCTGAATAAAATTGCAAAAGTCTTAAATAAAGTGTTTGCAAATTGAAACTAGAACAGCGCTTTAAAAAAAATAAAGATAAAGCAGGGCTTATTCTGGAAATACAATATCAATAAATCTTTTCATTAAAATTTATAATTACAATGTGTTTTAATTATATTGTGACATACTGAAAAGGTGTTTGATATAATATAGCAATATCTTTTAAGAAAATCTTAAACTAGGAATAAAAAATCTAAGTTAAGAAAGAGCATATTCAAAAAATCACTGACAAACTAAATTCTGAGGATCAGAATATTCAGAAAGGCTCACTATTACTTCCGTGACTCAATATTGTTGGTGGTCCTTGCTAATGCAGTGAGAGGAAAATTCACATGAGAAGAGACAAAACTATCTTCAATTGTTGGTAGTCTAATTCTATACCTAAAAAAACAACAGGTTAATAGAATCTCCTATAAATAATTTTTTAAAAAGTTTGTTGTACTGGGTATGGCGGCTCACATCTGTAATCTCAGTACTTTGGGAGGCTGAAGGAAGATAATTGCTTGAGCCTGGGAGTTCAAAGCTTCAGTGAGCTATGATCAGGTCACTGAACTCCAGCGTGGGTGACATAAAGATCAATATGACTTCTCTGTACAACCAATAAACACACAGGTATGCAAAGGATAAAAATAATTCATGCACCATTGGAGTAAAAGCTATAAAATATGTTGAAGAAATTTAAGGAGGGTTGTGTAGGACATATACTAACTTTTTCATAAAATACAATTGAGCGGCATAAAGCAAGACCTGAAAAATTGGATGTGTAAATTTAATACATTTTAAAATAGAAAACCTACAAATTTTATGGAATTTTTGAATGGAGAAAATGATCTGAAATTTCACATAAAAAACTAAATATTTGGGAATTGCCAAAAGTAATGAAGAAAATAGGGAGGGAGGACTGGTTTAATGGAATTAAAAATTGGTCACAAAGCACTACACTACAAATAGCATAATTTTTACCAAAGAATAGCCATAAATAGATATAAATAGTAATCTAATGTATGACAAAGATGGCATTTTAATTTACTGGAAAATAACATTTAGTCAATAAACTGTGGTATCATAATTGGCCACCCATGTGAATATGCATCAGTCAAAACCTCTGTCCCACACTGTATTCAAACTAATATTCCAGATGAGTGAAGGATTCAAATAAAAATTAATTAGATTATTATACAATTAATTTAATAAATGCAGTGAATTTATTATTTAATAAATACAAGTTAATATATATAATTTATTATATAATAAAGACAATTTAATAAATATGTATAATTTGTTGTATAATAAATACAACTTATTTATTATACAATAAAATTATAATTAAATTTAAGAAAACATTTGTATAAATTTGGTTGAAGATTACATTCCCTAGAAAAACTGTAAATCCGGAAGCTATATTAAAGGAAAGATAAACTTATCAGAGGAGATAAGGACAGTCAGTTTAGGTATGAAAAAGCTACCATAAAAAAGCCAAAAGACTAGTAATAAACTAGGGGAAAATTACATCTCATGTATGTAATATTGCTAATATTCCAACAGATTTTATATGTAAGATAAGAAAATATCCCACAATTTGCTAGAGGCTACAAAGTAGGAATTCACAGATAAGGAAATGCAATGGCACAAATATATGAGAGCTGCTCACCCTCAAAATTAGTTAGAATAATTTTAATAAGAGCAAAATGAAATAACAGTTTCACCCTTCGCACTGGCCATGGTTTAAAGGAACAATAAAAGAAAGTGAATACACTCATACGTTGCTGATGGCAAAGTGCAACTTTTCTGAAAGTAATTTCATAAAACTTGATTAAATACTTTGAATCAAATGAACTACTTTGTGAATCTCTCCTATAAAAATAAAGGTGCGTGTGCATGTGTGCACACACACACAATTAAAATAAAGGTCCGTGTGTACGTGCACACACACATACAGAAGAATAATTGTTTTTAGTAGTAAATGTTGGAAACAAACTGAATATGAAATATTATCTACAATATGAAATATTATACAATTTTTTAAAAGAGTGAGAGACATTTATGTTCATTGGCCTGAAGGGAAGTTCTTGTTGTATTGTTAAGCAAAAAAGGCAAGTATAAGCAAAAAAGGTGTATGATATGATTCCATTTTGGTAAAAACCAATGAGCAACAATACACAAAAATGTGTGCGTGTGTGTGTGTGTGTAAAAGTTGGTGAAGAAACACACTAGGTATATACTGTCTGAGTCTGGGTGGGGATTGCTGTGGTTTAAATATTCTTTCCAAAACTCATGTTGAAATTTTATTTTCATTGTAAAAATGTTGAGAGTTGGGACCATTGAGGTGTGGTTGGGTCATTGGACTCTACCTTCATGAATAGATTAAAGTAGTTATTGTGAGAGTGGGTTGCTGTAATAATGAGTTTAGCCTCTCTTGCTCTTGCCTTGTCTTTCTCTTCTGCCTTCTGCCTTGGGATGACTCAGCACAAGGCCCCTACCAGATGCTGGTTCTTTGATATTGGACTTCCTAGCCGCCAGAACTGTGAGAAATGTTTTTTTTTTTTTTTTTTAAATAAATTACCAGTCTGTGGTATTCTGTTACAGCAACAGCAAAACAGACTAAGACAGGGATGTACATTGAGTACACATGGGCACAAAGAGGGGAATAGAATAGTCCCCAGTACTGGGGACTGCTTGAGTACTTGAGGGTGGGAGGAGGGTAAGGGTCAAAAAACTACCTCTTCAGTACCATGCTCACTACCTGGGTGATGAAATTATTTGTTCACCAAACCCCAGCAACAAGTAATTTGCCCATGTAATAAACCTGCACAAGTACCCCTTGAACCTAAAATAAAAGTGGAAAAAGGAAAAAAAAAGGGGGGGCATGAAATAAGCACACACTCAGTTGAGATGGACAGAGCACTCCGAGGCAATTATTTTCCTGTATTGACTATTATTTTATCCTTTGCTGCTGTTACAATTTTCCACTTTCCTTGTATTTTTAAAACCAGTGTAGTACCTGGTGTTGAGCATTCAAGCATAGAAATCCAGAACCATCTTGCTTTGTTCTACATGCTCTATTAGCTTGAACTGTTTTATGATAAGTATTTCTTTTCCCTCTGTTGAAATCATGGTTTGCTTTAAACTCTCCCCAGGCCTTGGATTTTGAGTCTGCTTAACTCTATTTCATTACTATTGCTTCCATTTTATATCCCCTGCTCAGAGAATCCATGAATAGCTTTATAATTAATATATAGATTCAACTTTGACTCTGGGGCCATTTAAAGAGGACAGTCTCTTTTCCACTGATAATGTTTACAATTTTAACTTCCTTAATTAGCTGTCTCCAGGTCTACCCTTATGTCTCATGGTATATGCCTGTCTGTATCCACAGGTATATATAAAAAGTCATAATTGTAACTTACTTTTTGGTTCTGGGAATTCATTAAGACTTTAATTAAGGTCTTAAAGAAGACCTATGATCAATGATAAAATTGTTTAAGCACTGGATTTTGGAGGTTCTTCATATTTCTAGTTCAGTAGTTTTCATCTAATTTACCTTGTTTTCATTTGATATCTTCATTTAGAAAATTCTACATTGTTAGTTATTTGTAAACTTATAAAATAATGTTGCTAATAATTATCTAATGTCCATGATCTGAAACTGTGATGAATATGTGCCTAAACAGGTGATTGGCAGAGCCAGGGAAATTGCTTCCTCCATTAATGGAAAGATATCAGACCTGAGTAACATAGTCACCAGAATTCTGGACATATTTGTTCATGTCTTCGATATATATTTACTGAGTGTTTATTAGATGACAAACATTGTCCTAGCAGCTAAGATGCTGTAGTGAATGGAAAAGTTCTGTCCATGCTTTCATGGAACTTCTATTTGAGTAGGGAAAGGCAGACAATAATCAAAATCCATAAGTGAAATAGATAGACCACTGTAAATCTTTAAGATACCTAGTGAATAATATGACATAAAAGGATCGGCAGGTATCAGGAGATACAACATGGTTGAAATTCCAAATACAGTGGCCTGGGAATCTTAATGATAATGTGGCATTTCAGCAAAAACTAAACTAAAAAGAGAAATTGATCCATGCATATACCTACAGGGAGAGTGTTCCATGCAGAGGGAACAGCCAATGCAAAGGGTCAGAGGTGGGAGCAGCCGTGTTGCGCTGGGGAAACAGAAGAACAATATCAACATGGGTAAAGCAGAAGAAGCAAAGTGAACAGATGAGTTCCGGGAGACTTGGGAGAATCATATAGGGGACAACAGGTCATTATATGTGATTTTCGTATAGAAATGACAGAACTAAACTACCATTTAAAATCACTAAAAGTGCTATATTGAGAATCAAGTGAAAATGGCCAAAGACAAAACCAGGGAGCAGGCTCAACAAAGAGGCTATTGCAATAAGCCACTTGAGAGAAGATGGTGGCTTGAATGGTAGTAATAGTAGAGGTGATGATAACTGGTTGAAATCTGTAGAAGTCTTTAAGGCAAGGCAGACCTCTCAGGATTTATTGATAGTTTGGATGTGTCACATGAAGGAGAGGGACAAAAGACAACCATAGGAGTTTTCACCTGAGAACTGACAGAGACTTGGCATTATCTAATATGGGGAAACTGGGAGAAGCAGGTTTCAGAGGAAGATTAGAGTTCGATTTTGGACGTGGTAAAATTGAAAAATAAATTATACAATTAAATGAAAATGTAAAGTAAGCAGTTGGATGAGCCTGCAGTACAGAAAAGACACTTGGAGATTAAGGATGAGAGGAAATGTTTGAGGTTTGAGGAGAAAGGAAATATAAAATAATTGCATAGGAGTTTGGGGGAATAAATGCAATAGAAGAATATGCAATGATTGCAGGTCAGCATTAAAAGCATATTTGAGGTTAAGGATTATAAATTAATTGTGAGACAGCATTATTTAAAACTTTCCTCAAGCAGGTATACAGGTAGGAAATAGGTACTAAGCTGGATTTTAACATGACTGGGTTTTGCCAAGCAAAAAGAAGTTAGAACAAAAGAAAAGAGAATAGATGGTACGTGGTTGGGAATACACTCCTGTATTCCCAGCAGTTTGGGAATGGTTACCGTAACTGATGATGGAATTAAGCTTAGGAAATTAGGGGTGAGGGATAGTGAAAATAGATTATGGATCCCTATACTGTTGAGAAATACTGGACTTGTGGCTGAAGGAGAGGTAACCCTGAAAGACAGAAGGCGGTGATTATAGAACAGAGCTGTTAGTATGTAGGCTTTCACGTATTTGTGTTGAGCCCTAGAGTGTGATGAAGGAAATTGTCTTAAGATAGAGATAGGATGTTAAGATTATTGACAGTGAATAAGTTAAGAAGCTCAGAGACCAAGATATTAGAAAGACTGTATGCCTGGGTACTAAATTCACCCAAAAATTATGACAGGAGTGTAATGAAGGGTGGGAGAGTGAAGCACAGACAAGGAAGAGCAATTGAAGGCTTGGCTGTTGATTGCAACAAGATGGTAGGTGGTGAAGTCTGATAAGAAGATATTCAAATTGGCTGATTTTAAGGAGGAGGAAAAAAAAGTAAACTAAAACCTGAAATGAGGAGCAAAGGATATTCTTATTCCACCTCCACGTCCAGTGGTTTTATGAGTGTGAGAGAGAGATCAGCCACCAGTTGAGATGGCCACAAGTGAAGCAGTGTCCTCAGGGAGAACCAGACTTCCCTCACAGAAAATGGTGAGGAGACTAAGGATACAGGAGAATTGTTTCTTCCAGAGGGAATGTGGAAGGGTTTCATAAGTCAGGAAAGGTGGCAGATCAGAACTCTCAGCCAAATATTAAACAAATCAAGAAAACCCTTCGGATATAAATAATACTCCTTAAAAGAAAATAAACCTGCACATACCCATCTCATAGAAAGTGGGTTACTTACTTCATTATTTATAGACTTTCCCACCTTTGCACCACAGAGATAACCACAATTGTTCCTGGCAGAATAATTATGTTTCAAATTCATGTAGGTACCCAGCTTATCCTTATAAATTATATATTCCATTCCGCTGATTGAACATTGTTAGAATCTTCACATGCATTTAAAATACATGTCACTTCTTTGGAATGGTTCTTATGTTCCAAGAAAGGTAGTGAAACAATTACAGGTGAGGAAGGATGAGAAATGATGTCAGAAAATGGAAAGTTTGAAGATGATGGATGACCTGGGAATGCTGGGTAAAGGGTCATGTTGAGATTAACCCTGGTGGTTCTGAGGCTGGCAGTGTTGCTGAGCCTGTCCAGTGTTGCTGAGCCTGTCAGTGTTGGAGGTTAAGGCAGGATTTAGTGTCTTGTTAATGTTCTATAGCTCCCACTTGACACCTCCCATAGAAGCTGCCTCTGAGCTCTCTGGAGTCCTGGAATCTTCTTGGTCCTTGCCTGTGAAGTCATGATTTCCGGTAGTAAGCAGGTATTTCTCTGAGTGCAGTTTCCTTCTTGACTCTTGATAATGGAACTTTACAAGTGCACACAAAAAAACAATTCTGAAGGACAGATACGAGGTGAGATAGTAAAATGTACATAATTATTAGAGTTCATTATCAGGGTTCTGTGATGATCCCAAGGGGGAGTGTATGGGTGTCTTATGCCTAGAATAATTTTGGGGGTATACTATCCACTAACATTTCCCCATGTTTATCTCTGAGTAACCCCTATTCTATGAAGGCCAGTAGCTCTGATGTGATGCTGCCATGTACACAGGTGTGTTTTCTCAGGTCTGTCACCCCAATGGCTATTTACTAGCCTCCCTAGGCTCCCTGAATAGGAAACACTCCTTCTGAAGGCTCTGTCACCTCGCTAGGACTACACAAGAAGACTCCTGGCCAGGCGCGGTGGCTCACTCCTGTATTCCCAGCAGTTTGGGAGGCCGAGGCAAGCAGATCACGAGGTCAGGAGTTGGAGAACATCCTGACCACCATGGTGAAACCCCGTCTCTACTAAGAATACAAAAATCAGCCGGGCATGGTGGCGGGCGCCTGTAATCCCAGATACTTGGGAGGCTGTGGCAGAAGAATCGCTTGAACCTGGGAGGTGGAGGTTGCAGTGAGCCGAGATCATGCCACTGCACTCCAGCCTGGCTACAGAGTGAGACTCCATCTAAAAAAGAAGAAGAAGAAGAAGAAGAAGAAGGAGAAGGAGAAGGAGAAGGAGAAGGAGAAGGAGAAGGAGAAGGAGAAGGAGAAGGAGAAGGAGAAGGAGAAGAAGAAGAAGAAGGATTCCCTTTTCTCAACCCTCAAGTTTCATTCCTTCACAAGGCTCTCTAGTCTCTATCTTTCAAACACTCTGGCTACCCACTCTGGGTTGTCCATCTAACTCTCCTCAATGATGTTAGACTTTCATGAACAACGTTTTATCAATCTTTTGTCATCCTCCGGCTTCTTGATTTATCCTTGCAAATGTCCTTGAGCATAGGAAATACAGTGTACAATTTTGCCTTCTTAATAGGAGAGGTGGTAAAAACGGTCAAAATAGGCCCACATTAGTATTTTAATGTTATTTTATGATATACAGAAGAGAAAAACCAAAAAGGATATGACTTGTGTATATGTCTTTCAAATTTTCTTTTTTGATTAAAGTCAAATTTGATTAAGGTCAAATTTAAGTCACCTGAAAGGCCACGCGGCTTACACTTGTAATCCCAATACTTTGCATCATTTGAGCTCAGGAGTTTGAGAACAGTCTGGACAACATGGCAAAACCCTATCTCTACAAAAAAAAAAAAAAAATACAAACATTGGTTGGACATGTTGGCGTGTGCCTGTGGTCCCAGCTACTGGGGAGCCTGAGGCAGGAGGATTACTTGAGCTTGGGAGGTTAAGGCTCAGTGAGCCGAGATCACACTACTGTACTCCAGCCTGAGTGACAGAGTGAAATGATGTTTCAAAAAAGAAAAAAGAAAAAAAAAGAAGAGGAAAAGAAAAAGATCATGCTGGAAAATATTCTTTTGTCTCAGATCATCAACCTTAAATTTGTAGGAAATCATTGTTTTCATTCCTATAGTTTTAGGTTAGTTATGTCTACTTTTTGAACTTCATTTAAATAGAATCAT
This sequence comes from Rhinopithecus roxellana, assembly GCF_007565055.1. NCBI lineage: Eukaryota > Metazoa > Chordata > Mammalia > Primates > Cercopithecidae > Rhinopithecus > Rhinopithecus roxellana. Next base: position 80,120,273 of record NC_044569.1, on the reverse strand, counting down.
AAGCATAATTTTTGTGTCTGCTTTCTTTCAACTGACAATGTTTTCGAGTTTTTGAGATTCAACCTTGTTGCATGTATCAGTATTTTCTTTTTAATTTGTTTGAAGAAATTCTATCATATAAATACATACATTAAAAATTTATTCTGCTATCAGTGGCATTTTGGTTGTTTCAAATTTTTGGATTTTATGAACAACATTACTATGAGTTATCTGTAGGAGTGGAAAATGCTGATAAGTGGAATTGTTATATTCAGGTGAATATTTAATTTTATAAGAAATTTCCTATTGATTTGTAGGAATTCTTTTATAACCTGGGTATAAACCCTTCATCAAATATATATTGCAAATACTCTTTGGGAGTGGGAGTTACCTTTTAGTTTCTTAACAGTTTCTTTTTTGGGAGTGGGAGTTACCTTTTAATTTCTTAAAAGTTCCTTTTGATGAGCTGAAAATTTCAATTTTGATGGCCTCTGATATCGATTTTTTCTGTGTCCTCTTAAAGAAATCTGTCTTCATTTCAACAAATGTGATGGAGACATTTTATTTTTTCAGAAGCTTTAGAGTATTACCTTTATTTTTAAGTCTCACATTTTGTCTGTGTAAGCATCCATGTTAATTTTTTTTTCTTTATATTACATTCACTTGTTTCAGCACAATTTATTGAGAAGCCTATTCTTTTTCCTTCATTGAATTGTCCTGGTTCTCTTACTGAAAATACATTAAACATATATATGACTGAACTCTACTCTTCTGCAATGACCTATTTGACTATCTTTACTTCAATATCACATTGTCCTGATCTGTGTTTTAAGTAAATTTTGATATCTGATACTGTATGATCCCCAACTTCTTTCTTTTTCTTTAACTTTCTTTTTACTGTTTCAGATTGTTTTTCATATGAATTTCAGAATTATCAATTTCTACAAAAAAAAGTGTATTTTGGGATTGTGTTGAATTTCTATGTCAACTTGGAGTGAATTGAAATCTTAAATCTACTGAAATTTTCTATCCACAAACATGCTGTTTATTTTATTTTATTTATTTTTAAGTTTTGGAATGCCATAACACTATTTCTTTTTGGTATCATTTTATAAAATATTAATAAAAACACAAATTTTGCAATCTTATACCTTTTTACATGTACAGTTTAGTAGTATTAAGTATATTCATTGTTATGCAGCAGATGTCTAGAACTTTTACATCTTGCAAAACTAAATCTCAGTAGCCCTTAAGCAACATCTGCCCCTTTCACCCTTTCCCTGGCTCTTGACAAATATCATTCTACTTTCTCTTCCTATAAGTTTGACTACTTATGATAGCTCACATAAATGAAATCATACATTTCACCTCACATAATGTCCTACAGTTTTATGCTTATTGCGGCATGTGACATGATTTCCTTTTTTAAGGTAGAACCATATTCCATTGCATGCCTGTGCCAAATATTTCCAATTTATTTTGATATTTTGATATTTTCTCTATCCATTTATCTATCTATCTATTCCAGGGGTGAGACACTGCGCCTGGTCCAAAGTTCTGTTGTTGTTGTTGTTGTTAACAGTTATTTAATTCTGTCAAAGGATTTGTCAATATCTTTTAAAATGGTGAAAGATGGCTTTTTTCTGTTGAATAAATGAGCAACATTCTTGGTTTCCTAACATTGAATGAATTTTGCACTCCTGAGGTAAATCCTACCTGATTATGATTTATTATATAATTTTTTGTTGCTCTATTGCTGATATTTGTTAAATTTTTTGTATCTTTAGAAGATTTATTCATATGTGACTTTATTTGCCTGCTTTTGATATCATGTTAGTGCTGTGATAAATTGAGTGAAGAAATATTCCTGTTTTTCCTATTTTTTAAAGGTATTTGTGCAGAATTGGTATTATTTCTCTTCTAACATTTGGTAGATTCACCAGTGAAATCAGCTAGGTCTGGAGTTTATTGGGGGGAATACTTTTTGTTATGAAGTCCACTTTTAAAATAAGTATAACAGTATTCAGACTTTCTATTACATTTTCTGTCAGTTTTGGTAAGTTCCTCCATTCCCCCCAGTAATTTGTTCATTTCACCCATGTGGTCAAATTTATTAGCAGAAAGTTGCTTATAAATTTTATTATCCTATTAATGTCCATAGGATCTCTAATGATATAACCTTTTCAATTTTCATACTGGTACATTGTATTTTTTCTTTTTTGTTGTTGATCAGACTTACTAGTGATTCATAAATTTCATTAAACTTTAATGAAAACAAAAATTGGGTTTTATTTTATTTCATCTTTATAGTGACTTATTCTCTTTTACAGATAAAGAAATTAAGTGCTGCCCAAAGTCCTAAATGTGGACTAGTAAACTGTAACTGTGGGGATTCAAACACAATTTTTTCTAACTCTAAAGCCCTGTCTCTTCCTTTTGTCTATAAGATTTCCTGCTTCTCAAATGGGCTTGATTGCAAAAACTGAATCTCTAAACTTTCAATGTACAGCATAAAAATCGCCAGATACTCTTGTTTTTGGAATCTAAATTACCCGAGATGAAGAGTCTAGGGTAACTTTGTTTTAATTTACAGAATTCACGTTCAGCACTTCTATGATAGCTCAACATTCAATGTGAAAATCAAAAAGCACTATGAGAAAAATTATAAAACCATGCTCCAACATCATCTACCATGGATTTCCTTAGAACCACAAAATAAATAAATCAATAATGATGCACTGGTTATCCTACCTGCTTACATGAAACAATTTAGAATTTCTTTTCTCACCTAGACATGGCTAGGGAAAAAAAATGATTTCAACCAAACAAGGGTATTGGCTCCCTTCAGAAATTTTTAATTGGATGCATCCTGTTAACTCTATATCTACCAAATCAGAAAACTAAGGAATGAACCTCCAGCATGTATGCTTTGGAAAAGTTACCATAATGAATATAGTGTGTCCCTCTGGTAAATAATTTGCGTGCAATTAGTTGAAAAGTTATGCTGTGTATGAAGCAAATTGTATGTGCTACAAGCTGTTGTCATTCATTAGTAATATTTACTCCTTTTGAGTGTCCATAATACGAAGCAGGTAGGCAAGCTAATCTGGATTATTTGTATGTTCTATGTGGGGCCATAAAGAACTGTTAGTTCTTTGGTTAATCTTAACATGTACTACTATTATTCTACAAAGCACATGAGGATTGTTGATATTTTGTAACATTATTTTATGTGAATTTTGCTGTAAGAACATCACATTTTCTGTCCATGCAGAGAAGAAAGTCTCCAGGAGCCAGGAGACTGGAGTATGATGATATGAATTGGACTAGATGGAAGATTTAGTAATGGCACAAAATTGACTGGTCTAGCACAGTGGGTCTGATTTAAGATTGCTCTAGGCTATTGACTCCTATTCACTAACAGGCTACTAAACAAAATGGATGAGCTAAACCAACTGTAGAGTGGCCCAGAATGAACCACAGAATGAACCTATACTTCCCGGCTCCTTCAAATAGTAAACATCCTGAGTGGGACCGAATCCCTAAGGCCACCCTTGAGCTGACTTTATTCCAATGTGAGGATTTTTGAGATCAGTATCACAAAATTTCCTTCAGGGCACTCTTTATTTGATAAGCTGTTGACACTGTTATTCAGCAAAAGCCTTGATGTTAGAGTTGTTGCCCATGATTTAGGGGGAAAAAAAAGACAGTGTTTGAATGAATACACAAGTTTACATTATAATGAATGATAGTTTTGTTGACTTCATCACCATTATTAATGTGAACAATATATTCATGTTTAATTATCTGTAGAATATATCTCATTGTGTTGAAATGGAATTTTTAAATGTGCAATCCCTTACTTTTTGTGGTCATATAAATTTTAGTTAGTCTTGAGGATAAAGACAAATGAAATTGAGGAATAAAAATATAAAGACAATGTATATCAGAATATAATCTTTATGATCCTAAGTATACATATATTACTAAAATAAAGAAGTTTGTGTTTTCTGTTCATACTCTGAAAATAGGGTTGCTAGGTAATATAAATGATACTTACATAAATTTGAATTTCATGTAAATGAATGATAATTTAATGATTTCCAAAATGTTTGATGGGACATACTTATATTAAAATTCTCTGCATTTGTATCTAATATTTAAATTTTATTCAGCATCCTGGTTTTTTTTCCCCGTAACTCTGGCAACCCCATTTGAAGAGGAAAGTAAAAATGCTTCAAGAGTTAGTACGCGTATTTCACAAAGTTTGTTTTTAACTAGTTTTATGTAATTTATTTGAATTGTATAGCCTTATTTCATAATACATTTCTCTTTAAATATTTTACACTTGTGTTAATATGAAAATTACTGATTAAGAGAAAGAAACTCGACAACATATTTTTTTAAAAGATCTGATTTATCAAGGTCGTGCTCACCTACAAAAGCATTTTCAAGTAATTTAAACAGATGGATAAATGTGCCAGCCACATTCAAAGATTTATCTTGACACGATTTATAGCTTCTGATAAGCTTTTTCTGTGGTTCTTTCTCCACGTGACTTAGTTAAGCCATCATCCAGAGGTTAAACGCCAGAGTTCTCTGACATTTTAAGCCAATGAAGGGTTTTTTTTCCTTTTTCTCGTAAAAAAAAAGTTTCTTTTGGTGCAAATCGAAGCCCATTTGCAATACCTCTGCAATCATCTGTAGAATTTAAGCAAAGAAAACAACAACCTAAAGTAAAAATGCCTTACTCAGGATCCCAATCATGTATTTTCCCCAGTGAAGTCTTTCAACAATTAAATTATGCTCTATAGCTACCGTCTAAGAACACATTTTAGATTCTACATTTCTTATTTAATATATAAATAGAAAATTTTAAATATTAAACAAGTAATCTACAAAATATGTTCTGTGTTAAATACAGGAGTTTTTCTTGGTAATTTACATAGTGTCTTTGTGATTTGGCTATAAAAACAACATATTTTTCTGGTGATGTGGAGAAGATGACTTCCAGTTCTTTCTTATACTCTCATTGAATACTATCTGAATAAATGGGGATCTTAACTGGAACCAAATAAAAGAATCAACTTTCAAAGTAAAATTAAAGAGCACAATTAACTTACTGCCAGTGTACAAGCCTGATAATCATTCCTAAAACTAGGAATCTGTCTAAGACTGAAATATTTTCATGTTTGGACATAATCAAAACTACAAAGCATAAAGTTCAGAAGTTTTTTTATGGACTTATATTGGTCATAAATTTATGACTGCTTTGTGACCAATTAAGTTATACTAAGTTAAATACCTAGGTTCAGTTCAGTACCTATGTTGACAGAAGCTAGAGGGGCTATACAAGAAGCATCTCTCACTCTAAAATGGAATTTAAAACTATTATACATTAGAGCCATTTAATATAAAACCATATTGAAAGTTCCATTTGTTATAATGGACCCTCTCCTAAAAACACTTCCTACCCAGTTTTATAGGTAGGTGCACATACCTCTCTCGTTTATCATATGTTATTCCTCTCCATTCTAATTTCTGATATATATTTTCTATGTCAAATATTAAAAGTGACAGTGTCATTTTTGTATTCCAAATTGAAAGAAAAACATACTTGTGAGCCAGTCACAAATGTCATTAGCTACTTAATAAGAGCAGCTCATGTGATAAGTTCAATGGTATAGGGAAAACAAAAGGAAATAGTAGTGAATATTAAACCAGATTGAAAAATAAAGATAATAGATTCTTAATGTGAGTATAAAAATAATTATGAGGTCATAATTACTGGTAATTATAAAAATAAAATTTGGAGAATGAGAATTGATTTTGGTTTGAATGCAAGACAGGAATTCTAAAATTTTAAAAAATCATATCAAGAGTTGTGATTTTGTTGAGAAAACTGAGGGAAACAGATGTATTTATAATATATATTTATGTATATTTATTGTAAAATATTTTTCCCTGTATATATGTGTACATACATATATGCTCTGTATATATACATATATGCTCTGTATATATACATATACATGTATGTGTTATATATAGATGTACAAAAAGATTCTTTTTAAAAATATATCTATATATATCTGTCTTTATATAATGACTGGCATTTCCACAGATTTATAAAATTTTATACAATTCCTTTAAGAGATATGTTTCAATGGTATTATTTATTCATGGTAGAAAATCCAAAAAGTACAGTAAATGCAAACAGAATAAAGAATTAACAATACTACTAATAAATGATGTTTTGGTTTATGTACTTTCAGTAGTACGCTATACACATACACTATTTTTTACTTATTTAGACTCTCGAAGGAGGCTTATGAGTACCTGGATTGAATGTTGAGGCAAAAGTTTGTTCTACATTTTAGGTAGGTTCTTTAATCATTATATTAATTTTAGAGAACTCACTGTGGCAAACATCATCCACTGGTTAATCCACTACCTTTACAGAGACCTTTTACTCTTATTGTCTTCAAAATATAGACTCTTAAAGCTAATAATGCTTTTCTCAGCCACTGTTTTCATCAATGAAGTAGAAAAAGAAATATGCTTTGATTTTATGAAAAAATGCCCCTTATTGTTTTTTCTGCCTTGAATATGGATGTGGTATCATGAATAAAGCAAATTCTATGCATGGTCAGGTAGAAAAATAATACAGCTGGGTCGTTAGTGGTATCATTGAGCAGCTGAAGCAATTGCAGTAAACCTTTATCTCTGGACTTCTTTTTAAGTAAGTAAAGTATTCACTGTTTTTATTGGCATCTGTTATTTGGCCATTTTCTTGTTTGTGGTTAGAGGCAATATTTACCTAATATGAGTCATTACTTGGAAATAGGATGCTACAAATAATAGACCCTAAAATATGTGTTTGATTGATTGAAGGAGATAGAAAAGCGGGCTGAGCAGCCACAGGAATTCTAAGTTCAAAATAGTAGCAAGGAAAAGTTAATGGCTGTTTCTGAAGGCTTTCCTCAAGTCTCATTTCTGATTTGACTCTTGGGAAATTCTCTTGTGACATTAACTAAAGGAATTGTTGATAGATTACACAGAGTTGATCCAAGATATGTGAGAATTCAGTCAAGTTTTATATATTGGAACCAGCCTTTTTTTCTTTTACATTGTCATTGCTATTGATAAAATATAACTCAGTGGTATTGATGACATAAAGCTGTCCCGGAGAACTATGACTAGTACAGCTGAGAAGGCTATGTTACCCAATGATCAAGAACATTTTTGGGAATGGTGTGACTAGTCTCCTAAACCTGAGGGACTGCATGACTGGCCAGGATAAAAGTACCCTAGAGCTGATTGCTTCTATTAGCTTATATTTTTCCACCCACATTCATCCTTATTTCTCATGACCATGCATATCTGGAAGGAGTAATGACTGAGAAACTGGAACGTATGTGTGGGAGTCCTGAGAATTCTCTGCTCTTGCTGTGAATGCTCTATTATTTCCTGTTCTTTATCCTTTCTAAAAGCAAGTGAAGTTGGTGCTGGGTGAACATTATTATGCTTCATAAGTTTAATTATGGAAAAATACAAAATGTTGACAGGTAATACTTATCATTTTAATGAAATTTATCAATGCCCTACAAGAAGTAGATAGACTAGAGATAGCCTGTCTGAAAGCAAGAAGGGCAGAACATGCAGCTTTTTTGTTTCCTGAATTTGTAAATTGAAACCTTAAATGTTGGAAAAACCAACATTCCTATCCCAGGCTGAAACTGATACTAGCAGAGGCAACAAAGTCCCAGCCTTAGCAGGATATTAGACTGGAGTTCTTATGCAGCAAAAAATAGGATTATGATATAACCTTCCTACTAAATCCTAGAATTTCAAAGAGCATTTAGTTAATGAACACTAAGCAAAAGATGATAGATTGATATAATGGTTTACAAGAAAAGGACAAGATTTTTTAGGTTTATTGAATGTGACTAGGCTATATCCATGTTTCTGGATACTTAAAAATGACCAGGCACAAATAAAATGGAAGTCTGCTTATTTCTTGAGAAGACTGTATTGCCAAAAATCACCAGGTCAGGTTTAATAGCCTGTGACTTTTAAAAGTTGTTGTTTCCCAAACATAAGTTCAGTTTTGAACAGGATAAGTTTGAAGACCTTAGGATTATCGTAAATATACATATAACCTGGATTTGTACTTTTAAGCAGGTTTTAATTTGCTTAAAGATAGACGTTTGTAAATGTCAAACAATGGATGGTAGTTAAAACCAAGATATTATATATAGTTCAGTGAGAGTTCATAGTTTGGAAGGAAAGGCAATGACAGAACAGAAGACCTGTAGAAAATTTAAGGGTCAAGTAAAGGAGGCTGTGAAGAAAAAATAATAAAATGAAAGGCTGAAAATATAGGAAAAAGAACTGATCATATTGGATTAAAAAGGAACATAAAGGGTAAACAGTATGTCCTCATTTGAATAAAAAGTTTTTAAATTTCTTGAAGCTTTCAAAGAACTTCTTAGGGATGGGGCACTAAAGATTTAGTGTAAGAAGATTTGTTTTTCATTGATATTATTTTTGTAGCTTAGTTTTAAAAATTATATAGACATGTGTATTATTTTTCAATAAAAATAAAATGATTTATCAAAATAAAAATTCAAGTGGAGGAATAGATATAGAATAGGAAGAATATCACATGATCATCTAGGAAGAAGGATGAGTCCAACTGTGGATAATTTTCGGAAAGACCAGTGGTAGTAACTTGATGGTGTACGTGGTGAAAATCTCACTTTTGTTTTATAATAAATTAGTAAGGCAGTTAAGGAATTAGAGGCTCTACCACTAGCTGTTGGTGAGTAGTGGTGGTACGAATGAGAGCGGGAGCTAAAAGGGAATAAATAAAATGATTGCTGAGTGGAATGGAGTGCTTAGATAACAATGAGCTCCATGACTTAGTATCAATCCAAATAAAATTTGCTCTTAAACAGATTTCCATTTATTTACATTATTCCAAAAATGAAATGAACATGTAGCTTTTTTTCTATGTGTCATTTTCCTGTCCATCTTCTTTTATTTAGCATAGAACACTAATAATGCAGGATGACTGTACAACTATAATATGAATAATATATATTATATTTCTGGTGAATTAATGTTTTATTATACATAGAGCAACCCTTTTATCCCAAATGGATTTGGCTGGTAATATATTCTTTGTCCTCTAAAATCAAAGTATTTCTGCCAGTGGGCATTGCTGTGACCAGAAAAGATTACTAAAAATAAATGAAATTCTGTCTCTGTCTTACACACACACACACACGTGCGCACACATACACAAATACACACAATTTAGAAATATCTTTAATGTTTTTGAGAATTGACAAATAGAAACCAAAGTCTGCCAGGGGCAAAATTTACTATTTACATACTAAACAGGTTACCATTATTTAAACAACTGCCATTTTATTTTGTAACTAGATTTGTCTACTGTACTTTATTAGTGGCTTACTAAGACACAATGCTTTCCTTAACCTTCAGGGCTGTGATGATTCAGGGTTCTTGCAACATTACTGTCCTTACCATATTTAAGATTATAAATTTAGTATATGGGAGTATTTATTTTTCATAGCTCATCTTCAATTAAAGTAATGTCCACTAGGCGAAGAGTGGTTTGGGAGCAGGAAAATGATATGGTTAAAACTGTGCTTTGAGAATTTTAATCTGTTGGGATTATGGAGTGCAGAATGGCATCTGCATCATTTGGCAACTGATTGGATGCTGAGCAGGGTAGGATGGGAGATGTTGCAGCACAAAGTCTTCTACTATGACTCCAGGTGTTTTGGACTCTGAATCTTTTAGGAGTGTTCCAATATGACTCCAATGTCTTGCGTTATAAGTACTGTGAATATTAATTTGCATTCATCACAAAAGGAGGCAAAGCAATGTAAGATTTGGAGAAGCTAGTGTGTAGGTATGTATGTGTGTGTGTGTGTGTGTGTGTGTGTGTTTTCTTATATTCAATTTAAGATTTTGTGGCAATCTTGAGTATTAGTTTGAATCTGCATTCAAGAAGAAGACTGGGGATTGGATAGGAGAGTTGCTTCACTAAATTTCATAAACTGATAAATTTTAAACACATTTAATTATAACATGTCTGGAAGATTGTTTACAATAAAATAAATAGGCATAAAGGAAATACTGTAAAATATGAGACAAAAACATTAGTTTCAGACCATGATATCATGTAGAAAATTTAATACAAGAATGGGACATTTTATGCATTGGCTTTCCCACTAATTAACTGCTGGCATCTCTCCCATGATGGTTACAATTTTTCGTTAAAAGTAGGCATTTTCAATATCTGGAAACAGACTTCCAATGTCTATCAGGGCTTATTCATAACACTCTTGCTTTCACCCTCTACTTTTTCTAGTTCTTCCCTGGCACATTGGTCTGTTCTCACATTGCCATAAAGAAATACCTGACACTGGGTAATTTATAAAGAAAAGAGTTTTAATTGGCTCATAGTTCTGCAGGCTATGCAGGAAGCATAGCGGCTTCTGCTTCTGGGGAGGCCTCAGGAAACTTACAGTCACAGCAGAAGGCAAAAAGGGAGCCAGCACTTCACATGGCCAGAGCAGGAAAAAGGTGGGTGGGGAGGAACTACATACTTTTCAACAACCAGATCTTGTGAGAACTCTATCATGAGAATAGCACAAAAGGCATGGTTCTAATCCATTCATAAAGGATCCACCTCCATGATCCAATTGCTTCCCATCAAGTCCCACCTCCAACCCTGGGGATTACAATTGAACATGAGATTTTGGTGGGAACACAGATCCAATCAATATCACCTTGCTAAGTCCTTATTGCTTAATGATCACGAGAATGAACTCTGTGAACTCTGAATAATGACTTTTGTGCCTGGCACTGGTCTTCATGGTCTGTTATTTTGGTAAATAACTTCTCTTTCTGGATCTTCGCAGTACCTCTGTCCTTATCAATGGCAGTGGAAGTACAGAGAGTTCTGCCAACTCCATCCAGCTCTCTGTTTTCTGTTACCTTGAACCCCAAATTTAATGCCTCAGCAGCCTTTAGCTAGTTCTCATTTCCTAGCTCAGTGAGACTGCCACTACCCTTGGGCCCCAGCTCCCTGTGCCACAGTAGGGGACCATATCCTAGACAGAGAACTGGCAAAATGTGCAGCTCAACTCATGTGCAGCTCTTCCTTCTCTCATAGATTAGAATTCTACTTTGCCTGTTTTCTAATGTTCAAAAAAGAGAGATGCTTATATATTTTGTCCAATTTACAGTTGATTGTACTGGGTATGAAAATAGTACTAAAAAGATATAGGATTATATCTGGAAGCAATGCTCCCTAAGGCTATAACATTTTCACAAATAATTATAAATGTTTTGGAGTTTAAAACTTTTAGGTAAAAATTGTATATGTTTAAGGTATACAATATGATGTTTTGATATGCATATGCATGGTAAAATGATTGCTACAGTCAAGCAAATTAACATACCCATCTCTTCACAGTTATCATTTTTTGTATGTGTCATAAGAGCACTGAAACTTACTTTCTTGGGAAACTTCCAGTTTATAATAGAGTGTTGTTAACCACAATCATCATGCTGTACATTATTTCTCTAGACAAATTTACTCTACATAACTGAAATTTTGTACCCTTTGACCAATATCTCCCTATTTCCCCTAACTCCCTGGCACTGGTAACCACCATTCTCCTTGCTACTTCTGTGTATTTGACGTTTTTAGATTTCACATGTAAGTGAGATCATGCATCTCACTTTCTATGTCTGGTTAATTTCACTTAGCTTAATGTCCTCCAGGTTCATCATGTTGTCACAAATGGCAGGATCTCCTTTTTAAAAACTTAATAGACATTCATTCATGAGTAGTGGTCCCTGAAACCAACTGCAGTTTCAGCAATTCACTAGGAGGACTTGCAGGACTCAACATATAGTCACACTTAGAGACCATGATATATTGACTTATTACAGCGCGAAGATACAAAGCAAAATCATCACATGGAAAAGGCACATGGAGCAAAGTCTGGAATAAACCAGGCACATGCTCCCAAGAGTCGTCTCCTAGTGGATCACTTAATTCCTTTAACAATGAGTTGTGGCAACATGAGTGCAATATTGTCTGCCAGGGAGGCTCCTTAAAAACTCAGTGCCCAGAGATTTTAGACTGAGTGCCCTCTGCCTAGCATGTACCAAAATTCCAGACTCCCAGAAGAAAAATAGGTATTTGGCAAACTACACTGTTTACACTAATACTTTATGTCCAGTGAGCCACCTTTATCAGTTAGGGAAAAGTAAGAACCCTCCTGAAATTTTAGTTCCCAGATGTCAACCAAGCACTAACTAGGGAAGTATCTCAGAATAGCAGTGTCAGGCCTATTATATTAACACTTTTCTGCACAATTTGATAAGTCTAAATGACTCCCCAGAGAGATGCAGAACTCAATCTGATATACTTATTTCATGAATGATGCCCCTCTATGTTATTTTTCTGACTGAAATTTGTAGTTTATGTTTTCACAAAACCAAATATATTTGTTTTTCATGTAACAGGAAACTATACTGATATCATGAATAGGTGTATAGTTGACCTTCATTGTTCCCAGATGCGATATTTGTAAGTCTGCCTAATCACTGAAGTTTATTTGGAACCCTAAAATCCATACTCACAGCTTTTGTAGTCATTTATGGACATACACCGGGTAGTGAAAAATTTAAGTAAACACACATTCACAGCTGAGGCTGAACAACACTATGTTCTTCCTTCTTGCTCAGATCTCATGCAGAGATGATCAGAGAGTGGGGATATTAGGAGCATTCGATGTAATGCAAAAAGTTCCAGGTCTGGGGTCAGTGGGACCAAGTCTGACTCCCAACTCTCGCACAACTTTGATATGGCAAGTCACTTAACACTCTGAACCTCATTTTCTCTTTGGCAAAGTAAATAAAATGCAATCAACCATAAGTTATTTTTAAGATTTAATATTATAATCTATGCGATATGTATATATCTCTAGATATAGCTGTAGACCTATAGATATAGATATACACTTACAAATTTCTACCAGGAGCAATGGCTCATAATTCAAAAATTCAGTTTCCAACAAATATATAGAACATAACTACTGTGAATAATGACAATCAACTGTATATATTTTAATCCCCATTCTGTCATTCTTTGTTGGATTTTCTTCTTGCTGAAGTTTATAGTTTACAGATTTTAGTGTGTGCTCAACAGTGTTAAAATATCTTAATATTTTTATTATAAAGTAATTTAATTGGGCTACCTTCTAGAATAATTAGTAGGGTATCAGATTTTGGTTTAGGTTGACAACTTTCATATATTATTTCATTTTTCTTGGCATTACTGAGCTGATAAGAAATCTGCTACAGGTTTAATTATTGTTCCCTTTAAGTCAGCAGTTCTTGTCCTCAGGTGGCTTTTAAAATCTTGTCTTTGATATTTTGTAGTTATACTACAATGTGTCTACGTGTTGATTTATTTTTTTACTTCTGCTCTGCTGTCAGAAAGTCCTTTTGAATGGAGTACTAATGAGTTTCTTTATTCTGGGAAAATTGTTTACCCTTACCTCTTAATATTGATTTTCCACCAGTTTCTGTTTTTCTTCTAGAAGAGAGATGGACAAACTAAGAACATTGCCTGTTCTTGTTAACAAACTTTTATTACCCATTTGTTTTTGAATTGTCTATAGATGCTCTGGGGTTGTCTGGCTTACAAAACCTAAAATATTTACTATCTGGCTCTTCATAGAAAGCATTTACTAACCCCTGATCTAGAGCTCCTACTAGATGTGTGTTGAAATAATGTTTACATTTTAAAATTCATTCTTCATACTTTTGAATGTTGTTGTGTTTCTGTATGTGTTCTTGGTTTTCCAATTTATTGATTCTCTTCAAGTTTTCAGTCTAGGGTTTATTAACGTTTTTGCATTTAAAAATGTTAATGATGACTATATTTCCAACATTTTAATTTGATTAATCTCATATAGAATGCTTATGATTCATTTCTTCTTGTTCTAGTTCAGAGTTTCCTGTATATATTTATGAATTTTTTTTCAGTTATTTCATCCATGGAATTTAAGTTCCATGAAGGTAATGATTTTTGTGTGTCTTGTTTGTTCGGTGCTATTCCCAACACCTAAAATTATGTCTAGCATTGAAATGGCATTTCATACATATTTGTTATCATCTAGGATTCTAAATATAATTATTTGGAATATTTTGCAAAAACTATTTAATTTTTTATTACGTAAAGTAAATTTACTTCCAAACTGTTGATTTTGTTGGTTCTCTCTTTTATATTCCTTATGTTGGTTTGCCAGAAGGTGAATTTGCTCCATTTCTAGACATGTGTCCACACTTACCTATGCCCTCTTTCTTCTTAAGAGCAGAGTGTCATGTAAGCCACAGACCTAACCAATGACTGGGGGCTTTCTTGTTTTTTTTTCCAGAATCTGCTCAAAAGTAGGACCAGGGTAAACAAAAGGGTTCCAGAAGTAAGCTGAGGTCTGGTCACTGACTCTTGCAGAGAACTTTTAGTCCCTCTTATTCAGGATGACTTAAATTCCAGGTGTCTCTGTTGGTTTTTGGAGTACAGGAAACTTGTAACTTCTGCTCCTGGTGCTATTTTTTATTTCTGTTCTGTTTCATCTCTTAGGAATATCTAACTTGTTTGTGAAGTCAGTTATATATTTCTAAAATGTTCTCTTTCTATAGCCTGTGGTTTGAGCCTAGTAGTTTACTCAGTATGTAATTTTACCATTCTTCTTCATCCTCATTCTTTACATTTACTTATTTGTTTTGCACCTACATTTATCTGTTGCCTCTATTAAATCCAGTGTTCCTCTATACTGGGCCATTTTCACTGCCATATAAGCATGCTATAATATTTACTATCTCACTAAAATATTTATTTACCTCACATTTTCCTGCAACTTCAGGCCATACTTTTATTTTGTCTTATATTGCATGCCTCATAATGGTTGTCTATACTTGCCAACTTTATTTCTTCTCCCATCCTCTTCTCATTGCCCTCTGCTGCCTCACTGAGATAATGCACTTGTGAACCCCAAAGACCTACACATCCGAGTTCACTGATTGTCATTTTTCACCGTATATAGATAATTGAAAGCGTTTGACACACTTGATCACACTTGATATTTCTTAAAACATTTGCTTTGCTTCAATTTGGTGATTCTCTTACTCTTCTGAGTGTTGTTTATCTTTTACTCATTCTCAGGCTCTTTCTCTGGGCCCTTGTCAAGTTTCTAGATTCAAAATGATGATGATGATGATAATAATAATAATAATGATAATAATAATGTTGTTGTGTCCCAGGAATCCATCTCAGACATCTTCTATATTTATACTTACTCCTTAGAGACTTTCATCCAGTTGCATATTTTCAACTGCTCTGCATAAGCTTCTGATGCAATGATTTATACGTCTCACCTAACCTTTCTCCTTTATCTAGGAGTCTACACCCTGCCTTGGGTATTTCAATCTTAATATGTTCAAAATGGGACTGTTAATATGTTCAAAATGGGAATGATACCTACATTCATTTTGATTGGGAAAACAAAAAAAACCTTGTAGTCATACTTGACTTCTCTCTATTTCTAACAACAAACACCTAGTCTACCAGAAAATCTTGCTTGCTCTATCTTTAACGGTATATTCACAATCTGACCATCTACTACCATGAGCATGACTAGATGATGTTTAATCCACAATAATCCCTCATCAGAATAGTTACTTAACACTTCAGTTTCCCTTTCTCAACTTCTGGGTCCTATCCTCTGCACAACTGCCAGTGTTTCTTCTAAAATGGAAGACAGATTATTTTATTCCCCAGCTCATAAACTTCCAGTTGCTTGTTGTAACACTGATGGTAAAATCTAAAGTCCTAATGCCTGTATGATTTCGCCCAGCTGCCATATCTAAGTTTTACAGGATTTGGTCCTGGCTACATGCCTGCTTATTTGATGTAACTTTCTAGCAATTCTGCTCACTCGTTGACCTCCAGGAACACGGTTTTTTTTTTTTCTTCCGCAAACACACCAAGATTATTTTTCTCTGTAATACATATTTCAGCAATGCAGACCTCTATTTGATACGCGAGGAGGGTAATGACGTCAGCATAATGCAAGGTTGTACTAGGTCTATATATGATTGTTTCCCTAACTACGTGGCAAGAGGAGTTATGACTACTTCTACAGGGAAGAAATAAGCCTTTGCTCAGCTGCTGCACTGGATGTAAGAACCCACTCTAAGAGAAAACAAGGCACATCTGCCAGCACACCTTACCTGCCAGCCTTGAGTAGTTCTCAGCTGTGTGGGTTGGACTGTGTCCCGCGCCTACTCAATGGCTAACGGCTATCTCAAGCTTTTACAACTGCATTTTCTTCTTCATTCTCTCAGCTCTTGCAAGCCTAGCTCTGATATTGAGAGTTGCCAACTGATTTCAAGTTATTGCTTTGTGCATTTTTTTTTTTTTTTTTTTTTTTTTTTTTTTTTTTTGAGATGGAGTCTCGCTCTGTCCCCCAGGCTGTAGTGCAGTGGTGCCATCTTGGCTCACTGCAAGCTCCGCCTCCCAGGTTCACGCCATTCTCCTGCCTCAGCCTCCCCGGAGTAGCTGGGACTACAGGCACTCACCACTGCACCCGGCTAATTTTTCGTATTTTTAGTAGAGACGAGGTTTCACCATGGTCTGGATCTCCTGACCTCGTGATTCACCTGCCTCGGCCTCCCAAAGTCCTGGGATTAGCTTTTGTGCATTTTAAAGACCCACATTATGGTAGCACCCAGTCATGCTTAACTACCTACCTGGGTGACCCAGTTGGGGGTACACATAACTGTTTATGTAATCTGCTTTTGAAGTTGTAAAAATTGTGTGTGATGTGCTCTGTATTCATCCGTTCTCACGTTGCTAATAAAGACATATTCAAGACTGGGTAATTTATGAAGGAAATAGATTTAATTGATTCACAGTTAAGCATGGCTGGGGAGGCCTCAGGAAACTTACAGTCATGGTGGAAGGGGAAGCAAACGTCTTTCTTCACATGGTGGCAGGAAGGAGAAGTGCCCAGCAAAAGGTGGAAACGCCCCTTATAAAACCATCAGATCTCGTGAGAACTCATCCACTATCATGAGAACAGCATAATGGTAATTGCCCACATGATTAAATTACCTCCCACTGGGTCCCTCCCACGACATATGGGGATAATGGGAACTACAATTGAAGATGAGATTTGGGTGGGGACACAGCCAAACCATATCATGCTCCTAATATTAATTCCCTTTAAATCCAATTAATTTCAGTACATAACTTTTCAGAAAGCAGTTTGACCCTCTAACACTACTGTAAGTATATAAAAATAATAGAAACACCTACATTCTCTTGCCTCTGGGTCTTGGCCTCTGTAGTTCCCTCAGTCAGTGAAACTTCTCCAAACAGCCTCATGACTTGTTCCCTCACTTCATTCAAATCTCTCTTTAAATGATTCCCTCTCGAAGAGGTCTCCCTAAACAACACATCTAAAATAATACCCACCCTCATAACTCTACCTCCTTAACTTCTCTTAACTTTCTTCTTGGCACCTGACATCACATATCCATTTGTGTATGGATTAATTGTCTGTTTCTTATAGTGGAATGTAAACTTTATCAGTGTAGAGCCTTTGTTTTGTTCACTGCAATAAAAATTTTGGCAAATAGCTAAGTGCTTAGTAAAAAATTGTTTAATGAATGAATAAATGACTCAATGTATGGATAGTTTCATTTTCTAAAAGAAAAACTTCATCAAAAATAGTTTCGATGCAGACTACTTTAAGAAAATCATTTCTCATTTCCAACTACATATTACATCAAATAAATTATTTTAAACCTAAGGGTTAATTTCATGAGTTAATCCATTTAGCTACAAACCATTGCTAATAACTTAAATAAAATTGCTATTTTAAATAAAACTTCATAAATAAAAATTAAAATAAGTTTTAAATAAAACCTCAACTAAAAAGAATTGCTTTAGGATGCTTAATGTTATCATTAATAATTTCAAGAGAGTAATTTAAAGCTCTATGGCATAGTAGGAATGCTAGATCTTTAAATTAGAAAAATTAAATCTTACTAAATAATACATTTATAATAATACGTTTGTTTAGTTTCATTCTTTATTTTCCAGTGAGATATTTAAAGGATCAATACTAGATGATAACATTTCACCTCTTCAGCTATTTGTTTCTTTCAACATTATGGTTATCACAGCCTGTTTTATTTTTCTCTCTGTTTATTTTATTTATGCTTCATGTGTCAGGTGGAATAATGGACGCCACTTCCCAGAGGTGAAAAATCTGCAGGGAAACAAAAGTTCTGACTCTTATCAGGCAGAATTAGAGCTTTTCTGGAATTTACTATCCTCTTCACATATTCCTTGAGCTAGAAAGACTTCTATGGGGCATGGGTGGGAGTGGAGATACATGCAAGTTTGTGGGAGGTGAAAAGCAGAGATAGGTGAGGGAGGATATGGGAACTGGAACCAGGAGGTTTTTGTGTGTGTAGAACAATTTGTCTCACACATTCACAGGTGAAGTATTTCCTACATAATGTGCTATTTTGATGATGCTTTTTGTGATCTTAAGGGATTAGTAAAGTAGTCATAGTGGTATTTATCATAAAGAAATTCTAGTATTAACATTATAACAAAATTGAACTAATTATAATTTGGAGGTAGATTTGCTATATTTAGAAATATCCCTTTAGCACTGAAGTGTAAAATATGTTTTTGAACAAGTTAATATGTGTTGTTTATCTTTTAGAATATTGTGGTGATAGGCAATAACTTCCTCTATCATCAAGGCTGCCACATAACATAGCTCTGAGAGATTAAAGAAATGTATCTTTCAGGAAAATCAAACTTCTTTTGACAGCAAGTTTTTTTATGGTCGTTTTTTGAATCATATGATTTAACTGATCCTATTCTCCTAAATTCAGTTGATTCTAAAAACATTTCAGCAGGGGTAGGATTAAAATCTAATTACCTAAATTTTACTTAAAAATATAAGACTGTAATTTTAGAGTAAACAGTTTATATTTTCCTGTGTTTTCTCATATTTGCAGTAGGGAAGAAAACTGGCTAAGATTAGGAGTCTGTAATTTAGCTGCTTGGATTAGACAGATTTCTGCACCTATTGTTTGTGTATTTTCTACAAGCATACATTTGTTTATTCATCTATAAAAATGGGATAGTATTAGTAACTACTCCAGATAATTTTTGTGATGATTAAATAAATTAATGAATTTGAAGCATTCAGAACAGCATCTGATATTTTAATAGGTATCCAGTAAGGGTAATAAGTGCTTGCTATACTTCCTTCTTCCTCCTAAATACGTTTGCAGATCAATGGAGATTTAGCAGCAAAGAATTTAAAAATTAAGAGCAATAGATAAATGCACGTTACTTTCTAGGTAAGTAGATACATTATATTTAATAATAATTTAAGAAGAACATTAATCTTTTAAATGTAACATTTTCCTAAATGAAACCATTACTCCATGTAGCCTTAGAAGCATTACTTTTGTTAGTCTGTTTTTATATCTCGGTATACAATCGTACAATGACAAATAGAGCTTGATGCAGAAAAATTCCATAAGATAGAAGATATAAAATACCATTTTAGACCAGGTGCGGTGGCTCACGCCTGTAATCCCAGCACTTTGGGAGGCTGAGACAGGCGGATCAAGAGGTCAGGATATCGAGCAATCCTGGCTAACGTGGTGAAACCCCGTCTCTATTAAAAATACAAAAAAATTAGCCGGGCGTGGTGGCGGGCGCCTATAGTCCCAGCTACTTGGGAGGCTGAGGCAGGAGAATGGCGTGTACCTGGGAGGCAGAGCTTGCAGTGAGCAGAGATCACGCCACTGCACTCCAGCCTGGGTGACAGAGTGAGACTCCATCTCAAAACAAAGCAAAACAAAACAAATCAAAAAATACCATTTTAACAGACATCATGACATACTAAGAATGCAGAATCATTTTTGAGCTTCCAATTTATTAATAGAAATAATTAATATGACAAAACACTTGAAATTATTGTATGTGTATTTAAAGAGGTAACATATCTACCATAAAAACTTTAGGATCTGGTAACTCAGTCATAAAAATTATCTTGGGGTTGAAACCTGGCATATACTGTGTTCATTTGAAGCACAAATGGCTTCTCGTTATTCACAAATTTTCATTATTATCTTTTAAAAATCAAGAAAACTTTAGTTGTATATTTCTAATATATTAAAATCTAATGGAAAGTAGAGTTTCATTACAATTGAAATTTTTGTTTTGAACTTACGGTTAAATTTTGAAGACTGCAAGGAAACACATACACATAATCGTAATGGGAATTCTACATTATAATTAATTTAGCAATAGCATCTTGTGTCAGAGGGAAAATTTGAAGGCTAAATCAGACATGTGGTGGTCATCACTGCTTGGACTTACACACCCTAGGGTCTTCATTAGGAATAATCACTGTGTTATTCCTTTTGTAAAATTTATAAGCTTTAAGTACTATCAGTTCAAATTAGTCACAGATTAAAGTAAAATAAAATAACTGCAAATGTATTTTCTTCCTTAGAAACATAACTTTTTGATGATACTGAGCTATAGATTGTATGTAGAAGATAAAACTTGTAGAGTTTAAGCTAAATGATGCTGATTAACACAGTAGGCCATTTGGGGAATATAATTTATTGGAATTACACATTGAAATGCCTGATGGTAGTCAGAATAGAACTATGGGTATTGAAAACTTTTTCTGTTCACCCTGATCTAAATTTTGCTCAAATTATTTTTAGTGCAACAGACTATGTAGATAGAATGTGTGTGTGTGTGTGTGTGTGTGTGTGTGTGTGTACAGCTTTCTGGGTAGGAATTTTCAAATCATATATGCAGGTGTCAAATGTAACTTTTTGCTTATCAATTAAATAATCTCTGTTTTGAATACTTGGTTGATGGCTCACAATTGAATCTAGTATATTTCAATTGAGCTAATATATTTTAATACATTTTGTTTCAGTTGCACTTAATTAACTCAGAGTATACTCAAGACTCCTCTACTCACCGTGTTTTATGGAGTTCCTTGTCATCAATGGGTGTCGTATGTCCTCTATCTTATGCCATGCATCTGAGTAGGAGCCCACCCTAAGGTCTTTGGTTGTTAGCATCTAGTACCACTGGCATCTGAGGCCATGTTTAAGGTTCCACTGTAGCTTTTATGCGTTGGTTTTTTGGGTTCCATAACTATTTAGGGGATTTCATCAATTCATTTCACCATCTCAGATGTCCTATGGTCCTCTGAAGAAGAGCAGTGAACATGGGAAAGATTCAGTCTCACTTTCTCTCTTTTCTGTGACTGTGAGAGAGTTAAGCATGATGGAGACTTTCTCAGATTACCTCTACATGGAATTGCTCTGGCACAGTTCCTAATCTCTTGTTATAATACCATGCTGGTTATATGGACTGCTCTCTGAGGGTCGGCATCTTCTTGGGTTTCAACCAGAAAGTAACCCAGTGACTTTTGTATCCTTATCAAAACTATCTGGAATTTCTGCTATTCCCTATCATCTTTTATCCTAAGGCTAGACCCACATTAGCTCAGGTGGGTTTTGGGCACCCTCCTAGACATCTGTAGAAGCATTTAACACCCTGCTGGATACTTTTATTTGCTCATCTGAATCTATTTCTCCACCATTCACCACCCTGCTCTGTGCTCTAAATGGTTGAATTATTTGGAATAAATAAAGGAGAACCCTTGCTTTCTGGCTTCCATCTCTAATGGAGATTCCAGCATGAGATTGGAGGGCAGAAGAAGGGTGATATTTGGTGGAAACTGATTTTCCCGTTTCACTCTTACTACTCTACTGATGGCTAGAACTCCCTCTTCTAGGTATACAGTTGATACTTCTAGGTTCTGCTACCTCTATTTCCCATTACGTGCTCTGGCTATGGGTGGTAAAAACTCACCATTTTGTTATTCCCAGGATTTTTCACCAATCATTTGATTTCCCCAAATCCTGCTTATATGTTGCATGTTATCCTTTTATTTAGCTCTCTACAGTACCTATTTTTAATGTCTTCTTCTTATTGATAGCAGTATTTGGTAGCATGTGTGGCCCCAAGAAACAGAACTTCAAATTGGGATTCTGAGATTGGTTTCTCATATAGCTAGGAAGCACATGGTCAACATGCTCACTAGAGAGAAATATAACACAGTAGTCTGAGTCAAGGGATAACATCGTTATTCAAATCATTACGAGCTGTAGTGTGAAAGGAAGTCCATGCAGAATGTAAGGTGTTAGGAATCAGCTGGTTTGTAAATTAATCACTATTGCAACAATAATGATTATAAAGGCTGAGTGGTCAGCTAACTTTGTCACATGACCCTGCATAGTATATACAGAGAAAATAACAAACTGAGGCCTTGAATACTAATTCAGAACATGAATGGAAAATGAGAAAGCTCCTATGTCAGCTTTTGTTGAAGTCCTCATCTCCTCAAGTTTCAGGACAAATATGATTAAGAATCAAGCTAATGGCTTGACTCTAATGAAGGCAGGGATTCAGCACCGATTGATTAATGGAGGCAGAGAGCCAGCACTTGGAAGAAACTTCTGGGTCTTTTATACTAAGTTTAGGGCAGTGGTGGGGAAGCAGACTCACTGAGTAGTCAAAAGGGCAATATTGGGCAGAGATGAACAAGGCTATGCAATTGGAACGTCCAAATCTCAAGGAATTTCTATTGTTGACTGAGTCATCCCTTTTTCTGCAGAAGGCTGGTGGATGCACTTTACTGTCAGATATGAGGTTGGAACAGTGATCATAATGAGCTTCACAGACAGAGTGACAGCAAATTAAATGTCCCATGGGAAACTGTGATGATGTTCAATTGCTCAGGGGGTCTCTAGGAATAAAATAGTTGGACAGCCTCTGAGGTGTTTTGTGACATAAGCCGAGTCTCTAGATCTGGTGAACAAAACATAGATCAAGTCTCCTTAAGGGATTAATATACTTTTACAAAGTTTCAGACCTCAGCTTCCCAGACAGGCTGACATAAAATACATTAACTGAGTAGCTGCTGGCAAAGGCTATGACTCTCTTTCTAAACCTTGCCTTGAAGGGCCTATAGCCTTTACCATATATATTGGGTAAAGGAATGTACCCAGAACTTCTGGTATTATTAAGTCCTGCCTCTGAAATAATGCTAATCTTCAGAGCCCCTAAATACCACCAAAGTATAATAGGGTGAGGGCAGTGGGGGATGTGGGGACTCTTGGTCCCCTTTCTCCTTCTACTGGATTCTTCATGACCATCCACGTGGTTATTTCCCCAAATCCAGGATGTGTATAGTGTAAATAAATATACCATATATTTAGCAGAATCCACACGTCAATACTATGACCCATGAAGTGTGAGTAATTATGTATAAAAGCCAATCCCACCTCTCACCAAGAAAATAAACCAATAGTCATACCATGTCTCTGAGGGAATTTCAGAGTAGTACCATGATCAAAGACTTAAAGGAAGCAGAGTACTGATTCCTATTATAACCCTACTTTACCTCTGTTTGGTGCAAAAGTCACTTAGGTTCTAGTGATTGCAGAATTGCTAAAAATTCAGTTGGTGAATCAGATGTGATAGCTTTGCTGCAACATCAACAGGGTCCCTGGTTCGGGATATATAATGATGAACTTAGCAATGCTTCTTTTGTTGATTCACATCAGCAAATATAATCAGAAGCAAATTAGGTTTACTTGGAAGATGGCAATACAGCTTACCATAAGGTGCATTGCCATAAGAATATGCCAAATCTTTACCTTTCTATTCCATATAGTCTAGCGGGCCCTTTAACATTTTGACATTCTTGAACTAATATGCAGGTTCATTATGCAGGTAAAATAGGGCTAATTTTACTGGTGATAGAGAAGAAAAAATTTCTCTAGATGCCTTAGTAAAACATTAATTCTGGAGGAGGACCTACATCTTACAAATGCTCTGAATTTTGCTATGCTTTTGAAGTTTCTAAGGGCCAGTGGTGTTGGGTACATCAAGATATATTTTTCTACAGAGAGATGCAAATGGTGGCACCTTATATCACTAATCAAAGAGGCAAAATACTTGGTGAGTCTCTTTGGATATAGAAGAATACATATACTAATTTTGTGTGTGTTGCTCTGACCTGTTTACCACGTAACCTTTAATGTGGTCAGTTTTGAGTTGCACCTGAAGCTGTAAACAGCTGTGTGGCATATCCAGGGTGTGGGGTAAACTGTTCTGCCTCTTGCCTTTTGTCTTACTAAATGCAACAGAATTAGGGATGTCTGTCACAAGTTGAGATGTTTTTCAGAGTGTCTGGCAAATGGCACTAGGAACCAAATTGCATTTGGTTTGTCAAAGGTCAAGAACTGTCCTGCTGAAAAGTATTATCTATTTAAATAGATAACTTGATAACCAGGCTTATTTAAAGGCATACATTTTCAATAGGACACCAAACTACACAAAATATAGTACCTTCAAAGCCATAGGCATGCCTAGCTCAGATCTCCTGAAAAAAAAAAAAAAAAAAAAAAAAAGAACACACTACAAGTAGTATAATTAGTCGACAGCCTCCAGTTGATGCACCTTAGAGGCGCCTCATAGCATTCACACTGAGGCCATGATCTCTTTAGGCTTCTCCCAGTCAATGCCTGAGCATGGCAGAAACACTAGAGCCAGGCCATATCTACCCAACATGTGACTCCTATATTAGACATTTTTTGCTTTGGAGTTTTGCATTGGGTTGGCTGAGACATTCTCAGAGCTGCACTAGAGCCTGGGGTTCATCCTACTACTCTCCCTTCACAGGTATCAGACACGTACATAAAGTACCTGTTCAGATCTTTTGGACTTTTTTTTAAGATTAAGTTGCTTGTTTTCTTATTGTTAGGTTTTAAAGCATATTTAGATAGTTCTTTGTATCTTTTATCACATATGTGTTTTGAAAATGTTTTCTCCTAGTCTATAACTTGTCTTTCCATGTCCTTAACACCATCTTTTGAATAATAGGGGTTTTTAATTTTAATGAAGTACAACTTATCAGTTTTTTTCTTTCATGGACTGTGCTTTTGTTATACATAAAAAGTCATAACCAAATCTAAGGTCAGCTAGATTTTCTCCTATTTTATAGCTTTGTGTTTTACATTTAGGTCTCTAATTTATTTTGAGGTAGCCTGTGTTTTACATTAAAGTCTATGATTCATTTTGAGTTAACATTGTCTAGATTCATTTCTTTTTTTTTTTTTTTTTGCATGAGATGTCCAATTATTCTGGGACCATTTCTTGAAAAGACTGTTCTTTCTCCATTGAATTGCCTTTGGTTCTTTGTCAAAGACCTGCTGACCATTTGTTTTGACCTTTCTCTGGGGTCTCTCTTCTGTTCCATTGCTCTATTTGTCTGTTCTTTCACCAATACCACAGTCTTGATTATTGTAGCTTTGTAGTTAGTCTTAAAGTCAGGTAGTGTCAGTCATATGGCTTATTTCTTCTTCAGTATTTTGTTGGCTATTCTGAGTCTCTTGCTTTTCCACATAAACATTAGAATAAGTTTGTTGATATCTCCAACAAGGATCAAGTCATAATGAACTTTCATCTTTACAGTTGTGAATATTCTCATCCACAGACATAGAATATCTCTCCATTTATTTAAAATTTTTTAGATTTCTTTAATCAAAGTGTTATAGTTTTCCTCACATAGTTCTTGTATATACTTTGCTAGATTTATACTTAAGTACTTAATTATGGGGAAGCTTATGTAAATGTTGTTACACTTTTTATTTTAAATTCCAATCATTTATTCATGATATATAGAGAAGCAATTAATTTTTTATATTTTAATTTGGTATCTTGCAACCTTGCTATAATAATTTATTAGTTCCAGGAGTTTTCTCATTCACTGTTTGGATTGTTTTATATAGACCATCATAGCATCTGCAAACAAAGGTGACTGTATTTACTGCTTCACAATGTTCATATCTCTTATACCCATTTTTTGCAATAGTTAGGAATTCCAGGATATTGTACAGGAGTGGTGGGAGGAGGCGTTCTTGCCTTGCTCCTGATTTGGGGAGGAAAGCATCTAGCTTCTCACAATTAAGTATGATGTTATATGTAGGTTATTGTAGGTTTTCTTTATCAAGATGAGGAAGTTCCCCTTTATTTCTAATTTGCTGAGAGTTTAAAAATCATTAATAGGTGTTAGATTTTGTCAAATGTTATTTTTCCACAGGAAAATAAAATTAATGATAGGATCATATAATTTTGTTCTTTAGCCTGCTGGTGTGATGAATTATAGTAATTGATTTTCAAATGTTAAACCAATCTTACACACCTGGAATAAATTTCATTTGATATTAGCATAGAATTCTTTTTATAAAATTGTTGGATTGAATTTGTTAATATGCTGGAGGAGTGTTACGTTGATGTTCGTGAAAAATATTGGCCTATAATTTGCCTTTCTTATAATGTCTTTTTCCGGTTGGGTACTAGGTAATGCTGTCCTCATAAAATGAGTTGCCTCTGCTACTATTTTCTTGAAGAGGTTGTAGAAAATTGTATCCTGTTTTCTTATGTTTGGTAGAGTTCACCAGTGAAAACATCTTGATGTGGTACTTACTGATTTGGAAGATTATTAATTAGTGATTCAATTTATTTAATAACTATAAGCCTACTCAGGTTATCTATTTTCCCTTATGTGAGTTTTGGTAAATTGTGTTTTTCAAGAAATTGATTCATTTTATCTAAGTTATCAAATTTGTGAGTATAGAATTGTTTATAGGTGTCCTGTATAATTATTTTAATGTTCATGGCATCCGTAGTGATGGACTCTGTTTAATTTTTGATATTCGTGATTTATGTTTCCTCTTCTTTTTACTTGATTAGCCTGGTTAAAGGTTTGTCAAA
Source organism: Rhinopithecus roxellana (assembly GCF_007565055.1). NCBI lineage: Eukaryota > Metazoa > Chordata > Mammalia > Primates > Cercopithecidae > Rhinopithecus > Rhinopithecus roxellana. Next base: position 80,093,260 of record NC_044569.1, on the reverse strand, counting down.
TTTATTGTGCTTTTAAAATAACTAGCTTTAGGTTTCATTGACTGTCTCCATTATTTTCTTATTTTAAATTTCACTGATTTCTGTTTCAATTATTATGATTATTTTTTGTTCTGCTTGTTTTATGTATTAATATTTCTCTTCTTTCTCCAGCTTCCTAAGGGGAAAACTTTATTTATTTATCTAATATCTTTCATTTTTCTATTCTGTGCATTGCATGCTGTAAATTTCAATCTATGCACTGTTTTCAGTGTATCCCACAGATTTTGCCAAGTTATGTTTTCATTTTCATTTGGTTCAAAATATTTTTTAAATTTCTCTTGAGACCAATTTTTTGACAAATGTGTTATTTAGAAGTATATTGTTTAATTTCCAAATAATGTGAGATTTTCTAACTATTTTTTCTGTTATTGATTTCTAGTCTAATTTCATTGTGATCTAAGAACATACTTCATATGATTTTAATTCTCCTAGACTTGTCAAGCTATATTTTATGGCTCAAAATGTGGTCTATCTTGGTGAATGTTCCATGTAAGCTTGACAATAACGTGTCTTGTTGTTAGATGAAGTATTCTGTAAATTAGATTCAGTTGATTGATAATACTATTTAGTTCAACTATATCCTTACTGATTTCTACTTGCTGGATCTCTCAATTACTGTTAGAAGTGTGTTGAGGTCTCCAACTATAGTCGGACAGCACATAACGATGGTTTGGACAACGCCGGACCACATGTACAGTGGTGGTCTGATAAGAGTATAATGAAGCTGAAAATGTCCAGTGATGACATAGCCATCATAAGCTTGTAGCGCGATGCATCACTCACGTGTTAGTGTCGATGCTGGTGTAAACAAACCCACTGCGCTGCTGGTCTTATAAAAGAACAAGAAGTACAATTATGTAAAGTACATAATACTTGATAATGATAATAAATGCCACTGATGTATGTGTGTATTATACTATTTATTGTTACTTTAAAGTATACTTCTTCTACTTATAAAAAGAAGTTCACTGTGAAACAGCTTAATGCAGGCCTTTCAGGAGCCATTTTGGAAGAAGGGATTGTTAGGGTAGGAGATGACAGCTCCATACATATTATTGCCCTGAAGAGCTTCTAGCAGGATGACATGTGGAGGCAGAAGAGGTGATACTGATGATCCTAAACCTGTATAGGCCTAGGTTAATGTGTATGTTTGTGTCTTCATTTTTTAACTTGAAGAGTAAAAATAAAATTAAATAGAAATACAATTAAATAACATAGAAAATATATTATAGAATCTATTTTTGTACAGCTAACAACGTGTTTGTGTTTTATGTTATTATTACAAAAGAATCAGAAAGTTTTAAAAAAGTTACAAAATGAATAAAGTTAAAAAGTTATAATACCCTAAGGTTAATCTATTATTGAAGAAGGAAAATATTTTATAAACAAATTTATTGTAGCATAAGTGTACAGTTCTTAAAAAGTCTACAGTAGTGTAATGGCCTAGGCCTTCACATTCACTTACCACTCACTCACTGACTCACCCAAAGCAGCTTCCAGTCCAGCAAGCTCCTTCATGGTAAGTTTCCCTATACAGGTGTACCATTTTTATCTTTTATATCATATTTGTACTGTACTTTTTCTATATTTTGATAGACTTAGATACACAAATACTCAGCATTGCTACTATTGCCTATAGTATTCAGTAATGTAACGTGCTACACAGGTTTCCATCCTAGGAGCAATAGATTATACCATGCAGCCTGGATGTGTGGTTGGCTACATCATCTAGGTTTGGGTAAGTACATGTGATGATGTTTGCACCATGACAAAATTGCCTAATGATGCGCTTCTTGGAATGTATTTCAATCTTTACGTGACACATGACCATATAATGGTGATTTTTCTTTTTTTTTTTTCTTTTTTTTTTTTTTTTGAGACGGAGTCTTGCTCTGTCTCCCGGGCTGGAGTGCAGTGGCCGGATCTCAGCTCACTGCAAGCTCCGCCTCCCGGGTTTACGCCATTCTCCTGCCTCAGCCTCCCGGGTAGCTGGGACTACAGGCGCCGCCACTTCGCCCGGCTAGTTTTTTGTAGTTTTTAGTAGAGACGAGGTTCCACCGTGTTAGCCAGGATGGTCTCGATCTCCTGACACCGTGATCCGCCCGTCTCGGCCTCCCAAAGTGCTGGGATTACAGACTTGAGCCACCACGCCCGGCCATAATGGTGATTTTTCTATTTCTCTTTGCAGTTATATTAGTTTTTGCCTTATGTATTTTGATGTGGATACACATCAAGGTGCAAGCATATTCAGAATTGTTATGTCTTCTTGCAAGATTTACCCCTTTATCATTATGGAATTCCTATCTTTATATCTTATAATATTCCTTGTTATAAAGTACGCTTTGTCTGACATTAATAAAGTCAATCAATTTTTCTTTTAATTTGTGTTAGCATGGTATATCTTTCTTCATCCTTTTAGTTTTATTCTATCTGTGTCCTTATATTAAGAATGTGTTTCTGTAGACAACATATAGTTGGGTCTGGCTCTTTAGTCACTCTGTCAGATTCTTTTTTAATTGGTGTGTTTAGACCATTTATACTTGAAATGGTTATTGATATACTTGCAGGAATATCTAGCACTTTACTATTTGTTGAACGTTTTCTTAGTTTTGTGTCTTTTTAAATCTTCCCCTCTGATTCTGTCTTTTCTGATTTTAATAGGGCATTTTATATGATTTCATTTTGTCTTCTCTCTTAGGATATGAGATATATTTCTTAATTTTTTAGTGGTTGCACTAGAATTTGCAGTATAATTTTATAATTAATGTAACTGTACTTTCAAAAAATTCTGCACTGCTTTATGGGTAATACAGGTAATTTATTCCTAATATTTCCCTCCTGACACTTAGGACATTGCTGTCATTATTTTTTCATTTATCTGCATGGTAAAATAATTCCATACGTTGCTTTTGTTGTAATTTTGAATAGCTATCTATTAGACCAATTAAGAATACAAAGAAATATTTATTTTACCTTTACTTACTCATTCCCTGATGCTCATTTTTTAAATGTAGATCTGCTTCTGAAATATATCATCTTTCTTCTCTCTGAAGAACTACTTTTAAAATTTCTTGGCCAGGCATGATGGCTTACACCTGTAATACCAGCCCTTTGGGTGGCTGAGGCAGGTGGATCACAAGGTCAGGAGATCGAGACCATTCTGGCTAACATGGTGAAACCCCGTCTCTACTAAAAATACAAGAAAAATTAGACTGGGGTGGTGACGGGCTCCTGTAGTCCCAGCTACTCGGGAGGCTGAGGCAGGAGAATGGTGTGAACCTGGAAGGTGTAGCTTGCAGTGAGCAGAGATCCCACCACTGCACTCCAGCCTGGGCGACAGAGCAAAACTCCATCTAAAAAAAAAAAAATCTTGCAAGGCATGTCTACTGGCAACAAATTACCTCAATTTTAATTTGTCTGAGAAAGTCATTATTTTCCTACTTTTGAAGGATAATTTTGCAGGATACAGAATTCTAGGTTGGTGGGTTTCTTTCTTTTAAGCCTTCATGTATCTCAGTCTACTCTTTTCTTGCTTACATGGATTTTGAGAAGTCAGCCGTAACTCTTTGCTCCTTTCTAAGTAAGGTGCTTTTATTCCCTCTGCTTCTTTTATGATTAAAAAAAAATTGATTTCTTCGCAGTTTGGATATGATGTGCCTAAACTTGGCTTTTTTTTGGGCATTTATCTTGCTCAGTGTTCTCTGAGCTTTCTGGATCTATTGTTTGGTGTCTGACATCTATTTTTGACAATTCTCACTCGTTATTGCTTGACGTATCTGTTCCTTCTTTCTTCTGGTATTCTCATTATGAATATGTTACACCTTTTGTAGTTGTCCCACAGTTTGTGGATAGTTGGTTCTGTTTTTTTTTTTTAATTATTAATAGTTTTATTTAAAATATTTCCTTAAACCTGAATTACAATAACATGGGTGTTCTGTTTTTTTTTTTTTTTTTTGTAAGTCTTTATTCTCCCAGATTTTCAATTTTGAAAGACATGTTATCAAGCTCAGAGATTCTTTCCTCAGTCATGCTCAGTCTAATAATGAGCCAGCAAAGACAATCTTTATCTGTTACAGTGTTTTTTATATCCAGCATTTCTTTTTAATTCTTTTTAAAGATTTTCCATCTCTCTGCTTATATTAACCATCTGTTCTCGCACATTATCTACCTCTTCAATTAAAGCCCTTAGCATAGTAATCATAGTTGTTTTAAATTCATGGTCTGATAATTCCAACATCCCTGCCATTATCCTGGTCTGGTTCTGATGCTTGCTCTGTCTTTTCACACTGTGTGTGTGTGTGTGTGTGTGTGTGTGTGTTTGCTTTTTTTTGTATGCCTCATAACTTTTTATTTAAAGATGTATTTGCCTATCACTCTCCAATCTGAGAGGCCATGGTTTTCCCTGACCTCACTTCTGCAATGTATGTAAGAAACTTGTCTTTTTAAGGGTAAAGTGGTGACTTCTAAGCTCTTTATGTGCCCGAGTCCCTCCTTGCTTTCTCAGCTCCCGGAGTGGTGACAGCTTTCAGCTATTGGTAGCCTTATACAGTAGACCACCCCTGAGGATTCCCTTAACTTTGTCACATTTGGTAAACATTGTCTTTATGAGATTTTGCTCAGTGACCTCACTTGAGAATTTCATCTATTTCTTTACAGGATCCCAACTAATGAAAACATTGTTCTTTATGACACTCATCATCCACCTCCCTCATGATTATCATGACCATTTTGTTTGGCTCAATTTTCACAGGACAAATGGAGTAAACCACACTTAGTCGTTTGAAGATGATTTTTTATGTATCCCTACAAAACAGGCTGAGTAATATATTGTGAAGTGCACTGATTTGAGTCGCAGTTGGGTTTGAGTTTAATTCTACTCATTGCAAACTGTGTGGCTCTTGATAAGTCACTTAACTTGTTCCAAATCATATTTGCTATGAAAAAGAAAGATAATATATATTTTTCAAGAGATAGATTTGAGGAGAGGAAAATGTATCATCTGACATGTGACAAATGTTCAATAAATAAATGGTAGTAAAACTACTGTAATTATTATTCAGAACTTTTTTGGGAAAAGTAAATCACCAATGAATAAACTTAGAAATTAGCAAGTGATTATGCTAATTGATTATAGAAATAGCCATGAGCAAAGATAAGTGTTTCTCATTTTCTTTTAGTAGTTTTTCAGTGAAAGACAATTCAGGAGACCTAGTCATGATATGTGTGTGTGTGTGAATATATATAGACACATATGCATATATATATATAAAGAGAGAGTGAGATAGATTCATGCATATATGTGTGTGTGTATATATATACACACATGTATCTATATGCATCTCTGTTCAAGTGTATTCTCTATTGACTTGTTTTGACAGTTAAAGAAAATTTTATACCAGAGTACTAGGTTCCTACCATTAAGGGGAACAAACGAAAAGTCAAAGGAAATGAAGACTATCAAATATGAGAGGATGCTTGCTGACTAAAAGGACTGTTGTGCATGGTAGTTGAAGTAGGATTTCTGTCATAGATAATAAGCTTAAGCCACCAGAATAATTTTTCACTACAGGATTTAGATCTATTTCCATGAGGAGTCAGAGATGTAGAAACTTTGCCTGTAGCAGTTTGTGAGTCTGCTACTTTCCAAAATCATGATAAATTCTAGGACAATAGATTCAGTTTTACACAATGTTATCTTATAGGAAATATCTGGATGTGCTAAGAGTGTTATGAATCAAGTAACATCATGACTGTCTTAGAGAATAACAATTTAATTTTCCCCAAACAGTGCAGAAATAATATTGACAGCTTATTAAATGACATGAATTTCACAGGCTGTATCTTTATTGAGCATTCCCTTTATATTCACTTTTATTTTTACTTTTCTATAACTCACTTCTTTTCAGAAAAAATTTAAGGCCAATACAACAAAAATATGTAATGAAATACTGATATAATGTAAGTATCAGTAGAAAATCAGGACCAAAGAGTTAACATAATTGCTTATATTAAGCTTAACATCTGGTAGAGAAGACATAGGGGGATATTCAGCGATATCTCACAATTTATACATGATTTGCACTAGTTTCTTGGGTTAAACAACTGCTGTCTGATTTGTCCTTGCACTCAACCTCCTTAAAACTTTCTCACTTTTTCCCTCTCTCTTCCCCTCACACTAGCCCATGCACATGTGTGCACACACACACACCCCAGTTTCTTACATAGAATTTTGCATAGGACCATTGAATGATATGATTGACAATAGCATTTAAAACTTTTTAAAGTGTAGTGGTATGTTCATATGTCTTTTTAATATAGTGCTCTTTGATAAATTAGAAAGAGTGATGGAACACAGTAAAAATGACTGTAATGTAGTAAGGTAATAATGTTTGAATCAATAATCTGGTGTTGGTTTCATCTGATTCAGAAAAAGAACTGGAAGCATGCCCAAAAGGCACAGTACTTTACATCTTTAAAACAACTTATATTCTGTAAATTGTATCCTTTCAGGCAAGCTTTATTAAAACTGCCCAGAGAGAGTCTGAGGCTGTGTTCTCTGATGAAGTGTTGGGGCCTAGGTATTCTAAAAAGCATACAGATTGAGAGCAGATCCACATGCTTTATGACAAGCAGATGGGATGAATTAAAGCTTATGATGAAACTTGAGGCATGCTGGCCTGGATAAATGACTACAACTTACTCACAGAGGGTGACAACAGGGATATCTGTAGGAACGTTTAGCATTTAGGATCATTTAACGTTAGCTTTAGGAAGTTGTAATGGTAGTCTTTAGCACATAAATGGGGTTAAGATTGTCTCCACATTCTATACCATTTATGAAAAGGCAAAATAGTCTGATTTTGAAATATTTGAAAGAATAGGCCAATATAGGGAAATATCAGTAACACTCATTCGGAACTTCTTACTTTCGCATGGTGTATCAGTGTGAGTTACAAAATAAAAACGAATTGGTTGCTGTAAGAAGTAATCCGATGTAAGCAAATTGAATTTTGGAGAATGGCTGCCAAAGACAATTTTTCATTTAGAAAAATTGATTATCATGTCACTCTTTCAGATATAATTAGATACCAGCTCCAATTACCTACTGTGGACCCTTATGTTCTATATTAATAAAACATTATTATTAGTAAGAGGACTTAGCTCATTCTCCATGACAGGTGTGATATGCATTTAGTTGCCCTAAAAGTGGCTGCAAATAATTCTGACGTAAGTTTTAAAAGGAGCATAGAATACTCATTGTTAAATCTAATTCATGAAATGGTCTAGCATTGTCAGGAAATATATTAAAACATAAGCATGCTCAGGTCCTAAGGACTAATTGGATAAGAGATGGTCAGGAAGACAATTGTATGGCTGAAAATGTTTCATATACTGAAAGCTTGCTTAGATTTACCTATACGTCTGTCCAATGTCTTTACTCACTATTTTCTTTCTTCCTAAAGTACATTGTTCAGTGTAGGTCGGCTAATGGTAAAATTGTTTTTTTTTTAAATTTGAAAATAGTTTTAATTCTGCTCCTGAATGATAGTTTTGTAGGAAATGTATTTTTATTTGATTATCTTCTTTACACATGGTTATTATATCACTTTATTCTGTCTTGTATTGTTGCTATAGAAAAATTGAATATTTATGTTTGTTCTGCTTTTGTGGAAAATCTGGTTTGCTATTTGCTAATAAGATCACCTTGCCTATTGCACAGAAGGAAAAATATCCTTTCCTTTATAGATTTAGGTTCATAGCTGAGGCCTCTATAACAAAAAAACATATTAACAAGAGAAAAGCATACATACCGAAGTTTTACATGACCCTGGAGCCTTCATAAGGAAACAAATATCCAAAGAATCAGTTAAACCTGAGTGATTTTTCTAGTAGGTTTGATGAAGAGTGAATAATGGTGGAAAAATATTACACACAGAAAGGGTATGAGCTAATGGTAATAAACTAGGGGAAACCTAACAAGGCCTGTTTGGTTGGATTCTTCTCTGTGTCCCTGTGTCTTCAGCAATAAGGAATAAGGATGCTCATTTCCTCCAGGTATAGAGAGGGCACCTCCCATATGAGGGTCTTATGACCTAAGCCTGGGGAAGGTCAGAAAATCCTTTCTAGGTTTTATGACCTTCTTCCAGGGAGATGGATGGAGAGGAAGGTCAGAGTGACCTTCCTGCTTCCGCAATTTTCTAAAATTTCTTCAGGTTAAAAAATTTTAGGGTAGCATGTCCTAAACCCCATCACTACTAGGTTCTTGTTTATGATGATAAGTCTGGTATTGATTTTTCAGTGTCCGATTTCTGTTCTATTTGAGTTTCAGCTACAATCCTGCACTGGGTTTACTGAGACACCCCTACATTTTTTTTATTTTAAAATACCCACTTTTGTTTATGTGAAGTAAGTTAATATGTGTATTAGCTTTCTATGGCTGTGTAACAAATTACTATAAGTCTAGCAGTTTAAAACAATGTCCATTTATTAGCCTCATGGTTCTCTAAGTAAGAAGTCCAAGTGAAGTTGCCTGGGTTGTCTGCTCAGGGTCTCATGAGGCTGAAATCAAAGTGATGGCAGGACATAATCTCCTTTTTTTTTTTTGTAAGATGGGGTCTTGCTCTGTTGCTCAGGCTAGAGTGCAGTGGTACAATCTTGACTCATTGCAACCTCTGCCTCCCAAGCTCAAGCAATCCTGCCACCTCAGCCTCCTGAGTAGTTGGGACCACAGGTGCGTGCCACCATACCTGGCTAATTTTTTCATATTTTGGGTAGAGACGGGGGTTCACCATGTTGGCCAGGCTGGTCTTGAACTCCTGGCCTCAAGTTATCTGCCGGCCTTGACCTCCCCAAGTGCTGGGATTACAGGCGTGAGCCACCGTGCCCAGCCGGGACATATTCTCATTTTGAGTTCAGTCTTCTCTTCCAGGCACATTCAGATTATTTGTAGAATTCAGTTCCTTACAGTTGTAGGACTGAGGTCCCCATTGCCTTGCTCACTGTCACCTGGGATCATTGTCAGCTGCTAGAGGCTGCCTGCCTTCCTTGCCATAGGGTCTTTATCAGTCTTCAAAGCTGACAATAGAGAACATTCCTTTGATAAATCGCTCTGATGCTTCAAATCTGCGACTCCAGGAAGAGGTCAGTCCCTTTTAAGGGTTTACCCAATCAAGGCCAACCCATCCTGGATAATTTCCCTTCTTCAAGTCAATTGTGTCATGTAACAAACTAATTAGGAAAATGAAATCCATCATATTTAAAGTCCTGAGGATTATGCAGGTGTAGGGTTCTTGGGGTCCATTTTAGAATTCTGCCTGCCACAATAGGGGTTTAGCAATTATCAATGAGTTCTAATTAAGAGAAACTTGTCAAGAATGAGATTTCTAGTAGGTAAAGTTTTATTTTATGAGAAAAATCTAGCTATTGTTTTAATATGCACATTTAGATATTGTGAACCTTCATGAATACATATTTACTGGCAGGCAAATGATTCATTTGGTTTGTAATTTAACATTGTATTGAGAACAAGTCAAAGTTTAATAATTAATGGAGGGAGATGGGAAAGTGGAGTGCATTCTTGAATCTATTTTTTAATTACAAAAAGAGCTCTGCTTCTGCATATATTAATTTAAGATTAAGACCTTCCACCAGTTTGCTGGTTATTGCTTCCTTCTTTTCATCTTTGTCTGAAAGAATCACATTCCAGGTACGGACTTGCTGGTTTTCCCCTCTTAGAAAGGATTACTAATTAAATTGCCTCTTAAAGTAATAGATTTTGCTGATTTAACCTTGGCAGGCAATTGCCTGTTCTCAGTGTTGCCTGGAAAAATGATTTCTCTGGATGAGAATGTGAATCTTCATTCTGATCCGGTTTTTTTTTTCTTTTTTTTTTTTTTAACTGTCTTCAGTTTATAGTCCAGTGTTTGTTTTCATTCAGGAAGACAGTGAGAGTAGTGTAAGACACGACTGGCCTTCTCTGAAGCCTATTTCAGTTCACAGTGTATATTAACAGATGAAGAAACAAAATGTAGGTGATACATTTTGTGCCACTGATTTATTTATTAATCTGTCGCCCAGGCTGGAGTGCAGTGGCACGATCCTCGCTCACCGCAGCCTCTAACTACTGGGCTCAAGGGATCCTCCTGCCTCGGCCTCCCAAAGTCCTGGGACAGGACACACCTGGCACAGGGATGTGCCACCACACCCGGCCTGCCATTTAGTATTTTGTCATAAGGATCAATGCTTCAAAAATTTGGTTTTGAAAGAAAGAGACCCTTAGACAAATGGCTTGAATTAGTCATTTTCCCCACTTTCAGACACTAGGAAAAGTTCTCCTTTCCTCCTTAACAGTTGAGGTTTCTCAATACTGAAGTCACAACCAAACCATAAGGGGTTATCGCATGGAGTCCTGGTTGTATCGTCCCAAGTGGCAAGAAAGACAGAGGCCCTGTGGTCCTCCCGAAGGTGGACGAAGTCTGTGATCCCTTCATGTTCTAACCTCACTGTTGTACGAAAGGGCGTTGACTCTTCTCCACTCCTTCCCTCTCAGGTAAAGAGGGAAAGGAGTCGGGCTGGCAAATCGGTTACAACAGAAACGGAAAGGCACCGGGAGGAGGCGGAGCGGCGGCGGCCTGGAGCGCTGATCAGATGCGGAAACGCGGGGAGTCAGGGGCCAAGGGCTCCAGTCAGGAGGTCCGGGAGCAGCAGCCCCCGCCCGGTCGCCACGCCGCAGCCGCTGCCCTCGCGGTTGCCTGGATACGGGATAACCGACTGGGGGCCTCGAAGGCAGCTGAGCCGTAGGGGTGAGCAGGCGCGGCGCGAGGAGACGCGCGGAGCCGGTGAGTCGGAGACGCTAGCCCCTCGGCCCGGGGAGCTGCCGGGCGGCGCCCACCCCGCCTGGTCGCCCGCCTGCGCGACTCCCGTGGGAGAACCAAACGCAATTCCCGGCCTCCCCGCGGGAGTTAGAGTCGCCTAGTTCTTCATCCCTTCCGGAGGCGGCGGGGAGTCCTTGCCCCGAGCGTTTGAAAACAATCCCCCAAATCGCCAGTCCCATAATTCCCCAGTCCCCTAGTCCCGCTGTTCCCCTGTTTCCCTGGCCTCCAGTTCACCAATCCCCCAACCCCTGTCCCAAGTCCCCTAGTCCCCTAGTCCCCAGTCCCCAGTTCCCAGTCCCCCGGTCCCCCGGTCCCCCAGTCCCCACGTCCCCACGTCCCCACGTCCCCACGTCCCCACTGCCGGGGAAGGGAAGCAGAGTCTCCCTCCTCTGGCCGCCTAGAGGAACTTCATCTTGTCTGTAACTGCGTCTCCAGCGTCTTATTCCATTAAAATAATTATTTCGACTTTTATTTTGCTTATAAGGCCGCCTTGTGGTGGCTCATGTATTATTCCTTTGAACTGTTATTGATTTCTTTTCTTGATATTTCATTTTCAAGTGTCTGCTCAATCAAGTCAAATAGTGAATAGCTTCCTGGCGGAGAGGCTGAGAATTGTATACTTGCTTGCTTTAAAGCATCCCAAATAAGATGATCCACTCCAACACCTCCCTTTTACAGGTGAGAAAAGTGATATTTAGAGCTGATTTATGACTTGACAAAAGTCAGATCCAGCAATCTTCAAACTCAGGAATATAAGAATCTCCCGATTGCCAATTCAAAGCATTTTCTATTATTATTTTCTTGACATTCATCCACTACTCAATAAATATTTGTGAATTGACTTGGTAGCTTATCACTCCTATTTATCGTTGGATAATCTGTTGTGTATTGATTGCTTTGGGCATCTTGACCCAAATACAGCATTCTTGACCACTCCTACCCTCAAAATATTGTTCCTTTGTCCTGCTGTAGTAATAGGTTTTAGAACACCACTTACCAAGTTTAAGAACTCAGAGACATGACTAGTTGCAAGACAAGTCCAAGAATCCAGAGGATTTTCAGCTATTTGTGTTCAATTGTTATTTAGACATTCGTACAGAAACTAGTGTATTTCTATCTTGAATATATAATACTTTTCACTTTACTGTTGTAGTTATACAATTTTATTATAAACTATATCTGGCTAATTTCCAGAACTATCGAAAATACGAGTTTGATTGTTAGTCTACGCACTATCCCTGAATGGGTTGGGATTGCTGCCAGAGCTTTTATCCACAACCCAGACTTCTCTCTCCTGCTCCCACCTCAGATTCAACACAACCTCAGACTCAACTAATTTGTTACCACATCCTCAGAATTTTTCTTCCTGTTCTATATTCCATGGCAGTGAATGGGATAACTGCATATATTCTTCTTTCTTTTGTCTTTAGAATATGGACTTCATTCTCACACTGGCTTATTCCACCAGTCTAGAACCATGATTTCCAAGAGCACTGGACTCATAAATTCCCAAACTTGCACCTAAAAAGAAAATCTAGAAACACTCGATGGATTCTTCTTGACCTCAGTTGGTTCAATTTGTCTGTCCCAAGAACATTTATGTTGGGGATAGGACTACTACAATTGGCAGCAATGTCAGACTATGTGGATGGAGTGGGAAAACGATTTCACAAAAAAAGGAGCCCTCTAGGAAAGAGAATTGCTGGGGAAAAATCTGTATTTGTCTACTCAGAGTTTATCTAGGCTTATGGGACTGAAGATCAATGAGAATATTGGTTGCTAAAATGCTAGACTGCGGAGTACAGACAAAATGGAAAGGAAGATGATGTATGGTGAATGAGCAGGGAAAAGCAGAAAGATTAAGCACTGGAATATTTAAAGTAGTTGAAGAATTTGTATTGAGGAAATGATACAGGGAGAGAACTGGATTGATTATTTTATAAGCATCTGGGTTATATACCTGGTGGAAAATTAGAACATCTACAAGCAGATGGTTGCATGTGTGTGAGCTCTAATGGCCATGGTAACTTCTGCACAATGACACTAATTATGTGTGTATGTTTGCCGTGTGTGTGTGTGTGTGTGTGTGTGTGTGTGCTGTATATGGCATTTTAAAATTGATGTTGAACTTTTAACTTCATTTATAATGCTGCTGAAATAGAAGAAGGCCACTCACATTAGAAGAAGCAGAGGCTATCTATTCAGATCTTGCTGTAGGAAGGGAGTCAGCCACTGTCACTTGCATTGGAGAGAGACTCAAAGGCAGACAAGGGAGTGGGAAAGCTATAAAGCTTCAGGTATGTTTTGATTGGAGGTTATTGACATGGTGATGCTGAAGGAGGGCTAACTAGAAGCAGGATATTTTATAGGACTAGTCTGAGGATCTTATTTGGCTTTCTCTGCTTGGTCTTGAATTGGAACCAGGAGCAATAATTAGGAAAGCTGGCAGTCATCAACAAAGTCCTGACTGTTCCAGGCTGATCAGTGTGGAAGTTATGGTTTGGCTTTCTGGACTGCTTGATGCAGACATGTGGATCAGAGTTTTATTTTCATATGTGGTCTGGCCATAGTCCCTTGATATAGTCAGTCAATGTTCATAAAAATTCAGTTAGGTAAATTTAAACTTACCTTCATATTAGAAAACTGATATTTGCATGCATTGTATTTATGGACATGTAATTTGTTAATGAACCCTAGTTCACTGAATTTAGATTATTACCATGTATTAATGGACCTGTTTGTATTTTTTCTAGTCTTTGTCTTCTGTTACTTTTTGGAAACTTGACTCCAGGTTGAAACTCCTTTCTCTTGTTTTCTATGATCCCATTCATTTTGTTCCCTTCAATTTCTCTAGAAATTGTTTTTTTTTTTTTTTTTTTATTATACTTTAAGTTCTAGGGTACATGTGCATAACGTGCAGGTTTGTTACATATGTTCTTGACTTTCATGTCTAAATTCCTTTTCTTCATTGCTGCTGTTATTGTATGCTGGTGACTGGACTAAATATTCTATACACATTATCTTATTTTAACCCTCACAATGACACTGTGAAATACTGTTATTTTCACCATTTTCCACAGCAAAGACTGAAGTTCAAATACATTAACTACCCTTCCCAAGGTCAGATAGCCAGCCAATAATGGGCCCGTGAGGAACTGAATTCTACATCTAACTGATGGGAAAACTATGTTCTTTGGCATTTGATTGAACTACTTTAACCATGATATGTCTATTTTGTGTTAGTTTACATCTATGAACATTACCATCTGGTCTCACTTTCTGGGTACTTAGTGTGTGTGTGAACAGAAATAATTAGAAGGTCTTTCATGTGAACCGAAGGGATTCAGCCTGCCCTTAGATGCTGGAAAACCTTTGGATTTAACCACAAACCAATGAACTGGATGAGATACCTGGGCATGTTAAATAGAAAACCAAAGGTGGAGGGGCGACAATATGGTTGAATAGACAGTAAAAGAGCACAGCCAACAAGTTATAGTTTGTATGGAAATTAGTTATTTGAACATCCCTGTACTTGGTAAGTTGTTTAATGGACAAACTAGACAATTATTTTTGTTTCTTTAAAATTTTTCTTTGTGTAAATGAGATTTTATTATTTAAATTTATCTTCCTTGAGGTTAAAAACTATCCTCATAAATTGTAACTGTTGAGTCTACAAATTACACTTGTGACAAATTCTTTGAGAGGCTGCAAAAGGCTGAGCATTTTTGTTAGAGAAGTTATGTGAGTCAGAGGTAATTACACTTTAATCACCCTAAGTGGTCCATTGCTTAGGAAACTCCATTTGCTCGGTTTGTACTCCCAGAACAACTTGATTACAGGCAAAGGATATAGCATAACACAGAAACAACACAAGAAAAATATGCATGAAAAAGGACCTAGAGGTTCCAGGCACAGGTTTCTTTTGTTCTACCACCTCTGGGTCACACAGGTGCTCTTAGCCTGTACCAGACTATAACCACTACTGGTGTGCATGTGAAGCACTTCTGTAGCAGAAGACCCAAATCTCACAGTGGAGATCTCTTATACTAAGATTTTCATATAGATGTATTCTAGCTATGTTACCAGCCTTTACTTTGAATGTCTTCCTTCCCCAGACTCCACTGAAATTAGGTGCAATTACAAATTCAATTATTATTACTAAACAGTGCTAGCAGACTGATACTTCTTGCTCTGAAACAATTCATGGATCCATGGTTATAAAACATCATTTATCTTTAGTTAATACATTTTACAGCATTGGCCAAGGGTCAGTAGCTCTGGAAATAAACTGCGATCAATCCAAACCAGCTAAGATGAACCTATTATATGCATAGATTATGGATGCAGCAATAAATGCTCAATTCTTTTCCACATTAAAACCAGTAAACAAATAGCATCCTCCTTTGCATCTACATCTCACTTCATGTCTAGCTCTTTCCAGCTTGTATCTGCTCAAGTCCTAGAAAAAGTGGTCTATGCATGTCTTTCATCATCCTCATTCTTTCTGTCCTGGACATCTTGTTACCTAAACTCTGCTCCTATCACTTATGGGAAATGTTTGTGTTAAGGTCATTCATGACCTTCTGCTAGATGAAATGGACCTGTTTGTATTTTTTCTAGTCTTTGTCTTCTGTTACTTTTTGGAAATTTGACTCCAGGTTGAAACTCCTTTCTCTTGTTTTCTATGATCCCATTCATTTTTTTTCCTTCAATTTTTCTAGAAATTGTTAATGTTAACTATTCTTGACTTTCATGTCTAAATTCCTTTTCTTCATTGCTGCTGTTATATGATCTGATCCAACTATAGTTCTATAATAATAATTCCCAAAACTCTGTTTCCAGTCTAAAACCTTCTCATGAGTATTGGACACACATACACCATCGTCATTAAAAAGCACCCATAAGTGAAGTTTCAGTAGTCCTCTCTCCTCTGTCAACCCAGTTTTCCTCACATAGATCTGATTTCAGATAATGGCAGTGCAGGCTATTCATTCTTTCATGCTAGAGATACGGGAGTCATTCTAGATCCCTCTTTTTCAGTTACTGCATTTAATTTATCATCAAATCACACTGTTTCTGTCTCTTAAATAGCATTTGACTCTTAGTTCCTCCTTTCCATTTCTACTTCCTGTAGCTTATTATAGTATTATATAATAAATATTATTATTGTAATAAATAATGTTTACTAAGATCACTTCAGTAGTCTTCTCTCTTGGTCATTTTTTGCCTCTAATCATGGTCTTCTCCAATAAGCCCTCCATCGCATAGCACTTGTTTCTCTCTGTGTTGTTCCTGTTGAGTGATACGTTCCTACAAAAGATTTGAAGTAGTTAGAAAAGGGTCTCATTTATTCTGGCATCATCAGTGCCAAGCATATAATATATATTGAATACATTTTTTGAATGAATAAATTAACATACACTTTAGAAAAATATGCATGGGAAATGAGGATATGCTGCTTACATGCTCTAAAACAACATTGTCCAAAAGACTTTTCTGCAATCATAGAGCTGTGCTATGATGCAGTAGCCTATAGCTACATGTGTCTATTGAGTACTTGAAGGTGACTAATGTAGCCAAGGAACTCTATTTTTAATTTAAAATTGAACATGGCTAGTGGTTATGATAGAAAACAGCATAGCTTTAAGAAAATAGGCCCTGAAATTGCTCTTTTTAAAAAATATAATTAACTCTTAAGTGGAACAAACTAAAGCTGTTTTTTTTATTTCTGCTCCAATAATTATGACCACTTTAAACTAAAATTCTGCAGATGGTCTCTCATTCCTCGTTCAACAATTCTGTTCAAGAAATATTTTTGAGCACATAATATTTGCCAGGTACTGTGGATTCAAAGAAAAACAAAATAACAATTTCTGCGTTTGAAGATAACAGCAGGAAAATGTCACCTGTTAATGGAATTTGATTTCTGAAATATTGAAAATTAGCGGAAAACTTGAAAATTGATGAAGACACGGGGAAAGAACATTTTAAATATTTTTCCCTCTTCCTCCTCCTACATCTAGATTCTGAAGTAGCAGATGAGAGTTAGAATTGTCAAAATGAATCTTATGATGATGGGAATCATTTCAGATCCCCATGTGAAATATACAGCCCTCCTGAAGTACAGTAAGCATGAACTTTTGCTTGTTTCTTTGACCTAGATAGTTTTAATTATCTCCTTTCCTTTCTACCTTCCATTTTGTGTCTTCCTGATACCTCAGTTGCTTTCAGATTTATTAATTTCTCTGAAACAATGTTGCAGACAGCCCAATGTCACAACCTCTGGCTCTAGACAGTTCCATCAAACTGTGTCATTTCTGGGGACTGACTGTGGTGTGATAGCAAATTTTGCATCAGTATGACAGCATTTATAGCCAAGCTAATTTAGATTACTTAGCAAATATTATGCCATGAAATCATGTATAAAATGGTATCAGTAGGGTCCAAATATATAGTATAAAATGTATTTCTTTACCCGCTAATTTGAACATGTCCTTAGAAAACTGCTGTACGAAGTTGTTGGCATAATTTCTTTGTAATAAATTCCCAGTGCTGCTTATTACTTTTGATTTTCTTATTCTCCAGATGGCTACACATTTGCACTCTTATTTGTCTGTTATTTCACTAAGCACAGATTTCTTACTGGGTGCTATTATTTATTTATATTTATTTATATCTTTGTTTTGCAGCAACAAAAACTGTTTCTCTTAATGAAGAATTTAAGAACAATAGGAAATTAGTGGAAAGCTTAATTTTCCAGCTTGATTTAATACTTCTCAAAAGCTATACTGTTGGATGAATTTTGATTTCTTTACTGAATACTAACAAATTTCTAGAAAAATATTAAATATTGCTTGTATTGAGATCTTTGCTTAGTCATAGTGATTTAAAAGAGGCCAAACATTTATACTTAAACATATTTCAATAATAGAATTACTAATGAAAGCATTACTTCCTTTTTCCCTCGTGGCATAATGATAAACTCAGAGTGATATCCATTTTGATTTTCTTTGTGAAACGTATAAGAAAGTATAAGTATCTTTCTACACACACACACATGCACACTCACACACATACACACACAGAATATCTGCTATTGAATTGTTGGTTAGTCATGGAGTGGGAAGCTATTAAGGCACTTTACTGTTTAGAATGAACATAATAGGAAACCTTAGCATTGTATTACATTTTCTCAACTAACAGCTTAAAGCTATATTTATGGATAAATAAAACCACGTTGTGAAATTTCACCCTATTCATCTTTATTTTCTTATTCATTTTAGTCTCATATTTTCCTTCCCTATAGATGGCTTACTGGCCTCTGGTAAAGATCATAAGTGGAAGAACATTGAGTGACTAGTGGTGATGGGTTGGGGGCAGGGCAGCAGTACATTACCTGTTTTCAATCTAGTGTTTGAAGGCCTCTAGTAGGAAAAGAAAACTCATGACCTTTTGACAAGATCATATTTAAGGGAGACTTAGTCTTTCCATTTTTATTAAATTTTAATTTGGTAGCTCATATGAACTAGAATTTTTTTATTTAGCAACATATGCTTTGTATTAATTCAGTAGTTTGCATTTTGAGGAAGACCATTTAGAGAATCTGGATGAATAAAAATTGGATATACTCTGGAGATGCCATGCCAATGCATGGATATCCTTTTGCAGAAGCAGAAAAATCAGCCCTAGGTAACAATTCTCAATAGAATTTTAGATGTATCCTTTGTGGGAAAACTCAATATACCCTTCACGTTATCCAAACTTTAAAGCCTACAAGGTTTATAAAAATGACTAGTAGAATGGAGTGTTATGCTTTAGAAGAATAAACAGAACTTGGTGAGTGTTAAAATTTCTAAACTAATGTTAACAGACACTGAGTAATTTCTTTGTTATTCAAACATAACCTCAGAATAGTTGATAATATCAGTCTCTCTTACAAAGGCAATAATTACGCCTCTAAAAGATCATATTTCATATGCCTTACTACCACATTAATCAATGTAACTGTTCTCAATATTTAGTTCCTTAAGAGATGGTAGATTTGAAGAAGTTCAAGGCAGCTGTTTCTTGATACCTTTAAAAATGGTAATTAAATTTATGGACAAAGCCATGCAATTAAAAAAATATTTCTGACGTTTATCTTACAGAGCATCATAAATAATCCATAGGTAGAAACAGCATGAAGATAGTGTTTCCCTTATTGGGAGTTTCAGTCCTTCTTTAGATAAGTTACTGGATGTGTTTCTCAAGGAGATGTGTTTCTTTGCTACTGAGAGGAACCTGGAGTGTGTAAAATCAGAAGGAAGAGCATCACAGGGTATCGGTATGTGCATCAAGGAGTATTCAATTTGTGTGTTTGTGTGTGTGTGTGTGTTTATAGAGAGGGCATGGGAGATTTATATTAAAACTTGGGTTGGAGAAATCTATTACTACCATCTTTAAGCAAAACTTACAGTTCGCTTAGAAAAACTCTGCTAAAAATGTTTAGGCTCTACTAATATACTTTTGCTGGTATAGAAAGCATGAACCATAGCCCAGAAACTGAGTGTGTAAAGAACACCACACTGAAGTTTTTCTCTAAGTCAACTAAATTCCAATTCTGTGGCGCCTTTCTACTAGTTTAGCAGCAAATTTACCCTCAGTCAATCTTGATATCACTTGTATCCCCCTCCCCATACCCAGCCAAACCCTCCTGCCACGTGTCATCTCTTCCACTGAGAGTACCAGCCTTCTCATGGATCTTATAGATCACTGCTGACTTGATGTGGCCCCCAGGCCCATAAGAAGCTGAGCGCAGTTGGCAGCTCTCATGCCTGTGATGCAGCCTGCAGTGCACCCAGCAGTCATCTCTGCAAAATCTGGTCACCTCCTTTGCTGCTACCACAGCCTTGTTGGGCTCACAGACCTCTTCCATCACCACTGAGGAATACTTCTACACACCTCACTGATCCTACATTCCTCTCTAGGATATCCCATGAGTTAAGATCAAAGAGATTTCAGACTGCTTCTGCTTTTCTCTAGGTCAAAAACCTTTAGACAAAAAACTACAAAGTCTTGTTATGATATAAAAATGGGAGTAGATGAGCTGGGGGGGGGGCTGAATAGAGAGAACAGATGCAATTAATAATTCAATATCTTCAGCTGATAAAATAATGTTTTAACAAATATGGTGCTATTTGGGGTAAAGGAGGGTGTAGTTTGATTACCTGGGAACCTACCGTCCTTTATTATAGAGTGGCTCCTAGTAGGAGTATTTGTATCACTGGCAGTAACAAGATTAAAGTTTTTCTCTAAGTCAACTAAATGTAAAGTTGTATATGAAAATTTGTGTTATAAAAGCTATGTATTTATTTTCATATCTACCAGAAAATATGTCATCCTAATGTGAATTGGTGTAAATTGACTTAAATAACACCACAAACAGTAAGTGAAAATAACGAAAAATATGATGGTGGCATCCAAATAACCAAATGTGAATAGCCAGTATGACCTGTGAAAAATCATGTTACTGGATTTTTAAAAAAATTGTTATGTTTATAATTGAGAATGCCTATAATTCAGATGTTCTAAGGAAGATGTGAAGACTCTTAGTATGCAGGAAGTTTTCTTGGCTTTCAACACAGAAAATGTCCCAAATAATATAAATGGTTAGTTTTCCATGCTCTACTACTCCACTGTTTAAAGTAAAATCATTTGTATTTCACTTATGTAGACTTCATTCTTTTGGTTTTGAGGACAGTGAATCATCACTTGAGCCATTTCCATTATTATTGCTCACGTTCATTTTTAAGCAATTGTGATTTTAAGCTACTGATTAATATTTTGATTAGTTAACAAACTTAATAGTACAGCCCTCTATTATAACAGGTTAGACTATGTTTTGCAAAAGTCCAACATCACCGTGGTTTAACAAAACAAAGATCTCTTCTTTGATGATGTTAGTGAGGTGGATAAGGCAGCTTTCCTTGATAGGGTCCTCTTCAAGGAGTGGTCTAGGGATCCGGCTTCTTTCACTGCAGCTCTACCATCTGGAACACATGGCTTCTAAGGTTCCATGGAAAGGAAGAGGGCTGGAGAGGCAAATGGAATGATTTTAAGGTCAAGATCTACTCTACATTTCATTGGCCAGAATCCAGTTATGGTCCTGAAACTGTCTGCAAGAGAGGTCAGCAAATGTAGTTTTCCTATTTCTGAGAAAGAGGAAATTGTGCAATGAACCCATATTATTACTTCTACCACAATCCCAAAATATAATCCAGAGTAGTTAAGATATAAAAGACTATTTCATCAAAAGTGTTTCATTGTGCATTTCGTATTATATTTACTGCTAATGAGCAGTTACACATTGACAAAAAATAATGTTTAATAATAAACAAAGCTCCAAATAGTTTTATTATATTTAGGTTTAGAAGCTATCAGAGGCTTACTCTTACTTTACTCAAGTAAAGCTCTTGTGGCAATTTTTTGATTTTAGCACAACAAGAGGCTATTTTTTTGTAGATAATTCTTTGTAGGTACAGATGTATCTGAAGTGATTAATATAAATACAGTTTCTGAACCAATATCTCCTAGCTTTGTTTTTATCATGTCACATAATTATCTAAATACATACTAGTGTTGAAAACAAATTTTCCATTTTAGATGGAAGAGAAAATAATTTTACAACATGAAAGTATTGATCATTTTACACAAAATGGCTGGAACATAGCATATATAATCTACCTTTAACAGTAATGCTATCTCAAGTTTAAACTTACTTTTGTTAAGAAATAGCTTCTTTCTTTGTTTCCTTGGGTTGCAAATACTCTATATTCTCTAGTTGCAATGACCATTGAAGATAAGTGATTTACAACATGGTTACCTGAATTTACAAAAATTGCTAGATAAAAGTGATTTTTCTTTACATTTGTTATTTCATTAAGGGAGTTTCCCTGAATTAAAAGAGGTTCTTTTTATTTCATGCTTTCCTTTCTCAAAGAGGAATGTGTAATATTTATATCATATATTATTTTTTCTCCCTTATAGGATTTAATATACACATTCACAACATAAATGTTATTACTTTTTATGCCACTCTTTTGCAGTTTGCATGTCTCTACTACATTTTGCTATGTGATAATTTGATTCTTCTATTACTTTATTATAACTTCTGCAAAAATGGTTTCATCTTGTTATTGTTTACTGAAGACTGACTTTTGTCCCTATATTAACTTTCTCTCTCTCTCCCTCCCCCACCCCTCTTACCCCCACCCCCCGCGCCGCCCACCCCGCTCCTTCTCTCCTTCTTTCACTCTCTCCCTCTCTTTCTCTCTCAGTTTTTGTAGGGGTTGCCAGTTCCAAGTCGTTAGTTCATCTTTTCTGTTTGGATATTTCATTTCTAATTACTGATTTTTCTAACTACTTATATATTAATCCAGAAAGTCTTTGTTATCCACATTTGCAGTATCTTTTCCTGACTTGAGTGGTAATGCTGAGAAGCTTTATATTTTTATGAAGTCATAGCTCTAAAACATTTTGTGGTTTTGGTGTTATGCTCAAGAATCTGATCTTTTATAAAAACATTTTTCTCTTGTTGTTCATTTTGTTTTGTCCTTTTAAACTTTTAATCTATTTGACTTTGAGCCTAATTCTGTGGTCTCAAGCACAGACTTTGTAATTCTTTCTCCTGATTCCGTTCAACCAGGCTTACAATTTAAAGCTTGATTGAAAAATACTGCACATGTTATTCTCATTTAAAAGCATTACTGCACCCAATTGCACAAAAGGACCCTGAGAACTCTTATTTTACTTTTTTTTCACCCTAGGAACACGTTATATTACCCTTACTCCATCCACCCCTTAATTCTTTTTTTTTTTTTTTTTTTGAGACGGAGTCTCGCTCTGTTGCCAGGCTGGAGTGCAAGTGGACGATCTCAGCTCACTGCAACCTCCACCTCCTGAGTTCCAGCGATTCTCCTGCCTCAGCCTCCTGAGTAGCTGGGATTACAGGCATGTGCCACCATGCCTGGCTAATTTTGGTATTTTTAGTAGAGATGGGGTTTCAGCATGTTGGCCAGCACGGTCTCGATCTCTTGACTTTGTGATCTGCCTGCCTCAGCCTCCCAGGATGCTGGGATTACATGGTGACACACTCCTGGGCTAAATCTGACTCTGCACTGCCCAGGGATAGCACCTGGTAAATGGTTTAACTTCTCAGTGCTTTAGGGTCTTCTCTACAAAATAGGGCCAGTAGGCTGCTGAGGAGTAAATGAATACCTGGTATGTTTTAAGTGTAAGCTATCATTTTTGTTTTTCTTGGGTTAAGACTTTTCTAGATATTTTATGTGTTAGTAATTTCTCCAAATAAATAAAAACTTCTGGAGGAGTTGTCTCATTATTTTCTTATATACCTCCATATGTCTATCAAACGTGCAGAAGTGTTCAATAAATAGTTATCGACATTCTTAAAAAATAGAATTGAAAGAAATTTCTTCAGGAACAACAGCTATGTCATAATAAAACAGGCATAGTACTTTCTAATTCACAAAATGGTTTTTTCATAAGAATTTTGAAGCTTCAAATTTATCAAAATTTGTTATTTTACATTTGAGACAAAAAGTACTTATTCAATATAAACGATGTAAGTACTTTATATTTTGTCAGAAAATGTAAATGCTTGTAGGATATTCACTGCAAAATTGTTTGATATAACTCAGAGGTGAAATAATAACACATGATACATGATATTGACCTAGGAAATAATTTAACATCGTGAAAGCTGATTTGAATTGCCTGTCACTCTTTAAGTCTCAAGTAATTACCAGAAGGTGAAAAGCTCATCTCTTTACTCAGACAAATTCTGAATACTGTATGAGATACCTTTGTAGATATATGGGTAGAAACTGACTCTGTGAGTTCTAATTTGATTTATGTGAGAAAAATGATATTTAATCTTTCCAAAGATGTGCTTGGCTTTAGCAAAACCATGAGATGTAATATTTAAAGCATCTTAACTCTAATCTATTGGATGTAATACAAACATAATATAAAGTCAATAGGACTTTACCAAAGAAAGAGAGGAGAGATTAGGATTCATAGTTATAGAGTTTAAATATTTATAAAATAAAGTATTGTAACTGTGTATAGGAAAGATGTGGAACAATTATCTTTTCATGATTTTTTACTATTTTGTAATATCTTTGCAATGTTACAAAAAATCTAGTCTATTGTATAATAAAAAAGATGGTAAAGAAGATATTTTTGTAAAAGCAATTCTTAAGGCATGATTTATTCTTGTCTCCTATTAAGTTACTATATATTTTCTAAAATAAGATTTTTACATTTTGGAACTTAAAATAACAGCCAATATTTGACAAGTACATTTTTGGTATTTCTGTCTGCTTTTATTGTTTTTGCTTTATTTGCAAATCGTTTTTCTTCATTGTTCCTTGAAATAACTTCGAAAATAATTGTTAAGAATGAATCATAGTGATTGCATCTTGAAAACTCGAATATTTTCCCTAGAAACTGTAATTAGAATATTGACCTATAGTTTATTATAAAATGTGAATCTTTTCTATGTTTAAGGCAGGATTATGCTCCTTCACATTAGGAACAAATATTAAGTCTGGAAACTTTTTAAAATACATGTAAATGTTAATTATTTTACTTTATTTTTTATTAACAATAACTCAAACTTGGATTTTCAAGATCACGTTTCTCAGAAATTTTCCCATTGTTGACAATCCTCATTTTATTATAATACAATTAAATAATTGTATATTCTGTTGGGCTTTCATTATAAAAAATAAAACAGACAAAGCCCTTGCCATTTCAGATCTCTTAATTCAGTGGGAAAAGTAACACACATGCACAATTATTCAAGAGACTATAAGTGCAATATGATACTGAATTGATAAGAAAGTACAAAGAAAGAAGAAAGCAAATATGTTTTGTAGTGAGAAGTAAAAGGAAACTTTATATTAGTTAGAGACCTAAGGAAAGGAAGAGTAAAGAGGCTTTGCAAAGGAATGGCTTCATGGAAGCAGATGGCTTGTCTTGATGACTGGTGTGGTTAGAATATAGAATGTAAAATAGAGAGGCAAGAGATGGCAGGAATGTATGATTTAATATTTTTGTTGTCTCATGGGCATGCAACTTCTATGCCCTGTGAAAAAATTCCTTGCTATTACCAAAAAAGGTGTGTCTGGTCAAATTGATGGATTCCTTGAGGGTGCAAACTGCCTTATTCATCTATTCATCTTTGTTTCCTAAATAAGTCAGAGTGACATAAACATAAAGCTACAAGCTAATGTTACTAAAGGAAACAATGGGTGGCTGAAATGAAATAAATCAAGCATTATAGAATATTGAAGTGGAGCTTACAGAATAATTCAGTTAAGTCTCTTAGACATTTATTTAATCCTTTCAATATCATACTTAATAAATGATTTTGTAGCTTCTCCTTTATGACTTCTAGTGATAGAATCTTTGTTACCTCATAATATAGCTTTGTTTTCTGTTGAAAAACTCTGCTTATCAGGAACATCCCATCTCCAGGTGTTTACAGAGATGCGGAAAAAAAGAAAAAAGAAAAAATGAATCGGGAACATCTCTACATGATATCCAAAATATTTTTCAGCTGGGTATAGAACCACCACCTGTTAGTATGACTGCTATTTTTGGAAGAGAGCCTCTAGAAATGTCGACTTAGACTTGCTTCTCTCTCCTCTCCTCGGCCCCATCAGCGCCAGTATCATCATGAGGGCAGCCATGTTAGGAGGCAGCATCCTCATCCTGGCCATGAATGTAGCCAGGGCCAGAGAACAGACTCAAGCAGTACAGTACAAGTATCCTGACTTCCCAGGAATGATTGAGTGGATCAGATACGACACCTGATCTAAGTAAGGCTAATTAAAATCCTCTAGAGATAATTGGAATCAAGTGTAAGAAAGAGTCAGCTTTCTCTTTGGTGGCTGAAGCTTTATATTATAAAACTCAGGAGGTGTCAGTAGCTAAGATTTCTGAAACACGGAGAAGTCAAACTGCAGAAAGAAAATTGAAATGACTATAAAAAGAGAAATCTGAGGCCATGGCAGGGAGAATGCTGACAGCATGTGAGTTCCTGTAATTCTGCTTTTCTTATGGATGGACTGCTGAAATTTCCCAGTATCTTTTCCATAAATATTGTGTTTCAGGTTACAGGTTTTTGTTTTTTTTAAATTTTTGTTTTTAAATTAATTGAGGACAGCCAATATAACTGGCAACCTGATTTAGACATTTTAAACTGTTAGTCTCAGTAGTGGTTGGTCATTCTTCTGTTTCTGTTAATATTGAAATTCCTGTTTTCAGACCTTGGTTGAGATTCTGTCTCTGTTTCCTGTTTGCTGCCTTGCTCGGTTGTTTGTGTATTCTGTGGTCTTATGTGTTATGTTTAACCTTGCATAGGGGTTTAGAAGCTGTATGGATAAAATATTGGACACTTTTTTACTTTCAGTTCCAGAATACATGTACAGAACGTACGTACATACATGTATTGTTATATACGTATACATGGTGGTTTGCTGCCCCTATCAACCAGTCATCTAGGTTTTAAGCTCTGTTGACACAATTTTTATTTAAACTATGTGTTAGATCCACGACTACGCCAAATGTCATGCCCGGGGTCAGGTTCGAGCCCATGCTGAGGTTTAAGGGGAGTGAGTGGATGGGCAGATGGCTGAAAGAACACTTGGGGGGCTGTAGGCAGGTGAAATGCAGTTTAATTCAGCAGCTCTCTCATCAGTAGCTCTCTTGCACTAGCTCTCTCATTAGCAACTTTCTCACACTGTCTTTATCTGAGTTGTCTGCTCCAGCTCTGTGGCTCCTGCCACCCCCACCCCTGCATGTCAGCCTCTACCTTGCCTTTAGGGTCAGCAGCTTAACTCTTTCTCTCTCTGGGCCATGCCATGGCTCCCTTGTGTCTATATGCAAGACAGACAGTTGTGGTTCTTGATTTGCTTTCTAGGAAACTGATTTGCTTTCCAGGCTCACCAGGGCGAGTATTAAAGGACCAGCGAGTAGGCAAGGCTAGGAGCAAAACTGCAAATTTATTTTTTGGTCAGCCAGCTTTGTAGGGGAGAGGTGAGGTCCGTAGGTCTCCAGCAGGGAAGGCCAAGGGAGTCGCCCGGTGGAGCTCTTGGGGGAGGTTCCTAATGCAGTCCCGACAGGACTGGGGACTCAGGAAGTTCGCGCCCTGTGTCCCCCGGGAGCGGCTTTTATGTCCTGGGCCTGGGAGTGGGAGGGCAGTGGGCGGAACATAGGCGGGTCGGGGCCCGGCGGTAGCCATGGCTAGGCGGGTTCTGGTTTTTCTCCGTCGGAGGTCGGGTTGCGCTTGCGCAGTCGACCTGTGTCTTTCCCGGGTGCGGGAAAGTTGACGGTGAAGAGCGGGAACTGCGCCATCTTGCCTCCGTTGGTCGGAACAGTTCTCTCTCTCTCTCTCTGTGGGTGCCAGCGCCCCGTCAAGTCCTATGCACAGCGTCAGAAGGGTAGTTACACCTTCTACAGACAATAGTGACTTAGAACCAAGTATGAACTTACACAAATAGTTGATATAACAAGTGGAGGTGTCTGCCTGTGCACCAATCCCACTGAGTCACACAGGCCTGGATGTCTGCTTTGGCCTGTTCCTTGACTAAAGCACATCCACGTACCTTGTACATTGACATTAAGTGAGTTCAAAATTTCAGTTACATTATAGGTGTAAAGCTGGAAAAAAGTAATTATTTTTCAAATATTCTATAGATTAAGAAGTATTTTCCATTGTTAAACCATTTTTATCTTCTTTACAAAAGACATGTAGACTTCTAACTAATACTGGGCATATTTGGATAAAGTGAATCAGCTAAGCTATAGATAAACCAGTAAAAGTAAACAAGTGAATATGATTTTTATAATTACTGGAAGAATACCAATATATTTGCACTGTTTCCTGGAAAAAATAAAGGAGGGAATAATGGCTACCGAAATTATTTAAGATGAACGAAACTTGCTCAATATTTTCAGGAGAATATGAAAGAACAGGAAAGTAGTGTATTATTAATTGCATAGCTATATCAAAGCTATTAACATAGATAAAAAAATATGACAAAGATAAAATCTATAAATACAGATAAGTATTAGGTTTTACAAGAGTAGGTGGCACTTACCATCATTGACTTTAAGGCTTTAATTTTTATGGGTGTTTGGAATGATAACTTTAGTTATTAATTTGTGGATTTGAGCAATGGATGATTCAAACTGATGCTTTTTTTTCCATTAAAAAATCAACATTTTGTCAAAGAAAAAACATTGAATAAATGAGAGAAGATCTTCATAATGCAAAGAATTAACAAAGTACTTTATCTAGAACTCTTGGAGGTAAAACACACATACACACCCCAACATGTGTTTCCCCACATGCTTACACATGTGGATAGAGATATTCTAGTGCTATACACAAATAAAAGTGTACAAGTATCCTTAAAACAAAATTGGTTACAATAGGGAAAATATTTAAAAACAATGGAAATGTTCATCAATAGGATAATAGATAGACTAATACAATAAAATTCTATACAGCACTGAAATAATACTACATAGCTGTGTGTGGCAACATGAATACACCTGAAAACGTGCACTGAATAGGAAAATATTATGTAGAATTTTTTTTACAGTATACTATTATTCAGATAGTATTAAAGCTAACTCTACACAGTATTTTGTTTGGAGGACATATATGTGGTAAAAATATACTGAAATCATTGGATTATGATTTTTGATGGCTGTAATTTCTGATGAGGCAAGAAAGGAAATGTGACCACTGAGGACTAAATAGGAATTTAAATTGTATTATTGACTATTTTTTAGGCTGGGTTATAGGGTACAACATTATTTTTATACTGTTTTGCAATTTTTCACTATAAATAAAACAAGACAATTACCAATAAAATTGTGAGAGAAAATGGGTAAAGTGAGGTTTTCTGACCAGAATGATAGACAGATCAGAATTTTTGCTTTAGCTATGAAGAAACAAACAAAATTAGAGCAATATAGTGACTTGCTGAGATGCTAGCATAAGAATGATGAAACGAAAGGATGTATATATGTCGTATACTCTTGAAATGTGGAAACAAGTAAATATTTGAGTAAAAACTGGATAACAGAACCAATACTAGAAAACTTTACTAGACAGAGGGAAAAGTGAAGTTCCAGGCAAATCTCAGATTATAAACAGATTGCAGGTATTTCATTCATTCATGTGTTTTTTCATCATGCTTCCTTTCATTTTCAACCAGACTTTATGGATGTGCCAGGCATTGTATAGGTTTGTGCTGTCCAGTATGGTAGCCAATAGCCACATATAGCTATTTAAAGTAATTAAAATAAAATACAATTAAAAGTCAGTTCTTTGGTTGCTTTAGCCAAGCGTATTGATATTTAAGGGATCAGAAGTGATATCAGGTGATACTGTGGCTAGTGCTTACCATTTTGAACAGTACAGATTTAGAACATTTTCATCTTGAAAGTTCTATTGGATAGTGCTGCTGAAGATGCTAAGATTAGAGAAGTGAATAACATAGATTGTATATTCTAATGAAAAAAAAGAGAGAGTAAAGGAAAAGATTGTAAAAGTGTAATGTAATGTTACTGTGTCATTAGAAGAAAATAGAATAATTGGCCAGAGAGGAAAGGAAAATGGGTAAAGACAATCAGACTGTAAATACTAATGAAATGGTTTCCTTCAATCATAACAATGGGAAAAAAAAATTTCTATTTATTGTAACGGGGTATAAAAGTAAAGAATGTGTGGCTTCATGCATACCAAGAGAAACAATTATTCTAAGAGCACAAAAGAGATTTCTAGTAAGATAAGAATTTTAAAATGGTAATTGAAGTAATTCAAGAGGATGTATGAGCTCCCTAGCACAAACAGAAGAATAAGAAACCAGTAGAGGAAGACCCCTGCATTGCCAAAGCAGAGGCATGTAAGGAAGGGCACAGATGTCTTTGCTTTGTGGGTTTTGGGATATGAATTCAAATCTAAGTCTGATTCCTTCTGTTTCTTCTCTGAAATAGGAGGTGATATATTTCAAAAGAGAGAAGTTGGAAATAGAGAGTTTAAGAAGATATGTTTTGAAACAATTGATGTGTAAGCTTTTTAGACAAAATAGTACCTTTCCTTTTCTACCAGTCCATTTTTTATGACTCTATTCATTCTCATAACCCTGTTTCTAGAACCACCAAATTATCTATTCATTGTTTTCTGACTGAGTGTAACCCATTCCAGCGTTGATTACCTAACCCAGCTCAGCCATTACATCTGGAATTCTCTCATCTGCTCTTCCAGTGACCTTATGTTCTGCCAAATGATACAGCTCTTATGCTGTTTTTCATGAATCTTTCTCTGGTTGTGGTATATTCATAAATATTTAACAACTAGCTCTCAAGACAAAAACAAAAAACAAATCTTGATTTGTAGCATTTGCTGATTTCCATGTTATAAATCTATTCACTGTGGTTCATTTTGAGCTACCACCATAACCACAACTGACGCAAAATTCATAAAACTTTAACAATCAGCTTCCTGGCAAGAACTGCGAAAGATCTAAGATTTTACCCTGGCAAGTTAACAAGCTAGGCTACTGCCACATTGATGAAAACAGCCTGAGGGTTGCAGGAAGGAAAGCTGGGGCCAGGAGGATGGAATGCTTTGCAGCAATATCAGCTGAAATGCAATAGATCTTTTTGTTGTTGTTGTTGTTGTTGTTAGTTTATACTTTTGTGCTAGAACTGGTTCTAGAATTAATAATTACCTATCATTACTTTATCTCGGTCACTCTAAGCACATTCTGCTATAGGACCTTTGCATATTTGTCAGCAATGCCTGTAAACTCTTCCCTAAAATCCTTTGGCACATTCCTTCAGTTAATTATAGGCAGATGTCACTTCATCAAAGAGAATTTCTCAGAAGAGCCTGTCTAAAATAGACTCCCTCCCACCTCCACACCATCTCCTCTAATTGCTTCTCTGGTTGTATTCCACATGTTATGATATGATTATATTCATGATCATTGTCCAGAATATTTTCTAAGCTCCATTGTGATATATTCTTTTATATAGGTTATTTATAGTATATTTTTAAATTTCCACGTGTGAGGATTTTCTAGCTATCTTTTTGCTTTTCCTTTATGCCTTTATTTTAAGCTTTTTATAATTTTTTTTTTTACCTTTTTAACTATTATTTTAATGTCAGTGGTACATGTGCAGGTTTGTCATATAAATAAATTGTGTGTTACGGGGGTTTGGTGTTCGGATTATTTCATCAAGGTAATAAGGATATTAGCAGTACTCAATAGGTATTAAAAGTAATGGCAGGCCGGGCACAGTGGCTCATGCCTGTAATCCCAGCACCTTGGGAGGCCAATGCAAATGGATCACCTGAGGTCAGGAGTTCAAGACCAGCCTGGCCAACATGGCAATATCACGTCTCTATTAAAAATACAGAAAATTAGCCGTGTCTGTGGGTGCATGCCTGTCATCCCAGTTACTCAGGAAACTGAGGCATGAGAATTGCTTGAACCTGGGAGGCAGAGGTTGTAGTGAGCCAAGATCATGCCACTGCACTCCAGCCTTGGAGACAGTGAGACTTGGTGTAAAAATAATAATAACAATAATGGCAAATCCACAATTATTTTTGCACCAACCTAATAATTTTTTGATCGTCACCTTCCTTCCTCACAACACCCTCAAGTAGGCTTCAGTGTCTATTCTTCCCTTCTTTGTGTCCATGTGTACTCAATGTAAGTGAGATCATGTGATATTTGCTTTTCTGTTCCTGTGTTATTTCACTTAAGGTAACAGTCTCCAGCTCCATCCATGTGGCTGCAAAGGACGTGATCTTATTCTTTTTATGGCTGTGTACTATTCCATGATGTAAACATTCCATGTTTTCTTTATCCAGTCTACTATTGATGGGCATTCAGGTTGACTCCATGTTTTTGCTATTGTGAATAGTGCTACAATGAACATATGTGTACATGTATCTTTATGGTAGAATATATTCCTTTGGGTATATATGCAATCATGAGATTGGTGGATTGTGAGAGGTGGATGTTGCAGTGAGCTGAGATTGCACCACTGCACTCCACCCTGGGCCTGGGTGACACAGTGAGACTCCATCTCAAAAAAAAAAAAAAAAAAAAAAGAAAAGAAAAGAAAGAAAGAGATTGCTGGGTTGAATGGTAATTCTATTTTGAGTTCTTTGAGAAATCATCAAACTGCTTTCAACAGTGACTGACTAATGCATAAGTGTTTCCTTCTCTTCACAACCTCACCAGCATCTGTTATTTTTTGACTTTTTAATATCCATTCTGACTGGTGTGAGATGGTATCACATTGTGGTTTTGGTTAGCATTTCTCTAATGATTAATGATGTTGAGCATTTTTTTGATATGCCTGTTGGCCACGTGTATTTCTTTCTTTCTTTCTTTCTTTTTTTTTTGACAAGTCTACATGTCATTTGCCCACTTTTTAATGGAATTCTTTGGTTTGTACTTGTTAGTTTGCTCAAGTTCCTTATAGATTCTGGAAATTAGACCCTTGCCAGATGCACAGTTAGAAAATATTTTCTCCCATTCTGGGGGTTGTCTGTTTACTCTGTTGATAGTTTATTTTGCTATGTAGAATCTCTTTCATTCAATTAGCTCCCATTTGTCAATTTTTGTTGCAATTGCTTTTGGCATCTTCATCATGAAATCTTTGCCAGGGCTTATGTCCCAAATGGTATTTCCTAGGTTATCTTCCAGGGTTTTTATAGCTTTCAGTTTTATATTTAAGTCTTATTTCATCTTTAGTTGATTTTTGAATATAGTGGTGTAGGGACAGGGTCCAGTTTCCATCTTTTGCATATGGCTAGCCAGTTATCCCAGTACTATTTATTGAAAAGGGAGTCCTTTCCCCGTTGCTTGTTTTTGTCAACTTTGTCAAAGACCAGATGGTTGAAGGTGTGCAGCTTTATTTCTGGGCTCTTTATTCTGTTTCATTGGTCTATGTCTCTGTTTTTGTACCAGTGCCATGCTGTTTTGGTTACTGTAGCCTTATAGTATAGTTTGAAGTGGGGATTTTTTTATTTTTTTGGTTCCATATGAATTTTTTAGAATAGTTTTTTCTAATTCTGTGAAGAATGTCATTGGTAGTTTTGTAGGAATAGCAATGAATCTGTAAATTGCTTTGGGAAGTGTGGCCATTTTAACAATATTGATTCTTCAAATCCAAGACTATGGAATAATTTTCCATTTATGTCATCTGTGATTTCTTTCAGCAGTGTTTTGTAATTCTCATTGTAGAGATCTTTCACCTCCTGGTTAGCTGTATTCCTAGGTAATGTTTTGTGTGTGGTTATTGTGAATGGGATTATGTTCTTGACTTGGCATTCAACTGGGATTTTGTATCCTGAAACTTGCTGAAATTCTTTATCAGATCTAGGAGGCTTTTGCGCAGAGACTATCGGTTTTTTTTTTTTTTTTTTTTTTTTTTTTTTTAGATATAGAAACATATTGTCTGCAAACAAGGATACTTTAACCCTGTCTCTATTTGGATGCCTTTTATTTATTCCTTCTGCATGATTGCTGTGGCCAGGACTGCCAGTACTACGTTGAATAGAAGTGGTGACAGTGGGCATCCTTGTCTTGTTCTGGTTCTCAAGGGAAGTGGTTCCAGCTTTTGCCCATTCAGTATGATGATGACTGTGGGTTTGTCTTATTAGATGGCTCTTATTATTTTGAGATATGTTCCTTTGATGCCAGGTTTGTTGCAAGTTTTTAACATGAATGGATGTTAAATCTTATCAAAAGACTTTTCTGCATCTATTGAGATGATCATGTAGTTTTTATTTCTGTTTGTGTACTAAATGACATTATTGACTTGTGTATGTTGAACCGGCCTTACATCCCACTTAAAAAGCCTACTTGATTGTGGTGGATTAGCTTTTTGATGTGCTATTGAATTTGGTTTGCTAGTATTTTGTTGAGAATTTTTGCATCTATGTTCATCAAGGAGAATGACCTGAAATTTTTCTTTTTCATTGTGTCTCTGCCAGATTTTGGTATCAGAATGATGCTGGCCTAATAGAATGAGTCGAGGGAGGAATTCCTCCTCCTTGATTTTTTGGAATAATTTCAGTAGGAATGGTAACAGCTCTTCTTTATATGTCTGGTAGAATTTGGCAATGAACCTCTCTGGTCCTGGGCTTTTTCTGGTTGGTAGGATTTTTATTACTGATTAAATTTTGGAACTCATTATGGGTCTATTCAGAGTTTCAATCTCTTCCTGGTTCAGTCTTGAGAAGCTTTTTATTTTGAAATAATTATAGTTTTATAGGAAATTGCTTAGAAATACACAGGAAAGTCCTGTGCTCCCTTCAACTATCAGCTCCCAATGTTATGCTAACATCATATATAACTAGAGTACAACAGTAATACCATAAAATTTATATGATACAGGTCATGGAACTTATTCAGATTTCAGCGGTAATACTTGCAGTTATTTGTGTGTGTGTGTGTGTGTGTGTGTGTGTGTGTGTACAGCTCTGTGAACTTTTATTATATGTGTAGCTTTGTATACCATCACCAACATCATGAGACTTACCCCACCACAGCATTCCTTGATATTACTCCTCCTCTATCTCTAGGCCTAGGCAACTGCTAATCTGTTCTCCCACTCTGTAATTATGTTGTGTCATGAATATAAATGGAATCATGCAATGTGTATCCTTTTGAGATTGCAGGTTTTTTCACTCAACATAATTAGTGTGGAGTTCATCAAAATCGTTGCATGTATCAATAATCTTCCTTTTTTTCTGGATTGTATTCCATGGTATGGATGTATCGCAATTTGTTTAGCCATTCACCCACTGAGAGACATCTAGGTAGTGTGCAGGTTTTGGCTATTGTGGACACAACTGCTAAGAATATTCATGTACAATCTGAATGAAAAGTTTTATCTGGGATATATGTTTAAGAGTGCAATTGCTGAGTCTTATTAAGTTCATCTTTCGATAGAAAAGGAACTGCCGAAGTGTTTTCCAGAGTGGTTACATCATTTTGCATTCTAACCAGCAATGCATAAGTGACCCAGTTTCTCCACATACTTGCCAGCATTTCATGTTGCAACTATTTTTTTTAAATTTTAGTCATTTTCATAGATAGATATCTCATTATGGTTTTAATTTGCACTTTGCACTTTTACTGCTGGGCAAGGGTGGGCGTTCCAGCTCCTTCTGGCTGGAAGGGGTAGGAGGAATGCCTTGTTACTTCTCTCTATGTGGCTTCCACTGACACCATGAGAGTGGTGTAGCCTTTTTACTGCTGGGTTGTGGTGCAAGTAATGTCTCACACTATCCCGTGGGGAAGAATAAAGGTACTTCTTTACTTCTGGGTGTGGGTGGAAGTCTAGTCTCCCCACATAGTTTTCACATGACCTTGAAGTGGTGGGAGAGTTGGGGAGTACGGTGTGGTGCTTGAGTCCAATCAGTAAGGACGAAAGTCTTTAATCCCTACTGTTTCCTCTGATACCACCCCAGTAGGAAATTTGGGGTCCTCATTATAGCCTATCCAGGGTAGATATAGCCTAGGCTTCTGATTCAGTCTTTGTGGGGGCAGTTTTTTCCCTTGTTTTTTTTTTTTATTTTTTTATTTTTTAAATTTTGTTTTGTTTTGTTTGTGACG
This sequence comes from Rhinopithecus roxellana, assembly GCF_007565055.1. NCBI lineage: Eukaryota > Metazoa > Chordata > Mammalia > Primates > Cercopithecidae > Rhinopithecus > Rhinopithecus roxellana. Next base: position 80,057,625 of record NC_044569.1, on the reverse strand, counting down.
GAGTCTTGACTGTTGCCCAGACTGGAGTGCAGAGGCGCGATCTCGGCTCACTGCAAGCTCCGCCTCCCAGGTTCACGCCATTCTCCTGCCTCAGCCTCCCGAGTAGCTGGGACTACAGGCGCCCGCCACCACGCCCGGCTTTTTTCGTATTTTTAGTAGAGATGGGGTTTCACCGTGTTAGTCAGGATGGTCTTGTGATCCACCCGCCTCGGTCTCCCAAAGTGCTGGGATTACAGGCGTGAGCCACCGCGTCCGACCAGGTCAGTTTTTTTCTAATGTGTAGTAGAGATGTTATTGTCTTAATGTATTCTCTCTAACTAAACCGCCCTTTTACTGGTCTCTTGGCTAAAGAAAGCAGGCTTTCGTTGGAGCTTTATTTTGTCTATACCCACTGGCATTTCTGGGTTGCTGGTCTCTTCTGCTTCACGTTTGAAATATACAAAGCATAGAGAAAATCTCCGAAATTTACTACCTCCTTATTTCTCTGGTAACAAGTCTTCTAGCCAGTCTGCCTTCTTCTCTACACCTTTCAGTCTTCTTATGTTGATTTTATATATAATGCACCCAGAGTTTTTTCTTGTACTTACAGGAGGGAATAAGTAAAAGTGTATCTATTCCATCTTCCCAAAAGTAGAGGCCAGGAGTGTTGAGCTTATGCTTGCTTGTGAATTTTTTTTTTTTTTTTATACTTTAAATTCTAGGGTACATGTGCACAACATGCAGGTTTGTTCCATATGTATACATGTGCCATGTTGGTGTGCTGCACCCATTAACTCGTCATTTACATTAGATAGATACAAATGCTATCTCCCCGTCCACCCACCCCAGGACAGGCCCCGTTGTGTGATGTTCCCCATCCTGTGTCCAAGTGTTCTCATTTTTCAGTTCCCACCTATGAGTGAGAACATGTGGTGTTTGATTTTTGTGGTTGTGATAGTTTGCTGAGAATGATGGTTTCCAGCTTCATCCAGGTCCCTGCAAAGGACATGCACTCATCCTTTTTTATGGCTGCATAGTATTCCATGGTGTATATGTGCCACATTTTCTTAATCCAGTCTATCATTGATGGACAGTTGGTTCCAAGTCTTTGCTATTGTGAATAGCGTCACAATAAACATAATGTGTGCATGTGTCTGTACAGCAGCATGATTTATAAACCTTTGGGTATATACCCAGTAATGAGATGACTGGGTCAAATGGTATTTCTAGTTCTAGATCCTTGAGGAATTGCCACACTGTCTTCCACAATGGTTGAACTAGTTTACCATCCCATCAACAGTATAAAAGTATTCCTATTTCTCCACATCCTCTCCAGCACCTGTTGTTTCCTGACTTTTTAATGACTGCCGTTCTAACTGGTGTGAGATGGTATCTCATTGTGGTTTTGATCTCATTTGCATTTCTCCGATGGCCAGCAATGATGAGCATTTTTTCATGTGTCTGTTGGCTGCATAAATATCTTCTTTTGAGAAGTGTCTGTTCATATCCTTTGCCCACTGTTTGATGGATTGTTTGGTTTTTTCTTGTAAATTTGTTTGAGTGCTTTGTAGATTCTGGATATTAGCCCTTTGTCAGATGAGTAGATTGCAAAAATTTTCTCCCATTCTGTGGGTTGCCTGTTCACTCTGATGGTAGTTTCTTTTGCTGTGCAGAAGCTCTTTAGTTTAATTAGATCCCATTTGTCAATTTTGGCTTTTGCTGCCGTTGCTTTTGGTGTTTTAGACATGAAGTCCTTGCCCATGCCTATGTCCTGAATGGTATTACCTAGGTTTTCTTTTAGGGTTTTTATGGTTTTAGGTCTAACATTTAAGTCTTTGATCCATCTTGAATTAATTTTTGTATAAGGTATAAGGAAGGGATCCAGTTTCAGCTTTCTACATATGGCTGGCCAGTTTTCCCAGCACCATTTATTAAATAGGGAATCCTTTCCCCATTTCTTGTTTTTGTCAGGTTTGTCAAAGATCAGATGCTTGTAGATGTGTAGATGTGAGGGCTCTCTGTTCTGTTCTTATGTAACGGCATGCTTTATTCAAGGTAGTTTTTTTTTTCTAAATTTGCTTTACTGATTCCTTCTTCACCCTAGTCACAGCTACATTAAAATTAAACCAGGGAGTTTAGAATTGCAGTTATGGCAGTTGTCAGTTCACAGATTTCTAACTGGCTGCTTTTCAAATTTACAGTATTAATTTTTATTATTTTTAGTTCTGACATTTTAAAATTTGATGTTATAAACGTGATTGATTTATAAAGATGTTAAGCAAAGTTGTCTAGTGATATATTATCTGGTAATTTTGCTATTTAGAGTAACTTTGGATTAGTTTATGTTGTCTTTTGTTTCTGTTGATTTTGGTTATGTAGTCATTTTGTATGTTGAGTGACCTTTGAGTGAACATACAAAATGGGCAAGAATGGCCTTACTGAAGTTTGGAATTACCCAGGTAATTTGAGGCTGGGCTTCAGTCTATGGGCAGTCATCTCATAGACTTTATTTCTGTTTCATTCTGTTTCTTAAAATACAGACTTTTGGGGTCTCAGTCCTAGGAATGGGTTAATTTCTCAGGGCACCTACACTTGGCAGAGTCTGGATTCCATCTTCTGTTTCCAAAGTTTTTTGTGGCCCTTACAAGTACTGCCCAACGTCTCAGTTGGCTCAGATGTTGCCCCAAGGGAAAAAGTGGCCTAAAATGTTAGTCTCACTTCTCTGGATTTTTGACTTCTATTAGATCTGAAACTATGTATTCCTTATTACCTTGCTAATTCTTAGATGCTTTTTTGAAGATTCAAAAATTATATTTCAACCAGATTTTTTAAATAGTAGTAGAAGCACTTTTTTTTCAATTTACCTAGTTCTATCTTACTGGAGGAATTAATTTTCTTATTAATATTATTTAATTTTTCTGGTAATTTTGTGTAGTAGAGAAAATAAAATTATATGTTTCAACTATAATCTTCATTGAATTAAAAAAGTTAATGTCCATAAAACACTGTTATATTCTTTCAACATTTAGTTATGCTCTTTTCTATAGCTAACTTTTCTTTAAAAGTTGGTCTTTATGAGGTAGAGTGGTTTATTTGGAAGAGCACTAGGCTTGAATTTAGGGTTTTCTTTCATAGCACTTTTGTCTAAGAAGTTTTTTTTCATTGCATTAATTTACTAATTTCAGTCAAGATTTTCTGACTTGTAAAACAAACAAACAAAAAATAAATTAGATGATTTCCAGTCTCTAAACTCTATAATGATTTAGATCTGCAAATTAAATGAGACAATTGTTATTTCTGTGTTTTATAGAATTATTTTCTTTCTGTTCAGCACTTTAGGTTTCTAATTAATACCAATTTGCAGGAATTATAGGGAACAGAGAAACTTGTTAAATATAGCACAGGGAGGTTGCCAGCGATATGGAAAAATCTATAGGACAAAATATTTGATATTTACATAGGTAAAGTAGAGTGAGAAAAAAATGGAACAGAGGACACATAGACTAAAAGATAATTAAGAGACATTTCACTTAAATGCTATGTACGGACCTTGTTTGTATTATTACTTTAAACCATTCTTAAAAACAGAAAATATGAGACAAAAATGTGAACACAAAAGATGTTTAGTGATATTAAAATATCTTTAATTGTGTTAATTACATTATTGGTATTATGGCTATGTTTAACATTTTTTTGAAGTATTTACAGATACAATAACATGATACTTGTGATTTGCTTAACCATTATCAGAAGTAGGGGAGACAGGGCAGTTGGTGGGTGTATAGAATTCAGAATTGACCACAAATTGATAATTGTTGAAATTGGTTGATGGACATATAGAAATCCATTGCACTTTTTGCTCTACTCTTAAAATATTTTGAAAAGGAACTGAAGGAAGGTAAAGAAGAGATGGTAGTAAAGTTAAACTTTTATTATATTAAATGAAAACATCGTAGGTTCTAGAATCTCCCCAGGGCTTTGAACCCATAGCTGCAATTGCCAATGCTAAATTATCTCATGGTCAGCCTAGGTATTGGTTTAAGTCACCAGCAAAGTAGAAGATCAAAGATCCCCTCTTTAATGAAGATTTTTATATTTGATATTTCTGAATGAGATCATAATAGTCCTAATAAGAAAAAGAGTACATTGTTGGACTTCCTTACATTTTACATATAATTTAGTACTGATACATAATATATATAAGAATATATATTATATATCTCATATCTTTTATAGTAGAAATTTTTCCTGACAGTCAGTTCTTGAATTGCAAATTTTTAGTAAAATTAAATACAAACTAATTTAGATTCATGATATTTAAATATTTTTCTTTCTAATTAGGTTTTAAAATATTCTGATAACTATGCCTGAAAACGAGACAGTTTCCTCTTCTTCCACTAGAGATGATCAAACCAATACAGGCAAGTTCGTCATAAATTGATTTTCTTTGAAAATAGTTCATAGATAAATGGGATTCAAATCACTTACAGAGGAGAGCAACTGCAAAGATAGTAATCTTTTCCAGGATAATGGTCACAAAACCAAAACTTACTGGGACCAGTAAAGTGAGCTAAGAGAAAAGAGTGAGTCAGTGTAACAAAAACACATGATCTTAATTATAATCAGTTTCTTTTATAATTATGGCTGAACTATATTATGGGTAATAAAATAGGCAAGCAGTACAACAACGGTGTGCTGGATTCAGCTCTTGTATATATCTCTTCTCAATTCCATTCCACTGGTAACTTCAAATTGGCCCTGGTGGTAGTATTTATTCCCAACTAACAGCTGGATATTAAACTTTTACCAGCATACCACTGAAGCTAAACATGGAAAATTAGAAATGAAAATACTAATATAATTCTATTTTTAAAATTATAGGATTTTATTGCATTAATTTGCTCTATTTTCTTTGCGTCTTGAGCTCTGACATCTTTTATTCTGTATCATGTTTGCAATGTCATATCTTTGCATGGTATAAAAAGAGGTCAGCAAATTATAGCCCATTGCCCAAATCTGGCCAGCAGCCCTTTATTTACAGACCCCAAATTAAGAATGGTTTTTATATTTGTAAGGAGTTGTGAAAAGAAAAAAGAAGACAATAAGGAATATGCAACAGAGACTGCATTTGGCCTACAAAATCCAAAATTTTTACTATCTGATGCTTTCCAGAAAACATTTGCCAACCTTGGTGTAGAACTTAACCTTGAATACTTTGAGAACAATAGGTAGTCTTTGTATCAGTTATCCACTGCTGCACTGATGCTATGTAACAACCAACCCAAAAAATGCAGGTGCATGCAGCATCATAAACATTAATTTTATGCTCACTTGTGCATGAGTCTGCTGGATGGTTCTGCTGATATCAGGTGGGCTCAGTACAGCTCACTCATGCATCTGCACTAAGCCACAGGTTAATTCAGTACCATTATTGATCTTACTTATTTTGGCTGAGCTTGTTTACAGGTCTAGGGTCTTGGCTGGGAAAATTAGGCTGATTCAGCTCTGCACTCGCTTGTCTCTCATATTCCAGCATACTATTAAGGGGCTTGATCTCTGGGTTTTGGCAGTTTCAAGAGGAGGGACAGAAGCACAGAAGTCCTCTTCAGGCCATCGCGCAGAACTGGTGCACTATCACTTCTGTCCCATTTTATTGATCAAAGCAAGTCACAGAACTAGCACAGATCTATGGGTAGGAGATTAGACTCTACCTCTTGATGGAAGATGATGCAGTGACATTGCAAAGGAAAATGAATACTGGGAGGAGAAAATTACTGGGGTTATTATTGCAATCAACTTACTAAAATTTTCTTCAGGGTTATAATTGAAAACAGTCATTTAGTAATTCCAAACGTGGATGAGGTCATGACACAATGGATTTTATTTAAAATTATTAACCTTGGGTAAGAATCTTATTTCATCACCACATATTTTCTAAATATTTGAAAAACCTTGGTTTGTAGCTCTTTATTTCTTCTATCAATATTAATTGAAAAAAATGTTATTTCATTTTCATTTATAGAGTTTGTTTTGTAAAGCTTAAGCAAAAGCTTGTTTTTATTTCTGGAAATTGATCCCAATCTCAGATTAGTAACATGGAACAAGTTATCTATTTAAAATAAGTTCCCTAAAAACACAATTTGGAATGAACAGAGTAATCAAATCGTACAGGTGTGTAAGTCATATTTAAATAGTTGAAAGAACTACTGAAAGTTTTGGGGTTGATTATAATGTGAATTAAAAAGACTAATAGTTTGTTCCAAAACTTCCAAGAGCTGACCTGATGATTTTCCTTTGAATGACTTGACAAAGCCTATTTTAAATTGGAAAAGAAAATGATTCAGTCTATACTCGTTTGCAAGCAAAAGCTAGAAAGTTAATCATATTAACCATGACTTAAGCCTCCCACAGTCATTTGATGCAATAGATATATTTAGCAGATAAAACTATATATCACATGATTTAATGGAATGTAAGTCTTCTGTGATATAGTCTTCTGTAAAGGCATAAGAAATGGAAATATGTCTGTTTGGCTAACACTTTGGAAAATAATATAGTTAATACATTGTCTTTTAAAATGTGCCTGGTTAGCAAATTTAGGATTTTTGTATTTAAGTGACATTAAAAACCGTATTTGGAATGCTAACATCAATAGGGATTATCAGTTAAAATTTACTTTTATGGCTTCACACCATCATCAAACTTCCTATTCTGTATGTAAGACAACCAACTGTTATAAACAACATTCAGCTAATCCAGCAAAGCATTGAAATGTCTGTGTTTAAGCCACAGGAATTTATCAATCCTGTGTATTTGTTGCCAGTGTTTATTAATATGTCTTCGAATATTTTAAACTTTTAAGTCCAAAGTCCATCTTTGCTGGATAATGTACTCAACCTATTTGTGTACTAACTTTTGAAAAAGTTTGTCATTAATTCTATCACAAGAACACAGTGGGAGGTCGTATTTACTAACTTCTGTGAAACTACATTCAACATAATAACACTTTAAAAAATATCCAAAATAAATCATTTTTTGATGTTCTTTTGTTCATGATGTAACTACTACAGTCATATGGAAGCTGTCACTATTCTAAAAATAATGGGGCCAGGCGTGGTGGCTCGCGCCTGTAATCCCAACACTTTGGGAGGGTGAGGCGGGTGGATCACTTGAGACCAGGAGTTAGAGACCAGCCTGGGAAACAGAATGAAACCCTGTCTTTCTAAAAAATACAAAAAGTAGCCAGGCCTGCTGATACGCGCCCGTAGTCCCAGCTACTGGGAAGCTGAGATAGGAGGATCCCTTGAACCAAGGAAGCAGATGTTGCATGTGGCACTGCACTCCAGCTTGGGTGACAGACCAAGACCCTGTCTCCAAAAACAAATGGGTGATTATTCTGTGTTCTCAGTTGACAGAAATCATAAAACAAATTACTAATCTTTTTCAGATTGTTCTGTAAAGTTACAGCCATGTATCTTAAACAAGCTGACCAATAGTATTTTCATATGACTCACATTTACAAATGGTTAGCTCTGTTTGGGATAACAATTTTTATTACAATTAACAGGACCTTTTAACAAACTATAATTTTTGGCTTTGCAGGCAATATTTTCTCTAAATACAAAACTGCATTTCATGGCAGCATCACATTTATTTGTATCAAAATACCAATAGTACGTTTATTTATTAAGGTTTTCCTAATGTATCTTTTCCATAACATGTGTTCTGTATAACAGGCAGAGAGTGAATTTTTTTACAGAATAGTATTTTGATATTTTAAAATAGAAAATACTTTGCATGTGTAAAAATATCTGAAAAATACATGTAAAGTTTAAAGAATATCGATAAAATTATATATTTGTGCACTTAAAATTTGGCTTAAAGAATAGAACCTGGTGTTCACTCATCTCTTCCAAATCGCATTTAATTTTATATATTACATATACATATTAATATAATACATATACAATTCTATATATTTTATTTCATATAACAAGTTTAACTCTCCTATTAGTTCACTAATGTTTGTTAAATCATTTGAAAATAATAAGTTTTAATTTTTACTTTCTTCTCAATGTAATTGTTTTCCGTTTCCTTCTCTATCACTAGGCTGATTTTTTTGTGTGTGCACCCCGTTGAATGAAGATGACTAAAATGTGCACGCATCTTCCTATCCATGATTTTTAAAGTGAGACTTCTAATGTTTTGTCCTTAAATATGAGTTTTTATGGTTTGTAAGGATCGTTCTTTATAAAATTCTATAAATTGTGACCCTGTTGTGAATTTTATTAATGCTTTTTCTACATTTACTAACGTTTTTCTGGACTTTTGTTTCCTTTAATCTTAAATTTAATGACTTGCGTACCTGGATTTAAAATTTTTAAACAAACTTCATTCCTGGGACAAACAATTTTTTAAATTTTATTGTAATATAATATATTTCTAGATCTTTTTTCATAATCATTTGTTTAGGATTTTTGCATCTTTCTTATTCAGTAACATTGGCCCCTATGTTTTCTGAACATTTCTTGTCTTGTTTTGGTAATAAGGGTTTTATAACTTCAAGATTGAATTATAGAGTGCTTCTTTATTTTCTGTTCTTCAAAAAAAGATAATATATTTTTATTATTATTTTCTGGAATATTTGGCTAAAATTACCTCTTAATTTGGAGGGATATAATTATTGATACAAAATATTGATTGACCTTAGTACTATTCAAGTTTTATGTTTATCTTCTATTCACTATTGATTAGCGAGTTATAATTCTTTCTTTTAAAAATCTGTTTGGTTAAATATTAAATGTATTGGTACAATACTGTTAATAATAGTCTTTATTTTTATATCTATATGCAGTTGTTTCTTCTTTACACTCATAATATTGTATTTGTTTCTTCTGGTTCTCCTCTGTTTAGTCTTGACAATCTTGCCAGAGGTAATTCATTTGTGTTAAACTTTTCAAATTGCTAAAATCAAAACTTTTTGATTATCTCTAGGTTTTTGTTGTTATTTTGCTTTATATTTTATTAATTTGGAATGTTATTACCTTCCTTCTCTTCCTTCTACTTTCTTTGTGTTTGCTCTCCCACATGTTTTAAATTTGGTTACTTAGATCACTAATTTTCAGACTTTTTTCTTTTTTAATATAGTTATCTCAAGCGGTAATTTTCCCTTGAAATAACAAAGAGATAATAAAAAGGATTGGAGGGTCAAATCAAATCAGACTCATATAAAGTGTGTAGCTTTGCTAACAATTTTAAGGTTATAGGAAATTCTCAAGTACATTTGAAGCAGGGAGATACCTGGGACCATCAGAACAGCTCTCCACATCCTGTCTCACCTGGTTGGATGTGCTCTGCTCCAGATTAAAGAATGATGTGTTTAAGCATGTATGTGCAGCCATGCGACTCATTCAGAAGACTGCCCTCTAGTCATGAAACAGCTTCATTTTTTATTAAGGTAGTTTAATAGTTAACATGATGTTTTTCAGGGAGCCATATCCCATAAACACATAGGTTCAGGTTTGTTTATGGTTATAATTCAAACAGCCAAAAACATCCTGCTAAAAGCTTTCTGTTGATAAGAACTCTCCAGTTAACAAATGTCAATTAGTATGTTTGCCAGAATGTCTGTTATTAGCATGTTTGCTAGGGAATTTGACCTGGTCGCCTGTTTCCTTTCTTTGGGGGCCTCTCCTTTACTCCCCATGGGGAAGTATGGATTATAGACTTGCAATAACTTTTAGATTTAATTGGATTTTGATTTACTTTTGACTCGTATTATTTAGACCTATGAAATATTTTGGTTAAGAGTTTAATATCTGTAAGATCTACCTCATGTTTGTGACTGAGATCCGCTATATGTTTTCACTAATTTTTTTTTTCTTTCTTTCTTTTTTCTTTTTTCTTTTTTTTTTTATTGAGACGGACTCTCGCTCTGTCACCCAAGCTGAATGGAGCGCAGTGGCAAGATCTCGGCTCACTGCAAGCTCCGCCTCCCAGATTCACGCCATTCTCCTGCTTCAGCCTCCCTAGTAGCTGGGACTACAGGCGTCCACCACCGCGCCTGGCTAATTTTTTGTATTTTTAGTAGAGAGGGGGGTTTCCCCATGTTGGCCAGGATGATCTTGAACTCCTGACCTTGTGATCCACCCACCTCGGCCTGTCAAAGTACTGGGATTACAGGCGTGAGCCACCACGCCCAGCCAATTTTTTTCCTTTCAATCTTTATTAGATTGAGAGTAATCTGTTAATTTTCCTACCTTTGGTAGATTTTTCTGTTTCTCTTTTCATCTCCTCAAAGTTGGTCCCTTGTAATTAGGAGCATAAATGTTATGAATTGTAATACTGTTATTTTGTATAGTAGTCTTTACTATTATAAAATATTTAAACTTGCATCACTTAATGTTTTTTGGTCAAAATTCTGCGTTGTCAGATACAAAGGTCATGACAATTGCTGTATTTTCTATTCATTTGCCTAGTATATTTCTGCCCATCACTTAAATTAAAACTTTCTGAATCACTTTGTGTGATGTATACAACATATTTTTTTCACTTCACTTTATTTTACTATTGATGATTTAAGCCCATTTACAATTACAAATAAAACTCATAAAGTCTCATTTTCATTACACTTTTATATTTAAATACATTTATATATATGTATTATGTACATTATTTGCTGTCCTTTTTAACACTTAAAGTTTATGATACTACTAATACCTTACTTCTCTCTCTCTTAGATAATGTGTATTGGATCTTTATTATGAGCAATACCAAAATCAGCTAGGAAGATTTCTTGCCTTTACATTCCATCTTCCTATCATTTAATTAAGGAATATTGTTTTATTCCTGATTTATACTTGTATTCTTATTGTATTTTGCATATACTCTCCCACTCCACACCCAACACCATATTTTTGGTACTAGTACTTATCTGCATCATCAGTACTGTGTCTGCATTGTCAAGTACATAAGCCTTCTAATCTATTATACTTTTCCCATTCTTCAATATTAGTTAAAAAGCTAATATATTCAAGGCTCACTGCCAGTACTATGCCAAATTTCTCCTATCGTTTTTGTTGTATTACATTTACTTTCTAGTGGATTCAGGAAGGGGGATCCAAGGAAATATATTCTTTCATTTCTTGAATGTTCATAGCAATTATCTCTGGACTATATACTTGAATGACAGTTTTATTTGATAAATTATTTGGCTTACATTTTTTATATAATTTATTTTTTGTTTATGAGAGTATCTTAAATGTATTATCTAATTGTCATTTGGCATCAAATCATATCAATTTTATTTTCATCGAATTATAATCAACTTAGTATTCTTACCTAGATTCCAAAGGATTTTTTATTTTTTTTTACAGTTTAAAATTTTATTAGAATATAAAAATTTTGGAAATACAAAAAATGTGACATGCCTAATAGTAAAACACTACTCTTTTCTTTCATGTACATTATCTTTTAATGGATAGACACGCATTTATACAGATGCATTATAAGTATAATTTTAATGTTTACATAATTAATTTTTAGACATTTTTGACATTCTTGATAATTACATTTTTATTGAATAATAGTACTCAGCCTTCTTTATCATAATTTCAATAACTATCATTCCATTTTGGCATATATGCTGTGATACTGTGTTTAGCTTTTTAAAATTAAGCTACAATTCACATAGCATAAAATGTACCTTTTTAAGTTTACAATTTAGCATCTTTAGTATAAGTTTGTGCAGCCATTACTGCTATCTATTTCTAGAACACTTTCATAACTCCTGAAAGAAACCCTGTACCACTAGCATTCTTTACCCATTCCTCCTCTACCCAGCCTCTGGTAACCACAAATCTGTTTTCTTGCTCTATGGATTTGTTCACTCTAGATATTTCATATCAATGATTTTATAAACAGTTGCCTCTGCATGCCTTTCACCTTTGCAACAAGGATAATGCTGTTAAGGTTGATCCATGTTGTAAATTGTATTCATATTTAATTCCTTTGTATGACTGAATAATATTATTCTTTATGAATATTCTACATATTGTTTATGCATTCATAGGTAGATAGATGTTTTAGTTGTTTCTATTTTAGGGCTATTATGAATAATGCTGCTATGAATATTTGAGCACAAGTTTTTGTGCAAACATATGTTTTCATTCCTGTTGGGTGTATAGTTAGGAATGGAATTGCTGGGTCATTTTGTAATTCAGTGTTTAACTTGCTTAGTAATATCCAAATTGCTTTCCACAGAAGCACCCATAGTTTACATTTCATAATAGAAAACACATGGACTCCAGTTTCTCCACATCCCTACCAAAAGTTATTAGTTTCTTGGTTTGTTTTTGCTTTATTATTATAGCCTCCTAGTGGCTGTGAAGTGACGTTTCACTTTTTTTTTTTTTTAATTAGTAGACTGTCTTTAGAGTATTTTCAGGTTTATGGAAAGCTGGTACGTAATACAGAGCTCTCATATACTCACTATTTCCTAACCTACGTTCATGGTTTCCAATATTATTAACATCTCGCATTAGTGTTGTATATTTGTTAAAGTTGATAAACCAATATTGATACATTTTTATGAACTAAGGTCCGTGGGTCATTCTTTGCGTGGTACAGATCTGTGGGTTTTGACAAATGCGTAATGTTATCTCATGCTTCTCAGACTTCTTTCCACCTTAGGTTTAACAAAAAGTCTAGAGGGGCTGAAGTGAGTATTTCCTTCTCTCAATTGGTTAGTCTCTGTTAAGGTAGTTTCCCTTGAGGGGTAGTGATAGACAGAACCTTCCAGGCATATTTCAAAATGGCAGTTCTTACCCTGGGAATAATCGAAAATAGTTACTTTTCCCCTTCTAGAAGTAGGAAGTATTATTCCCCAAATTTCAACTGTGAGAATATGGTGGAGCTGGAGATAAAAGTAAAAATATACTTGGCCCTCTAAGACTGACTCCCCAGAAGTTTTTAACTCTCAAACTAGTCCACACTCAGCCTCCAATAGTTAATCACTTAGATTTTACACTTTTCTACCCATTTTTGGCTCCAGCAACTTCTGCATTAGCCTGACCCTCCAGTTTTTGGGGTGTCAGTTTGCATTGTAACCTTAATTCCCTGATGGACTTAAGAAAAATTGTTGAGTTTTTCCTTTCAGTTTTTTCTTTTAAGAAAAACCGAATGCTGACTTTCAAGAATTTTATGTGTCAAAGTGTAACTGTAATTTCCAAACTGATTTTGACAGAAGTCTATTTGCTTTATTCCTCTATATGAACCATTTGTTAGGTTTGGTTTGGTTTTGTTTTGCTTTGATGTCATACATTTTTGTTGAAAACTGGGCATTTAAAATAATAGAATATGAAAACTTGTGGACATCAGATTCCTCTTCTTCTCTAGGGTTTGCTTTCCCTGCTGATTTTTGTAGTTGTTAATTTAGCAACTTTTCTGAATTAGTTCTCTGAAGCCCATATATATATATATATATTTTTTGTCCTCTGTGACCACCCATTGAAATCTCTATCCAGTTGGCTTAGTGGTCAATTAATGATTAAACAGATACTTCTCTACATTGCTGGAATCAAATCTCTCAGTCTTTGCTAAGCATCTTTATGTGCATGTTAGGATACATCTTCAACACTCATCCAAGGACTTGACAGCTCAGCCTTAGCCTTTCCTTCTGGCACATGCAGAGTCTCAAGGGCAACCAGAGGTGAGAGATTAAGGCTTTCATGAGTCTTTTTGTGTGTGTGTTCCAAATCCTCAAATGATAAAGGGAATTGGTCATACGGGTGAGAGATGAGACTGAAGTAATTGTCTGTTGCACTAGTTCTCAGCTAGAATTTGTATCACAATAACCTGAGGAAAAATTTTTAAAAATCTACAAGATTTTGATAGAGTAAGTCTAATAAAGCCTGGACATGTATGTTTACGAATATTTCCTTGAAGCCAGGCATGGCAGTGCAGCAGCTGTAGTCCCAGCTGCTTGGGAGGCTGAGGTGGAAGGATTGATTGAGCTTGGGAGTTTGAGTATAGCCTGGGCAAATAATGAGACCCCTCCTCTAACAGTAACAACAACAACAACAACAACAACAACAAAGTCCTCAAAATCCGGATACTATTCTGGTTACGAACCACTGAATAGATAAGTGTAATATGTAAATTCTCATGTCTCAGAAACGTAAGATATCTCTAGAAGAGTTGGATTTTGATAGATGCTAATTCCTTTAAATCTATTCTTTCTAATAATATTAGCCTGACTTTTTCCTGATCATGCTCGCAGTTTTGGAAGTGAAGTCTTGCAGGACGTAACCAGATATGTCTGAAAGTGACGATTCTTTAGGAATGAGGCTTGCAGAAAACTCAAACTCTCTTCTTCCTCCTCTGATGTCATAAATGTGGACCTTTATTTTTCAAGGCTCTGTTGACCTTCGGAGTCAGGACTGGGACCAAGGAAAGTTAAAATGCCACAAATGTTTGTGTTCTTACCAAGATTTATCTGTTTTTCTTGAATAGTTGCTCACACGTTTGCTGGAAGCCTTTGCTATATTTCTGGAATTCTGAAAATGTTTATTTTGACAATTTTGCCTTTTTTAATCTTTGCATTCATGGAGAGGTAGATTTTTCAAAGGTCCTTACTTTATCATTTTCTCTGATATCTCTTTTTAACTTTTGTCTTTTATTGGTTTTTTTTCAAGTTAAGTATTCAGAATTGGAATTTGGGGGACACAGGCTGTGAACATTTGTATGGCCTTCAATATTTATTTTATATTGTTTTCCACAAATGTACCTCACATTCAACTGTGTATCACTATTACCACAACATATTAATACCAGATTTTATTTGATTATGATTAAATAGCTAGTTTATTAAATAGAAAATGACCACAATTGCTCTACTTTACATTTTTATTACCAAAGAATATAAATAATTTCCATATGTTCATTTAATTATTTAATCTTCTCTCATTTGGACCTTCTGATGATGGATTGTTAATAGGTAACATTTTCAACTTATATAAATAAAACCTGAAACCTTTATATATTATTTCTTTTTGTGTCATATTTAGTGAAAATAATTGCTCATCTACTTTATGAATTTCTATCTTGAGTCAAAGAAGATAAAATTATCATGTTTCATATATTATTAAATTATTAAATCTAAATGCATCACTAAATGTTGTATATATCATGTTAACTTTTATAATTTTAGTATCTTTTGAAAAATTTTAAATTCTGGAGTTCATCAGGAATTTACATTAGAAAATTTGTTTACTGATAGAGTGGTTTTGATGAGCACATGCTGTTGGAATTTTGTTCCTGGAATATTATGTAACAATACAGTTATCCACCAAGGAAGAAACATGAATTAGAGCATGAATTTATTTGAACCAATGTTTTTCAGGGTCTGTTTCTTGTGCAGCTTTTTGTAGAAACTGACTATAGGCACATCTCATTTTATTGCACTTCACTTTATTGCACTTTACAGATCCTGTGTTTTGTTTTGTTTTGTTTTGTTTTAATTTGAGGTTTGTGGCAACCCTGCTTCCAGCAAGTCTATTGGCAGCATTTTTCTAACAACATGTAGAGAAACTTCATGTATCTGTGTCATATTTTAATACTTCCTGCAATATTTCAAAAACTTTTTCATTATTTGTCTATCTGTTATGGTGACCTGTGATCAGTGGTGTTTGTTGTTACTATTGTAATTGTTTTGGTGTAACATGAACTACACACATATGACACTAACTTAATCAATAAATGTTGCATGTGTTCTTACTGTTCCACTGTCTGTGCCCCACATCTCTTTCTCTCTCCTGTAGCCTCTTTGTTCCCTGAGACACAACAATATTGTACTTAGGCCATTACTAACCTTACAATGCCCTCTAAGAGTTCAAGGTGAAGGAACAATTATGTGTTTCTCACTTTAAATCAAAAGCTAGAAATAGTTAAACTTAGTGAGAAAGGCATGTTGAAAGCTGAGATAGACTGAAGGCATAGTCTCTTGTGGCGAGCTGTTAGCCAAGTTGTAAATGCAAAGGAAAAGTTCTTGAAGGAAATTAAAAGTGCTACTCCAGTGAACATATGAATGATAAGAAAACAAAACACCTTTGTTGCTGATATGAAGAAAGTTTTAGTGGTCTGCATAGAATATCAAACCAGACACAACATTCCCTTAAACAAAAGCTTAATCAAGAGCAAGGCCCTAACTCTATTCAATTCTGTAAAGGCTAAGAGAGGTGAAGAGGCTGCAGAAGGAAAGTTGGAAGCTTGCAGAAGTTGGTTCATGAAGTCTAAGGAAAAAAATCATCTCCATAGCATAAAAGTACACAGTGAAGCAGCAAGTTATCCAGAAAATCTGGCTAAGCTAATTGATGAAGGTGGACGTGCTGAACAACAGATTTTCAATGTAGGCAAAACAGCCTTTTATCAGAAGAAGATGCCATCTAGAACTTTTATTGCTAGGGAGGAGAAATAAATGCCTGGTTTCAAAGCTTGAAAGGACAAGCTGAGTCTTTTGTCAGAAACTAATACAACTGGTGACTGAAGTTAATGCTTATTTACCTTCCCCCAAATCCTAGGGCCCTTAAGAATTATGTTAAATCTCCTCTGCCTGTGTGCTATAAATGAACCAACAAAGCCTAAATGACAGTACATCTGTTTGTACCTTGGTTTACCAAATGTTTTAAGCCCACTGTTGAGACCTACTGCTCAAAAAAAAAAAAAAAAAAAAAGATTTCTTTAAAGTATTACTTCCACTGACAACATATACATCCAAGAGCTGAAATGGAGATGTACAAGGGGATTAATGTTGTTTTCATACCTGCTAACACAATATCCACTCTGCAGCCTGTAGATCAAGGAGTAATATTAACTTTCAAGTTTTATTAGTTAAGAAATGCATTTCATAAAGCTATAGCTACCATAGATAGTGACTCTTCTGATGGATCTGAGTAAAATAAATACAAAACCTTGAGGAAAGTGTATACCATTGAGAATATTCATGGTTCATGAGAGAAGGTCAAAATACCTTTAACAGGAATTTGGAAGAAGTTGCTTTCAACTCTCCTGGATGACTTTGAGGGATTCAAGACTTCAGTGGAGGAAGTTACTGAAGATGTGGTGGAAAGAGCAAGAGAACTGGAATTTGAAGTGGAGCCTGAATATGCGACTGAATTGCTGCAATCTCATGATAAAAGTTTCATGGATGAGAAGTTGCTTCTTGGGAATGGGCAAAGAAAGTGGTTTCCTAAGATCAACTCTATTCCTGTTGAAGATACTGTAGACATTGTTGAAATGACAACAAAAGATTTAGAATACTGCATAAACATAATTGATAAATTAACAACACGGTTTGAGAGAATTGACTTCCATTTTGAAAGAAGTTCTACTGTGCATAATATGCTATCAAACAGCATCACATGCTACAAAGAAATCTTTTGTAAAAGGAAGAGTTAATCCATGAGAAAAACTTCATTGTCCTACTTTGAGAAATAGCCACAGACACTCCAACCTTCAGCAACCACCACTTTGATCAGTCAGCAGCCATCAACATTGAGACAAGAACTTCCATCAGTGAAAAGATTATGACTTGCTGAAGGCTCACATGATCATTAACTTTTTTTTTTCTTTCTTTTTTTTTTTTTTTTAAGACAGTCTTGCTCCGTTGCCCAGGCTGGAGTGCAATGGCATGATCTAGGCTCAATGCACCCTCTGCCTCCCGGGTTCAAGCAATTCTCCTGTCTCAGCCTCCTGTGTAGCTGGGACTATAGGTGCCTGCCACCAGCTAAATTAGCCCAGCTAATTTTTGCATTTTTAGTAAAGACAGAGATTCACCTTGTTGGTCAGGCTGGTCTCAAACTCCTGACCTCAGGTGATCCACCCACCTTGGCCAATCATTAACTTTTAAAAACTGAAATATTTTTAATTAAAGTATTTTTTTATGGTTTAGACCTAAACAATATTTAGACAATGTTTAGAAATATTTTATTGTTTTAGATATAATATTACATACTTGAATAGACTACAGTATAGTATAAATATAACTTTTCTATGCTTTTGGAGACCAAACACTTTGTATGACTCACTTTATTGCAGTTGTCTAGAACTGAACTTACAATATCTCGGAAGTATGCTTGTATTCTTGGTGTGGTCATTATTTCACTCTAATGTGTTCCCTCATTCCTCCTGTTACTATATTTTTCATTCAATAAATATGTATTAACACTTACTATGTCTGGGGTTCTTTGCTACTTGCCAAAAATACAGTGGCTGTAAGTAGATATAGTCCCTGCCCTCATGAAACTTGTGTGTTGAAGGATAGAGACGTCATAATTTATCTTGGTAATTTAGGAAAATCATTATGAATGCTGAACTTTGGGATATTCTGTTTTTGCATTTCATATGATGATTTCCTATTAGCACAAATCTCAATTTTATAATTGTAAATTGTAGATTTTCTAGTGTGAATCTAAATTTTTTAAAAGAATTCTTTGAGATACCTGAAATATTTGTAAAATTATCTGATAGCTTTTTAAAATTTTTAATTTTTGTGGGTATCATATCTTATGAAATATAATTTATTTTCATATGTCTGTTTTTGTATAGAGAAGAAACTGTTTCTTTTCGTTGATCTACACATTTATTTCTTGCAACAGTCTTTGAAATATATCCTTAGAATACTAGACATATTCAGATATTTAAAGGACAAGGCCCTCTCTCCCTCTCTCCACTACAAACACGTGTACATATTTGCCATGATTTTTAGATTTTTTGATATTATTGCTCATTTTAAAAATTTAAAAATATTGAGTCACAAATAAAATAGGCCTAATATTTTTATGGGTTATTAAACTGGAAAAAAGAGATACTTTTACAATGTTTATATTCCTAATGTGAACCATAATTTACATTCTTGTTTGTTTCAACATTTTTTTATGTTCTAGTAACATTTAATACTACCACAATTTTTTTAAAGGCTAGATATAATTATTAAATATGTTCCTACATAGGTTATACTTTTGTAACTATAGTGATATGTCTTTAGGGTTTATTTTTATGTCATTGGTGTTGGCAATGCTGTCTTTTATAAAAATGCTATATTATTTGTGACATATATGCAAACTCTCTTTAATCAGTTTGATTTTTTACTGAGGATTTTCTAGAGATGCAGTTATGACATGCATAAATAATTGCATTTATCTTTCTTCATGTATTGTGTTTTTTCAATAAACTGGGGTATGTCACAAGGCCAATCTTACCATACTGTTGGATTTTTTAAATCCATATATAATATAACATTGGAAATTAGATTAAACCTTCATTTAAGTTCTCTTGAACACTAAACCGAGAAATTACACAGAAAGTTTCTATTAAAATTGTGAATCTATTTATCATCCCAGAATGTCACCCAAGATGACCTCCCATTTCCTTCCACAGTGTTTTCTATCAAACACCCTTTTGCAGAGAAACAGCATCAAACACTCTTTTGCAGAGAAACACCATCAAACTTTGTCTTTCTCTTCTACTTACCCCCTCAGCCCTTTCTTATGTAATTTAGCATATATGTCTTTATTCTGATGCTTATTTTCTTCCTGTACCCTTACTAGTGCAATATAGGGCAGAGTATTTGACTCAGGAAGCAAATATTTTACTTTATTTTATTTTACCTTTTATAGGTTTAACATGTCAGAAAGTAAAGACTCTCAGAGAAAAGGCATGGTCAAGGACAAATGAAGGTATCCAAAAGCTACTATGTATAATTTTTGTCTCTTTTTTCTGTCACATATTTATTTTTTTCAAAAAATTATAAGCATGAAAATAATTTCAGGCATTCTTCTGTTCTTCCTAATTGATGTTCTGTCAATGATTATAATTGTAACACTTCTTTAAAAAATAGTTATCTATTGCTAGTGTATGTTATATACTCCATTTCCTGTGTTCTCTTTTTCATTTTGAATAATGCATACTTAAGAGTGTACAAACTTAATATGTGGGTTTTTTTCATAAATGATTATGAGGAAACATCTGTGTCACCTTCACTCACTCCACACATAGACATGCCCGGCGTTTCAGATGGTCTCCCTGTACTCTCCTGAATAATACTTTATGCCCTCTACTACCTGGGCTTTTGTGGTGCTAATTTCCTTTTCTTTTTAATTTTAACTGTAGTGTTCCATGTATATGCATCCCTAAGATATAATTTAATTTTGCATGCTTGTTAATTGAAATTAAGCTGAGTTAATATATGTATGTTGCTGCCTTTGTTCAACATTACTTGTTATCTTCATCCTTGTTGTTACCGTTTTTGCTCAGTGTAATTTGTGGCTTTCATCCATTTTGCTGTACCATTGTCCAATACCATTCATTACATTTTTTGTTATTTTGAATAATGCTCCTGAAAACATCCTTGTACATATATCCTGTGTGAGTTTCTCTAAGGCATACCTATCAGCAGAACTGATAAGTATATGGTATATCTGTCGTTGTCATTATTTGATAATGCCACATTATGTTCCAAAATAATGACATGAATTTACAGTGACATAACAGTGTAGGAATATTCAAGTTGCTCCATTTTCTTCCTACCACTTGACATTGTTAGACTTTTAAAGTATTGACAGTCTCCATACTATGTAGCAATGTCTTATTGTGGTTTTAATTTAAATTTCCCTGATTATTACTGATGTTGAAAATTTTTTCATGTGCTTTTTTGGTATTTTGAGTTCCACTTTTGCAAATTGACTGTATCTTTGTTCTGATTTTCTAATGAGTTTTTTACATTGATTTTTAGGAATTTCTTGTATAGTATGAATACTAGTTCTAAATCAGTCATATATTTAACTAATTTTTTTTACATTTATGCCTTTTATTTTTAATCTATTTATATTGCCTTTTGATGCACAAGGGTTCTTATTATTTTTTCAAGTCAAAGCTTTTTACGTATTATTCAAGGAAATCCTAGTCTAAGGTCATGCAGATATTAGTCCAAATCATCTTCTAAGCATTTTGGAGTTTTGACTTTTACACTTAGATTTTCAATCCACTTGGAATTGATTTTTGTATGTTATTTAAGTTATGGTTTCTACCTTTCTTTTGTGTTTGATTACTTTGACTCTGTACTCCTTATTGCTTTTAAAAAATTATTCATGGGTATTCCATGATGCTTAAAATACAGATGACTTCTTCCAGAGTATACTTGTTTTTGCTTCTGTCAGGAACATAGTGCTGTACCAATATGGCACAAACTTCAAACAAATTCAAGCATAGAGGCTTCGGTGGAGTGTCCAATGTTGAAAACTCAATCTGCAAATTTAAGTGATGAACAGCCAAAGTTTTAATGTCACAGGGGTGAGGTTTTCTGCTTTTGTTTTTATTTTTGTATGTTTAGTGTATACTCAGAGAAAATATCTCTACAATGTCTTGAGTTCTAGTAGAGGCCATTGGGGTGGTTATTTCTGGTTAACCTTTACTCTGAGACTGTAGCCATTTGCTATCCAAACTTAAAATGAGTTTTACAATTTAGTTGGGAATTAAGGCATTCTAATTTTTTTGTGCTATAGACCCTTTTGAAGCCTGTTGAAGCTGATACTCTCTGAATGAAAATTATATTTTTATTATTTGTCATTAAAATTATATTTTAAATATATTATAAAAGGTACAGAAATATTTTGAAACTCGAGTAATTTTTTCCCCATCCAATTTCACAAATCACTTAAATTTTGTCTATGGACCCTGAGACTAGGTTGTCTTTTTATTTTGTAAAACTTACAAGTCATCAAACCCAGCCCAAACTTTCTAGGAATTGTCAATGACTTTTGTGTCAAATGTCATTTTGCATCCTGTGCTCCACTTAAAAGTATAGTTTCTGCTCTTCTTTAGATTTTTGTCCTAGTAGTTTGTAACTATCTTGTTCATATATGTGTGTGTGTGTGTATATATATATATATCTCCTATTTTCAGTGGAAAAGTAGATCTGATAAACCTAGCCTGCCATTCCAAGAAATATGTGTTATATACAGTACTATTGTGTATTGAATTATACATTTATAATAAGAGGAATTTTTCTGGTTTATATAATTTAACAAGTTTAATCCTCTTCTGAATTCTATTTCTTCCCAAATTTGGGAGATAATGTGCTTTGGGACATATTCAAAGAGTGTGCTATTTAATATATATTCCAAGATACGCTTAGGGAAAAAATAATTCTGAGGTAAAATAAAACTGAGAAGTTTTGTATAATTTATATTTTTCTTGAAGGTTTTTTTGATGAAGCTTAACACTGAAAACTCTAACAAGTCTTGCAATGAAAAAACCTTCTTAAATAATATGTTATTTGAGTATAGAACTGCATCTTTCCATACTTATAAGAATCTCTTGGAATTATATATTGTAAACAGGTTTTAAAGAGTGCTAGTGTAGTTGAAAGACTGGAACTAGAAACAAAGTTTAAATTTTAGTTCTATCACTTACAAACTTTGTCAACCTGGTTTGGTTCACTACCTTTCTGGGCCACATTTTACTCACGTGTAAAATGAAAATTAATGTGTGTTATTGTAAAGATTAAGTATCATAGTATAATAAATATGAAGTTGTGGTTACAATGCCAGAAGCTCAGCAGCTTGGAAAATTGGACATTTGCTTCTAGTGCTCTATAGTAAACAAGCCCCTGTGGGTTGGAGTGGCTGATATATAAAGGAGACTTTTTTGCAGTTTTAGGATTGTTTATTTCTGGCCAGGCATGGTGGCTCACGCCTGTAATGCCAGCACTTTGTGAGGCCAAGATGAGCAGATCACCTGAGGTCAGGAGTTCAAGACCAGCCTTGCCAAAATGACAAAACCCCATCTCTATTAAAAATACAAAAAATTATCCAGGCATGGTGGCGCGCACCTGTAGTCCCAGCTACTTGGGAGGCTGAGGCAGGAGAATTGCTTGAACAAGGAGTCGGAGGTTGCAGTGAGCCGAGATCACACCATTGCACTCCAGCCTGGCAACAGAGCAAGACTCCACTTCACAAAAAAAAAACTTATTTATTTCCTATGTTTCCTTTTAATGTCTTAGTACACATACATACTTCACTTTTACCAGTATTTTAAATATTATTTATTTATAATTAAACATTTAAGTTCTGAATGTATTTCTGTTTTAAATACATTAACATTTCTTTACAAAGTGTTTCCTTTTTAATACATGTTTTGTATGACATGGAATTCTTCCCTGACATATTTTTTATTTGGAAATATACGTTAAATTTCCAAATACCTTTGAATTAACTTTATGTGACAAATTTCTAATTGTACAGTAGATTAGTTATATAGTGCAGCTAGTTTCTACTTATTAAACTTTTTTGAATTATTGTTGTCTAAGATACCTACTTTTACTACCTTTAAATGATATAATCTGTATCTTTTTGCGATTCATAATCTGTATATCAATATTACCTTATTGTATTCATCACATCCTGTATGTTATTTCGTTATTCTGAACTTCATATGCCACAGATAAATGGCAGTGATTTAGATTTTTCCTCTATGTTTTTTCTCTAAATTTCTCTTTATGTTAAAAAATAAGATTTTTTTCTAATATAATGTGCTGTTTTATTACACACATATAGATTTTTTTTATTGTTATCTATAACTTCAGTTGTAAAGTAATAACTCTCGGTGTTGTTGAGCTTAAGTTCTAGATTTGTTCATATTTAGTCACATCAAGTTTTCTTTTTCAGAAAATAATTGTATGTATTTTACTTATAATGTTTTTCTGTATTATTTTATAATTGGTTCTTTTTGAGCAAATTTAGTCATTCATATATTATAATAGTTATTTGATTAGCACTATCTTTTATCATTTTTATATGCTTTGAACAATTTCCTATTATTGAATATTTTTGCTATAAACTTTTGCCTTCTTTTATGCTTTCTTTAATGCTTTAGTGTGCTTTGACATAAATATTCTATCTGTAACTGTTAGTATATATTAACATAAGTTATTCTACAAGCATTTAAACCTTATATTTATGTATGTATGTATATATGTATAATATATAAAAATATTTTAATGGTTTTAGAGTAAAACACTATTTTTTATTTTATAGCATACATACAAGAAAATGCCATCTTAAATTTATAATTTAATGCATTTTGATAAGTGCATACATAAATGTAACTACCATGCCATTCAAGCTGGAAAAAATTTCCATCACCCCTGAAAGTTTCTTGCCTACTATAGGCAACTGTTATTTTGATTTTTATCACTATAGCTTAGTTTTGTCTTTTACTTGGACCTCATAATAATGAAATTAAATGTATCAATATATTTTTGAGATTCACCAATGTTACTCCATGTATTTGCAGCTCATTCTTTCTCACATTATATTATTGCATAACTACAGAGTATTTATTTAAATCTATTTTTCTGCCGATGGACATTTAGGTTGTTTCCAGTTTTCACTGTTATGAATAAAGCTATATAAATGGCCTGGGATAATATTTCTGTGGATCTATACTTTCATTTCTGTTTGTTAAAAGCTTAGGACTGGAGTTGCTGCATTGTAGTGTAGATATATTTAGCTTTATAAGAAAATGTCAAATAAATGATAATATATTCTTATGTTCTAGAATTTTGAAACACTTCCTCAGAGATTGTGAAATGAAACATTTCCCCTGTCTCTACATGTCCTCTTTCTAAAAACAACAGTCTCTTAATCTAGCAATTATAAATCCTACACATCTTATGTATTTATAATTATAAATCCTATATAACTTATATAGAATATATAATTGTAAATCTACATATCAATAGTTAACATAGTTAAGATATGTATGTGTGTGTGTAGATATACACACACGCACACACACACATCACATTTTTTTAAAAAATGGCGACAAAGCTTACACACAAATCTCTGCCTTGCTAATTTTCACATAGTGTATCCTGGATACATTCTGTATCAACACATAATGACTTACCTGTTTGTTTTTAACAGTCTCGTGCTATTTTGAATACCTTCTTATGAAAGAGTCAAATCAATTGAAGAGCAGAGAGAAAATATCTGAAGATATTATGCTGTGGGTTTTGATTAATATTTATATCATAGTTGTTTTTCTTTTAAGGAGAGCACTTCCCTAAAGTAGTTTTTACATGGTGGTGCTTATTTTAAAATTTTCTATAATATTAAGTACTCACTAAAATATGTGTTTTTTCTTTTTAAAAGGCAATGCCACGTCTCAAAGTTTGGTTCTATATGAAGCCTCTAAGGAGAACAGTGAAAGTTGTCATGAAAGTAAAATGACAAATACTGAAGGTGAGGACTGAAAGTAAATCATATAGTAAACTATATAAGCTATATTTATACTCCATCATTAGTTTATGATGTCAATACTATTTCTATTTTGAACTAAATCCTGCATATCATTAATAGTTAACATAGTAAAGATATATAATAGTAAAGATATAATGTAGTATATTGTATCAATAGTATATTGTTAACATAAAATCTGGGTTTATGATTGTTATGTAATTTCAGAAATGTATGAATTTTAAAATAAATTCTTAATCACCCAAGCTGTGACTGGCCTGTTCTAGATAGAACATTTACAGTTCATTGAGGACATGTTTCTTAGAATAAAAAGAAGACAAATGTTTTGGGGGTGTATTTTTCATTTTTTAAATAATTATTTTATTTTATTTTTTTAAGTTCCAGGGTACATGTGCAGGATGTGCAGGTTTTTTACATAGGTAAACACATGCCATGGTCAATCCATCACCTAAGTATTAAGCCCAATATGCATTAGCTCTTCTCCCTAATCCTTTCCCCCACTCTGCCCTCCCCCTGCAGGCCCCAGTAAGTGTTCTTCCCCTACCTGTGTCCATGTGCTCTCATTGTTCAGCTCCCACTTACAAGTGAGAACATGTAGTGTTTGGTTTTCTGTTCCTGCGTTAGTTTGCTGAGGATAATAGCTTCCAGCCTCATCCATGTCCCTGCAAAGGACATGATCTCATTCCTTTTTATGGCTGCATAATATTCCATGGTGTATATGTACCACATTTTCTTTATCTAGTCTATCATTGATGGGCATTTGGGTTGATTCCATGTCTTTGCTATTGTGAATAGTGCTGCAATGAACATAACTCATGCATGTATGTTTATAATAGAATGATTTATGCTCCTTAGGTTGTATACCCAGTAATGGGATTGCTGGGTCAAATGGTATTTCTAGTTCTAAATCTTTGAGGAATTGCCACTGTCTTCCACGGTGATTGAACTAATTTATGCTCCTACCAATGGTGTAAAAGAATTATTTCTCTGCAACCTCACTAGCATCTGTTGTTTCTTGACTTTTTAATAACTGCCATTCTGACTGGCGTGAGATGGTATCTCGTTGTAGTTTTTATTTGCATTTCTCTAATGATCAGCGATGTTGACCTTTTTAAAATATATTTGTTGGCCACATGTATGCCTTTTTCTGAGAAGTGTCTGTTCATATCCTTTACCCATTTTTTTAACGGGTTGTTTTTTTCTTGTAAATTTGCTTAAGTTCCTTGTAGATTTTGGATATTAGACCTTTGTCAGATGGATAGATTGCAAACATGTTCTCCCATTCTGTAGGTTGCCTGTTTGCTGTAATGATACTTTCTTTTGCTGTGCAGAAGCTCTGTAGTTTAATTAGATCCCATTTGTCAATTTTAACTTTTGTTTCAATTGCTTTTGGCAATTTCATCATAAGGTCTTTCCCCATGCCTATGTCCTGAATGGTATTGGCTAGATTTTCTTCTAGGGTTTTAATAGTTTTGGGTTTTACATTTAAGTTTTTAATTAATCTTGAGTTGATTTTTGTATAAGGTGTAAAGAGGGAATCCAGTTTCAGTTTTATGCATATGGCTAACCAGTTCTCCCAGCACCATTTATTAAATAGGTAATCATTTACCCATTGCTTGTTTTGTCGAGTTTGTCAAAGATCAAATGATTGTAGATATGTGTTTTTATTTCTGAGTTCTCTATTCTGTTCTGCTGGTCTATGTGCCTATTTTTGTACCAGTACCATGCTGTTTTGATTACTGTAGCCTTATAGTATAGTTTGAAGTCAGGCCACATGATGCTTCCAGGTTTGTTTCATTTTTTGCTTAGGATTGTCTTGGCTATGTGAGGTCTTTTTTGGTTCCATGTGAATTTTAAAATAGTTTTTTCTAATTCTTCAAAGAACGTCAGTGGTAGTTTAATGGAAATAGTGTTGAATCTATAAATTGCTTTCGGCAGTATGGTCATTTTCATGATATTGATTCTTCCTATCCATAAGCATGATACACTTTTCCATCTGCTTGTATCCTCTCTGATGTCCTTGAGCAGTGGTTTGTAGTACTCCTTGAAGAGGTCCTTCATTTCCCTTGTTTTCCTGGGTATTTTATTCTCTTTGTGGCAATTGTGAATGGGAGTTAATTCATGATTTGGCTCTCTGTCTGTTGTTGGTGTACAGGAATGCTTGTGATTTCTGCACATTGATTTTATATCCTGAGACTTTACTAAAGTTGCTTATCAGCTTAGGAAACTTTTGGGCTGAGTTGATGGGGTTTTCTAGATATAGATCATGTCATCCTCAGACAAAGACAATTTGAATTCCTCTCTTCTTATTTGCAAACCCTTTATTTTTTCCCTTGCCTGATTGCCCTGGCCAGAACTTCCAACACTGTGTTGAATAAGAGTGGTGAGTGAGGGCATCCTTGTCTTGTACCCATTTTCAAGGGAAATGCTTCCCATTTTTGCCTGTTTAGTATGATATTGACTGTGAGTTTGTGATAAATAGCTCATATTATTTTGAGGTATATTCCTTCAATATCTCATTTATTGAGTTATTTACATGAAGGGATGTTGAATTTTATCAAAGGCCTTTTCTGCGTCTATTGAGATAATCATGTGGTTTTTGTCTTTAGTTCTGTTTACATGATGAATTACATTTATTGATTTACATATGTTGAACCAGCCTTGCATCCCAGGGATGAAACCGACTTGATTATAATGGATAAGCTTTTTGATGTGCTGCTGAATTTGGTTTGCCAGTATTTTACTGAGATTTCTGCATAGATGTTCATCAGGGCTATTGACCTGAAGTTTTTGTTGTTGTTGTTGTTGTATCTCTGGTATCAGGATGATACTGGCCTCATAAAATGAGTTAGGGAGGAATCCCTCCTTTTCAATTGTTTGGATAGTTTCAGAAGGTATGGTACCAGCTCCTCTTTGTACCTCTGGTAGAATTCAGCTATAAATCCATCCGAATCTAGGCCTTTTTTTAGTTGGTAGGCTATTTATTACTGCCTCAATTTCAGAACTTGTTATTGGTCTATTTAGGGATTCAAATTCTTCCTGGTTCAGTCTTTATAGACTTTGTAGAGGTGTTTATAGTATTCTCTGATGGTTGTTTGTATTTCTGTGGGGTCAGTATTGGTACCCCCCTTATCATTTCTGATTGTGTTTATTTGGATCTTCTCTCTCTTTTTTTTAAAATCGGACTCACTAGCAGTCTATTTTATTGATTCTTTTTTTAAAAATTAAACAGTTCCTGGATTCATTGATTTTTCGGAAGTGATTTTTTGTGTTTATCTTTTTCTGTTCTGCTCTGAGCTTGGTGATTTCTAGTCTTCTGCTAGCTCGAGTTTGTTTGCTCTTTGTTCTCTAGTTCGTTTAGTTGTGATGTTAGGGGGTTGATTTGAGATCTTTCTAGCTTTTTGATGTGGGTATTTAGTGCTATAAATTTCCCACTTAGCACTGCTTTAGCTGTATCACAGAGATTCTGATACATTGTTGCTTTGTTCTCATTTGTTTCATAGAACTTCTTGATATCTGTCTTAATTTCATTGTTTACCAGGAGTCATTCAAGAGCAGGTTGTTCAATTTCCATGTAGTTGTGTGTGATTTTGAATGGGCTTTTTAATCTTCACTTCTCATTTGATTGCACTGTGGTCTGAGAGAGTGTTTGTTATGATTTCAGTTACTTTGCATTTGCTGAGAAGTGTTTTACTTCCAATTATGTGATCAATTTTAGAATAAGTGCACTGAGAAAAAATTGTGTTCTCCTGTTTTTTGGGCGGCAAGTTCTGTAGATATCTATCAGGTCCACTTGGTCAAGAGCTGAGTTCAAGTCCTGGATCTTTGTTAATTTTCTCTCTCAATGATCTGTCTAATACTGACAGTGGGTTATTAAAGTCTCCCTCTATTATTGTGTGGGGGTCTGAGTCTCTTTGTAGGTCTCTAAGAATTTGCTTTATGGATTTCAGGGCTCCTGTATTGGGTACATGTATATTTAGGATAGTTAGCTCTTCTTGTTGAATTGAACCCTTTAACATTATGTAATGCCCTTCTTTATCTGTTTTGACCTTTGTTGGTTTAAAGTCTAGATTTTCAGAAACCGTGATTGCAACCTCTGCATTTTTCTGCTTTCAATTTGTTTGGTAAATTTTTCTCCGTCCCTTTATTTTGAGTCTATGTGCATCTTTGCATGTGAGATGTGTTCTTTGAATACAGCACACTGATGGGTCCTGTCTTTGTATCCAGCTTGCCATTCTGTGTTTCTTAATTGGGATATTTAACCCATTTACATTTAAGGTTAATATTGTTATGTGTGAATTTAATCCATCATCATGATGCTGGCTGGTTAATTTTGCAAACTTGTTAATATAGTTGCTTCATAGAGTTGTTGTTCTGTGTACTTCAGTGTGTTTTTGTAGTGGATAGTAATGGTTTTTCCTATCTATGTTTAGTGCTTCCTTCAGGAGCTCTTGCAAGGCAGACCTGGTGTTCACAAAATTCCTCAGCAGTTGCTTGTCTAAAAAAAGATTTTATTTCTCCACTTATGAAGCTTAGTTTGGCCTAATATGAAATTCTGAGTTGGAGTTTCTTTTCTTTAAGAATGTTGAATGTTGGCCCCCAGTCTCTTCTGGCTTTTACGGTTTCCATTGAGAGGTACACGGTTAGTCTGATGGGCTGCCCTTTGTGGACGACCTTGCCTTTCTCTCTGGCTGCCCTTAACAATTTTTCCTTCATTTTTACCTTGGAGAATCTGATGATTATGTGTCTTGGGAGTAAATCTTTTCATGAAATATCTTACTGGGGTTCTCTGGATTTCCCGAATTTGAAAATTGGCCTGTCTTGCTAGATTGGGGAAGTTCTCCTGGATGGTGTCCTGAAGTGTGTTTTCCAACTTGGTTCCATCCTCCCCATCTCTTTCAGGTACTCTAATCAGTCATAGGTTCGGTCTCTTTACATAGTCCCATAGTTCTCAGAGGTTTTGTTTGTTTTCTTTCTTTTTTATCTAATCTTGTTTGTCTGCCTTATTTCTGCAAGAGAGTCTTCAAGCTCTGATATTCTCTCTTCTGCTTGGTCGATTCAGCTATTGATACTTAACGTTTCCATCATGAAGTTGGCGTGCTGTGTTTTTCAGCTCCATCAGGCCATTTATATTCCTCTCTAAACTGGTTATTCTAGTTAACAGCTCCTGTAATCTTTTATCATGGTTCTTAGCTTCTTTGCATTGGGTTAGAAGATAATCCTTTAGCTCAGTGAGATTCATTATTACCCACTTTGTGAAGTCTACTTCTGTCAGTTCATCCATCTCACCATTGGCCCCATTCTGTGCCCTTGCTGGAGAAGTGTTGTGATTATTTGGAGGAGAAGAGGCATTCCAGCTTTGAGGATTTTCAGTGTTTTTACATTTACTTTTCTTCATCTTCATGGATTTTTCTACCATCGATCTTTGAGGCTGATAAACTTTGGATGGGGATTTTGTGGGGTCTCTTTTGTTGATGTTGTTGTTGTTGTTGCTTTTTGTTTGTTTTTCTTCTAATAGTCAGGCCCCTCTTATGCAGATCTGCTGCAGTTTCCTGGGTGTCCACTCCAGACTCTGTTTGCCTGGGTATCACCAGTGGAGGGTGCAGAATAGCAAAGATTGCTGCCTGCTCTTTCCTCTGGAAGCTTTGTCCCAGAGGGGTACTGACCAGATGCCACCCAGAACTCTCCTGTATGAGGTGTCTGGCGACCCTAGTTGGGAGGTCTCATCCAGTCAGGAGGCGTGGGGGTCAAGGTCCCACGTGAGGGGGTCGTTTGTTCCTTAGTGGCTGTCCCTTAGTGGAGCTGGTGTGCTGTGCTGGGGGAATTCCCCTTGTCAGGATCAACTGATCTCTTCAGAGCTGCCAGGCAGGAAATATTAAGTTCACTGAACCTGAGACCACAGTCACCCCTTCCCCAAGGTACTCTTTCCTAGGGAGATGAGAATTATGTCTGTAAGCCCCTGACTGGTGCTGGATCACCTGCAGAGAGGCCCTGTCCATGCCCAGTGAGGAGGGATCTAAAGAAGCAGTCTGGCCACAGCTGCTTTGCTGCTCTGTAGGGAATTCAGCCCAGTCCAAATGTCCTCATCTATAAATGACTGCTCTGGGAGTGTCTGTCTTATGTGGTTGAGATAAGGACTGAAATATGCCCTGGTCTCCTGCAGTACCCTCAGGCTTATTAGGGTGGGGAAAAATACTGCTGCCTGGTAAATTTGAGGTCATACCGGTTCTGTGCTCTCGAACCCTGTTTTCTGTTGTTTCAGATGTGTATCAAGACAATACATGCACAGCTGAGCATAGACCCTTAGCAGGCGTTTTTTGATTTTGCCCTTTGCCTTGTGATCTTTATTGGCCTCACAAGCTTGTGATCTTTGTTCTCCATTTTGCCCTTTGGAGTATGTGATCTTTGTGACCTATTCCCTGTTCATACATCCCATCCCCGTTTGAAATCCTTAATAAAAACCGCTGGTTTTGCAGCTCAGGTGGGCATCATGGTCCTACCAATATGTGATGTCACCCCCCAGAGGCCCAGCTGTAAAACTCCTCTCTTTGTACTCTTTCTCTTTGTCAGCCGGCCGACACTTATGGAAAATAGAAAGAACCTACATTGAAATAATGGGGGCGTGTTTCCCCAATACCCATGGAACATACTCCAAGATTGAACACATGCTCAGCCATTAAGCAAGTCTTGATAAATTTTTAAAAATCAAAATTATATGAACCATACTCTCAGGCCACAGTAGAATAAAACTAGAAATAGAGTCTGGGTGGATTGCTTGAGTCCAGGAGTTTGAAACCAGCCTGGGCAACATGGTGAAACCCTATCTCTACAAAAGATACAAAAAATTAGCTGTGCATGGTGTCACATGCATATATTCCCAGCTAATTGGGAGGCTGAGGTGGGAGAATCACTTGAGTCCTGGAGGTCAAGGCCGCAGTAAGTTGTGATCATGCCACTGTACTCCAGCCTGGGCAACAGAGCAAGACTCTGTCTCAAATAATGTAAAAATAAGAAAAATAGAAATCAATACCAAGATCTCTCAAAACCACACAATTACATAAAAATTAAACAAATTGCTCCTGAATGACTTTTGGGTAAATGGTGAAATTAAGGCAGAAATAAAAAAGTTATCTGAAAATAAATGAAAACACAACATACCCAAATCTCTGGGATGCAGCAAAAGCAGCATTAAGAGGAAATTTTGTAGTGCAAAATGCCCACCACAAAAGTTAGAAAGATCTCAAATTAACAGTCTAACATTACACCTAGGGGAACTGGAAAAACAAGAACAAACAACTCTAAAATTAGCAGAAGAAAAGAAATAACTAAAATTGAACAGAAGTGAATGAAATTGAGATCCAAAAATCTACCCAAAGAATCAATTAAACCATAAGTTGGTTTTTTGAAAAGATAAACAAGATTGATAGACCACTAGCTAAATTAACAAAGAAAAAGGAGATAAGACACAAATAAGCGCAATCAAGAACAACAAAGGTGAAATTAAAACTGATGCCACAGAAATACAAAAGATCCTCAGAGACTATTGTGAACATCTCTAGTCACACAAACTAAAAAAGCTGGAGGGACCGCCGAGACCGCGTCCGCCCCACGAGCACAGAGCCTCGCCTTCGCCACTTTGCCGCCCGTTCACACCCGCCGCCGGCTCACCATGGATGATGATATCGCCGTGCTCATTGTCGACAACGGCTCCGGCATGTGCAAGGCCGGCTTCGCGGGCGACGATGCCCCCGGGCCGTCTTCCCCTCCATTGTGGGGCGCCCCAGGCACCAGGGCGTGATGGTGGGCATGGGTCAGAAGGATTCATATGTGGGCGACGAGGCCCAGAGCAAGAGAGGCATCCTCACCCTGAAGTACCCCATCGAGCACGGCATCGTCACCAACTGGGACGACATGGAGAAGATCTGGCACCACACCTTCTACAATGAGCTGCGTGTGGCTCCTGAGGAGCACCCCGTGCTGCTGACCGAGGCCCCCCTGAACCCCAAGGCCAACCGCGAGAAGATGACTCAGATCATGTTTGAGACCTTCAACACCCCAGCCATGTACGTGGCCATCCAGGCTGTGCTGTCCCTGTACGCCTCTGGCCGTACCACTGGCATCGTGGTGGACTCCGGTGACGGGGTCACCCACACTGTGCCCATCTACAAGGGGTATGCCCTCCCCCATGCCATCCTGCGTCTGGACCTGGCTGGCCGGGACCTGACTGACTACCTCATGAAGATCCTCACTGAGCGCGGCTACAGCTTCACCACCACCGCCGAGCGGGAAATCGTGCGTGACATCAAGGAGAAGCTGTGCTATGTCACCCTGGACTTCGAGCAGGAGATGGCTACGGCGGCTTCCAGCTCCTCCCTGGAGAAGAGCTACGAGCTGCCCGATGGCCAGGTCATCACATTGGCAACGAGCGGTTCCGCTGCCCTGAGGCTCTCTTCCAGCCTTCCTTTCTGGGCATGGAGTCCTGTGGCATCCATGAAACTACCTTCAACTCCATCATGAAGTGTGACGTGGACATCTGTAAAGACCTGTACGCCAATACAGTGCTGTCTGGTGGCACCACCATGTACCCTGGCATTGCTGACAGGATGCAGAAGGAGATTACTGCCCTGGCGCCCAGCACGATGAAGATCAAGATCATTGCTCCTCCTGAGCGCAAGTACTCTGTGTGGATCCGCGGCTCCATCCTGGCCTCGCTGTCCACCTTCCAGCAGATGTGGATCAGCAAGCAGGAGTATGACGAGTCTGGCCCCTCCATCGTCCACCGCAAATGCTTCTAGGTGGACTGTGACTTAGTTGCGTTACAACCTTTCTTGACAAAACCTAACTTGCGCAGAAAACAAGATGAGATTGGCATGGCTTTATTTGTTTTTTTGTTTTGTTTTGTTTTGTTTTTTGGCTTGACTCAGGATTTAAAAACTGGAACGGTGAAGGTGACAGCAGTCGGTTGGAGCGAGCATCCCCCAAAGTTTTACAATGTGGCCGAGGACTTTGATTGTACATTGTTCTTTTTTTTAATAGTCATTCCAAATATGAGATGCATTGTTACAGGAAGTCCCTCACCCTCCTAAAAGCCACCCCACTTCTCTCTAAGGACAATGGCCCAGTCCTCTCCCGAGTCCACACAGGGGAGGTGATAGCATTGCTTTCGTGTAAATTATGTAATGCAAAATTTTTTAAATCTTCGCCTTAATACTTTTTTATTTTGTTTTATTTTGAATGATGAGCCTTCGTGCCCCCCTTTTTTGTCCCCCAACTTGAGATGTCTGAAGGCTTTTGGTCTCCCTGGGAGTGGGTGGAGGCAGCCAGGGCTTACCTGTACACTGACTTGAGACCAGTTGAATAAAAGTGCACACCTTACAAAAAAAAAAAAAAAAAAAAAAAAAAAGCTGGAGGAAATGAATAAATTCCTAGAAACACATAGTCTCACCAGATTGAATCAGGAGTAAGTTGAAACTCTGAACAGATCAATATTGAATTCTGAAATTAAATTGGTAGTAATAAGCCTACCAACCACCAAAAGCCCCAGACCAAGTTGATTCAAAGCTAAATTCCACCAGCCATACAAAGAAAGGCTGGCATCAATCCTACTGAAACAATTACAAAATATCAAAGTGGACTCCTCCCAAACTAATTCTACAAAGCCAACATCACCCTGGTACCAAAACCTTGCAAAGACACAATGAAAAAAGAAAACAACAGGCTGATATCCTTGATGAACATAAATACTAAAATCTTCAACAAAATACTAGCAAACTGAATTCAGCAGCACATCAAAAAGTTACTTCACCATGATCAAGTAAGGCTTTATTCCTGGAGTGCAGGTTTGGTTCAACATATGCAAATCAATAAAGTAATTCACCATATAAATTGAATTAAAAAGAAAAACATTATGATCATCTCAATAGATGTGGGAAAAGCTTTTGATAAGATCCAATATCACTTCATGATGAAAATGTTCAAGAAACTAGGCATAAAAGGAATATACTTCAAAATGATAAGAGCCATCTATGACAGACCCACAGCCAGCATCATACTGAATGAGCCAAAGCTGGAAGCATTCCTCTTTAGAACTGGAAGAAGATGAGCATGCCCATTCTGACTACTCCTATTCAACATAGTACTGGAAGTCCTTGCCATAGTAATCAGGTGAGAAAAAGAAATAAAAGGCATCCAAACAGGAAGACGTCAAAAAGAAATCATTGTTTCTTTGCTGACAATATGATTGTACACCTAGAAAACCCTAAAGACTCTACCAAAAGGCTTTTAGAACTCATAAACGGTAAAGTTTCACAGTACAAAATTAATGTACAAAATTCAGCAGCAATTCTATATGTATTTCCAATAGTCACAAGATAACAAAATATCTAAGAATGCCTCTAACCAGGAGGTGAAAGAGCTCTACAAGGAGTACTACAAAACACTGCTGAAAGAAATCATAGATGACACAAATAAATGGAAAAATATTCCGTGTTCCTGGATTGAAAAAATCAATGTCAATTACATGGCCATATGGCTCAAAGCAATCTACATATTCAATGCTATTTCTATAAAGTTACCAATGTTATTTTTTACAGAACTAGAAAAAACTATTTTAAAATTCATACAGAACCAAAAAAGAACTGAAACAGTCTAAGCAATTCTAACCAAAAAGAACAAAGCTGGAGTCATCATTGTACCTGTTTTTATACTACGTGACTACAGTAACTAAAACAGCATGGTGCTGGCACAAAAAATAGATATATAGATCAATAGAATAGAATGGAGAACCTAAAAGTAAAACCTCACACCTGCATCCATCTCATTTTTGTCAAAGTCAACAAACATAAGCAATGGGGAAAGGGTTCCCTATTCAATAAATGGTGCTGAGATAGCTAGCTAGGCATAGGCGGAAGATTGAAATTGGACCCCTCCCTTTCACTATCTACAAAAATTGACTTAAAATAGACTAAAGATTTAAATGTACGACCTCAAACTATAAGAATCCTAAGAGAGAACCTAGGAAACACTATTCTGGATATCAGTCTTGGGACAGAATTAATGACTTAAGTCCTGAAAAGTAATTACAACAAAACAAAACATTGACAAGTGGGATTTAATTAAACTAAAAGCCTTTTGGACAGCAAAAGAAACTATCAACAGAGTAAACAGACAACCTACAGAATGGGAGAAAATGTTCACAAACTATGCATCTGACAAAAGCTTAATATCCAGAATCTATAAGGAACTTAAAACATATTACAAGCATGAAACAACCCCATTATGTGGACAAAAGACATAAACACTTTTCAAAAGAAAACGTACACATGGCCAACAAGCATGTGAAAAAATGTTCAACATCACTAATCATTAGAGAAATGCAAATGAAAACCACAATGAGATAGCATCTCATAGCAGTCGGAATGGCTATTACTAAAAAGCCAAAAACAACAGATGCTGTCAACTCTGCGGAGAAAAGAAAATTGTTACACACTGTTGGTGGGAATGTAAATTAGTTCAGCCACAATGGAAAGCAGTTTGGAGATTTGTCAAATAACTAAAAGCTGAACTAGCATTCAACCCAGCAATCCTGTTACTGGATATATATCCAAAAGAAAATAAATCATTCTACCAAAAAGACAATACACTCATTTGTTCATCACAGCATTATTCGCAATAGCAAAGACATAGAATCAATCTAGGTGTCCATCAATGGTGGATTGGATAAAGAAAACGTGGTACATATACACCATGAAATACTATACTGTCATAAAAAAGAATGAAATCAAGTTCTTTGCAGCAACATGGATGCAACTGGAAGCCATTATCCTAAGTGGATTAGCAAAGGAGCAGAAAACCAAATATTTCATGTTCTCACTTATAAGTGGGATCTAAACAATGGGTACTCATGGACATAAAGATGGCACCAATGGACAGTGGGAATTACCGTAGAGAGGAGAGAGGGAGGGGGCCAAAGTTTAAAAAACTAACCATTATGTACTATGCTCAATATCTGGGTGGCAGAAGCAATCATACCCCAAACCTCAGCATCACACAATATAGCTATGTAACAAACCTGCATATGCATTCCCTGAATCTAAAATAAAAGTAGAAATTATAAAAAAAAAAGAAAAAAAGACTCAAATAGATTGGGGACAGAGGGAAGGCTAATCAAAAGTTTTATTTTGGAACATCTTTACTTTCTTATTCTGTTACAATAGGTAGCCTCTCAGGTATGAGCAAGGCAAAAGAGGGCTCTCCCCTCCTGCCCACTCCCCTCCCCCACCCCTCCCTCAACACACCAGGAGTTTTGGGTGACTGTCAGGTGATGGTCAAGCAGTTGTTAACTGTTTATCTAAAGTAATAACTGCTCACAGCCAGTGCCAGAGAAAGGCAGTCCCCTAACAGAAAACACCTTAAACTCATCAGCAGCTTCCCGATAAAATCTCAGGAGTGGGGAGAAGTAATGCAGTATCTTGGAAGTATGCCAACATATAAAATCCAAGTCCATAAGTCAAGCTGCGCACTTGGTTTCT
The DNA here is from genome assembly GCF_007565055.1 of Rhinopithecus roxellana. Lineage (NCBI taxonomy): Eukaryota > Metazoa > Chordata > Mammalia > Primates > Cercopithecidae > Rhinopithecus > Rhinopithecus roxellana. The sequence continues at coordinate 80,019,803 of NC_044569.1, read as the reverse complement.
CAAGTCACCCGCTTGGCCTTCATCCAGATTGTACTTTTCTTCTTTACTTTTCTTGCTTTCCTTACTGTCCTAAAGCTTTTTAATAAAACTTTCACTCCTGTTCTGAAACTTGCCTTGGTCAGTCCTTCTGCCTTATTCTTCTCAGTCGAATTATTTTGTCTGAGGAGGCAAGAATTGAAGTTGCTGCAGACCAGTATAGATTTGCCACCAGTAACTTGGATACCTTCCACTAATAGCAGTTCTTTTACTTTTCAAATCATTTCTGAGGATCCTCTGTACAAGGCATCATTTTCGCTGCTTGTACTGTATCAGATCCCTTCCATCTTGGAGCTCCCCTGGATGCCTCCTTTATCCCTTCCAGCTCTATGTCTAATCATACAAATGTGTCCCTTTTCTTCTGTGCCTTTCTTCTCTGGCATTTTAGTTTACTGTTGTGAATGTATTTCCTTGTTTGTGGTATATTAACTTCTCAATGGGTACATTTTAGTTTTATCTATCATGCTTCTCCCATTCTGCATAGGGTTCTGCAGGTCCAGACCTCCCTTCCTTACTCTCAATACCAGGATGGGAGTCCAGGAAGGACAGATATGGGAAATTTGTACATTTGGCAAGGAGCTCAGGACAAGGTTAAGTCTAAAGTTGTTTAGTTGAGAGTTAAGCACTTAAAGGAGATGATTAAAGGAGAAAGTAGAGGAAAAGATTATTTCTTATCAAATAGTCATGTTTAAGTAATATGAGAATAAGTAGGTGAAGAAGCAGCTAGAGAAAGTTATTAAAAGAACATTTCAAGGAAGGGCTGTCTACAATGTTTTGTAGTATAAAAATTTAAAGTAGGAGAACGATACAAGGTTATTGAGCTCTGTCACTAGGAAATGCTTAGATGTCTTTTTCATAAAGCAGATGTATGGCGGTACAATTTAAATGCAATAAAATCCACTCATTTACAGTGTACAAGTGAATGACTTTTGACAAACATACACACCCATTTAACCACCGCCTCAAACACTGTATAGAAATTTCCATATTTCCAGAAAATTCGTTCATGCCCCCTCTATAGACAAGATTACTTTCACTCACTCCCGCAACTCCAGTATGATTTTAGTTTTACCATTCTAACATTTCAAATAAATGAAATTATGCCACTTCTTTGTGCCCAACTTTTTCAGACTCAGGAAAATGTCTCTAATATTGATCCGTGCTATTGCATATATCAGTAGTTTGTTCATTTTTATTGATCAATAATATTGCACAAATTATTTAGCCTTTAATGGAAATTTGAGATTTTTTCAATTTTTGACTATTATCAAGAAAGCTATTGTGAACATTCACTTACAATTCTTTTTGTGGACATATTTTTATTTGTCATGGGAAAATATAAAGAAGAGGAATGCTGAGTCCTATGGTAAGTTTAACTTTTATAAGAAATTGTCAAATTATTTTCCAAAGTGCTTAAACAATTTTACATTTCCACTAGCAATGTATCAATTCCAGTTGTTCTATATCCTCTCTGATACAGGGCATTGCCAACCTTTATAATTTTAGGCATTATAGTGTGTGTGAAATTGCATTGAACTGTTAGTTAAATTTGCGTTTTCTTGTTGACTAACAATGTTAAGCATGTTTTCACATTGTATTAGTCATTTGTATATTGTCTTTTGTAAAGAGTCCAAGTCTTATGCCTATTTTCTGAATATTAAGTTGTGAATTTTCTCTGCACATTCTGGGTAGAAGTTATTGGTCAGGGATTCTATGCCATATGTCAGAGGGGCCTCTCACATGTGTTTCTGAGGCTCTTTTCTGCATTGCTCTCTCTTCTTGAGTTCCTGCCCTCTTCCAGATGCTTCCACTGTCCATGAAACTCATATTTGCTTTTCAACTCAGCGGGATTACTGTGCTCTGTTTTGCTCCCAGGTCTCTTTATTGTAGTTGGGAAATTGTCGCTCGGCAGAGAGCTTGGTGATTGTGGGACTCCACCTTATCAGTTTCCCTTTTCTCAGAAATAAAAACCTTGAACTGCCCATTTTTCGATGTCAGTTGTCTCATATTTTGAAATCCAGATTTAGAGTTGCTTATAACTGGAGAACTAATTCCATATCAGTTACTCCTTCATGGATGGTAGTTGATATACTGCTTAGTGGGATGTAATAATGAAGTTTTCATGAATAGAACAAAAATCAGATTACAGCCAGGTAAAAAATTTAAAAAATTATAGAGGATTTGTTTATTCATTTATTCGATAATCATTTAAGGCACTTAATATAGTTGTTCTCTAGAAAGAACGTAAAATTTCATGGGGAAGATAGATAGGAAAACATAAATGTAATAACAGCAGAATGCAATGTGATCCATTCTTATAAAGAGAAATAAAAAGTGTTGTAGGTGCACTCTGAAGAGAAATAAAAAGTGGTGTAGGTGCATGTCTGAAAGAGTTGAGTATTCCTTACAGGCAAGGAACCATGTAAGATGGATTTTAATATTTGTATATAGAGTGTAATTTGAAGAAGAGATCAGATGAGGATATTGCGGCTGCCAGTATAAACAGTTCATTCAAAAAATTGCTAGTCAAAGTAAAATTTGATATAGAATAACAGCTTTAGGAAGTGGTCAGGCAAGGTAGTGGAGAGACCTGAGTCCACAAGGCAAGTAAAAAAATTGTATTGAAGTTGCAGATTTTGAAGAGAAGAAATTGGCAGTTAGTGAACACCGATCAGGGGCATTGCATGTTGACTAAGGTTAGAGTAGAAGCAGTTTTTAGCCACTTCCGACTCTGAGAGTCCATGTGTATTATTCTAGATATTTAGTGATAAATGTCTCCAACAGTGTAAGGTCCAATGAAAATGTAATAACTCTAATGTCAGTGAAAGGTGATTTTATTTTTCTCATGTATAACAAAAGCTAAAGAGATCTTTGTTTTCCATAAAAGATTAAAGATGCTTTATGTTCATCATGAAAGAGTCTTTGCATAGAGGACAAATTATTTTTAACCTCAAGAACACTGACTTATGTTGCATTTTGGAAAGAAAACCAAGGTGTTAAAAGGGATAACAATGTGAAAAGGAAATATATGTTCAACAGAGTTTTTCCCTAAGCATTCTGAGTTGAGATAAAGGGATGATAGAATAATTGGGGTAACATACATAAAGGAAGCACATATAAAAAGCAGAAGAAAAGGAAGGACTCTTGTGATAATGTGTTAAATTATTGGAGCTGGGTGAATAAATTATATAAGGATCAAATTCATGAGTACTAAGAGTTGACAGTTTATAAACATAGTCTTTCTATTTCATTTGCCCACACAAACAGCTGGTTGATATTTTTTCTCAAATGGAAGTTTCATGTTGCAGAGTCTCTGCAAACCTCAACTCTGGCTTGGAGCCAGGAGGATCTTGTCTTTTATGCATTAATTCTGGGCAAGGAAGTTGCAGTCAGGCGCATGTTTAGAGAGGATGAAAGTCTTGCCCGAACTTAATTCTTTATATACTCACACTGACCATTGTGCACAGGCTTCACAAGGAAGAGCTCCCTCGATTTATGTTTGGAATTTTAGGTGAAAAATATCTTAAATAACATCTTACCAATACATTAATTTATTAAGAATTCTGAGTCCTAAAGACTGAATAGTTTTAGCTAAAGATGTACAGCTAGTTATCAGTTCAGTCAAGAAAATACAGACATCTAGTTCAGCTGTCTTGATTATATCATGCTGTCACCCTAAACTGGGTAAAATTCTTAAAAATTCAAAGTTTTAACTTATGCCATACTTGCAATGGAATAAAAAGAGTAACACGAACTACTGAATTTTGGTTCAATCTTGTGCTACTTAGGATGTCATGTCTTTTACAGATTTTAATGCAAATTTAAGTTCATAGTACATCATTCCCATTACTTTACCATATGTTACATATTCAACCTAAACCATAGGAGTGCTATGGAAATTAATTAGTATTCACAAAATAGGTTGAGAGTGGCACAGTCAGGAAAAATATAAAAGGAATCATTACTGTTCTTGTTTTCTCCACATTTATTGAAGCAAAACAAATGTTTTAACTGTAACAGTGACAGCTTGTTGGTTAAATGTGTATCAAAACCTTCTTATTTCTAAAGGGAAGGCTAACATGCCCTTATCAAGATATTTGGATAGGAGATCAATATGTAATTTTTACTAGCTTGTTCTTTTGGTCTTTTGACTATTACAGATAGATAGATAGATAGATAGATAGATAGATAGATAGATAGATAGATAGATATGTTTATGAACTAAAGAGGAAAGATGGAATGTAACACAAAAAAAATCATTATAGCAAGTATATGTGTTCAGAGTATGGTCAAAGCAAACTAAAAGACATAGGATACCAGCACTGATATTATGAAGGAACATTCAAAATTTAAAAACAAGCAAAACATTTAGGATGCCCTGAAATATATTTTTAGTACTGTTTCTCTTTATTTTGCCATACTTTTAAAATATAAAAACAGCCTTCACAGCTTATACTCCATAGCCAGGGAGATTTAGTTCAAGGCTCAGTTCTCCTACCCACCTGTTCCATAGACTTAGACAAGTTATATAATTTATCTAAGCCTTGATTTCCTCATCTATGAAATCAAAATAATAATCCCATTTTATAAGATTGTTGTGGGGATTAAAAAATGTGGCATCAAAAATTTTTAGCTTAGCTTTATGTCTGGCACATACTTTTAGTGCTCATAAAAAGATCACTGTTATATATATATACACACACGCGCGAGAGAGAGTTGAACATTGTAGAATAGACTGAACACTTTTATTTATAAATGAAATATGCCATTTTTACAAGAGATTGTGTTTCTAGAGGAAGATATTATAAGGCTTCTTTTAAAAGATATTTAAAAGATGGCAGTTTAAATGAAGATACCAAATGTATTTACCATCTCTGTGGGTTGGCATTGAAACAAAACACAACAGGATTATTTCTCTGTTCCCTCAAGGTCAATTGTAATGAGGATATCACACTGTTCTCATTGAGGCGCTGAGCATATTTTGCATCTCCAAATTTAAGATCAGTGATTGCAACTATAATCCAGCCAAATAGAGTCCTTAGAGTCAAAAGGACTGCAAGTAAGCACTTTGGTGGAGTTTCATGGACAACTTTGCTGTGCTTCTGCAACCTTCAGTCGATTTGGGACATGCCAGGATTAGAATCACTGAGGCACATCGGACTGAGTAGATTTTATGATGAGTACAGCTTGAATACTATAGTGAGAACATCAATCACTCTTCACATGAGACTCCAATTTTCAGAAATGGAAGGTAGAAAATGAGGTTATTATGAGGATGAAGGAGACCTGCTTTTTTTTTTTTTTCAGCAACAGAAACTCATGCTGGATTTAAGGAAGAACTTCAATGCATGAGTAGTTGGATATTATTTACATTGGAAGAGGGCATCTCTTTGAAGGGAATATTTAAAATATATTTCAAAGTTATTTTTAAGGGATTCAGAATCTATTTAGTAACACGTGGGTCAACTTTTTTCTGCCTTTTTTTTTTCTTCATTTTTTTCCAATGTTTAGTTCATGATGCTATGTTTTTTGACTTAGCTTGAAGTTTTATTTTGGCTTCTCAGGTTCATTTTTATTTGTTACAGAATTAGATCATAAATTATATTTTATTTTAGCTTGTACATTTTTTGAAGATTTGTTCTATAATTTTCTAACAGATATATCAACCTCTCTATTAAGGAAACTTTAAGAGTATTAGCACTAATAAAGCAGAATATTTTTTGCTTATTCTGAACGTCAAGGTTTACTACTTTGTATAGAACGAGTAATGAACTTCTTCTGTTTGTTCTCTTTAGGGGTGAATAAAGGCATTTACTTTAGCTACCCATGCCGACGTCACAGCTGTGCTGTAGTAAACATCCCAGCACCTTGTGTCAACAAAATGATTTCACACATCCAAGATGTGGAGTCCAAAATACAGGAGCATTTGAAAAGGGTAAGAGACTAATTTAAAATGCTGATATTTTGGTAAGCTTTATAGACACTCTAAGGGTTGGTTACTTAAAGAACCCAGAAAACTCTTTGGACTTTTAAAATGATAATTGGAATGCTTTTTAAGAATCTTTGCTCAGTTGCATAATTTACTAGTCTAGACATGTTTTTGATAGTCTCACTCCAGAAGGGTGAAACGACCTTATTAAATCGATGTTTTTTTCTCTACCTGTTTGTTCTTTATCCAGAGGCAATCATGCTAAGTAGTAATTTCCATAAGCCAACTTGACTAGTAAATTAAGTAGTATTTACATACTTTTTGGGACACTAAACTGATTAGATGATTAAATTGATTTATAAAAGGACAGTGTGCCCTTTTTAATGAGTTGTTTTATTCTAAAGAAATGCTTAATAGTTCTATTGAAAAGGAGCATAATGATTCTATGTCTTTTTAACCTGTTAAAAGTTTGCCTTTGTGATTCTGAAGGGAGTTCAATCTTGAAAGGCAATTATTTTCAAAGGATGATTTAAGAATGACAAAAAATACCACTTCTCATACCTTTTATTAAGATTATATTTCTGAACAACTAATGCAGAATTAGACTGCTCTTATGGGGGATCAGTTTTCCAGAGACCTGTGTTATTATTTTTTTTTCTTTCCACTGTTACTGGATCTGGCTCAGCAAACATTCTGATGGGCCACTCACAATTCTCAGTCCAGGATGTCACCTCTTTTGTTAGAGACCATTAGAGTACAGTCTTCAAGACTGCAGGCTTTAGAGTGACCTTAGATGGGAATGAAGAGATAATGATGTTATGTTAGAACAAGTACCAGCAAATGATATGCACTCAATATGTATTTGTCATTGTTACTTCTGTATTTTTTGTATCATTCTATATCAGCCTTGTTACCTTTGTTGTTTCCATATTTCTCCAAATCAGATTACCCCTTCAGGAATGCTTTATAGGTTACAGGACTGATGGTGTCCTGGGCTTTGAAGACTATGGCAAGGAAATAAAGAGAATAAATGAATATTTATTGCTATGATATGCTGTACACTTCCTATGAGTTTTAATTAACAATTACCCATGTTGTTAAAAATGATAAAAATCATAGGTATTTTAATAAATAATTGTAACAACTACCATTTAGTAAAGTGGTATAACGGTATTTTAATACATAATTAAAACAGGTATTTTAATAAATAATTATAACAGCTACCATTGATTAAAAACCTAATATAAGTCAGACATTATGTTTTACTACATCATTGCTCTTAGACCTTACAAAACTACTATTGAATGGTTGTTATACCTAATTGATAGATAGGGAAATAGTAATTTAAAACAGCTCAGCAACTTATTCAAGGTCACGAGGCAGAATTGGGATTCAAACACCCTCTGTCTGTTTTCAAAGCCCATATTCTTTCCTGAATCCCACTTAGTGCTCTGAACAGTTGATAAACTGTTAGACACTATGGATAATAGACCAGGTAAAATATTACCTTAGTTAAAATAGTTTACAAAATAAGCCAAGATATTTTACATCTTGTCTTTTAAAAAGCTGAAAAAAGAGCTATTCTCATGTAAATACATTGAAAAACCTCAAAAAAGGAGAAGCACCAGGGCTGACTTCTTTAGTATTGTCTTCTGGAGCCTAGATTAGTGCCAGATAAATAGTAGGCACTCAATAACTGTCTGTTGAATAAAAAAGTAAATGAAGAGCTGAAACAGAACCTTTCTTTTCTGCATACATCTGAGGCACCTATCCACTCCATATAGTGAGGGTGATTTATGTACCTAACATCTCCTATTTTCTAGGCATTTAATAAATATCTGATTTTTTTTTTTTTTTTTTTTTTTTGCCCTTTATAGAAATTCTCCTGTACAGGTGAGAATTCTAGGGCATAGAAAAGTCAAATACCTTATATGTACACATCACACAGGTAGTGAGCACTAGAGCTGGAATTTGTACTTAGCTCCATCTGACTCCAAAGTCCATTCAGCCTCTGTTTTATATCCTTGGAGAGATCTTAATTCTCATTTCAGAGAATATTGGTTGGTATTTTGAGAAGAAACACACAAAATAACAATGCTAGATAAGTATACTTCTAGACAAAAATTTCAACAATGATAATAATTTGTTTATAAGTAAATAAATACAAGTTTTATCTGAAAGGAGATTCATTGCGAAATAAATGCTAATGACAAACTTTTGTTAATTTTCAAGGTTATTTTGTAGATTTTCTGTTTTCTATATTTAAAAATTATCGTATTTTGTTTTATTATTGACTGTGCAGTTAGATTTGCTAGTGTTGAACTGGTAAATAGAATGTAATATGTTTGGTGCAATGATGAGGACTATCCATTAGATATTTAGTTCAAATCTATGCAGTATTTGAACTAATATTTTAAGAATGAGCTGGTGGCCAGCTATCTTTTTGAAAGATGAAACATTTTTTTCTGATAAAAATTTTTTATCACAATAAGAAAAAAATCTTCCCATTATCACATGGAAAAAGGGATAATATTAGCAAAAAGCAATAGCATTACCAAAAAATGTTGGTAATATTAGACGACTTTACATTGACATAGGAAATTAAATTTCCTCAAAAATAAAATTAAGCAGGCACAACTGGATAGAACCCTTTAAAAGATAGCTTCTAATTTTTTGAAATCAAAGCTAATAGCATGTATTATTTCCAAATAAGTGAATAAAGGTCATAATTCAGAATTAGTTAACCTAAGCATAATTCCTCATGTCACATAAAGTGAGTTATGTGTGTAAGAAATACTTAAAATGGTAATCATCCATCTATTCTCTATGTTCATGAGTTCAATTGTTTTGATTTTTAGATCCCACAAGAAAGTGAGAACATGTGATGCTTGTCTTTCTGTGCCTGCTTATTTCACATTGCATGCCTGGATCAAAACATTGCATTTTCCCCATGAATATATACACCTACTATGTACCCACAAAAATTACAAATAGAGAAAATGTTTAAATATTTAAAATGAATAATGACCTGCAGAAAATACTAAATATGAATGTATGCTGTGTGCATTTTTCCTCCAGAATGCCTGAGGGAAATGCAGAAAAGGGACATTTCTTCTCAACGTTTTTGCCACTTAACATTTTACCCAGTAAAGTTGTCAACTGACTGTAAAAAAAAATGAGAGGAAGTGGGACATTTTTCTGTCTATAAATGTATCTGTATATAATACATATATGTGAATATATATGCATTCATTACCTACAGTCCCAGGCCTGTCTGGTAACATATCTGGTGCTGGACTACCCTTTTACCAGTTTCCAGGGGTTAGGCAGAGGTCAAAGCAAGGCAGAGGAACAATGCTTGGTCATTACCAGCTGGAGGCTTCACCCCAGTTATATAAATATGTGGTCATCTGTGATTATGGTAATGGTTATACAACTCCGCCATTACATTAAAAACTGTGGATTTGCATACATTCATGAACTCTAAGCTATGTAAATTATCTCAATAAAGCTGTTATTATATCTGTATATATACACTTCCATCATGAATTGCACAAAATTCTTTTTTTGAGTTGTAGATCATCTGAATTCCTTTGGATTTTAATGTTGGAGGTCAAAGCAGGCAACTGGCTTAATTATCTCTCTAAATTACCCAAATCTCATGTCTTATGATTCTAATTGTTAGAAACGTTTGGTGCAATGATGAGGAAGGACAGGCTGGCCAGTGAAGGGCCTAGCAACAAGCAAAAGAGAAAGGGGTACTTGCCAACTGTAAGTTTACTTAAACCCCTCCTGCTGAGGTCTCACTATGTTAGCCATGCTGGTCTTGAACTGCTGACCTCAAACAATCCTCCCTCCTCAGCCTCCCAAAAAGTTAGGATTACAGGCATGAGCCACCACGTCAGTCCCATTAGATAAAATTCTATAAGTAATTATAAAGGTTACATCTACCCTGGGTATAATATACATTAAATGAGTGAAAGATCGGTCTTTTACAATTTTCTGTCCACAGTGATTTCCAATGTAGTCAGAACACTCTGACGCCTGTGGTTAGCAGCAATGCATCTGCCACGGACTTTTCTATCCACTCCAGTTTAATTGCAATTTGAATCTCCAAAGAAAAACTCTTCAGAGTGGAGTTACTATGAAAATTTTCCCTATATTTTATTTTTCCAAAGAATCTGGAAACATCACACAATGACAAAAATAATCACCTGAATATCTTCTCATACAAATAAAAGATTATGTTTTATTTTTTCCTCTACCTTATTCTCTTAGACTGCCTAGGCTGTAAATAGTTTTATTTAATTTAAAGTGAGCTCTACAGAATTAAAATTTTCCTCTTCATTTAATCAATATCAGTCATTAGGATGCTACTGTAATTTAAAAGAACAACACAAAGAAAGTATTTAAAAAGCATTCTTTAAAATGTTAACAATATATTGTACAAAATTAATAACATCAACAATGATAATAAAGCTAATATTTATAAAATGTTTACCAAATATAGACTTATTAGACACTTAATATGCATAATTTCATTGAATTCTTACTAAAACCTTATGAGATAGAAACTGCCATTATTTCCAGTTGCAGATGAGGAAAATGGTTTCAGAGGCTGATTTCCCCCAAGATCCAATGTCAGTGGCAGAGCCAGCATCCAGACCAGGTGTATCTGAGCTCGAAGCACACCCGGTTCAGCACTGTGCCATGACATCGTGTTCTTGACAGTGTGTCAGCTATTAAGACCAAAGACATGAATGTTAAAATGTTTGTCGTTCTCACTGGAAAACTTGGCTCTATTTATACCACTTCACATCTATTTTTTAACTCTGAAACATAACATTTAACACCTGACTCTTTACTAAGTTTCTCATACTTTGAGTTCTCTCATTCTATTAGTTCTATTGTATTTAACTTGAAACTTATGAGCACTTCAAATGCTGATATATCTACTTTCCTATTCTGTGGTTCCTATTTTCCTTTAGTTTCTTGCCTAATCAATTCATCTCTCTAAACATTCATCAATTGGCGTATTTGGTCCTTTACTTTTTATCCTGTCATCCTTGTAGTCTGACAAAATGCCAACCCCAAATGTCTCTGATGATCTGCCATCCCCACTCCCACCCATGGTCTGCTGAATGGTACTGGAGAACATTACACAAAATTTGAGATATTATGTAACCATAGTCCCCAACCTCAATGGTACATCATATAGTACTCTGAAATTATTGTTTGTCAACTGAAATTTTTCTAGTAGTCTGTGGTGACTACTCTAGTCTTTCTTTGTTCAAACCTCTAAATCTTCTACCTCACAGCTCATTCATTTCTTTCTTTGCAAAAAAAAAAAAAAAAACTACAACAGAAATGTCTCAAACGGTTGTTATCTCACCTCTGAACATCTCTGAACTCCACAAATATTGTTCTTTTTGTCCCCCACCCACCTAGAGCTGTTCCCCTCACTGCGTTGCATCTTCTACTTTTGCAAAGATCTTGCTCCATCTGTTGTGTCTTCTGTCAGCATTCTGTCTGTAAAATCTCCTTTTTTTCTTAACTCCTGTCCACATTGAAGATACTGATGTATCTCCTATTCTTAAGAACATTTTAAAATTCTATGCAGACCTTTAAATATCTCTCCTTGTCTTTCTTTCTCCATTCCACATAGCATCTAAAAGTTGCCTATATTTAGTGTTTTTAATTCCACACCTCCCAATCACTCATTTATTCTTTGCAGCCTAGAATTTTTCCCCCATTCTAATGAAAATACTTTGAGCAAGGTAACCATTTATCTTTTTTTCTTTTATCTTTTGGTACACACACACATACATACATATACACATGTACTCCAACATTTTGTGGCTAGAACACAAGCATTTATGCAGTTACCATTCAGCCATTTGTTCTGGACTCAGCTGGGCAATTTTGCTGGTTCTTGCCTGGGGCCAATCATGTGGATATACACATCTGGTAGCACGACTGGGAATAATGATTAAAATGGTCTCACTCACATGGTTGTTGGCTGCTAGAGCATATTTCAAGAGGACAAATCTCAACAGACATGTGCTTAACAAAGCTTTGTTTGTGTCATGTATGCTGAAGTCCCGCTGACCAAAGCAAAGCACAGTCGATCGCACTGTTAACACAGGAGAATACTAGAGTAGATATGGATCCAAGAGACAAGATTATAGGGGGACAATTTATGTAGCAATCTGTCAGTCCATTGCCACATCACTAATACTGCTCCCCAAATGCAAACTATAATGACCTTTTCTTAAAACAGTTTTATATCATTATGGTATCATGAAGATCCATAATCACATGTTCTGTGACAGATCTGATACAGATGAAGTTCCCTATGTGCAACTTCTTTTGACCCACAGATCTATGGCCCGAAGTGACAAGTCAAATACTGCTCCTGCGTACTTAGTACACACAGCGAAAAAGGAATAGAATAATCACAATAAACCCTTCATTCAAAAAGGGTAAGAATGAAGACACAGGCTTTCACTGATCCATACAATTCTGCATTTCATCACCATATAGTATCAGGTTCCCCAAATCTAAGACCATGAATTTTTTTTTGTTTTTTTTTTTTTGTTTTTTGTTTTGTATTAGAGCCCAGTCCTGCTCATTGGGAATAATTTCCTGGGTCTGTGTTTCTCACTGGCTCTTTGATTTACTCTGTGAACTCTTGGTTCCAGAGGTACTTTCATGTCTGTAGAAAATGGATCCGAGTTCCTCTCTCAAACTTCTTCCTGCTTCTTATAAGTTGAGAGCTCAGATACTTCTTTGCATTTTAAACTGTCTCTTGGTTTTTAGTCTAAGATGCCATAATTCTGATGAAAACTTTGAGGTTTCATATGAATCTGATTTGGTTTACCTCCGTGTCCCAAAAGCCCCAGCCATATTCTTTTGCTTTATTAAAACATATTTTCCTTGAATTAGATAATTATGTTTTGTGTTCCTCTACTTTATTGTTTTTTAAATAAATTATCTTTTAAAACACTTTTGACCTACAGAACAATTGAGAAAATAGCATAGGGAGTTCATGTATAAAGCATGTTCACTACTCCAGAATAAAACCCCATATCCATTAAGAATTTACTCCTAATTCTCTTTTTAACCCAAGTCTTGCAACTACCGGTCTGCTTTCTTTTGAAATAAATTTTATTGTGTTTTTTTGAGGTTTACAACATGCTGTTTTGAGATACATATAGACAGACACATAGATAGTATAGTAGTACAATGGTTACTGCAGTGAAGCCGGCTAACATATCTCTATGTTAGTCTCATATATTTCACATAGTGCCTTATCCTTGTAACAAGAGCAGCAAATACCTACTTATTTAACAAAAATTCCTAATATAATACAATTGTATTAAGTTTAGTCCTCATGTTTTACATTAGATCTCTAGACTTATTCATACTCCATATCTACTGCTTTGTATCCTCTGACCTGCATCTCTGCATTTCCTCTTCCTGACTGCCACCTGTGGGAACCCGTGTTTCATTCTCTACCTGTGTATTTGAACTCCCTAAAAAAATACATTCCACATGTAAGTGAGGTCATGCAACATTTTTCTTTCTGTGTCTGCCTTACTTCCTTTCGTATAATGTCTGCCAGAGCTATTTATGTTGTGGCAAATAACAGGCTCTCCATTTTTGTAAAGCTGAATATTAGCTATATACGTATAGATGTATATATACACATATAGCTAGTATGTGTGTATATATATGTATATATACATGTATAGCTAATATGTGTGTATATATGTGTATACAGATATACACATATATATGTATATATACACATACAGACATACACACATAAACATATACACACACATTATACACACACATACATGTGTGCATGTGCACACACACAGAGACACAAGCACACCCCCTACATTTTCTTTATTCACTTTATTCTTTATTCACTTTATTCACTTATTCATCGATGAACATTCAGGTTGTTTCCATATCTTGGCTATTGTGAATAATGCTGCAGTGAACGTGAGTGTGAAGATATCTTTACGAGCTGGTGCTTTCATCTCATTTGGGTGTATACCTAAAAGATGAATTGCTGGGTCATGTGGTAGTCCTACTTTTAATTTCCTTAGGAACGTCCATACAGTTTTCTCTAATGGCTGTACCATTCTACCTTCACACCAACAGTTGTACTAGGGTTCCCTTTTCTCCATACCCTCACCAACATTTATCTCTTGTCTTTTTTATAGTAGTCATCCTTACATGTGTGAGGTGATATCTCATAGTGGTTTTAATTTGCATTTCCTTGATAATTAGTGATGTTGAGCACCTTTTGGCATACCTGTTGGCCATGTATGCATTTTTTGAAGATACATCTCTTCATGTCCTTTGCCCATTTTTAAAACAGATTATTTGGTTTTTGCTAATGAGTTTTAAGAGTTTTTTATACATTTTTCATATTAACTCCTTATCAGATATGTGGTTTCCAATTAATTTTTTCCCGGTATGTAACTGGACTTTTCTTATTTTTTTTTTTTTAGTTTGATGCATTTCCATTTCTATATTTTTGTCTTCGAAGTCTGAGCTTTTGGTGTGATTCCCAAAAGTTGTTGTCAAGACCAGTGTCAAGGAGTTTTCCTTTATGTTCTTTTCTAGGAGTTTTATGGCTTCTGATCTTACATTTAGGTCTTTTATCCATTTTGAATTGATTTCTGTGTATTGTTTAAGATAAGATCCAATTTCATTCTGTTGGTGATAGAAATTCAGTTTTCCCTGCATCATTTATTGAAGAGACTATTCTTTCCTCATTGTGTCCTTTTGATGCCCATGTCAAAAATTAGTTGTCCATCTATGTTTTAACTTATTTCTGGACTCTCTATTCTATTCCATTGGTCTATGTTTTTGTTTTTAATGCCAAGACTATACTGTTTTGATTATGATAGCTTTGTAATATAATTTTAAATCAGGAAGTCTGATGCTTCCAACATTACGCTTTTCCTCAGTATTATTTTGGACTTTTGGTATTTTTTATGGTTCCATATTAATTTTATATTCTTTTTCTATTTCTGTGAAAGTAGTCATTGGAATTTTGATAGACATGGCATTAAAACTATGTATTGCTTAGAGTACTATGATTATTTTAGCAATATTAATTCTTCCCATTTGTGAACACCTGTTTATTCATTTATTTGCATCATGCTCAATTTCTTTCATTAATGTTCTATAGTTTTAGTGTGCAAATCTTTCAACTACTTGATTAGACTGATTCCTAGGCATTTTATGCTATTATAAATGGGACTGTTTTCTTAATTTCAACTAGATCATTATTCATGTATAAAAATGCTACTAATTTTTGTACATTGATTGTGTATCTTGCAACTTTATTGAATTCATTTATTAGTTCTAACAGGTTTTTTTGTGTAGTGTTGAGGTTTTCTGCTTATAGGATCATGTCATCTGCAAATAGAGATAATTTTCCTTTTTTCATTTTCAATTTTGATAGCTATATCTATTCTGAATATTTGGTATAAATCAAATCATACAATATGTGACCTGCATTTTTTTCATTTGACATAATGTGGGAGGTCCATCCACATTGTATTGTGTATCAGTAATTTGTTTCTTTTTATAGCTGAATAATATTCTATTGTGTACATATACTACAGCTGGTATCTGTCCATCTGTTGATAGTCATTTGGGTTGTTTCCACCTTCGTCTAAAGTACATAGGGCCACTATGAACATGCATGTAGTATGTATTATATAATTATATATTACATAATATAAGGATTTGATTAAGTACCTGTTTTCAGTTTTTTTGAGTATATACCTAGGAGTGGAACCGCTGTGTCATGTGATGATTCTATATTTAACTTATTGAGAAAGCATCAAATTATTTTCCATAGCCCAACTATTTTAAATTCCTACCAGCAATATAAATGGGTTCTAATTTCTTTACATCCTTACTAGCACTTGTTATCATCCATTAAAAAAAATTTCTAACATAAGGTTAATTATTTTCTTATTTTTGCAGTGGAAAATAGAAGGTTTTATGAATACTTTTTGTCTCAACAATATCATTTAGATATTTAAATATTTGGTAATAATTTCCAATAAAAATATAGAGCTAAATAAAAAAGGACAATGAAAATGCTAGATTTATCAAGCAGAAGTTTGTGGGCAATGTGGCTTAGAGCTGTAAGTAAATGAAGTGTTTCATTTCCCTTATAATGTAATAATTTTTTAAACTACATCCAATCGGGCAGTTTTAGCTCCCCCTCCACCTTTGTTTTCATTTGCTATTTTGATAAAATCAGAAATAAGAATTGTATGCAGTCTTGTGTTTAGTTTGATATAATTGATTATATTAGATATTTTAATCAAAGCATCTACATACCACAATTATTTATGACAAGTGAAATTTTAAGCTTAATTATAATCAGGAATTTTATTTAAAATAGTAATTTAAAGTGACTTTGAGAAACTTCTAAAATTTGTCCAAATTTTTCAGATAGACAGTTATTAATGTAAGACTTCAAATGTTTCTCTGGAGTTGTAGGCCTTCTCTGTGTTAACTACTTCAATATCCTGAATAAATAGTGTTTAAATGCTAGGTACCGGAAATTTTGCCTCCAAATATCAGATCAAAGACTGACTAAAATAATTTTTTAATTATTTCTTTGTTACTTCTAAACACTGTTGCTAAGGTGATGTTTTGATATATTACCTTAAAACATTTCTTCATATGAAATTGCACTCTCCTTCAAAAATTTTGAGTGATAATGTTTTATCTTTATAAAATGATTTTCTATTGAGTTATAAAGAAGATCACACTGAGAATATTAATTATTGCTAACTTGTTGAAGACTTCAGAAGTTTTGGATAATTATATCACAATTCACTGAAGTGCCTCTTAACCAATTTTCCCCTGACTCTTGTGATACTTCAACTTCAAATGGCTTCTTAGAACTGTCATGTAAATCAACGTCATGCAGGTTTCTGCATTATGCAGGACTGTGAATGCCAGTTTCCAAAATCAAGGAATAACATTTTCCTGATTATTAATTAGTTTAGAATCTTATTAACATGCTCACTGGATTTTTATTCTCTTCTCTGCAAAATGCCAATTTATCTTTTGCCATTTTCTTTTGGGTTTACTTGTATTTTCTTATTGACTTGTAGGAACTTGTTACCTTTAGTAAGTTGTATGTGTTGTAAACACTTTCTCTCAGTTTGTGACGTGTCTTTTTACTTTATGAACTTTAATGTAATTAAATTTATCACTTTACTTTTGCTTTTAAGTGATTTGTGTCTTGTTTAAGAAGAATTTCCATACCACAATCCTATGACAGTTTTACTTTATAGCTACTAAAATTTTAATTTCTCTTAGGAGATTTGCTTAACAATGTGAAATTGATTTCTTTTTGCATATGAATGGAATAGATGGCTAATTTTAGTTTTTAAGGAAAATTAGTTTTTCCACATTGATTTTATTTCAAATCCAGTCATTTCTTATAAATCAGCCATACCATATCCATCATACATCAAAGTTTCATATATGATTTTACTTATTTCTGGCCCTTTCCATCCCACTGGTCAATTTTATCTCCCTATGCCAATATCTGGTTTCACTCATTTACATGAGTCATAATATGTTTTGATATCTGATGTGGTAGTTCTTTTTACCTTTTTAGAGTTCTTTGGGTATTCTTGATACACTGCTCTTCCATATAAATTTTAGGATAAGCTTGTCATATTATATGAAAAAATCTATTGGGATTTTAAACATAATTGCATTCATCAGTTTTTTAATTATGTATATGAATTTAGTCTTTTTCATGATTTGGTCAATGATGTACCACATATACAACAGTGGTCTCATGAGATTACATTATTGTACTTTTACTGTACCTTGTCTATATTTTGATATGTTTAGATACACAAATACATTGTACTATACTTGCCTACAGTATTCAGTGTGGTAACACACTGTGCATGTTTGTAACCTAGGAGCAATAGGCTATACCATATAGCCTAAGTGTGTAGTAGGCTATACCACTGAGGTTTGTATAAATATACTCTATGATGTATGCCAAATAAACATCTTGAATTAGAGATAATCTATGAAACCTGTAACATTCTGGTTTTGCATTTTTGATAATTTATGACTTGTACAACCCAAGGTACTCTTAGAATATATCTGTAGAAAATAACCCCTGCCAATGACTTTATAGGCCAGAAAAGGCATAATATTATGGAACACTAAATATGTGAACTCACGTATAATTTTGTATTCACCACTCTTTGGTAACACATTAAAATTCAATAGATGTCATGTACTTCTGACTGTTAGGAAAGTCTTTTGGGAATAAATAGCATTTGAACGTGTCCCTTGATGAATGTGTAAGATTTAGAATTACAGAGACAAAGGTCAGAACAATTAGGTAGGGTTAAGAATAAAACAATATGAATAGATAGGAGATTTGTGTACTTCTTGGGAAACAACTGTAAACCAGTAAGTTTCTGAGACAGGTCTTAATCAATTTAGAGGTTTATTTTGCCAAGGTTAAAAACCATGGTCCATGACAGCCTCAGGAGGTCCCAAGAGCATGAACCCAAGGTGGTTGGGCTACAGCTTCATTTTATACATTTTAGGGAAGCAGACGTTACAGGGAAAGACATAAATCAATACATGCAAGTTATACATTGGTTAAGTCTGGAAAGGTGGGACAGCTATAAATGGGGACTTCCAGGTCATAGGTGAATTCAGGTTTCCTGATTGATAATTGGTTGAAAGATATGACTTGCCTGAATTGTTGAATTCACCATTAAAAAAAGAAATTTAAAAAGCCTGTAATCCCAGCACTTTGGGAGGCCAAGACGGGCGGATCATGAGGTCAGGAGATTCAGACCATCCTGGCTAACACGGTGAAACCCCGTCTTTACTAAAAAATACAAAAAACTAGCCGGGCGAGGTGGCGGGTGCCTGTAGTCCCAGCTACTTGGGAGGCTGAGGCAGGAGAATGGCGTAAACCCGGGAGGCGGAGCTTGCAGTGAGCTGAGATCCAGCCACTGCACTCCAGCCTGGGCGACAGAGCGAGACTCCGTCTCAAAAAAAAAAAAAAAAAAAAAGAAAAGAAAAAAAAAAGCCAAAGTTCTTATCATATTGATGAAGCCTCCAGGTAGCAGGCTTCAGAGAGAATAGATGGTGAATGTCTCATATCAGACCTTGAGAGATGTCAGGCTCACTAAAAAGGACCTAGTAAGGGCAAGAGATTCTCTACAGAATGCAAATTTCTGCCACAAAAGACAGTTTTGCAGGACCGTTTCAGAATATGTCAAAGAAATATTATTTTGGAGTGAAATACTTTGATTTCTTTCAAGGCCTGTTACCTGTCATGTGATGCTATATCAGAATCAGGTGGGAATTTGGTATATTATTGCTACAAAGAGTCTTTTTTGTTTATCTTAAGATTTTTGTTTTAATTTTAAAGCTGGTCTGTTGTGTCTAGATTACAAAGGCAGGAGGTCATAATGAGGCATGTCTAATCCCCTTTCCCATCATGTCCTTAACTAGTTTTTTAGGTTTCTTTGGGGTCCCCTTGGCCAAGAGTTGGGGGAAACTACTCAGTCAGTTGGGGGGCTTAGAATTTTATTTTTGGTTTACACAACCGAGAGTATTAAGTAGACAAAAATACAGTGAAGTAGAGAGAGATATGTAAAGAGAATTGACAAGTTTAAGTGACGTTTATTCACTGTTTTTTAATATGTTTAAGATTTGATTTTTATTGAGATCTTTTGTTTTGACAGTTTGAAACTTCTTTTGAAGAATGGTAAGAAAATTTCATGCTTTTTAAAACTATTTTATTTTTAATGTCAAAATTTCTGTCATCTGCTATAATCCAGTTTAACTTCAAAAGGAATAGAAAATCAAATGCAAGATTTTTCACAATAGATATTACAATATATTTTTTAAAATATGAGAATTAGGACATCACTGATAATGGCAAAATAGAGATCTCCAGAGCTCCATCCCTTCACAAAAACAACTATGAAATTTGCAAAAACATTGGTCAGAATCGACTTTTGCAGAAATCTGGAATCCAGTAAAAATTTAATAACCAGTAGGGGAAAATTCAATGAAGAAGGAAGCTGCTGCATTGCATTAGAGAGCACTGTGGCATTGTAATTTGCCTGCTCCGCATTCTCCAGCCTTCAAACTGGTGGCAGCTAGAAAGAGAGCAGTGCACACCTGTGGTGCAGATTCCTAGTGCCAGAGGGAATAATAGGAACATCATTCTCAAAGAATTGTGTTTGAGTGGTCTGATAGCTCCTAGAAAGACTAGCATAAGGACTTTGCTTGACTTGGAGCAATCACAAGGCTGGGGCTACTTACAGGCAGTGTTTGCAAAAAGCGTTTAAAGGCGTATACTTGCCACAGCAGCCTGAGGCTACAGATAACAGCTAGGACAAGCATTAACCAGACCAAAATTCCTGTGAAAAAATAAGTTGGAAAAAGAGATAGATACCTGAAGGAAAATCTCTCAATATACTGGAGATTTGAAAGAGCACAGAGGCCTGGAAAAATGTTCAAGAAATACTGAGAAGATCCTAATCTTACTTCTGGCTAACCTTTAAGATCTGCATAGGCAGGAATTGAAGGCAGAGTCAGTGTTGTAAACAGCCTAGGCAAGCCTGGAAGGATTACCCTAAGGCAGACCAAATCTGCTAAGATTGGAAAGCATTGTTTTTCTTTTTCCTTTCTTTTGTTGCCAGCCATTTAAGAGAACTCACACAAAACACTAGCTCACCAGTAAGCTAAGGAAACAGATTTCAATGATTACACATGAGAAATAATACAGCCCTTATGAAAGAGTGTTCCTAAAAGTCACTAAACAAACAATAACCCACTACAGACAGAAATAGCAAATCCAATGGTGTAATCTGGTTTTTATTTCACATTAAAATATTCAAAATGTCCAGTTTTCAAAAAGTAAATATGAAGAATGCAAAGAAAAGAAAGTTTGGCTCATTCACAGTGAAAAAGGATAAATTCACATAAACTGTTCTCAAGGGAACCCAAAATTTGAACTTACTGGACAAAGATAAATCAATGGCTTAAATTATCTTCAAAGAGATAAAGGAAACCATGAACAAATAACTAAAGCAGAAAACTGATGTTTCAACAAATGTAAAATCACAAGAGAAATTATAAAAATTAACCAAATAGAAATTCTAGGCCGGGCGCAGTGGCTCATGCCTGTAATCCCAACACTTTGGGAGGCCGAGGCGGGTAGATCATATCAGGGGTTCAAGACCAGCCTGGCCAATATGGTGAAACCCCATCTTTACTAAAAAAAAATACAAAAATTAGCTGGACATGGTGGCATGCACCTGTAGTCCCAGCTACTCAGGAGGCTGAGGCAGGAGAATCGCTTGAACCCAGGAGGCGGAGGTTGCAGTGAGCCAAGATCATGCCACTGCACTCCAACCTGGGCGACAGAGTGAGACTCTGTCTGAAAAAAAAAAAAAAAAAAAAAAATCTAGAGCCAAAATATTAACTAACTGAAATTAAAACTTCACTAGAAGGATTCAGTAGCAGCTTTGAGCAGTCAGAATAATCAGTGAACTTGATGATAGGTTAATAGAGATTATCTAGTCTAAGAAAGAAGAAAGACAAGAGAATAAAGAAAAATTAAAAGTGCCTAATAAGCCTAAGGGATACCATCAGGCATAATAGCAGTCAAAAAGTGTGAGAAGAAAGGGATAGAGAATGAAAAAATACTTGAAGAAACACTGGCTAAGAAACTCCTCAATTTGATAAAGACTTAAATGTATGCATCCATCAAACTCAGTGAACTCCAAATAAAATCAAGTCAAACAGATCCACACCAATATACATTTTAGTTAACGTGTCAAATGCCTGGGACAAAGAGAATCTTAAAAACAGCACAAGAGAAGCAACTTTTCATGTACCAGGGACACTCAGTAAGATTAACAGTGAATTTTTCATTAGGAATTGTGGAAGTCAGAATGCAGTGGGGTGACACATTTAAATGCCAGAAGATAAAAAGAAACTGCCAATGAAGAATTCTGAATCCAGCAAGAGTATCCTTCAAAAAGAGAGGAGAAATTAAGACATTCTCAGATAAACCAAAGGGGTGTATCACTAGCAGTCCAGTTCTATAAGAATCCTATAAGTAGTCTTTCGGGCTGAAATGAAAGGACACTAGAGAGTAACTGGAAGCCATATGATAAAATAATAAACAATAATAAAGTTAACTTCAAATGTAAGTGTTAAATCCAGTATAAGTGTATTTTTGTTTTGTAATTCTTATTTGTGTCCCTATTGTTTTGTTTTTCTAAGACCACCAGAGCGGGTACAAAAGAACCAGCGACTAGGCAAGGGTAGGAGCAAAACTGCAAGTTTATTTTGGTCACCTAGCTTCAAGGGAAGAAGGTGGGTAGGGAGAGGTCTGTTGGCCCCCGACAAAAGGGGCCCCCAGAGTCACCCGTACAGCTCTCGGACGGAGTTCCCACAGTCCTGACATCCCGACAGGAGTGGAGGACTGAGGAAGGCCGCACGTGGTGTGCCTCTGGAGCGGCTTTTCTAGGAGTGGGAGGGCAATAGGCGGGGCACGGGCGTGTCAGGGGGCGTTCCACAGGTGCGACCAGGTAAATCTTGGTCTCTTCAGATTGACATCACCTGGCGCATGCCTAGTTGGTCTGCACCTTCCCGGGTCGCCGGCTGGATTTTCGCGCGCGCGGGAAAAGTTGGGGATGAAGAACCCGGAAGTGCGCCATCTTGCCTCTGTTCATCCAAACAGTCCAACCTTTTATTGATAATAGTGAAAGGGGCGCCGTGGTCTGTCTGGCTACTTCCTGCTGTTAAGGGGCGCTGTTAAGGTCGGGGCCCATGGTTGGCATTTGGACGTACGGATGAAGAATAAAATAAAGCACAGTATTAGTATAGGAACGAGGTATGGAAGCATTTGAGGGTTTGAATGTTAGTGTCTGCTAGGCCTGACTTGCTAACATAATAGCAGCACTCTTCTCTAAGGAAGAGACAAGTGCCTCCTTTTTCAGCTGTAAACAAGCCTAGGGCTTGCCTGTTTTGGGCAGCTACTTAGGCTATTGAGGTAGTTCGGCGCTGCAGGGAGGCCAGGCTTTCAGCTGATTCCAATAACTAGAGGGAGGAAAAAACAGCCCGTTTTGACGGGAGTGGCGTAGTGGCATGGAAAGTTGCTGGAAAAGCTCTGCTACTTCTGCCTGGCTGTATAGAGTTAGACTGGGGACCAAGGACACGGGGACATAGAGGGATCAGTTAGTGGCTGTATGGTTAAGAGTTTTAGAGAGAGATCAGTTGCACGAGAAATAGCCTTCAATGGGGGCTGTTTTGGCCCCCATTGGGTGCCTGAGTATGATTACCTCAGGATGAATTTGGAGTTGAATAACGGAAAAGGAAGGATGTGGCCTTCAATGGGGGCCGTTTTGGCCTCCATTGGGTGCCTGAGTATGATTACCTCAGGATGAATTTGGAGTTGAATAACGGAAAGGAAGGATTGGGCAGTTGCACGAGAAATAGCTTTCAATGGGGGCCGTTTTGGCCTCCATTGGGTGCCTGAGTATGATTACCTCAGGATGAATTTGGAGTTGAATAACGGAAAGGAAGTATTGGGCAGTGGAGATGTTCGATGAAGGTTAGGAGACGGGAGAACCACTGCTCTGGACTATTGTCTGGAGGTAGATATGGGTCTGGGGTTATGTATTGAAAGTCTGATAGGTTTATGTAGAGGATGGTGAGAAAGCGAGCTAAGCGCCAGGGGTCAGGGAGCATGAACTAGTTAAGAAAGTTTTGTAAGTTTGAGGAGAGTGGGGGAAAGTTGAACTGATGTCCACTGATTGTTCCCAGTGGGGGCCCTTTTTAGCTGGGAAATATGAATCCAATGCGTGTGTCCTAGGAGTTTTGCTGCTGTATGTGTAGACAGGAGGACAATGTATGGGCCTTTCCACCTGGGCTGTAAGTCTTTGGCTTGGATATTTTTTATGTATACTTGGTCCCCAGGACTGAGGGAGAGATGTGGGTTGTAGGCATCTGTTAGAGGAGGGTGTGCTAACTCAGCGTGTTGTCTTAGGAGTTGTCTGAGAAGAGTGAGATATGGGAGGTAGTTCGCCAAAGGGGCTGGCAGGGAAGGTATTTGTTGGAGGGTTAGGGGCCGTCCGTAGACTAATTCGAACGGACTGAGGCCTGTTGGCTAGCACAGTAAAATAAGTAGAATTGGTGGGGATATGGGACAGAAGGGTGTAAGGGTTGGGAACTACAGGGTGCGTGGGACGGGTGGCTTCATTGACTAGCCGAAGATCCTGTACTAACCTATACGTTCCATCTGCCTTTTTAACTGGAAGTATTGGAGTGTTACAGGGGGAATGTGTGCGGACAAGAATATGTTGGCTAAGTAGTTGCATGATAATTGGCTTTAAACCTTGTAGATGTGTCGGAGAGAGAGAGAATTGGGGGCGGTTTGGGAAACGAGTGGGATCTTTGAGCTTGACGAGAACTGGTGGGTGGTGAGCAGCTATGACCGGGGTGGAAGTGTCCCACACTTGAGGGTGTACAGAAATAGGGAAGATGGGGGGTGGGGGCAACATAGGAGGAGCCTGTGCACTTGCACAAAGCATGAGCAACAGGTCATGAGGGGATTGAAGGGGAGTGGATGAGTTGGTGGGAATGTATATGGAGGCCTTTAAGGTGCTCAGGATGTCTCGGCCTAGTAAGGGGGTAGGGCATGAGGGTATAATGAGGAACGAGTGCGCAAAGTAGTTGTTGGCCAGGCAGCAATTAAGGAGTGGAGTTTTTCGTGGGGTGGATGGCTTTCCGTCTACTCCTACTACAGAGATATCGGATGGAAGGCTAGGTCCAGAGAAGGACGGCAAAACAGAATAGGTAGCCCTGCTATCTATTAAAAAATTAATTGTCTTACCCGCTACCAGGAGAGTTACCCGCGGCTCGGCGAGGGTGATGGGGGTCCCCAAGTCTCGGCACCTTCAGTTGTCGTCATCGTCCAGATGTAGGAGCTGGAAGGAGCTCCCAGGATCCTGGGAAAGGGGATCACGTGGAGACGCAGCACCTGTTCTCAGGGTGGGGCAATCAGACTTCCAGTGTCCTCCCTGCTGGCAAGCAGGGCAGGGGGTTGCTGGTGGACGAGGCTTAGGACATTCATTGGCCCAATGTCCTGACGCCTTGCACTTATGGCAAGGCTGCGTTGGGGCTCAGGGACCTTGCGGACACCTGTTGGCATAGTGTCCCGCCTTGCCGCACTTATAGCAGGCTCCTTTTGTAGCCTTGGAGTCTGCGGAGTATGTGCTCTCTGGTCTGGGGTTACAACTGGGCCGTAAAGCCGCTGCTAGGAGCTGGGCCTTCTGTTTGAGGCGTGCCTGTCGCACTGCCTCAGCCGTCTCCTCTCTGGAGTTATAGACCTTAAAGGCTAATTTAACCAGGTTTTGTATTGGTGCCTGAGGACCATCCTCTACCTTCTGAAGTTTCTTACGAATGTCAGGAGCTGATTGAGAAATGAAATAAGACGCCAAAATGGTGGCCCCTGTGGGGGAGGCCGGATCTAACCGGGTATATTGGGTTAGAACCTTAGTCAGCCTATTTAAGAATGCGGCTGGATTTTCTTCTGGATTTTGAATAATTTCTTTTAATTTGTTAAAATTTACAGTTTTGTTTGAGGCTGTTTGCATACCAGCCAACAAACACTGAACCATTATGTCTCGCCTACGGCGCCCAGGCTGGTTTGCTTGATAGTTCCAGTCCAGGTCTGCCGAGGGGACTGCTTGCTCCCCTAGTGGGATGGTGGCGTCAGTTAAATGTAGTTGGTTGGCGTGCTGCCTGGCGGCCGCTAGGATGCGCTCTTGCTCCTCAGGGTTTAGGGTGGAGGTTAGGATAACCTGGAGGTCATGCCAAGTTAAGTCATAGGCCTGACAAAGGTATCTAAATTCCTTTATGTAGGCGGTGGGATTAGCTGAGAAATCCCCTAAACGCTTCTCAATTTTGGAAAGATCGGCCAATGAAAAAGGGACATGCACTCTGACTACCCCCTCCGCCCCAGCCACCTCTCGCAAAGGTGCTAACACTGTAGGAGGGTGTGGGGCAGGAGTGGAGGCATCAGCAGGGCACTTAGAGCGGGTGTGTGCAGAGACAGGAGACTCAAGACAGCCAGTTTGGGGCCCCGAAGGAAACACGGGACTGAGTGGATTACTAGTAGGTAAGGAAAAGGAAGGAGGAGTCCAAGCGGAGGGAGGAGAAGTATAGGGCGGAAGTGAGGGGAAAGCCTAGATCCTCCGGCTGAACAGAAAGGAATGAAGACTCCTCTTTTTCGGGTTCCTGTGGGCCGGCGTCCTTGGCTAGCATAACTTGGGCCAAAGAGCATCGGCTACACAGGTCGGGACGAGAGCGTAAGGCCCAAAAGCCTTGTACGTAATTAATTTCAGACCACTTGCCTAGCCGCTGGCAGAAATTGCTGAGGTCGATCACGCCACAGTGGAAAGGAAAATTAACTGCTTCCTCCTAAGGTCTTGTTCAAGCTGTAAGGTTTTTAAATTGGCTAGGAGGCACCCTAAGGGGGTGCTCTTTGGAAATTTGGACTGGGGGTTTCCCATTTGTTTCCTCTTTACCGACACAATGGACCCAATGGACATGGGAATGGATCCCTGCCTGGCTTCAAAGCGTCCTTTGGAACCAGCAGAGACAGACGAGAGGCTCTTGAAGCCTAAGTGGAGATTACCTTCAGGCGGACGTCTCCGTCCTGAACGGGTCTCCCGAGCCACTTGGTGGCTCCAAATGGACCCCGGACCTGCGCAGGATTTCTGGCCGAGGGAGGTAAAGAGGAGACAAGGGCACTTACCCCAGAGAGGCTGTGAGAGTGAGGGAAGCGGGTCTCAGGTCCTGGTCCGTCTGCTGCGTGGGAGCAGGAGGAGGTTCCTCAACCCTTAGAGGCCTGAGGAGGGGTCTCCTCCCGGGTCTTCGGCACCAACTGTTTTGTTTTTCTAAGACCACCAGAGCGGGTACAAAAGAACCAGCGACTAGGCAAGGGTAGGAGCAAAACTGCAAGTTTATTTTGGTCACCTAGCTTCAAGGGAAGAAGGTGGGTAGGGAGAGGTCTGTTGGCCCCCGACAAAAGGGGCCCCCAGAGTCACCCGTACAGCTCTTGGACGGAGTTCCCACAGTCCTGACATCCCGACAGGAGTGGAGGACTGAGGAAGGCCGCGCGTGGCGTGCCTCTGGAGCGGCTTTTCTAGGAGTGGGAGGGCAATAGGCGGGGCACGGGCGTGTCAGGGGGCGTTCCACAGGTGCGACCAGGTAAATCTTGGTCTCTTCAGATTGACATCACCTGGCGCATGCCTAGTTGGTCTGCACCTTCCCGGGTCGCCGGCTGGATTTTCGCGCGCGCGGGAAAAGTTGGGGATGAAGAACCCGGAAGTGCGCCATCTTGCCTCTGTTCATCCAAACACCTATGTGATTATAAGGTCAAATGGATAAAATTCATAATAATAAATTTCTGCTAATGAACACAAAATGGATAGCTATGTAATTTGTGAAACTGATACCATAAGAGAAAGGGCAGAGATGTAAAGGAACAGAGTTCTTCATATATAAATAGATAGGTATACTATTGAAGCTACACTGATTTTAATTCAGTTTTTATAGAGTTAAGGTATTAATTGTAATCCTCAGGATAAACACTAAGATTCTACTTTAAAAAATAAAGGAAAACAAAGAGAGGCAAACTACACAATATATAGAAAAAAATCAGCTAGTTACAAAGAAGGCAGTTATGGAGGAGTTCAGAAATAAATAATATAGAAAATGAATAGCAAAATGGCAAAAATAAGCCCTTCCTTATCAGTAATTAATTTATATGTAAATGGATTAAACTCTCCAATTGAAAGGTAGAGCATGGTAGAATGGATAAAAATAGATAATCCAACTATATTCTGTCTATAAGAGTCTCACCTGAGATACAAAGGCATAAGTAGTTTACAAGCAGAAGGATGAAAAACCATATTCCATGCAAATAGTAAGTAAAAGAGAGCTGGAGTGACTATACCAATGTCACACAAAATAGGCTTTAAATCAAAGCCTGTTACAGAAGACAAAAGACTTGATTCACTGATAAAAGTGTCATTCTACCAAGAAAATATATAAACTATAAATATAATATACCTAACAATATAACCTCAAAACAGACATATAAACTAACGGAAGTGAAGGGCATAATAGACTGTTCTACAACGGGATTTTGAGAATTTAATGTCCCCACTTCCAATAATGGATAAAATAACAGAAGATCAGTAAATAAATAGACTTGAATAACATGAACCAACTAGAGCTAACCAGTTTATACAGAATACTCCACTTAACAACAGCAGAAAACACATTCTTCTCATGTGCACATGGACCATTCTTCAGCATAGATCATGTATTACACCACAAAACGAATTTCAGTGAAACTAAAAAGATCAAAATTACACATGGTATTTTTTCTGACCCAGTAGAATGAAGCTGGAAATCAATAACAAATGGAAACCTGGAAATTTCATATATATGTGGAAACTAAACAAATCGTGTTTTACAAACCAGTAAGTCAAAGCAATAATCACAGGGGAAATTAGAAAACACCTTGAGGTGAGTGAAAATGAAAACACAATGTAGTTAAACTTACAAAATGCAGCAAAAGTAGTACACAGAGGGAAATTTAGAGCTATAAATGCTTACATTTAAAAAGGGGATCTCAAATCCAGTAACCTAACTTTATACCTTAAGGAAGTAGAAGAGGAGGAGCATGCTAAACCCAAAGTTAGCAAAAGGAAGGAAATAAAGGTTAAAGTAGAAATAAATGAAATAGAGACTAGAAAAACAGTACACAGAATCAATAAAAACAAAAGTTGTTTCTTTGAAAAGAGCAATGAAATTCACAAACCTTTAGCTAAACTAACCAAAAATGAAAAGAAGACTCAATTACAAATTAAATAATACAAAATTTGAGACACTACAACAGAGTCTGCAGAAATAAAGAGGATTATAAGAGGATACTAGGAACAAATGTATATCAACAAACTATCGAAGATGAAAGAGACTAATTCCTAAAAACACGTAAACTACTAAAACTGTCTCAGGAAGAGGTAGAAAACCTGAACAGACCTATGAAAAATAATGTGATTGAATCAATAATCAAAAACTTCCCCAACAAAAAAAATCTCAGGACCACATGGCTTCACTGGTAAATTCTACTAAACATTGAAAGAAGAATTAATATCAGTCCTTCTCAAACTCTTCCAGAAAATCGAAGGAAATAATTTCTAAGTCATCTTATGATCCCAGCAATAACCTGATAGTGAAACCAGACAAAGACATCACAAGCAAACTATAGAATATGCATGAATATACATGACAGGCCAGGCACAGTAGCTCACACCTGTAATCCAAGTACTTTGGGAGGCCAAGGCAGAGGATCACTTGAGCCCAGAAGTTTGAGACAAGCCTAGGCAACATAGTCAAAACCCATCTCCACAAACAAACAAACAACAACAACAACAAAAATTAGCCAGGTGTGGTGGCGCATGCCTGTGGTCTTAGCTACTCCAGAGGCTGAGTTTGGAGGAGTGCTTGAGCCCAGGAGATCAAGTTCACAGTGAACTGTGATTGTGCCACTGTACTTCAGCCTGGCCAACAAAACAAAACAAACAAACAAAAAATGACAAAATCCTCAACAAAATACTATCAACCTGAGTTCAGCAACGCATTAATATAATTATACGCCCAGGCGCAGTGGCTCACACCTGTAATCCCAGCACTTTGGGAGGCCGAGGCGGTTGGATCACCTGAGGTCAGTAGTTTGAGACCAGCCTAGTCAATATGGTGAAACCCGGTCTCTACTAAAAATACAAAAATTAGCCAGGCATGATGGCGGGTGCCTGTAATCCTAGCTACTCAGGAGGCTGAAGCACAAGAATCACTTGAACCTGGGAGGCAGAGGTTGCAGTGAGCCAAGATCGCACCACTGCACTCCAACCTGGGTGACAGAGTGAGACTTTGTCTCAAAAAAAAAAAAATTATACATCATGATCAGTGAGATTTATCCTAGAAATGCAAGAGTGGTTTAGCATACAAAAATTAGTTAAATGTGACACAAGCCCACACCTTTCATAAAACTACATTGTAAGGGAATGTATTAAACACAATAAAGGATATTTATGAGAAACCCTTAGTTTATATTATACCCATGGTGAAGACTGAAAGTTTTCATCTTAAGAACAGGAGCAAAACAAGGATGCCCACTCTTTCCACTTTTCTTCAACATTAGAACCCTTGCATATTGCTGGTGTGAATATAAAATAGTTTAGACACCAAGAAACAGTTTGTTGGCTTCTCAAAAAGTGAAACCTAGAATTAGCTATCACTTAGCAATTTGACTCCAAGATATATATCCAAAAGTATTCAAAACATGTTCAAACAAAAATTCATATACAAATGTGCATAACATCTGTATTCACAATAGCCAAAAGGTGGACATAATCCCCAAATCCATCAGTGGATTAATAGATAACCAAATGTGTTGTGTATACACAATGGAATATTATTCTACCATTAAAATAAATAAAATTCTACATACTGCAACATGGAGAAATCTTGAAACTATTATGCTAAGTTTAAAACGTCACATAAGGTCTCATATGATTCTATTTCTATGAAATATTCATAAAAGTTCATCCACAAAGAGAGCAGATTAGTCATTGCTATGAAAGAGCGCATTGAAGAAAGGGAGAGACTGCTTAATAAGTAGGGCATGTTCTTTTGAAGTGATGAAAATATATTGGAATGAGATGGTGTGATAGTTGTACAATGTCGTGAATATATTAAATGCCACTAAAGTTTCCACTTTCAAATGTTTAATGTTATGGGAATTTGGCTCAATAAAAAAAAAAAAAATTAGCATAGAATTTTACAGGTCCAAGAGTTAACTGAACTTTATAAGATACACAAAATGATCTAATTATGTATAATAATTTACTATATCATGTAAATGGTGTTAAAAGCCAGCAAGGAAAATACTATTTAATAGTTAATGCTGGACAGTTATTTTTCAATTTTTTAAAAGAAAACAAATGAGAAAAAATACACTTTTCAACAAAAATATTCTGAAATAAATATGAAAACTAAAGGAAGAAAATATAAAGAATATTTCTCTGACCTTGGAATAGACAGACTTAGCTAAATAAGTTGTGGAACAATGATGAGAAAAATAATTTGTAGCTATTAGAAATATAAAATGGTAGTAAAATACACTGAAAATAATTTCAATTAACTAAAGCAGAATGTATAATTGTGACTCTAATTTTATAAGAATTGAAATAACATTAGACTGTGATCTCTGAAGAATAAATAAATATGGATTACATTAGTTTTATGATTTTTTGGTATGTATACAGTTTTCTTAATGTAGAATACTTCTTTAATAAAAAATAATGTAATGAAAATTTCAAAAAGAAATTCTCTGCTTTGTTGTTGATACCAATTTTCTTGCAACTTTGATCAGAGAAAAAACACATTTAATAATGTATACTGAAGGCTAGTTTAGGATTCTAGAATCAGACCAGAGAAATATGGAGAAATGGTTTATTATTCAACCTACAGAATTTTAGTTAGAAAGGAAATAACATTTTAATTTATAGTCACCTCTCAAGACACTACAGTTTAGCGTTGTCCAGTAGAACTTTCTATGATAATGAATGTTCTATATTTGTATTTTCCAACAGTGTAGCTACTAGGAAGGAAATAACATTTTAATGTAGGTATTTTTCTAAAAGTTTATTATCTGAAATGATATTTTTACTCATTGTAATTTACATTGATTCCCCAGAAACTACTGAACTGAAATTACAGAAATAGCTCATCCAAATTATTCTCACAGAATACCGTTTGTCTTATAGAAACACTGTCTGGAAAGACCAGTTTCTTTTTTAAAAAATGTAGCATTTGGGGTCATTGTAACTAATTTTAAGTTTTTATTAATTTACCAGTAAATGTAAATCCCATTACTTATTAGAATTTTGCTATATTAGTCTTCTATCTAGTAATATTATATTGTATAGTGAGTTTCACCACAAATATTTAAAATTCAGTGGAAGAGCATAACCTAAGATTTGTTTTACTAACTTTAAGTACTTCGCTCCTTTACTGCTTGTTTCCTTCCCATTATATAGGAGCAGAACTTCCACAAAAGACCTGAAAGAAGATTGGAGTGTAGCTACACCAGTGAAAGAGGTCAAACCAGAAGAAAAGAGAGGTAAAGTTGTTCCTCCTACTTGAATAACTGTAATTATATTTAAAAGCTCATTGACTTCATTTAATATATTTCTAATTGTCACACTAATCATGTTTAAGAGTTTTATAATTATTATGAATGTTTAATAGACAAAATAGTCCTCTGTATTGTTTGATTAAGCATTCATTCAACAAATATTTATTAGTGAATATTATACACCAAATACTTGTTTAGGTGCTGAGTATTTAATGATGGCTGTCCACTTCTCAAGATGCTATTTGTAGTTTAGTGTTGCCCATTAGAACTTTCTGTGATAATCAGTGTTCTATGTCTATACTGTCCAATGGAGCAGCTACTAGCCACATACAGCTGTTGAACCCTTGAAATGTGGCTAGTGAGACTGAGGAACTTAATTTTTAAGTTTAATGTAAATTAAGTCACATATAAATGTAAATGGTTGCATGTGGGTGATGACTATCATATTGAAAATTGCAGCTCTAGTATATATTTAAGTTGTGATAAATATTCTTGTCACAATTTATAAAATACATAATATTTTATATGCTGGGGTAAAATTTGTGTTAACACTACTTTAGTGTATTTAAATATATTATTGAGATTTTATGTAGCACCTCCTCTTCCAATGGATTAAAAAACAGCGACTGTGTGACTGCTGAACTTGCACTTGTAACCATTATTTCATACTCCCATCTAGCAGGAAATCCTTGTCTTTATTGCCCAAAAACAACACAAAAAAGAAATGCATTAAAAAATTTCGCTAAAATTTTTTTAGCAAAAAATTGCTAAATCCTTGATTGAAGACTAATAAACTCAGGACTTTTTAAAAACAAGAATATTTTGTTTTTCAAAGTTTTCATTCATAGCAAAGCTTTGTTTTTACTGTTTTATTTTTCATTATTTGTGCCTACAGTGAAGATGAGGACCTTAATCATTACTTACCAAGTTTTCACACAACAAATGCTGAGAGAAAAAATAGATATATTAACAATCACAACTACAGTTCCATTAGCTATAATTACGTTTATTATCAATAAGTACCTTTGCGGTCTAAAACATACAACAATGGCAGGATGAGGAAGATTTGTTGTAATTAAGGGCTTATGCTAAAAAATTGCAGATAGTTGCTTAGAACAGTAATATGAAACTGCAAAACTGAGATGGCACTCAAGAAAAAAAAAATGAGATGTTAAATACAATGAATTTGGGGCATCCCGAGTTACCCATACAGTATTTGTTTAAGAATTTATTATTGAAATAGTATAAAAGACAACTCCTAGAAACATGATGAACACCTTTGCTAAAACACGTATGCATTCAATCAGAAGTATTTTAATTATAAGTGATATTAATTTATTTATATATTCCAGACTGAAATCTTGCTATTGTAATTGATTATAGAATGAATCATAAATTGACTGGAGAATACAGTGATGAATGAATATGTTTTCATTTTAAAAAGACAATTAATGATTTAAAGTATCCAAGATGTGGTAGAATTTGACAAAAGAAAACAATAGATTCAAAGACACCAAATAAAGGACCAGTGTAGAGAAAATCATTTTTATGCATTAAAAATAGGGAAACCGGTTTTATAAGAATGCTTCTGAAGCAGCATGCTGGATTTCTTTGAGAAGTCCAATGAGTTAAAAAATAGCAACTGTGTGACTGCTGAGCTGGCACTTATAACCATTGTTTAATACTCCCATCTACCAGAAAATCATTGTCTTTATTGTCCAAAAGCAACACAAAAAAGAAATGCATTAGTTTTCTTTCTTCTTGATGCAGGTTAGCTATTTTTCCTCTAGCCTCAGTTCTTTGGGGGCCTTGTCTCTTAACACTTTGTATTTATGTGTTTATATAACATTTTGGCAAAAGTCAGTGTTTATAAGCGTAAATCCTACAAGGATAGGACTCATATCTGTCTTCTTTACCTTCCTTATCTCCTGTGAAGACCATGTGCTTGTTCCCTGGAATATAATAGGCTCTGCACACATTTCTTTCATAAATGGTCAAAGGAGTACCCATGGTACTAATTTTGTTAACGTTAAGCCACATCATTCCAGAACTGTGAAACAGGAATCACAAGTACTTCTCATTAAAGGAGTTAATTCAGGGTTAATTTAGTATTACAACTAAATAGAATTTCAAAATTCCAGTGAATTCCTGGCAAAGCTAAATAGAGAAATTCTTACTGGATGAGACTGAAGAATATGACTTGTTTCTAGGAACCATCTATCATTATTCAGTAGTTACCTGATGTAATCTCTATGGTATGTTTTCTTATAGAATAGGAGGAAACACACACATAATTTTAAAATAAAGCTGTATAGTACAGCTTATGTTGGTTGAGATTTAGCTATTGTAATTATTTTATAAAATGATTATTAAAAATAGGTCTTCAAAGTTTATAATCAATCTTATGTTTGTATTATAATAAAACTGTCTTTAAAAAGCTAATTCATTTTTCTAACATTCTTTTATTAAATATATATTAAAAAATAATAATACAACTAAGGCCCATGTTCCCATCATCCAGCTTATTGACTGATTTATTAACAAATATGAATATATATATCTGTTTAAGATGAAAAGTGTCCAGAGTTAAAGCAGGAAATGGAAACATTGCTCTCAGAGGCCGTTCATCTCATTAAAAGTCTAGAAACTGACCGGGCAGAAGCTGAAGCAGCTTTAAAACGACAAAGATCAAGAAAGAACATGATTAACTTGAAAATTGACTCTTGGTCAGTCTGGAAACTTCAAGAACTCCCATTGGCTGTGCAGAAAGGTAATAATCGGGATTTTTATATTACTTCTTACTCTGTTGGAGGTACAGATAATTAATTACAGATCTGTGTATTTAAAAAAAAATTGTCCTAGTGCCAAAGCTCACACCTGTAATCCCACACTTTGGGAGGCTGGGGCGGGCAGATCACTTAAGCCCAGGAATTCGAGACCAGCCTAAGAAACATAGTGAAACCCTGTCTCTACAAAAATACAAAAATTAGCCAGGTATAGTGGAACTCACCTGTAGTCTCAGCAACTTGGGAGTCTGAGGTGGGAAGATTGATTGAGCCCAGGAGATTGAGGCTGCAGTGAGCCCTGGGTGACAGAGTGAGATCCTGTCTCAAAAAATAAATATCACCTGTTTAGAGTGACCGTATTATTTTGCATATAAACCAGCACTTTTGAAAGATGTTATTGAAGATAATGGTAGGTTCATAGATGCAAACTGTGAGACTGCGCTGGGCAAACCTGGACCTGATGTCCTTTTGGTGTGTTAGAAATCCAGTGGCGTTTATGGTACCTATAGAACATGCAAATATTTGGCATCTCTCCTATAATGACTACACTATTTGAATTTCTAGAACTTTAGGAATTTAAAGTGATTGCCAGTTGGTGTCATTAGCCACATTTTTAAGTCTAGGAAAATTGAAAGAGTTTTAAGTCATATTTTAAGCACTAAATGCATATGCTTGTGAGAATTTAATAGTAAATTTGCTTTGGGAACTTCTAGCAGGTAACAAAACCTAAAATGTTTCCAAGAGTCATACAGGTAACAGAGGTTTAAGAAGGAAATTCTTTTAGCTCACAGAGTGAGGGACCTATGGTGAAGGATTAAAGAATCTAAAGATATTGGATTTTTTTGTTGTTGTTGTTCTACAAACCCTGTGCCTATGAAAATATGCCTGACTACCTGATTCTGCCTGAAGCTGGAAGATTTTTACTCTCTCATAGGATAAAAATTTTAATTCAGGATGCACATGTTTTGTAAGAGATTTTTATTAATATCAGGGTGCCCATATATGATCTATCATTTAAACCAAGAAATCTTTGAGAGAAAAAAAGGACATTATGAATTATTACCCAGACCAACAGCCATTAATTCAAATTATAGGTCACAGTGTACTCATATTTAAACCTTTGTTATAATTTTATGTCTTCTAAGGCTGTAGTTACCAAAGTAGGGTATATGAATTCCGGAGAGTTGCAAGAAAAGATTAGAACTTTTATTTATATTTGTAAATTTTATCATTTTTAAAATTTTCTTTTTGAATAGAATTTATACTGTGTATGCTCCACTAATACAGTAGATTTATATAATTTATAAATATATGTGTGTGTGTGTGTGTGTGTGTGTGTGCATGCGTGCTTTAGAGGCAATGAGGCTACTGTAGTGTCAGAAAAGACACCCTGGGAAATTCTGGATCCCAGGAGATTCTTGACAGACTCTATTCACATTGACAGGAATCATCCTCAATTTTCCTAATTGTTTGGGAGGGTCTTCCTTGTCAGTAGTAGTAGAAAAACTATGGAGGGAAGGTTTTATTGAATTGTTTGCTAATAAATTTATATATAATCTCATATACCCTTTGTAATAGTGCTTAGATATTGTAGTTTTAGGAGTTCTACTTTAGGAGTTCTTGAAATAAATGTAAGTTGAGATACATGTGTGCACATTATAGTTACTTAATAAATGTGTTTTGAACTATGGAATAAATATTTGTCATGGGTGACAACTTATTGTTGGGTTCTTTTAATCAATAAAAGATCTACTTAGAAAACAGATTTATGTTCATCTGCTCTATTTTACGTAAGTAGCCACTATATGCAATGAAATTTAAATTCATTATGGTTATGTATTTTTTAAAGTTAATAGCTTTCTCTTTGAAACATATTCCTTACAGGTAATGTGTTCTCAGGAATCTTCTGCCTTTATATTATTTATGTAGAATATAATCTCTAAATTTTATGAATTTGTTTACAAAGTATACAGTCATATTTTTATAGTCTTTAGATTCTCAGAAGTATATAGCTTGTAAGACAGGAAAAAATTTTAATCTCCTTAACAAACTTAAGTATTATATTTGTTATAAATTTAGATACTTTTCAAAAATAAAATTAAGGAAACTCACTTCTTTCTAGATATTTTCTGGTCAGTCCACCAGATTTATCTTTCCTCCCAACTCCCCAATCCCACTTATATCTTTTGTTTTGTGGCCCAGGAGGCTGATTCATAGTGGACTGCATCAAAGATATTGTTTGCATTCTATCCTCCTGTTGGGTTCAACCAATGAGCATCAGTGGCAAGAGACCATGGGGAGATAATGGAGATGGGTGAGGCAGGGGTATTTATAGCACTGACTGCCCCGCTCTCCATCTGGTCACTTTAAGCTGACTGCATGCCTCTCCTGAAAATGACAGCCCTTCCCATCCAACATGTAGCCAATTATCTAGCAAATGCTTTTTGTTTTCCCTATCAAAAAAGAAAACTAGAAATAAGCTTACCATCATGAATTTGGTAGTATATGATCCTACAAATTATAAAGTTGGATATGCAGAGAAGTGTTCCTTTGCAAAATAAAAGGGTACTTATATTACGTTGTACCCAAACATTATGTGAAGACACAAGTAAACTTGTGACTCAGGCTCCTCGGGTATTCCCATTGTACCTGCTTCTATATATTCCCTGTCTTTCCCATAATCTACACTTTGGCTCCATGGGTACTTTCCTATGACGATCTGATGAAAGAGGAAAAAACAAAACACAGCCCTGGTTTCTGAATGAATTTGAATAGTATGTAGACATAATTTGGAGAATTACTGCATTCCAGTCACTGGATGGGAAGGGTGAAAGCTAATCACCCCAGTGGGCAGAATTTTAAGTACTCTTTGAAGAAGGAGAAATGGCTCAAGGAACATATGGGAAGTGGCAAAAGGGAAGGCAGAGTGTCAGGGAATTTGAAAATAAATGAATGTAAGACTGCTAAAAAGAAGTCTGGGAAGGTAAGAGATGACCTTTGGAAGAGATAGATTACAAAGATAATTATGTCCCATATAAATGCTCACCAGAATGCCACTGCTATGGAAAGTGGTCTCAGTAATTAATGGAATGTTAAATCTTCCATTTTGTTTTGAATTGTTTTGTTTTGTTAATTGTTCAGTTATTACTACAATCGTGTTTTGTAACAACCACCTTGGTACTCAGTGGCTTACAACAATAAGCATTTTCTTATTTGCTGATGGCTCTGTGAGTTGGCTAAGGAAGCTCTTCTTCAGGCCATATATCCAATGACCTTGGCTCAAGGCTGTGTGTTGAGTTCAGGTCAGCTTCATGTGTCTGTCATCCACTTTGGCTAGCACCTTCCCAGGAGTAAGGTTTTCATGTGGCAAATTGCAAGAATACGAAATGGTGAATAGAAACATAGGATGCTGCTCAAAATGTCAGCTTGGAGCTGGCATACCTTCACTTCTCACATCCATTTGGAGATACAGTTCAAGTTGGGATTGGGTGGGGACACAGCCAAAATAAGTATCACATCCAAACCAAGAATCTATATGATAAGAAATTATCTCTATCCCAAGGGAGAGGGTAGTGAACAACATATCTATTATATCTTGTTTCTTATAACTATTCCTGATATTGAGTTTATTCTATGATTTCAACATATTTCATAGTAATCTCATCTTCAGTTGTTAATTATATTCTGTAGAAATCCCATAAGCCTTGGATTACTTTTTGTCTCTACTAGAATCCTAGGAGTTTCATTGGTTCTAGATGAGTTTTCATACTAATTTCTTAGCTGAATCATGATCTCTAAACCTTCTTAAGTTTCAAGTTAGAGTTTTTTATTTCCTTGAAGTCATTATTTTTCTACCCAGGGTCATTTACTGAGTTTTTTTAAATCCATGCCAAACTGTTTAAGCTCAAAGTTGTCAGTGAATTTTTAATAGGTAAATCAACTTATTTCCTAGTTTTAGTTCTGTATTAGTTTGTTTTCACACTGCTGATAAAGATATACCTGAGACTGGGAAGAAAAAGAGGTTTAATTGGACTTAACAGTTTCACATGGCTGGGAAGGCCTCAGAATCACAGCAGGAGGCTAAAGGTATTTCTTACATGGTGGTGGCAAGAGAAAAATCAGGAAGAAGTAAAAGTGGAAAAATCCCTGATAAGCCCATCAGATCTCGTGAGACTTATTCACTAACATGAGAATAAGATGAGAAAGACTGGACCCTATGATTCAGTTACCTCCCCTTGGTCCCTCCCACAACATATCAGAATTCTGGGAGATACAATTCAAGTTGAGGTTTGAGTGGAGACACAGCCAAACCATATCATTCCACTCCTGGCCCCTCCAAATCTCATGTCCTCATATTTCAAAACCAATCGTGCCTTCCCAACAGCCCCCCAAAGTCTTAATTCATTTTAGCATTAACCCAACAGTCCACAGTTCAAAGTCTCATCTGAGACAAGGCAAGTCCCTTCTGTCTATGAGCTTGTAAAATCAAAACCAATTTAGTTACTTCCTAGGCACAATGGAGGTACAGGTATTGGGTAAATACAGCTGTTCCAAATGTGAGAGATTGGCCAAAACAAAGGGGTTACAGGGCCCATGCAAGTCCAAAATCCAATGGGGCAGCCAAATTTTAAGGCTCCAAAATGATCTCCTTTGACTCTAAGTCTCACATTCAGTTCACACTGATGCAAAAGGTGGGTTCCCGTGGTCTTAGGCAGCTCTACCCCTGTGGCTTTGCAGGGTAT
Source organism: Rhinopithecus roxellana (assembly GCF_007565055.1). Taxonomy (NCBI): domain Eukaryota; kingdom Metazoa; phylum Chordata; class Mammalia; order Primates; family Cercopithecidae; genus Rhinopithecus; species Rhinopithecus roxellana. The sequence goes on along the minus strand of NC_044569.1, from coordinate 79,979,960 downwards.
GGCCTCCCTCATGACTGCTTTCATGGGCTAGCATTGAGTGTCCGTGGCTTTTCCAGGCACGTGTGCAAGCTGTGGGTGGATCTACCATTCTGGGCTCTGGAGGATGGTGGCCCTCTTCTCACAGCTCCACTGGGCAATGCCCCAGTAGGGACTCTGCTGGGGGCTCCAACCCCACATTTCTCTTCCTCATTGCCCTAGCAGAGGTTCTATGTGAGGGCCCCACCCTTGCAGCAAACTCTTGCCTGGATATCCAGGCATTTCCATACATATGAAATATAGGTGGAGGTTCTCAAACCTCATTTCTTGACTTCTGTGCACTCGCAGGCTCAACACCATGTGGAAGGTGCCAAGGCTTGGGGCTTCCACCCTCTGAAGCCACAACCTGAGCTCTACGTTGGCCCCTTTCAGCCATGGCTGCAGTGGCTGTGACATAGGGCACCAACTCCCTAGTCTTCACACAGCATGGGGACCCTGGGCCTGATCCACGAAACCACTTTTTCTTCTCGGGCCTCCAGGCTTGTGATGGGAGGGTCTGCCATGAAGGTCTCTGACATGGCTGGAGACATTTTCCCTGTGGTCTTGGGGATTAACATTAGGCTTCTTGCTACTTATGCAAATTTCTGCAGCCAGCTTGAATTTCTCAAAAAATGAGTTTTTCTTTTCTACTGAATTGTCGGGCTGCAAATTTTCTGAACTTTTGTGCTGTTTCCCTTTTAAAATGGAATGCTTTTAAAAGCACCCAAGTCACCTCTTGAATGCTTCGCTGCTTAGAAATTTCTTCCACCAGATATCCTACATCATTTCTCTCAAGTTCAAAGTTCCATACATCTCTAGGGCAGGGGCAAAATGCCACCAGTCTCTTTGCTAAAACATAACAAGAGTCACCTTTGCTCAAATTCCCAGCAAGTTTCTTAGCTCTGTCTGAGACCACCTCATCCTGGACCTTATTGTTAATATCACTATCAGCATTTTTGTCAAAGTCATTCAACAAGTCTCTAGGAGGTTCCAAACTTTCCCACATTTTCCTATCTTCTTCTGAGCCCTCCAAACTGTTCCAACCTCTGCCTGTTACCCAGTTCCAAGGTCGCCTCCAGATTTTGGGCTATCTTTTCAGCAACACCCCACACCTGGTACCAATTTACTGTAGTAGTCCGTTTTCATGCTGCTGATAAAGACATGCCCGAGACTGGGAAGAAAAAGAGGTTTAATGGAGTTACAGTCCCACATGGCTGAGGAGGCCTCAGAATTATGGCCAGAGATGAAAGGCACTTCTTACATGGCAGTGGCAAGAGAAAAATTAGGAAGAAGCAATAGCAGAAACCCCTGATAAACCCATCAGATCTCATGAGACTTATTCACTATCACAAGAAGAGCATGGGAAAGACCCCCACCCCCCGATCCAGTTACCTCCCCCGGGTCCCTTCCACAACACGTGGGAATTCTGGGAGATACAATTCAAGTTGAGATTTGGGTGGAGACACAGCCAAAACATATCAAGGTCTCTTCCATTTTCTGTTGCTTCTTGAGTCAATTTTAGTAATTTATATCTTCTGAAGAATTTGTCCATTTCACTGTAGTTATCTAGTTTGCTCGCCTAAATGTTTTTCATGAAATTCTCTTACAATTAATTTCTGTAATAGTAGTAGTGATGGTATCTTTTTCATTCCTAATTTTGGTAATTTGTGCCTTGTGTCTTTATATCATGGTCATTCCAGCAAAAGATTTGTCAATTTTGTTGATCTTTTTAAAAAGTCCACTTTTGCTTCCTTTATTGATTACTGTTTCAGCTTTTATACCATTGAATTTTTTCCTCTGATTGCCCATATCTTATTTGCTTTGGGAATAATTTAAACCTACTATATTTTTCTTTTTATAAATTAGAAGCTTTGATTATTTACTTGATGCCTTTTTTATTTTCTAGAATTATCAGTTAAAAGTTCTAAATTTTCTTCTCAGAATGTCATTAGCTGCATTTTATAAATGTTCATATGCTGTGAGTTCACTATTATTTACTTCAGAATATCTTTTAAAATTTCCCTGAGATTTCTTATGGAATCTATTATTTATTTAGAAGTTGCTGGTTAATTTACATTTGTCTTGAAATTTTTATAAAAATTTCTGTTATGGCTAATTTAATTATATTGTACTAGGAAATTTATTTATTTATTTATTTTATTAGGCTTTGGGGGAACAGGTGGTGTTTGGTTACATGAATAAGTTATTTAGTGGTGAGTTCTGAGATTTCAGTGCATTTATCACCCGAGCAATGTACACTGTACCCAATGTGTAGTCTTTTACCCCTTGCCACCCCAGAAACTTGTTCCAAGTCCCCAAAGTCCAATGTATCATTCTTATGCCTTTGAGTCGTCATATCTTAGCTCCCACTTATGAGTGAGAACGTATGATGTTTGATTTTCTATTCCTGGGTTACTTCACTTAGAATAATAGTCTCCAATTCCACCCAGGTTGCTGTGAATGCCATTATTTTATTCCTTTGTATGGCTGAGTAGTATTCCAATGTATATATACCACATTTTCTTTATTCACTAAGTGATTAATGGGCATTTGGGCTGGTTCCATATTTTTGCATTGCAAGTTTTGTTGCTATAAACACGCATTTGCAAGTATCTTTTTCATATACTTCTTTTCCTCTGGGTAGATACCTAGTAATGAGATTGCTGGATCAAATGGGAGATCTACTTTTAGTTTTTTAAACAATCTCCACACTGTTTTCCATAGTAGCTGAACTAGTTTACATTCTCAGCAACAGTGTAAAAGTGTTCCCTTTTCACTGCATCCATGCCAACATCTATAATGTTTTTCAGTTTTTGATTATGGCCATACTTGCAGGAGTGACGTGGTATCACATTGTGGTTTTGATTTGCATTTCCCCGATAATTAGTGATGTTGAACATTTTTCTATACGTTTGTTGGCTATTTGTATATCTTCTTTTGCGAATTGTCTACTCATATCCTTAGCCCATTTTTTGATGGGGTTTTTTTTTCTGGCTGATTTGTTTGAGTTCTTTGTAGATTTTGTCCTTTGTTGGATGTATAGTTTGTGAAAATTTTCTCCCACTCTGTGGGTTGTCTGTTAACTCTGCTGATTATTTCTTTTGCTGAGCAGAAGCTTTTTTAGTTTAATTAAGTCCCATCTATTCATGTTTGTTTCTGTTGCATTTGCTTTTGGGTTCTTGGTCATGAAGTCTTTGCCTAAGCCATTGTCTACAAGGGTTTTTCCAGTGTTATCTTCTAGAATCTTTATGGTTTCAAGTATTAGATCTAAGTCTTTGATTCATTTTGCGTTGACTTTTGTATAAGGTGAGAGATGAGGATCTAGTTTCATTCTTCTACATGTGGCTTGCCAATTATCCTAGCACCATTTGTTGAATAGGGTGTCCTTTCCTCATTTTACGTTGTTTGCTTTGTTGAAGATCAGTTGGCTGTATTTGGCTTATTTGGGTTCTCTATTCTGTTCCATTGGTCTACGTGCCTATTATTTTATTTTATTTTATTTTATTTTTATTTTTTTGAGACGGAGTCTCGCTCTGTCGCCCGGGCTGGAGTGCAGTGGCCGGATCTCAGCTCACTGCAAGCTCCGCCTCCCGGGTTTACGCCATTCTCCTGCCTCAGCCTCCCTAGTAGCTGGGACTACAGGCGCCCGCCACCTCGCCCTGCTCGTTTTTTTGTATTTTTTAGTAGAGACGGGGTTTCACTCTTAGCCAGGATGGTCTCGATCTCCTGACCTCATGATCCGCCCGTCTCGGCCTCCCAAAGTGCTGGGATTACAGGCTTGAGCCACTGCGCCCGGCCTACGTGCCTATTTTTATACCAATACCATGCTGTTTTGGCATTATGCTGAACAGAGAAAAGTTGAAAGCATTCTTCCTGAGAATTGGAGCAAGACAAGGATTTCCACTTTCACCACTTTTATTCAGCATAGTACTGGAAGTCCTAGCCAGAGCAATCAGACAAGAGAAAGAAATAAAGGACATCCAAATGGGTAAAGAGAAAGTCAAACTGCCGCTGTTTGCTGATGACATGAGTGTATATGTAGAAAACCTTAAAGACTCATCCAAAAAGCTCCTAGAACTGGTAAATTAATTCAGCAGAGTTTCAGGATAATTTGTGTACAAAACTTAATGTACACAAATCAGTAGCTCTGTTGTACACCAACAGCGTCCAAACTGAGAAATTAGGAACTCAACCCCTTTCACGATAGCTGGAAAAACGAAAAAGGCTTAGGAATATACCTAATGATGTGAAAGACCTCTACAAGGAAAACCACATAACACTGCTGTAAGAAATCTTAGACTACACAAACAAATGGAAACACCTCCCATGCTCATGGATTGGTAGAATCAATATTGTGAAAATGACCATATGGCCAAAAGCAACATACAAATTCAATGCAATTCCCATCAAACTGCCATCACCATTCTTCACAGAACTAGAAAAAAGCAATCCTAAAATTCATATGGAACCAAAAAATAGTCTGCATAGCCAAAGCAAGACTAAGCAAAAAGAACAAATCTGAAGGCATCATATTACCTGACTTCAAACTATATTATAAGGCCATAGAAACATTTTTAAATGTTTCATTCATATTTAAATTATTTGTAGTTTATAAATTTCCTAAAATTTTATCTGGGAGAATGTTCTGTTTAGTTCAAATTTATGTATACTCTGCTGTTGTTGGGTAGACTATCTGTAAATATCAGGTCAATTTGGTTGATAGTGCTGTTCAAGTGTTTTCTCTCCTTAAGAATTTTCTGTCTACTTATTCATTGACTTGTTGAGAATAGGGTGTTCATTTTAACTATTAATTCAGAAAATAAACCAATCATATCAAAGTTATTATTTCAATTGTCAGATTTGCTCATGTAGTTTAATTTTTCAAATTTAAAATACACTAACAAGTTGTCAAGAACATAAGAAATGTAGCATGGCCAACATTTAAGTTTGGAATGGAAATTTCTGGAAATAAATAGATATCAGTGTTAGATTTACCCCTGGGGGAATCCTTGAAACCCTGATGTCCTTGAGTTGCCATTTTGATGTATGTGTAGGGTACAGGATACTGGAAATAAAGCTTAAGTCTCACCCAGAGTGACAAGTCTAATCAGAGATCAGGACATAAAAATGAGAATCCAAAGGTCTAATCCTCAGCCCAAGAGTGAACCATGAATAAACCTGCGGCTCAGCTTGAGCAGCCAAGAAACTTGTTTGTTTCTCTTACACAATGGAGGAAAATAATGCTTCCTAAGCATTTGTAATGTACTAATCTCAAATAGATTTGTGACCCCCCACTGCCTGCTGTCTGTGTGCTTAAAAACTGTTCAGTGGAGAATGTCATTTAAATGTTCTGTAGGTTGGTAGTAAAGTCAGGCAACTGACAGGATAAAAGGCAAATTTGCTCTGCAAGACTAAAACTTCAACCCAGGCACTAAAAATTTATCTCAGATAAAGTTCCAAGAAAAGAAGCAGCTCAATATTAAAAATCATAAAACACACAAAGATCCAGGTTCAATGGGTGTGAATCAGTAGATAGATGCAGACCACATAATTTTATTCAAAATGTGTCAGATATAGGATTATATCTGATATTATAAAATAACTGTTTGATACATTTCAAGAAATAAAAAGGTTTAAAAAGCAAGGACAAGAAACTTTTTTAAAGAAAGGAAAATATACAAATGAAAAACTATGAGAAATGAAAATTGTATAAAATTAATTTAATAATTGGTTAAATTGTTTATTAGATGCAGAGAAGTAATAGTTAAGTGTAAAATTTGAAGAAATTGCATGGAATGCATCACATCAAGACAAGGAGAGAAAAATATAAATAAAATATTTAAAGCAAGGCATATAGAATGAGAGGGCATCATGAATATTTAATAGAAGATCTTCATGAAAGTAATAATGGCAATATTTAACAAGATAATGTCCGACTCTTTAGAAGAAAAGTCTTGCTGTCTAGTTGGTGAGGGTAAAAAACATAAAAAAAGATGTTATCAAACATTGCACATATCAAAAAATAAAAAATATTTAGAAGTATTTCATTTAAAAATCATTAAAATTATCATTACACATATGGGAAAAATCCAAGTCATTAAAGAGAAATCAGTAGCTTTTGTTACATCAAAAAGAGGGACTTAATTAATTATCCAGGAATATGAGTTTAGAAGTTAGACAAAAAGCAAAATAAATACAAAGAAAAATGGAGAAACCCAATAACAAAATAGTAAAATAATAAAAATATATAATGCAGAAGAGATGCAAAGCTGAAGTTGGCTCACTAGAAAGAGCATAATGTAAAACCAATGGCAAAATTAATGAAAAACACAGTGAGAATGTATAACTGATTCAGATTAGGAATGAAAATACATAGGGATGTAGCAGTGATTAATAGTGATGATGACATTAAGAACAAATTTCTTTGAATAATGTCAAAACTTTGACAAAGTAAATAAATTTACAGAGAAAAATAGGTTGCTGAATAAATAGATAACCAAAATATTCATATAATCATTAAAAGAATGATTTTGACCCAATAACTAAAAATCCTTCCTCACAAAATAAATAAATATATACATAGGGCCATGGGGCTTAATATGCAATTTCAAACTTCTGCAACACCTTAGAGAAAAGAAATCAAAAGAAACTACAGCTGATATAAGAAGCTATCATAAATTATAAATCAAAATTAAATGATCACAGTACAAATATAGAAAAATACAGGCCAAAATTGCAAGTACAAATGCAGAAAATCCCAAGTAAAGACATCAGCAAATTCCATCAAGAAATTTATTTTAAGAAGATTAAAAAGAAAGTAAACTAACCCACTTAGTTTTATTCCAAGAATGCAAGAATCAGTTAATGCTAGAACTTAATATAATGAGAAAATCTTTCAATGTAATTTTTCTAAAATTGTCCTTGTCTGTTCATTGGGATTTAATTAAATTTATACATTAATATAAGGAAATGTCTGTGCTTAAAATTTCAAATATTTTTATACAGAAAAAATAATTTTTATTCATTTATTCAATTTCACTTTTGTGTTGTTTGGTAGCACGCTGTCACTTTCCTGTTACAGACCTTACTCAGTTAATGTTAGGTTTATTAATAGATTTATGTAGTTTATTTTATATTTTAGTTTTGCTATTGTGAGATATTCTGTTTTCAACATATTTATATATAGGCAAGCATTTTTTATATTACTTTTACATGAACTATCTTATTTATAATAATTTTCATTTCACTATTTCATGTGTTTTTCTATAAGAAAATAATAATCACTTTTGCCTTTTTCGTTCTGATACTTGTAAGTCTTATTTCATCATTTTCCTTCTAGGTGGTTTTGGAAGGCCTCAACTCTTGTAGTTCTCACTTTGAAGCAGTTACATAGAGTACTTTATAGAATGATCAGAATATACATTGACCGTACAGCATAAACAGGATTTGTACTAGAATAACTATTATCTTATGAAACATATAGTTTAATCCTTTTGATGATGAATTAAGAAAGTAATATGTTTTATAGTACCTTTTATTTTAGAGGTAATAAGATTCGGCCAGGCATGGTGGCTCATGCCTGTAATCCCAGCACTTTGGGAGGCCAAGGCAGGTGGACTCCCTGAGGTCGGGAGTTTGAGACCAGCCTGATCAACATGGAGAAACCCCATCTCTACTAAAAATACAAAATTGGCCAGATGTGGTGGCACATGCCTGTAATCCCAGCTGCTTGGGAGGCTAAGGCAGAAGAATTGCTTGAACCTGGGAGGCGGAGGTTGCAGTGAGCCAAGATCATGCCATTGCACTCCAGCGTAGGCAACAAGAGCAAAACTCCATCTCAAAAAAAAAAAAAATTGATTCACAGATAAGGGATTTCTGACATTAAAATGTTTTATATTTATGTATTATCAAATATTTCTTCCAATCACATTTTCTTTTGTTCTTATCCTTCTATATCTAGAACACGAGGCCTATTTGAGAGATGTTATAGAGTTACAATGGCATCTTGAAGATAAAGTTAATCAACTAGAACATTTTGAAAAACAAAAGACGGAGTTAGAAGAAGCAAATGCAAAGATTCAAGCAGACATAGACTACATGAATGAACATGACCCTCTACTGGACTCTAAGCGGAATCAGGAACTTCAGGATCTGAAGAACCACTATAAAAAAAAAAAGGAGGTAAATGAATAAATGAATGCATGAGCATTTCATAAATTATTACTTAGTTATACAAAAACTTTTCAACCATAAGAAATTAACACAGCTTTAAAGGTGTTTTTCTTCTTAAAACTGACCCACCCTTTATCTCTACACATTACCAACTGTAGGTATTCATTTTAACTATATCTTCTTTTCTTACCATTATATTTAAGATTATTAAGCATGTTTAGTCAAGCTTCTAGTAAAATGTTGGTGACTTAAAATAGCCAGGTAAGGCCGGGTGTGGTGGCTCATGCTTGGAATCACAGCACTTTGGGTGGTAAGCGCTTTGGGTGCATTGCTTGAGCCCAGGAGCTAGAGATCAGTTAGAGTAACATGGTGAAACCCCATCTCTACTAACAATACAAAAATTAGGTAGATGTGGTGTCTTGTGCCTGTAGTCTCCTCTACTTGGGAGGTTGAGGTGGGAGGTTTGCTTGACCCCTTGAGGTTGAAGTTGACGTGTGGGGATTGCTTGACCCCTGAAGGTTGAGTTTGCAGTGATTCATGATTGTGCTACTGCAATCCAGCCTGGATGACAGACTGAGACCGTCTCAAAACAAAGCAAAACAAAGCAAGAACTTCAGAAAAATAAAATTACGGGTTTTTTATTTTAAGCCATAATCATACTGAGCAAAAATGCAAGTAAAAATTGATGATGAAAATATGTAAATGAAATAAAAGTATTTTAATGGTTAATTAGATATTTAACTCTCCTATCATGGAATATGAAAATAGTTTATTGATAATTGTCACAAAATGAACAAATTTAAATTTGTATTATATTTATTTTTGAACATTTTAAAGTAAATAAAACAAATTGTTAAATGTCTCCTGTGTTCCCCTCAACAGTTCCATTTTCATTCCTCCTTTACCAAAGAAATTCTTTATAATGAATTTCATGGGTCTATAAGCCAAATTTGTATAATTATATATATGCATGTGTGTTGATAAATAACACATGGTATTTTTTTTTTGCCTTTACATGTTACTGTTCTTTTTCTTTTTCTTTTTTATACTTTAAGTTCTAGAGTACATGTGCATAATGTGCAGGTTTGTTACAATACATGGTATTTTTAATCACACAAACAGTAGCATACATTGTACAATATTCTGCAACCTGTTTTTTAATCTGACAGTTTTTTAGTTTAATCAAGCTACTGTTGATATGTATAGATCTAGTTCATTCATTTTACTTACAATGTTCCATCAAATAGATATTTCACAATGTAATTACTTACCATTTCATCTTCTGTTGGCCATCTGAGTTGTTTCCAATATCTGGCAACAAAACTGCTTATTTGACTGTAAACAATAATCACACATGAATACCTTCCTTTACATGTATCTGCATGTAAATTTTTCCTATTGGGGTTATATACCTAGTTGGGTATTTACTGGATTGTGGGTTATACACATTTACTATTTTATTAGATAACATCAAGTTATTCTTCAGAGTGCCTATAACAATTTCTATTACTGGAGTAGTGGCAATACTGAAGTCTCATTTCTCCACTGTGGACAAGAATGCAAGTACTGTCCTCCTTTTTTAGTAATAGACCCTTATACAGTTGGATGACAATTTCCCTTTTCTCATTGTATTTCTAATGAGATGTAGGTAGCAGTTATTGGCTGCGACTTCCATGAAATATCTTTGAAACAGACTGCCTCACCCAGGCAGTCTATTTGGCCATTTGCCTCAGCTATCATACCTAGGTTGCTGGAAGTTTAGAAAATGCCAAATAAGCTATTTACTAAACTTCCAGCAACCTTGATACGATAGCTACAGCTCTAACTTCCATTTTACAGCATGAAGCAACCTTGGGGATGGAAGCCACAACTCAGGATGGCTGAAGAGCAAAAGGATAGTCAGATATATTTCTGTGAGAGAAAAGTAAACTGCAACCTTGTTTAAACAACTTATTTGGTTTATTTCTGTAACTTACAGCAAAACTCAATCCTAACTGGTATAACTCATAATTTGGTTAACATTTTTATTGTCATTCTTTAAAATTTTGTCTATATGTGTTTTAATTGGTATCCTTTTGTTTTACTGTGTTTTTCCCTGATAGTGAACTTGGGTACATGATAAGCAGGGCAAGTGGAGTTTTTGGGCAGTTGGAAGATCAGGCTTGTGAATGGAAAGAAAGGGTTCATTCTAGCAGACCAAAAAAAAAAAAAAAAAAAACAACGTTTGCGTAAAGCTTATCAGGGCTAAAATGACGGTTAATTTAATTGTCAACTTATGGGGCCATGATGGCCAGATATTTGGTCAAACATTATTCCAGATGTTTTCAATAAATGTACATTTTTTGGACGAGATTAACATTTGAATTTGTAGATTTACAGTAAAACGTATTATTCTCCATATTGTGGGTGGGCCTTGTGCAATCAACTGAGTCTTAACAGAACAAAAACTGACTTCCTCTGAGCAAGAAAGAATCCTGTAAGCACACTACTTTTGGACTGGGACAACAGCAACTTTCCCCTGGCTCTTTAGCCTGCCAGCCTTCCCTGCAGATTTTGGACTTGTACCTCCAAAATAGTGTGAGCCTTTTCCTTAAAATCAGTCTCTCTCTCTCCCCCTTCTTCCTCGCTCCTATTGGTTGTTTCTCTAGAAAAGCCTGACCATTAATGCAATGACTGCCCTTCTTTTATTTCATCATTATTGTGCTACTCCATTACATCTTAAATTCCTAGATCAGTGCTTCTGCTTACCTGCCTTTAAGTCAGCTGGTGACCTTCTAACTATTCCAGGGGTCAAAATGAGAGTTTGGACCTCTTGGCTTCTGTAGTGTGAGCCATAAACTCTGTGAAACCATCCACTATGGGTGTACAATGCAAGGGAAAGGAATTCCCCAAGAAAAAATAATTCCTCATCATGAAATTGAGGTGCTATTAAGAAAGGCTATAAATGTCATGCAGCCAAAATATGAAAACTCTCTAATATAAGGTAGAAGGAAAGTGATATCTTAGTAAAAGTAAGCACATTTTTCTTCGGTAAAATGAGCGTAACTGACAATACTCAAAAATGAAAAGCAGAATTATGAGCACTGAGAGGCCCAAATACTTCCTCAGAGAGAAATAAAAATACATACATTGAGATTGTAAAAATTCTTGCCAACAAATTAGATAACCTAGATAAAATGGAATCAAGAAGAAATAGGAAATCTGAGCAGGTGTACAACAAGCACAGAAATTGAATAAGTAATTAACCACCTCCCCTCTCTCCACCAAAACAAAACAAAAAAAAACATGCCCAGGACCAAGTGGATTCACTAGTGAATTATACCAAACACACACACACTCTCTAATAATTCTCAAACTTTCAAACTCTTCCAAAAGGAAGAGAAGAGGAAGAGGAGAAAGGAACACTACCTAACTCATCTATGTCAGCATTACCTAGTTACTAAAGCCTGATAAATATATCACAAGGAAGTAAATTATAGACCAATATACCTTATGAATATAGATGCAAAAATCCTCAACAAAATCCTAGCAACCCAAATCTAGCAGCATATTAAAAAGATTATACATCATGACCAAATGGCATTTATCCCAGGAATACATATGTAATACAACATATGAAAATAAATCAGTTTAATGTACCACATTAATAAAATAAAGAAAACACACACACACACACACGATTGTCTCAGTTGAAGAACAAACAATGGACAAAGTCCAAAATTCTTACATGATAAAAACCCTCAACAAACTAGAAAAAGAAGAAAACTTGCTCACTCTGAATAAGGACATTTTTGTAAAACCCACAGGTAATACTAAACATAATGGTGAAAGACTTAAACCTTTTCCTCTAGGATCATATATAAGAGAAGGATACCCACTTTTACTACTTCTATTTGACATTGTATAGAAAGTTCAAGCCAGAGTAGTTAGGCAAGTAAGATAAATAAAAGGCATACACATTAGAAATTAAAAAGTCAAATTTTCTGTATTATCAGAGGACATGATTTAATATATAGAAAATCCCAAAGATTTCACAAAAGTCTCCTAGTGCTAAAAATCACATTTAGCAAACTTGCAGAATTCAGCTCAACACACAAAGCTCAGTTGTATTTTTGTGCATTAGTGGTGAACCGTCCAAAAAAAATCAAGAAAACAATTTCATACACAGGTCCTCAAAAATAATAAAATACTAATACTTTTAAGAAGATGAAAGATTTGTGTAGAAAAAACTATAATGTTTTGCTGAAATAAATGGAATAAGAATCGAATAAATTGAAAGACATCCTGTATGCATGAATTGGAAGACTCAATATTGTTAAAGTGTCAGTAGCACCTAAAAATATCTGTGAAGTCAATGCAATCCAGAACAAAAGTTCAATGATCTTTTGCAGACATGGAAAAGCCCACCCTAATATTTACATGGAATTGCAAGGAACTCCAGATAGCAAAAATAATCTTGTAAAGAAGACCACATTGGAGAAGTCACATTTTCCAATTTCAAAACTTATTACAAAGCTGTAGTAAGCAAAATATATTTGCCTAAGGTATAAAGAAATAGATAAATAAAGTAGAACTGAAATGTCAGAAATAAACATATATATCTATGACTAATTGATTTTTGACAAGGTGCAAGACCAATTATTTATTGAAAGAAAGTGTAGCCTCTTCAACAAATGATGCTGGGACATTGAATATCCAAATATATATTAAAAAGAGTAAAAGTGGACCCCTACCTCCCACCGTATAAACATTAGCTCAAAATGAATCAAAGACATAAATATAAGAGTTTAAACTATAAAACTCTTAAAAGACAACCTAGGGATAGCCAGGCACAGTGGCTCATGCCTGTAATCCCAGCACTGTGGGAGGCTGAGGTGGGCAGATGATGAGGTCAAGAGATCGAGACCATCCTGGCCAACATAGTGAAACCCCGTCTCTTCTAAAAATACAAAAATTAGCTAGGCATGGTGGCAGGGGCCTGTAGTCCCAGTTACTCAGAAGGCTGAGGCAGGAGAATGGCTTGAACCTGGGAGGTGGAGGTTGCAGTGAGCTGAGATGGCGCCACTGCACTCTAGCCTGGCGACAGAGCGAGACTCTGTGTCAAAAAAAAAAAAAAAAAAACCTTGCGATAAATCTTTATGACCTTGGATTTGGAAATGGATTCTTAGATATGGTACCGAAAGCACAAGTAGCAAAAGAAAAAAAATAGAAAAATTGGACTTAGTCAAAATTAAAAGCATTCTTGCATCAAAGGACACAAGAAAGTAAAAAGACAACCTATGGAATGAAAGAAAACATTGCAAATTATATGTATCTCAAACTGATGTAGTTCCCAGAGTATAAAAAGAACTCTTATAATTTGACAACTGAAAGACAAACAACTAAATTTAAAATAAACAGAGAACTTGCCATGAACAGACATACATATATCTGTTATATATGTGTTCATAGTAGTGAACAGATAGACATATCTTCAGAAAGACATACAAATGGGCAGCAAACTTATGAAAAGATGTATGTTCAACATCATTAGTCTTTAAAAAATGCAAATCAAAAACCACAATAAGATACCAGTCATACCCATTAGGATAGGATTAAAAATAAAATGGAAAGTAACACGGATACCCTAGAGATACTGGAACCATTGTAATTTGCCCGTGGGAATGCAAAAATAGTGTAGCTACTATGGAAAACATTTTGGTTATTTCCAAAATAGCTAAGCACAGAATTACCATATTCTTCAGTAATTCTACTCCCAGGTATATATCTAAAAGAAACAAAAGCTGAGACTAAAGAAACAAAAGCAAAAGCAAAAACTTGTACATAAATATTCGTTAGTAGCACCATTCACAGTAACCAAAAGAAACAGCCCAATGTTTATTTACTGAGATAAACAAAATGTGATATATCAATGGAACGAAATATTATTAAGCCATAAAAAGAAATGAGGTACTGATACATGCTACAACATGAATAAAACGTCAAAGCATTATGCTAAGTAAAGAAGCTAGACACAAAAGGTCACATATTGCATAATTCATTTATATAAAAGATCCAGTATAGGTAAATCCGTAGACACAGAAAGATTAATGACTGCGTAGGGCTGGGGGAAATGTAATATCAAGTTTTGTTTGTCATGTCGTGTTCGTAATAACATTTTAAAACTCTTTAAAATTATTTTTTTATTATGCAATCTTGACCTAGTTTTAAGGCCCTGGCTAGAAGCCTGCTGAAGTTACCTGGTTGCTTAAAAAATTCAAAACTCCTAGCCAGTGTGCTTGGGCTTTAGTAAATGCTGCTGCATTACAACATATGAAAGGACTGATACTTTGGGCTAATTGGGTTTTCACAAAGGGAGTCTGCTATACCTCTTTAAGTGCACACCCCAATACCTGGGAGGTAGACTGGAAGTCTTGGAATGAGAGAGAAGACTGCCTTCAAGTTAGGCCAGAGGGCTGCTAAATCCCCTTTTTCTGTAACCGAGAAGGTATGCAATATAAGTTAGCAGACAAAGATGGTAACTAGAAGCCCAAAACAAGAAAAAAAGAATTGAAAAAAACCCCAAAACAACAGGATACAGAGTGGGAAGTAAAGAGTTGCCCCCTTTAGAGTAAACAACTCTGGGAATCCCTTGCCTCATAGATACCCAAAATATAAATCAAGGTCCCCCATGTCTCTAGATATGCTAAGGCCATAAAACAAGGCTTGCAAGGACACTCAGCCCCTCCAGAGTTCCAGGCATGACAGAGTAGCCAAGGCACGTATTTTACTTCTTAGAACACACAATGTGTTGTGTTGTCTTACTCAGTTTTGAGGCCGTGGCTAAAGGCTGGCCCTCCCTTTCTTGAGAAGCTGATTAAACCCACATCTCCAGCCCCTTCCTGGGCCCTCACATTCCATGCTACTATGTACCCATCCTATTCTCAACAGAGACAGGCCCCAAACAAGTAGTGAAACCCACTGTACTTCAGAGTCTACTGAAATGATTAAAATTAGCCACTCCACAGAGATCTGAAATTTAGCTACCCACCCCCACTACTTGCCACCCATAAGCTGTCCCCTGTAGCTCCAGCTTGCTGCTAACCTGTCCCCAGCTGAAACCCCTAACACAGCCCTACCTGGTAGCCATCTCTCCTTTGGAGCTGTAAGTAACAGAATTCTGCCTTTCATCTAGCCCAGTTTCGCTGCGTTGCGGCTTCTCACCAAGAGAATCTTTTTAAACAGCAAGGGGAGACTAGGGAGTAACCATTTAATGAGTTCAGGGTTTCCCTTTGGGATGATGAAGATGTTTTGGAACTAGAAAAGGGTCATGTTGGTACAAAATTGTGAATGTACTGAATGCCACTGAATTGTACACTTTAACTTGTCTCATTCTATACTATGTAAGTTTTACTTCAACAAATAAACTTAAAAAAATTTAGTAAGGATAAACTTCAAAAGATGCATTGTAAGATCACCATCCCATAAAACTAAAAAAAAAATTATACTACAAAAATACCTTAACCACAAGAAAAATCTTGTATGTAGATATTATTCCAGTATCAAAGGGAAACTCAAAAATAAAATATCAAATTATTGCACTTAATAATAAACCCTAAAGCTGGTGATACTGCAGTTGCATATGATCTAACCTGCAAAAGATGAATAATTCCAATATTGTTTTAAATATTTAGTCCAAAGAAGAGGAGGGAAATGTTTTAATTAAATGAAGGTGACATATTTCAATACCAAAACTTTATGGAAATTCTACAAAAATAACATTACATATATAAGTTACCAATAAACACATATTTGAAAAATTATGTAAAATATTTGCCAAAGAATTCTTCAATATAAGAAGAGAAAAGTATATCACTCCAAAAAAATTTATTATAACAATGTGCCAATGGTTTGACAGCAGAAAATCTAGGTATATAATTTATTGTATCAACATGACTAAAAAATAGAATTTTATCAAAAGATGCTTAAGATGTATTCATTATTCAAAAACTGGCAATTGTAATAAAAAATTAAAATTTAAAAAATACCTTAATTTAAATAAAGAACTATTTCACACAAGCATACATATTAATCACTAAAATGCTAAAGCTGTAATAATAGGAACAAATCAGGTAAACCTGACATCCCTATTACAATTTAACATCATTTTGAGGATTTTTGCTATGTAATAGGACAATAAAATGAAATAAAAGATATACATTTAAAAATTGTGAAATAAAATTATTTTAATATTATTATAATTAAAACATCAAATAGAAGACTGTTGTTTTCAAAATAAGTTTGTATCCACCAGAACTAAACCATCCAATACAACATACTTTTACTAGCACGAATAAAGTTTTTTTCCATACTTTCAATAAATAGTTAAAAATATAAACAGAAAACTCCTTTACTAGCAGAGTCATTAAATATTGATGACGAAATTTATAAAGGTATAGACATTTAAGACTACAATTATGAAATCATATTGAAGAAAATAAAGAGACAATTAATTTAGACACATAATATATTCTAAGACGGGAAGGCTTATTATAGTAAAAATATCAATCATTCCAAAATTGTTATAGAAACAGCCATCAAATTCTGGTAAAATTTACACAATAACCTTTTGGCCTGTCAATTTAAATAATATTATTAGAAAAAAGTAATGTAAAATGCTGGAAAGAGTTTTCAAACATGGACTTTCTTCTGTTCCACTGGTGAGAATACAAGCTGTTACCCCTTATTCTGGAGAGTAATTTGGCAACCAATATTAATCAACATTCTTAAAATATTTGCTAATACCTTATGACTCAGAAAATTCTGTTTTAACAGTACGTTTGAAGAAAATATTCAAGAACATGCAGTATAACTATAGATTGTGCAATTTCCTTACATGGTTCTTCATCACAGTACTGTTTATGTTATGTGTCCCTCATATATATGTTGTGCATGTCACACTGTGCATAATGCTCATATAATTGACAATGAGTTAAATCATGAGTATGTGTGATATAAGGGAATACTAAGTAACAGTAATGTGATACAGCGATATGCAGAGAGAGACGGAAGAGATGGAGACAGGAGCATTAGTATGATGTTTGTTAATTAGTAAAACAGGAGATTAGTATGATGTTTGTTAATCAGTAAAAAGAGTAAAAACTGAATATTTTGAAGTATTACACTAAGATATTAGGTTGGTGCATACTTTTAATGGCAAAAACCGCAATTATTTTTGCACCAACCTAAGAATAGTGTTTTTTCTTAGTGAAGAGGAGTACAGGTGACTTTGTCATTGTTCATCTTTGTTTTCTGACTTTTTAAATAATAAAGTATTATTTAAGTAATAAAAATAATTTTTTTATGAGTGAAGACATAATGATTTCATTTTGGACATGTTAACTTGGATATTGAAATTATTTTCTTCAGTAACATTTATACATTCCCAGCATTAATGTCTGTCAGGGCTGAAATTACACTTACCAAACAATAGGTTAAATGTGGGAGAACATGTTTTTAAAGAACTTTTAATCTAAATCAATACTACACTAAGTTAAAGTTATTATTTTTAATTAACCATTAAGTGCAAATATAAGCAATAATGTTTTCATTTCTAGGTAATGGACCTACACAGAAAAGTTTGTGAAGAACTTGAAGAAGCTTTAGAAGCCTGTGAAAATGCCAGACTGAAGGCTCAGCAAATTAAAGAAGAGATGGATAAAGATATTTACCAGGATGAAGAAAGCATAGAGGCTTACAAGTAAGAATTTTTCACAAACATTAATTATAGCATTTAGAAATTAAATATTAAGTAAAAATGTAATGTATATTTCTATACAGAAAATTTTAAGAGAAAAATAAAATTTTAAATTATTCATACCTGTCTCATCACCAAGTTTATACGTAAATAAAAAGATATATATTTCATATATGTAAAATTATGTGTGTATAAATCCCTAAAGTACTATATTTCTGTGTCATCTTAAAGCTCTTCATATATATTGCCAAATTGCCTGAGGACATGTTATAACAATAAATATACCTACAATGTGTGCAAAAGTAACTATTAAAAAAAATTCAGTATGTGATATGATTAAAAACAAATTAGATATCAATAAATGAACTATATACTTAGCATGTAATATTTCAACTTGAATTTATTTGATTACTAATTAAATGAAATATTTAAATATATAGATTACTTATTTTTGGTATATTATTTATTGAGAGTTTTTTATTTTCTACATTTGTCCCTGATGTATTTATTTTCTGATATTCTTTCAGTTCCTTTTGTTGACTATAACTTCTTTATGATTCTGTGTGATATAATATTTTTATTTATTCAAATTGATCTATGATTTAGTATAAAAGAATTTATAGTCACTATGGGAGTTAGAGTCATATACATATAAGCAAAATCAATACAGTTTATATAAAATTTCACAACCTAGATAACATTCATTTCTTACGGTGTTTATATTTCCTCACATCCAATGTATATTTCAACATGTAATTTAATATTATCTATTTAGTTGATAAATAGATCTCTTTTATAACTAACCTGATAAGTTATATTTGATCAATTGGATATATTTTCTAATTTTCATCATGATTTCTTCTTTGACCCATGGTTTATTAAGAAATATGTATTTTAAAAATTTCTATGTTGAGTTCTAATTAATTTTTATTATTGCTTTCCAGTTGAATTGTATTTCCATGAGAAAAATGTATATAGTTTCAAACTATGAAAATTGTTTAGGCTTAATTAAGATGGCATTTTTTGGCATGTATTCCTTGTGTCATTGAGAATAACATTTGTTCTTTACTTGTTGAGTGTACTGTTGTTACTCTTTCATTAGATCAAGTTTACTAAGCATGGAGGTTAATCTTTATACTACAACATTAACATTATCCAGGTGTTCATTCAAAATTCAGAAAATTAGACTCAACACTGACCTATTAAATGAGAATCTACACTTTTAAAAGACTCCAAGGTGATGTTTGAGAAGCATTGCTCCGTTTATTAATTTTTTTTTTTTTACCTTTTCTGTCAAGTATTGAGGAGGGTCTATAATTGCCCACTTGTCTACATAATTATTTTTATCAGTTTTTACTTCCTATATTTTGAGTCTATATTCTCAGGTGCATGCAAATTTGAAGTTGTTATATCCTCCTGGGATACCAATTAACATCTTTTATCATTATGAATTAACCTTCTTTGACTCTTGGAATATTTTTGCTTAAACTCAATCAAGGCATTAATACAGTTGTACTAGCTTTCTTTTGATTAATATTTTCAATTAATCTCAATACTTTGAAGTTTTTATATTTTAGATATATCTATTATAAACACCATGTAGACACATTTTTTTTTCAGTTTGAAAATATTTTCAAGGGTGGACCATTCAGTGCATTCATGAATCACTAATATATTTGGATATAAACCACCACATAACTTACTCTATTTGCCACATTTGTTGTATTTTTTTCTTTTTTACTGCCTTTTTTCATGTTGATTATTATTATCATTATTTCTTGAATTTGAGTATTATAATTTTATTTCTATTCTTTTCGTAGGAAATCCTATTAATTACCACAGGCAAACTTAATGTTGTCAGACTCTAAAAAACAACTGATACTGTTATCCTGCTGGACAATAAAAGGAACTAAGAAAAATGTTACTCTAGTTATTACATTTCTTCTGAATTAAATATTTGTTACTGTTGCTGAATATTTCATTGTATAAGGATAAGTACATTATTATTGTTTTAAGTAGTCAAGGTTATTTTTTAAATTTACCCACAAAATAACTATTTTTATTTTTTCTTCATGAATGTTAGACTTTTCATCTAAGAGTACTTTCTGGCTGAAATAGATCCTTTAGCATAAGCTTTAGCAAAGTTTTCCTGATGATAAACTTTCAGAATTTTTGTTTGAAAGACATTTTCTTTTTCATAGAATTGTTGATTCTTAGTTGACCTTCATATATTAGTTATAACATTTCATAATCTATTAATTTTCATTTTTGCATTCAGAAGGAAGCTGACCATTTGACTTTCTGTTTTATGCATCTAATCTATATATTTTTTTCCTTTGGCTGTTTTGCCTGTTTTTAAGAGCATCTCTTTGTTATGAATTTTAATTAATTTTATTTTTCAAGATATTCTAGGTGTTAATTTTTATTTATTCCATTGGGATTTGTTAGTCTTTTTGTTTCTATGTATTGGATTTTTCATTCATCCTGAGCATTCTGAATCACAATTTTTTCAAACATTTCCTTGGTCCCATTTTCTATGTCTTCTTGTGCTCAAATTAAACATATATTAGATTTTCTTACTGGGTACTCCATGCTTCTTAATCATTTTCTCACATTTTCTGTTTTCAAGCCTTCTGAAGAATTTCTTCTGGCTTATTACCCATTTAAATCATTTCCTTTTGTTCTGAATTTAATGTGAAGATCATATGACTGCACCTTGGAGACCACCAACTATGAGAAATGCAACTGACCAAAGGACTCTGTCGTTAGCAGCATCTAACGTGGCTTCCAATGATTTCAGCTTCTCCTCCCTGATATTCATGTTACTGACAAAGCCACTCTCCCAGAAGATGGTATCTTTCCTTGTTTGGAGTCACAGTCCCAATACACAAAACCAAAAGTCAGCATTAAGCAGTGCAGACCATGGAATTGAGAAGTAGTAACATGACTCACAACTCAACTTCTCCACTAATGAAGGGTGAGGGGGTTAAAATATAGGATTTATTTAATGAGGAGTTTGGACATTAAAAGCAAGGAGAGGGAATATTCATGTCTTTTCCAGAAATAGGTAGTCAACTTCCCAGAACCAGAGTACTGCTTCATTTTTGTCCTCCTATGCTTTCTTCCAGTTGTGTCATGGGGACTGGCAATGGTCATTTAGCATGGAAATGAGATTATAATGAGGCCTGAGGTCCTTTTGAAGTCCTTAGGTTGGCTATCTTGGTTTAAACCTGTCTCAGCTGGTCTGGTTACAAAGGGAACTGTTTTTTATCACAGGTGTTCTGTTTCTTAAAGATAAGCAGAGTTAAGGCAGGGTAGAAATTCAGCTATGTCATGTAGGCATTACACTGGATAACAAGTTTCCCCTTTTCTTTATATTCACTCCTCATTCTTGAAGGGTGCTGAGGGGTGAAAGTCTGTCTTCTACAACTTCCTCAATCTGAAGTTGGGTGTTAATATTGTTACAGGAAAGGGGTCCCAATCCAGACCCCAAGAGAGGGTTCTTGGATCTCATGCAAGAAAGAATTCAGGGTGAGTCCACAGTGTAAAACAAAAGTAAGTTTATTAAGAGAGGTAAAGTGGTGAAAAGACAGATACTCCATAGACAGAGTAGGACGTTTCTGAAAGTAAGAGGAGGAACGTGTCCACTCTAAGTACAATGCTTGTATATATGGGAGATGTGCTCTGCTACAAGAGTTTGTGATAAAGGATTAATTTTCTTAATTACTGTATTTTGCAAGAATCGGTATTATCTTTAAGACAAAATTAGGAATGCCTTTGTTTGCCAGATATTGGGATATCTGGACACTCCCAAATCTGGGTCTGTGTAGTAAACATTATTTGTTCCCTTACCATAAACATCTAGAGGCTAGGAATGCCTAAATTTCTGAGAATGCAGCCTATCAAGGCCCAGCCTCATTTTCCTAGCCCTCAGTCAAAATGGAGTCACTCTGGTTCGAACACCTTTGACAATATGGGTCCTGTTAGAGGAGTGAATTTTTTCCCTAGCTAGTCTTAGATAGGTCTGGTTATCTCCTGGGTATAAGCCTACCTTTATTCCTACTCTGACCGTCTTCCTGTGCCATCAGTCTCTTTACATAGCAAGAATAACTTTTGCTCCAATTCCCAAAAAGTTCCTAATTTCCATCTGAGACCACCTCAGCCTGGACTTCATTGTCCATATCACTATCAGCATTTTGGTCCAACCCATTCAACATGCCTCTAGGAAGTTCCAAACTTTCCCATGTTTTCCTATCTTCTTCTGAGTCCTCCAAACTGTTCCGCTCTCTGCCTGTTAGCCAGTTGCAAAGTCATTTCCACATTTTCAGGTATGCTTATAGCAGTACCCCACTCTACTGGTACCAATTTACTGTATTAGTCCAGTTCTCGTGCTGCTATAAAGAACTGCCTGAGACTGGGTAATTTATAAAGGAAAGAGATTTATTGACTCACAGGTCCACAGAGCTGGGGAGGCCTCAGGAAACTTAACAATCATAATGGAAGGGGAAGCAAACATGTCTTTCTTCACATGGTGACAGGAAAGAGAAGTATAAGAGCTGAGTGAAGGAGGAAGCCCCTTATAAAATCATCAGATCTTATGATAACTTATTATCATGAGAATAGCGTGAAGGAAACCACCCCCATGATTAAATTACCTCCCACCTGGTCCCTCCAGGGACACGTGGGGATTATGGGAACTACAATTCAAGATGATATTTGGATGAAGACACAGCCAAATCTTATCAATTACTAAGTTTGCATGAATTTGAAGAGTATTTGAATTTAATTTATGATTATAAGCCGTTTGGTAGCATGCTAGACATAATGTATAACCTTATATATATATTAGGTTTTATATATATATATATAAAATCTCTCATATATATATATATCCTAATGTGTATACACACACACACACACACACACACACACACACACACACACAAAGATCCAATAGCTGTTACCTTGGACTTTTGGCCATGAGATAACAGTACAAACTCACCATTTTATAAAAGATAGCTGGGTTCAAACTATTTTTCGGACAAAATTGGAACCCATTCCAATGGCTAAACTGTTTTCCCCAATAGATAATCCAAGGAAGGCTGTGGACCAAAATTGGATAAAGAGGTCTTTATGGTAATTCGTTCTTTTTAAAAAAGGCTCTTTTACCTTTTATTCTTCAATTTCAAATGAATTTTTAATGTTTCCATTTCAGTTATATCATAAAGAATAAGTCTTAGGACCAATAACTTAACAGCAGATTCAAAGCAGGCAGAGAAGAAAAGAGGAAGACAGAGAAGTTTAGAAGGCTCTAGTTAATTCTATAGTTGCCAGTTAATCATTTTAGCTCTAAATTTTTCTTACTATGCAGAAAACCAATACCGGCCATTGCACCCAGGGATCCCTGGTGTCTTCTTGAAGGTCAACTGAGTGTCCTTGGCTCCCTGTCTCAGGCAGTCTCCCCTAGGTGTCTTAACCTCATAATGCAGATTTCCTCCAATCCCCCAAAAATGATCCCTTAACTTTCCAGACTGTATGTCACCTTCCTTTTAGGGGGAAGCCAAGGTGACTTTGTCTGTGGGGCTTCAGCAAGGAGGAGAAGGAGGAGGAGGAGGAGAGAGGGGAAGTATTTCTTGGAAGAGGGTAAATTTAAGCTCCTCTGTTGCAAGAAAGTTGGCATGAAAGAGGTTTTCACAGACATAAGAGAAAAATCACTAAGAGGAGTAAATAGAAACAGAGAATACACACTCATACACAAAAGACTTACTGGCAGGTCATTTCTTGATCCAGCATTCTAGAGTGTCAGCCCTTAGGTTCCTCTCTCACCTTTGCAAAGACTCTTAAGGGAGTCTCTACTCAGAATGAAACTGCTGGTCCCTTCTTCACCCTCTCAAGGACTCCAGCAGGGACCTCTACTGAGTGCAGGACCATGACCTTGTGCCAGGCATCCCTGTGCACAACCCTGATTTGGGGTGAGTGTCCTCATCATACTTAACTCTGAGCTTTCTTTCCAGTACAGCTATATAACCCTTTGCCTGCCTGCTTATGACCTCACAACAATGATATATTACCTTTTCCAAAGCTGATCCCTGGCACCCAGAGTCAGGACTAATGCCTGTCCTTTGCTGGCAAATGCGGTTGTAAACCCTTATATGCCAGTTACTGGGTCTATGAACATGTAAAAAAGCTTCCCAAATAAGGAAGTGGACTATCTAGTTCAGATGCTGGGTCACCAGTTTGATTACAGAGAAAGCTAATCCTTCAACAGATGAGATCCTTCCTTGTTTGGTTTCATTAAGCTAATACATGAAACCAAAAGTGAGTGTCAAGCAGTGCAGAACACAGAATTGATAAGGAGCAAGGCTCACAAATCAACTTTTCCACTAGTGAGGGATGAGCAGGGCAAAATATAGGGTTTCTTTAATGAAGAGGTTGAACATTAAAATCAAAAGGAGGAACGTTTATGTCTTTTCTGGAAATGGGAAATGAACTTCCCTGAACTTGAGTGCTACCTTCCTTTTTGTCCTTTTATGGTGTCTTCCAGCTGTTCTTATGAGGACTGTGAACTATCATGGTGCTGGTGAGAGGGTCATTTAGCATGAAAATGACATTATAATAAAGCTTGAGTTATTCTTGAAGTTGTTCAGTCCAGTTGACCATCTTGGTTCTAACTAGTCTCAGCTGGCCCAGTTACAAAGGGACCTTTTTATCCAGGCATCCTGTTTCTTAAGCAGAGTTAGAGAAGGGTCGAAATTCAGCTATGTCATGTAGGCATTATACTGGAGAACAGTCACACTCTTGTAAAATCCCCTCTTGAAGGTGCAGTATACTCAGTTGCTTCTAATAAACAGAATAAAGCAAAAGTAATAGAACATCGTTTTTATGATTAGGTTGCAAAAATTCGTGACTTTTACCTTGCTAGCATTCTCTTTCTTGTCATCTTGGTTACTTGCTCTGATGAATCAAGCTGCCATGTATTGAGATGCTCTATGGAGAGGCCTACAGTGTGTGGAAACAACATAAGCTTCAGTCCACCCACATTTGAGAACCAACTACCCTTGAGAATTGCTGCCAACAACCAGCAATGTGAGAGCAGAAGTATTTATAGTATGTTAGAAAACAGGTCCTTGCCAGTCATTTTAGAAGACCCAGAGCTGGAGAACCTAGGGGTTCACAGAACTGGTAAGATAATAAATATTAATGAATTTAGCAACTAAGTTTGGTTATACTTTTTATGCAGCAACGGATAACTAATGTAGGCTCCTGATGCTACACTTCAAAATCCATCACTGCTTTTTTTTTTGCCTTGGAAATACAATGCACTAATCCTAACTGATGACTGATTGTTGCAGGTATACTAAGGCAGGCATGCTTCTGGGAAAAATAGCATCCTCCACGGCCAACTTTGAGGATTCCCAGTGGCTTCTTCAAATATTCCATGAACTGCATAGGATGCTTCAAGCTTTCCTCCCTCTCTCATTGACTCTGGGGAGACTTAAATTCAAGACTTTCAGTGTGCCCTGACCACTGCTTCCTCCCAATTTCCTTTCTCACAAGTATTTCCCCTAAAAATATCCTTGAACTTGTAATGCTTTCTTGATGTCTGGTTCTCAGAAGATGCAGGCTAATACAACAATTTACCATTAAAACTATCTTCTTTTAATTTTTTTCATAGTTGTTTTTGTATTTTTTTTAAAAAAACTAGACTTTATATTTTAGAGCAGTTTTGGGCTCTCAGCAAAATTGGGTGGAAAGTTTGGAAAGCTCCCTTTTATCCCTTCTCCCCACCCCCCATACTCTCTGCATCCCATACCAGACATCCCACATCCAAGTGGTATACTTGTTACAACAGCGAACCTACCTTGACACATCATTATCACCCAAAGATCATAGTTTACAGTAGAGCTCACTCATGATGTACATTCTATAGGTTTGGAAAATGTATAAAGATATGTACACAACTATAATATTATTCAATAGTTTCAGTGCACTACTTTAAAAAAAAAATCCTTTTTTCTCTACTTATTCCTTGCTTCCTCCCATCTAACTCCTGGTTATCCCTGACCTTTTTACTGTCTTCACAGTTATGACTTTTTAAGAATGTGATATAGTTGACATCATATAGGATTTAGCCTTTTCAGATTGGCTTCTTTCACTTAGTAAAATGCATTACATTTTATCCTTGTCTTTCCATGGCTTGATAGGTTATTTCTTTTTAAACTTTAGAGATTGACATATAGAATATGTATATACTCATGGGATATGTAACGATGTTTCAATACACATAATATATAGAGTGATTAGATCAGGTTAATTGGCATATCTGTTATCACAAACATTTATTGTTTCTCATGTTGGGAACATTCCAGATCCTTCTCCTAGCCATTTGAAACTATGTATTATTGTTAACTATAGTCATTCTACATTGGTACAGAACACTAGAAATTATTCCTTCTACTTAGCTGTAATTGTGTATCCTTTGAAAAATCTCTATCACCCCTTTCTCCTACACTTCCCAGTCTTCAATATCCTCTGTTTCAATTTTTACTTCTTTGAGATCAACTATTTTTTAACTTCCACACATGAGTGAGGACAGGCAACATTGAACTTTCTGTTACTGTCTTATTTCACTAACATAATATTCACCAGTTCCATCCATGTAGCTGTGAATGACAAGATTTCATTCTTTTTATGGATGAATAGTATTGCATTGTGTATACATATCACATTTTCTTTGTTCATTCACCTGGACACCTAGGTTGATTCCATATCTTGGCTATTGTGGATAGTGTAGTGATAAACATGGGCGTGCAGATGACTTCTTCAATACTTTCCTTTGGATAAATGCCCAGTAGTGATTTGCTGGATCATATGGTAGTTCTATTTGTAGTTTTTGTGGAATTTTCATACTATTATCCATAGCAGTTGTACTAGTTTACATTCCCACCAGCAGTGTAGAAGAGCTCCTTATTTTTATTTATTTATTTATTTATTTTGCATTCTCACCAGCTTTGTTAGGCAGTTTTTGCATTGCAATAAAGAAACACCTGAGGCTCAGTAATTTATAAAGAAAATAGATTTAGTTGATTTATGGTTCTTCACACGGTACAAACATGGTAGCAACATCTGCTTTGTTTCTGGTAAGGGCCTCAGGAAGCTGACAATCATAGTGGAAGGCAAAATGGGAGACGTGGGAACAGGCCTGTCACATGGTGAGAATGGGAGCAAGAGAGAGAGGGAGGAGGTGTCACACACTTTTAAACAACCGGATCTTGTGAGAACTCACTGACTATCCCGAGGACACCACCAAGCCATTCATGAAGGATCCACTCCCATGACCAAAACACCTCCCAGCATGTCCCATCTCCAACATTGGGGATCATATTTCAACATGAGATTTGGAGGGGACAAACATTTAAACTATATCATTCCACCCTTGGTTCCTCAAATCTCATGTCCCTCTCACATGGCAAAATAAAAAAAGTCTTAACTCATTCCAGCATCAAGTCCAAAGTGTTAAGTCTCATCTGAGACTCATCTCCTTCCAACTTTGAGCCTATAAAATCAAAGCAAGTTATTTACTGCCAAGATGTGATGGTAGTATAGGCATTGAGTAAACATTACTATTCCAAAAGAGAGAAATTGGTCGAAAGAAAGAGGCAACAGGCCTCATGAAAGTCTGAAACCTAACAGGGCAGTCACTAAATCTTAAAGCTCTGAAATAATCTCCTTTTACTCCATGCCCCACATCGAGGACACGCTGGAAGGGATCGGTTTTTAAGACCTTGACAGTTCCACTCTTGTGGCTTTGCAAGGTGCAGCTATTCTCATAAGTTGGAGTTGAGTGACTGTGGGATTCCAGGTTCAGGGTGCAAGTTGTCAGTGGAGCTACCATTCTGGGGGCTGAAGGGTGGCAACTGTCTTCCCACAGCTCCACTGTACTGTGCCCCAGTGGGGATTCTCTGTGGGGTCTCCAACCCCACATTTTCCTTTGGCATTTTCCTAGTAGAGGTTGTCTGTAAGGGCCCTGCCCCTGGATCAGGCTTCTGCCTGGGCCCACAGGCTTTCTCCTACATCCTCTGAAATGCAGCTGAAAGCCTCCAACCTTCCTTCATGCTTGCATTCTGTGCACCCACAGGCTTAACACCATGGTGGAAGCCACCAAGGCTTATGGCTTGTGCCCTCCAGAGTGGCAGCCAAAACCATACCTGGGGTCCTTTGAGCCATAATTGTAGCTGGAGCAGCTGTGATGCAGGGAGCAGTGTCCCTAAGCTGAGCAGGGAAGCAGCATCCCAGGCCTGGCCCCTGAAACAATTCTTTCCTCCTAGGCCACTGGGTCTGTTATAGGAGGAGCTGCCTCTAAGATCTCTGTAATGCCTTGAAAGTCTTTTTCCCTCTGTCTTGGATATTAGCACTTTGCTCTCTTTTAGTCATACTAATTTCTCTAGCAAGTAGTGGTTCTGCAGCCTGCTTGGAATTTTTCTCTGCCACATAGCCAGGCTGCAAACTTTCCAGACTTTTATACTCTGCTTCCCTTTTAAATATAAGTTTCAACTTTAAGTCATTCCTTTGCTCCTATATATGATAATAGGTCATTAGAAGCAGCTAAGCTACATCTTGAACACTCTGCTGCTTAGAAATTTCTTCTGCCACATACTGTAAGTCATTACTGTTAAGTTCAAACTTCCACAGATCCCTAGGACATGAACACAATGCAGTCAAGCTCTTTGCTCAGGTGTAACATGGGTAATCTTTACCCCAGTTCCCAATAGCTTCCTCATTTACATCTGAAACCTCATGAGTCTAACCTTCACTGTCAACGTTTCTATCAGTATTTTGGTCACAACCATTTGACCAGTATCTTAGAAGTTCCAAACCTTCTCTTATCTTCCTGTCTTCTTCTGAGCTCTCTAAACTCCTCCAATCTCTGCCTATTACTCAGTTTCAAAGTCACTTGCACACTTTCAAGTATCTTTATAGCAAAGTCCCATTCCTCGGTACCAATTTTATGTATTAAGCAATTTTTGTATTGCTATAAAGAAATGCCCAAGACTGGGTAATTTATAAATAAATGAGGCTTAATTGGTTCACAGTTCTGCAGGCTATACAAGCATGGCAGCAACATTTGCTTAGCTTTGAGGGCCTCAGGAAGGTTACAATCATGGAGGAAAGTGAAGTGACAGCAGGCATGTCACATGGCAAGAGTGGGAGTGAGAGAGAGAGGGAGGAAGTGCCACACAGTTTTAAACAACCAGTTCTTGTGAGAACTCACTCACTATCATGAGGACAGCACCAATCTATTCATGAGAGATCTATTCCCATGACTGAAACAGCTCCCATCATGCCCCACCTTAGACATTGGGGATTGCTGCTCGGCATGAGATTTAGAGAGGACAACTAACTATCCAACCTATATCAACAGCATTTGTTATTTTTTGTCTTTTGATAATATCCATCCTAATTTGGCTGATATGATACCTCATTGTTGTTTGCATTTCCCTAATGATTAGTGGTATCAAGCATTTCTGAGAAATATCTATTCAGGTTATTTGCCCACTTTTTTTTTTCCTATTGAGATGTTTGAAGTCCTGGTATATTCTTGATATTAATCTGCAGTTTGATTAATAGATTGCAAATATTTTCTCTCATTGTGTACATTGTACTTGCACACTGTTGCTTGTTTCCTTTGCTGTGCAGAAGCTTTTTAGTTTGATATTATCACATTTGTTTATTTATGCTTTTGTTGCCTGTAATTTTGAGGTCTTATTAATAAAACTTTTTCCAGGACAATGTGTTGAACCATTTCCTATGATGTTTGTGAGTGTGTGTGTGTGAGTGTGTGTGTGTGTTTATACTAGTTTTAAAGTTTTAGTTCTTACATTTAGGTCTTTCATCCATGTTGACTTGATTTGTGTAGAGGGTAAGAGATGGGGTCTGTTTTTATTATTCTGTATATGGACATCAAGTTTTTCAGAACCATTTTTTGAAGAGACTGTAATTTCCCCAAAGTATGTTCTTTCTGTCTTTGTCAAAAATCCGTTGGTTGTAGATATGTAGATTAATATCTGGGTTTTCTATGTTGTTTAGTTGGTCTGTGTATCCATTTTTATTGCCAGCACCAAGCCGTTTGGATATAACAGCTTTGTGGTCAGGTAGTGTGGTATCTCCAGCTTTGTTCTTTTGCTCAAAATTGCTTTGGCTATTTGGGGTTTTTGTGGTTCCACAAAATTTTTAACTTTCTTTTTATTTCTATGAATAATGTCATTGGTATTCTGATAAGAATTGCATTTAAACTGTAGGTTGTTTTTGGTAGTATGGTTATTTTGACAATATTCTTTCAATCTGTGAGCTAGGGTATCTCCATTTTTGTAGCCTCTTCAATTTCTTTCATTAGTGTTTTGTGGTTTTTCTTGTAGAGGTCTTTCACCTTGTTGGTTACATATGTTCCTAGTTATTTTATTTTTTTTTAGGTATTGTAAATGAGATTACCTTTTTAGTTTATTTTTTGGTTATATCTTTATTAGTGTATAGAAACACTACTGAGTTTTGTGTGTTGATGTTGAATCCTGCAACCTTATTGAATTCATTTATCAGTTCTAAGAGTTTTTTTGGTAGAGTCTTCAGGTTTTTCTATATCCAAGATTATGTTTTCTACAAAGATAGACAGTTAGACTTCCTTTTTTCCAAAATACATGCTGCCCTGTATTTCTTTCTCTTGGCTAATTGCTCTGGCTAGGACTTCCAGTATTACGTTGAATTAGAGTGCTGAGACTGGACATCCTTGTCTTGTTCTAGTTCTTATATAAAAAACTTTCAGCTTTTTCCCTCTTCAGTATGATATTAGCTGTGGTTTTGTCATATATGGCCCCTGTATTATGCTGAGGTACCTTTTCCTACACCTAATTTATTAAGAATATTTTTTATTATGAAGAAATATTTAATTTTATCAAATACTTTACTTGCCTTTACTGAGATGATCATATAGCATTTGTCCTTTATTGCACTGAGGTAATGTATCACATTTATTGATTCATACCTGTTGAATCATTCTTGACTTTCTGGGATAAATCCCACCTGATTATGGTGTGTTATCATTTTGATATATTGTTGGAATCAGTTTCCTGGCATTTTGTCGGAGATGTTTCTATCTGTGTTCATCAGAGATACTGGTTTATAGTGGTTTTTTGTTGTTGTGTCCCTGTCTAGTTTTGGTATCAAGGTTACACTGGTCTTGTGGAATGAGTTAGGGAGAGTTCCTTTCATTTCAATTTTTTGGAATAGTTTTAGAAGAACTGAAGTTATTTCTTCTTTAAAGGTTCAATAGAATTCAGTGGTAAAGCCATCTGGTACTGGATTTTTTTGGGGGAAGACTTTTTGTAACTGAGTCAATCTTATTACTTGTTATTGATCTGTTTAGGCTTTCTATTTCTTCTTGGTTCAATCTTAATAGGTTGTATGTATCTACAAATTTATCAGTTTCCTCTAGGTTTTTTATTTTATTGGCATGTAAATTGCTTACAGTAATCTCTAATTATACTTTTATTTTCTGTGGTACCCATTGTGATAACTCCTTTTTCATTTGTGATTTGGTTTTTGAGTCTTCCCTTTTTTTCTTTGTTAATCTAGCTAATGGTTTGTCCATTTGTTTATCTTTTAAAAAGCTAACTTTTTGTTCTGTGAATCTTTTGTATTTTTTAGTCTCGATTTTATTTATTTCTGCTTTTGATCTTTCTTTCTTTCTTTCTACTTATTGTAATTTTGGTTTGTTCTTGTTTTTCTAGGTCCTTGCAGTGCATCAGCAGGTTATTTTAAATCTCTCTAGTTTTTGCTGTAGTCATTTACTGCTATAGACTTGCCTCTTAATACTTCTTTTTATGTGTCTGATAGAATTGGTATATTGAGTTTCTATTTTCATTATTTCAACTTATTCTTTAACTGTATTTTTAATTTTTGTCTTCATTCACTGGTCTTTCAGGAACATGTCATTTAATTTCAATGTATTTGTAGAATTTATTTGTTTATTTATTTATTTATATTTTGAGATGGAGTCTTGCTCTGTCACCCAGGCTGCAGTGCAGTGGCACAATCTTGGTTCACTACAACCTCTGCCTCCTGGGTTCAAGTGATTCTCCTGTTTCAGCCTCCTGAGTAGCTGGGATTACAGGTGCATGGAACCACTCTTGGCTATTTTGTATTTTTAGCAGAGACAGAATTTCACCATGAGCCAGGCTGGTCTCAAACTCCTGACCTCTGGTGATCCACCTGCCTTGGCCTTTCAAAGTGCTAGGATTACAGGCATGAGCCACCATGCCCAGCCTGAAATATGATTCTTTATTAGACTGATACCTCGTAGGTTTTCAAGTGAACCACTAGAGTTCACTTTCCCATATTTGAGTATGTGGGATTTTTTATGTGTCCTATCTCAGTCTTGATAAGTATGCAGGTCTGTTTCATCTAATATTTCGCTTTTTAAATCTTTATTCATAAATAATTATAAACTCTTAGGAGTTTAGACACAGAGTCTTGTGTACCCTTCTTCCAGCTTCTTCCAATGGGAGTATCTTGTATTGTATATACTGTACTTGTCAGTATTAAAACCAGGCAATTGAGATAAGCCTAATCATTTCATGATTTTTTACATATTTTCATGTATGTATGTATGTGTGTGTTTATTGTTATTTGCCATTTTATCTCGTATAGATTCAGTAACTACCACTACAATCAGAATACAGACTAGTTTCATTTCCTGTGCTACTGTTTTTATTCATACCCACCGTCCTTTCTCTGTCTTCTGACAACCACTATTATTTTCTCTATCTCTAGTCTTGCCATTTTAAGAGTGCTATATAAATGAAACCCTATAATATTTAACTTTTGATTTGGGCTTTTTTTTATTAGGCATAATGCATTTGAGATCAGTCTGGGTTGTTGAAAGTACTAAGAGTTCATTCCTTTTTTATTACTGAATGAAATTCCATTGTATGGATGTACCACAGCTTGAAACCATCTGCCCTTTGAGGGACATTTAGTTTGTTCCCAGTTATTTGCTACTTTGAATAAAGTTGCCATGGATATCAATGTAGAAGCTTTTGTGTGAACATAAGTTTTTCATTTCTCTTGGATAAATATCAAAATGTGATTTTTGGGATGTATGTTAAGTGAAAATAATTTTCTAAAAAACTGCCAAACTGGTCTTCCAGAATGGCTGTACCACTTTATCTGAATGCCAGCAGTGTATGAGAGATCCAGTTTCTCTACAAGAGAACACTAATTTTTTTAAAAAATATTAAACCTAGACTAGTAAGTTTGTAGTGATATATCATTATGATTTGCATTTCCCTAGTGGCAAATTGTGATGTACATCTTTTCGTGTGCTCAATTGTTATTGAAGTCTCTTTTTCATACAGTGTCTGTTCAAATATTTTGACATTTCCCCATTATAATGTTTGTTTTCTTATGGTTGTGTGTAGAGAATTCTTTAATTTTGAAAATGCAAGACTTTTAATCAGATATGTTATATGCAAATATATTCTATGTTTTAGTAAAGTCTTGTCTTTTTGTCTTTGAGGGTGTTTTATAATGCAGAAGTTCTTAATTTTTCTAAAATTCTACTTATCACTTTCTTCTTTTATTCATCACGTACTTGGTGTCACACACAAGAAATCTTGCCCTAATCCTGTAACAAAGAAATTTGTTTTCTAAAAATATTATAGGTTTACAATTTATATTTAGATATATAAGCCATTTTTAGTTAGATTATGTGTAAAATGTGAGATTTAGCTTGGGCTTCACTTTTTTTGCCAATGAATATGTAATTATTCCATCACCATATGTTAAATTACTTTCATTAAATTGATTTTGTGACTTTGTCAAAAATCAGGCATGTTTGTGTAGCTCTATTTCTGAGTTGTCTATGACCATTCCATTTATCTATTTGGCTATCCCTCTGCCAATATCACACTTTCTTGATTTCAGAGTTTGCATAGTAGTTCTTAACAACTGGTAGAGTGATTCTTCCCTTTTATTCTTCTAAATTTATTTGGATTTAGCTGATAAAACAATGATGAATTTTAAAATAACAGTGGAGACAAGCATAGTATAAACTGCTTTCCTGGAAAATCCTCAAAAGGCTGAGGAATTAGTGGCATCAACTTCATCAAGAAATTGGAATAAGTGAACCACTAAAATAATAACTCTTAAATTGCATGGCAGTAGGCAATTGTCCATCACTCAGGCAGAAATCCATAGTGTATTCTTTGGACTAGAGGCAATAGATAACACTGAGAGAAGAAAAATTAATTTCAAAAGAAATGAATACATTTTGAATGTTGAGGCTACCTAACTCTCATTGCCTAACTGGCTTCTAGGATTCTGACAGGTTAAGTTTATACTCTGCAGACATAGAAATGTGAAGAATCTTGTTCTTGCCTATTTGTTTGTTCCTTTAATTTTCATTTCTATAGTGAGATTGTAGATTTCAGTTTTATTTGACCATGCTGCTGGAATCAGGGTTGGTGCATAAGAATCTGGGCCAATTCAATAAGCACACCATAAATTTATTGGTGATTGTTCATATTCTCTGTGCCTTTTTCTATTGAATAATTTTTCTATTACATATTCACTTGTATGAGTTTATTACATATAAAGTTTTACTTTTATATGGGTTTCAAATAAATCTCCTAGTCCACTATTTTGTTTAAGGTGTGTTTAAAAAGTTGTAATTATCTATATTATGTGCTGGTATTTTATGAAAATGGTAATTTTATCATTTTCTCACTGATTTTTTTGCTACATTAAACAACCATAACAGTATCTAAAGATAATTTTATATTTGGAAGATGGTTTCTACCTGCTAGATTAGATAAAGGACTGTGTGGTTCACAGACTAGCACTGGTCCCCTTGGGAGGGTCATATAGGAACAAATAACTCTTTGACTATTACTTCTTTTTAAAAAGTCCTGTGTTTTCCTAAGCTACAATTTCCTTTATTTTACCTCTAAGGCTGTGAAAGCTATAACTGCTTGGTCTTTTCACTTCTACCTCCTCTTCTTTTTTTCTTACCTTTCCATCCCTGTATTACCCAGCTTCTGAATGAAAAGTGTGTAAATCTCTTACCTGAAATCAGATTCAAAGACAGTTTATTTGAACAAATTTATAATTTATTTTTCTCTCAATTATGTTTTCCCTTAGAAACAATACTATTGATGACTTTTTTTCCTCACTATTTACTTAACATCTAAGTAGTATTTTTTAGAAATTGTCAAGTTACTTTGGGATGGATTTCCGTTGATTCATACTGTTAAAGCTAATTTAAGTATTATTTATTTATTTATTTATTTTGAGATAGGGTCTCACTCTGTCACCCAGGCTGGAGTACAGTGGATCAATCACAGTTCACTACAGCCTCAACTTCCTGGGCTCAATCAATCCTCCCACCTCTGCCTCCTCAGTAGATGGGGCTACAGGCATGTGCCACCATGCTCGGCTAATTTTCAATTTTTTTTTTTTTGTAGAGACATTGTCTCTCCATGTTGCCCAAGCTGGTCTTGAACTCCTGGACTCAAGTAATCTGCTATCTTGGCCTCCCAAAGTGCTGGGATTACAGCCATGAGCCACCAAGCCTAGCCTAACTATAATTTAAAATATATTTTTTTCTTCGTAGGAGAGAGATGTATCAACTTAACAGTCTATTTGATCATTACTCTTCATCAGTGATGAATGTTAATACTAATATTGAGGAGAAGGAAGAGGAAGTGACTGAAGCAATAAGGGAAACAAAGTCATCAAAAAATGAATTACATTCTCTTTCTAAAACGGTGAGTTTTTCATATTTAAAAATAAAAAATACTGATCTTTGTTTTGAGTTATAAATAGCAAACTTTTTGTCAATAATTACATAGCAATTGGCCAATTTTTTAATATATAGCCAATTTGCCTATATTAGTTTTCTATTGCTGCCTAACAAATTACCACAAATTTAGCATCTTGAAACAGCACTCATTTATTATCTCAACCTTTTCCTAAGTCAGAAGTCTGGGCACAGCATGGCTCAAGTGCTTGCTCTGCCCCAGGACTGGCAAGACTAAAATCAGGGTATCAGTAGCCTGGCATTTCTGTCTGGAGACTCCAGGATAACACTATTTTTAGTATACAGGTATCAAAATATCAGAATAGACCCCTATAAAGATGTCCAATTATTGTGTGTCAATTAAAATAAAAAGTGAAGAAAAACTTCAAACAAAAACTTCTTCAGTTTTTGTTTTAATTGACACATAATAATTGTACATTTTTATAAGGGGTCTAATGTGATATTTTGATACTTGTATACAATCTGTAATGATCAAATTAGGGTAACATTCAGCATTTCTTTCTGTTGGTAACATTCAAAATCGCCCTCTTTCCAGGATTTTGAAAATCCTCATTGAAAATATAGAATGAATTATTATTAACTAGAGTTACTCTACAGTGCTAAAGAACACTAAAACTTACTTGTCTTATTAAGCTATAATTTTTTATCTCTTATCCAACCTCTCTCTATGCCCCCTACCCCCTACACTTCCTAGTCTCTAGTTATCACTACTCTACTCTCTGCTTCTGTGAGATCAACCTGTTTAGCTCCATGTATGAAGGAGAACATATGGTATTCATTTTTCTGTGCTAGGCTTATTTCACTTGACATAATGCCCTCCTGTTCCGTCCATGTTGCTGCAAATAAGAGGAATTCGTTCCTTTTTATTGCCAAATAGTATTCCATTGTGTATCACATTTCCTTATCTACTCATCCGTTGATGGAAGCAGGTTGATTTCATATCTTAGGTTTTGTGAATAGTGCTGCAATAAATGCAAAGGTGTAGTTATCTCTTGGACATACTGATTCCTTTGGATATATAACCAGCAGTGGGATTGTTGGATCATATGTAATTCTTTTTTTAGTGGGTTTTTTTTTTTTTTTTTTTTTTAGGAATCTCCATACTGCTGTGATCTCCACTCCACAGTGGCTGTATTCATTTATAGTCCCACCAACAACGTTTAAGAGTACTTTTTCTCTGCATCTTCAACAGCATTTGTTATTTTTTGTCTTTTTGATATTACCCGTTCTAACTGGGGTGTTCAGTTTTGACATGATTTAATTCTTATGGTTTGAGAACTGAAGCCTTTGTTTCCTTGGCACCTGTCAGCCTGAGATCACACTCAGTTTTCAGAGGCTGCCTGCATTCCCTAGCTATTTGTTCCCTTCTTCTCTAAAACCAGCAGTGGTGTGCTCCTGCTTGGAAGCATCTGACCTTTCATTATGACTCATCTTTTCTGAAGATGAAGCTTTCTTTTTCTGCCATATCTCATTCACTGTTGTATAAGAACATAATAGATAAAATAAATAATAGTATAGTAAAAGGAAATAATATATAAATTATTACGCCAATTTGCATTCCAACCTGGAGTTAAAGACATTCTTCTCTATAATAAGGCTTTTTAATTGTACCTCATTATGGTTTGTTATTAGTTATTAATGGAACTGAACATTTTTAATGACTTTTGCGGGGTGATTTGTATTTCCTTTTCTGTGAAAACCTGCTCATGATTTTCCTGCTATATGCTGAGTGTCATCTCACTGATGTGTAAGAATTTATATATCGTGGATACTAAATATTTTCTAGTTACAAATGTTAAAAATATATTTACCCAACCTTTTTTCATTTCTTTATGGTAACTTCTGATGAAAAGACACCTCAGTTTAATGTAGTATCAGGTGTAAATGCATTCCTTTGTGCTTTTTCCTTTTGTAAACTTGTTTAAGAAATTGTCCCACTCCTGAGATTATAAAAATATTTTCTGTTATTTCATTCTCAATGTTTCTGAATTCTGCTTTTAATATTTATGTGATAGTTTTAGATGAAACTATGTTTAGAATGTTTAAAATTGAGGCTTATTTTTCTCACTCTGCCTTCCATTTACAAATTTGGAAGTAAAAAGCTATTTCTACAATTTTTGGAATGCATATTTCATTTGCCAGATGTGATGCATAATTAATATGAAATTAATGTATGGGTGTAATGTGAAGTGAGGTTCCAGTTATTTTTTGTATAATATATAAAACAAATTGTTACAATACAATCTACTGATGGGTTTTGTTTATATATCTATAATCAGTGTTATCTCTCTCCCACATTAGGTTTTTATGTTTGCATGGATCTTTTTCCATTCACTTTTTACTTTGATCTATTTGACCATCTTCACCTGAACACTCCATGTCTGCATCACTAAAATTCCATAATGGGTGTTAATTATCTGTGATAGTGAATCCTCTGATCTTATATTTTCTTTTGAGTTCTAGGCTTTTCTTGATTCTTGCTCTTCCATATAGGTTTCAGAATTATCCGGTTCATTTCTTTAAAAATTTTTGTTGGAATTATGATTGAAACTGTATCCACTTATGGCATAATTGAGTAAGAACTCTAGTCTTTATGCTAGGGACTTCTAAACATACCCATGACCTATCTCTGTTTATTTGAGTTGTTTTCCCAAATTGAAGCTTAATCAATGTTCTTGGAACTTTCCAAAAGGAAAACTGTGTCTATGCAAAATCAGACAGTGATGAGACAATTAACCCTTCCATCTTCATCTAATGTTAGTTAATTTTTAAAATTGATTTGTAATGTGATCCTGATATGTTTATAAAATTGGTCTATATGATAGAAATAGTTTAAAATTTATTATGGTTTAATCCATGTTCTAATATATGGGCAATTTGCATAAATATTTCATTTGACAAAAATGTTTTCTCTGATTTGGGGAAACAATTCTAAGTAGATTGATTTAGCCATCTGTGTTAGTTGTGTTATTTAAATCTTTTATATTTCTGGTTCATTTTCTGACACTTCTATCAATTACTGTGAGAGATGAATTAAAATATCTCAGGGAGATGGGTTACTTTTTTCATTTTTTCCTAATTTTTGCTTTATGAATTTTGAAGCCATAAGTTTAGAATGATTAGAGTTGAGCTTTTTTATTATGCTTTTATTTGCAAGGTTTGAAGTTATGAATTATTAATAAAGTTTGTGGAATGCATATTTCACTTGACAGATGTTAAGCATACTCAATATCTTTAACTTCTTCCTGAACAGTTTAGGGATTTTGTGATCCTCTCCTGACGTATATTTAATTTTTCATCATTTTATGTATATCTTATTTACTAATTTTCTTAAGATAATTTATTATTAATTTACACAATAAATGTTTGTTTATATTTATTCCCAGGTTAATATTTTGCACACAACTCTATCTGTGTGTTAGACTTTCCTAATTGAAATTCCTTTTATCTTTTTTAAAAAAAGTTTTGTTGTTGTTTGTTTTTTTTATTTCTTGGGATGGTAGTCTTATACTGTCACCAGGACTGGAGTGCAGTGATGCGATCTCGGCTTGCTGCAACCTCTGCCTCACGGGTTCAAGTAATTCTCCAACCTCAGCCTCCCCAGTAGCTGGGATTACAGGTGTGTGCCATCATGCCCAGCTAATTTTTGTATTTTTTAGTAGAGATGGGGTTTCACCATGTTGGCCAGGCTGATCTCAAACTCCTGACCTCAGGTGATCTACCCACCTTGGCCTTCCAAAGCGCTGGGATTACACTCATGAGCCATCCTGCCCAGCCATTTTTATTATTATTATTTTTAAACTCCACCTCTTGCAAATAAGATTCAAGATTTGAGATTCTCAAAAATTTTTTAAATTTTATTTTCATTTTTAATGTCTTAATTTTGTTCTCATTCATGCAGTGTGGAGAATATTAACCTGAATTCATATGAGAATGACTTACACTGCTACATAGACAAGAGAGAAGGATCCAGAAATAGACAAGGGTGAAAACACTAAACAAAAACAAAAACAAACAAAAAAACCAACCCATTAAAGCAAAAACACTGGGCTGAAATACTAGAGGAGGAGGAAATGGCATCAATGAGAAGGAAGAACCTGATCTTAAATAGATAGTAGTACAAGTTTCTCTACATTTGCCCTTGTTTCTGTCTCCAGCCTCTTTCTTGCTCCCACTTTCCCTCTGACTCTATACTGTAATCACCTGAAACAACCTCAGGACAACAGAATGTGCCACATATTTTCATTCTTTCAGCTCGTTATAAATACTCTTCCCTCAAAATATAATGTCTGTTTGACTCTGTTCATTCTCTCAATCCTATCATTGTGTAGCTGAATTCTCTTTTTTTAAATCTCAACTTGGAAGGAAGAAAATCCTTGGTGAAACCATCTCTTAACTTTTTTCCTTCTGCTTTGAACTCTAACTACATTCTGTGTTTACCCCTATGCTGGCACTTATAACACTCAGTTGAAATTAATGATTAGTTGTCTATGTCTTAGACTGTAAGGTTTTTAAGGGCAGGAGATGCATTGTGACTCTTTCTTTGTCTCTGAGTAATTTGTCTAATGCCTTTCCCATATTAGACAATAAATGCTTGTTGATTAAGTGAGTGAATCAAGGAATAAATGGAAGGAAGAAAGGGAAGGAGGGAGAGGGAAGAAAACGAAGGAAGGGAGGGAGGGGAGGGGAGGGGAGGAGGGAGGGAGGGAAATAAAGATAAATAGGAGGGTGGGGGGAAATCCTACACCTTGTGAGCCTATAAAGAACTTGGTGACCTGGAGTGTAGAGAGTAGCCATTCACAGAATCTTCGATAATTTAAAACAATGCCTGTAGCTTTCCCAGGGATTACTATAAAAGCACCAAGGAAGTATAGCATAATCAATAAAAGTTTTAAAAATATTACATACAGTTGACAAATAGTTATTACCTCAGTTTAGTAATCATGCTGAAATTTGTCTACATCTATAAAAATATCAACATGAATAAAATTTTCAAAAAGGGAGTATTTATCCAGTAAACCTACAATCAGTTTTTTATTTCTTTGATCATCTCTAAAATGACAACGCTGGCCCTCCTCAATTTGATGTTATAACACAATGTTATTCATTCATTCATTCATTCATTCATTCATTCATTCATTCACAAACAGAGTCTGTCTCTGTTGCCCAGGCTGGAATGCAGGGGCATGATCTGGGCTCACTTTAACCTCTGCTGCCTGAGGTAAGTGATTCTCCCGCTGCAGCCTCCTGAGTAGCTGGAATTACAGGTGTGAGCCACCATACCCAACTAATTTTTGGTATTTTTGGTGGAGACAGCGTTTCGCCCTGTTGGCCAGACTGGTCTTGAACTCCTGACCTCAGGTGATCCACCCACCTCAACCTCCCACAGTGCTGGGATTACAGGCGTGAGCCACCACCCTTGGCCACAAAATGTTATTTTTGCTGAGAAATTGAGTATATGTTTATAAGGTTAGTGATATTTTTTAATTATAGAAATCATTTGGGGACTATCACACATTCTAGAAGAGATGAGAAAAATGAAGTTTAGATATATTAATTTTTTCTTCATTTTGCTCATTATAAAACCTTTAAGTTAGATTTTCAAAGAGTGCATGTTAAGCACTCAATTAAAAGCAATGATGTGCATTATTGCCATGCATTATTTTTGGTATGCAATTGAAACTTCCCAGTTCAAGAGAAAAATAAAAGATTTGTGCTGCCTAATTGCACATACAACTTAAAATGATTTTTTTTTTTAAATTTCAAGACATTTTGTGCTTTCAATTTAGAGTCTTTCCCTCATTAACATACACTTTTCTCTAATTTGTGTCATTGGATCTTTGAAAACACTTTATTTCCTTTTTATTTCTAAAAACAATGGCTTTTGTTAGCCAGAAAACATCTTGAAATTGGCTAAGTGCATTAAAGTAATGTTGAGATAAAATCCTTTTTGAATGTAAATGAAAGAATTTTCTAT
Source organism: Rhinopithecus roxellana (assembly GCF_007565055.1). Classification (NCBI taxonomy): domain Eukaryota; kingdom Metazoa; phylum Chordata; class Mammalia; order Primates; family Cercopithecidae; genus Rhinopithecus; species Rhinopithecus roxellana. Next base: position 79,938,191 of record NC_044569.1, on the reverse strand, counting down.
AAATCCCTTTCCCATGTTTACTTTATAGTCTACTCCCAAGGTTCAGAATTGTTTTTTAAGAAAATAATTTCATGATCTGCAACTTTTAGTTTCTTGTAATATAAAAAGGCTTTTGTTTCTGATTTTATCAATTGATAATCGAAAGTGACTTTTAGGGCTTTAGAAATATTTATGAATTTTATATTTTATTGACAATCACATAGACACACAAAATTATTTTTTAGTAACTTAGTTTTCATATAAATGTTGCATATAAGTGGATTCCTTCTGTATATTAGTTGGTGTTTGTATAATTTTTGAATATTGTTTTTGTTCATAGAAAGCTAATTTACATTAGCTTTATATATTGGCCTATATATTATACAGTATGGATCTAAACACTACAAAATACCCATTCAAGTATGCCTTTTGATTCATACATTTGCATTGAGAATTTTCAAATTAAGCAAATTCCTTCTCAAAAATAGATGAAACAATAGTTATTTCTAATAATAACAATTTATCAAATAGGAAGGCAGCCTAGAGAGGCTGAGTGATTTTCTAACAGACACAAAGCTATTAAGTGGCAGAGTCAACCTACAACCCCAATTTTTGGACTATGAAAACAGTTGTGTTTCATTACACAATATTCATATATGTGTTTTGTAGATAAAATAGGATAAAATTTAGAAAACTACACATTGCTGGCCAGGCATGGTGGCTCATGCCTGTAATCCCAGCACTTTAGGAGGCTGAGGCAGGCGGATCACCAGGTCAGGAGTTCAAGACTGGCCTGGCCAATATGGTGAAACCCCATCCCTACTGAAATATACAAAAATTAGCCCGGCATGGTGGTGCACACCTGTATTCCCAGCTACTCAGGAGATTAAAAAAAAAAATAGTATTTCTAGTTCTAGATCCTTGAGGAATTGCCACACTGTCTTCCACAAAGGATTATAAATCATGCTGCTATAAAGATATGCACACGTATGTTTATCGCGGCACTATTCACAATAGCAAACACTTGGAACCAACCCAAATGTCCATCAATGACAGACTGGATTAAGAAAATGTGGTACATATACACCATGGAATACTATGCAGCCATAAAAAAGATGAGTTCGTGTCCTTTGTAGGGACATGGATGCAGCTGGAAACCATCATTCTCAGCAAACTATCACAAGAACAGAAAACCAAACACCACATGTTCTCACTCATAGGTGGGAATTGAACAATGAGAACACTTGGACACAGGAAGGGGAACATCACACACCAGGGCCTGTTGTGGGGTGGGGGAAGGGGTGGGAGGAGGGATAGCATTAGGAGATATACCTAATATAAATGACGAGTTAATGGGTGCAGCATAGCAACATGGCACATGTATACATATGTAACAAACCTGCACGTTGTACACATGTACCCTAGAACTTAAATTATAATGAAAATAAAAAATAAAATAAAGAAAAATCCACATTGCTATTTTTTTAAATAATAGGATGTCAACACTTTTTATGTGTGTATTTTGTGTGGCACATATATAAAATATTAAATGACGTCTGTGAAATTGACTTTTACTATCTTTTATTTTAAATAAGTGCTTAATGTTATCTAAATGCTGATTTCAAATATATACTAATGGCCATGCTAAAGATTTTAAAAATATACTCCGATTATAAAAGCAGTACATAGGAATAGATGTTCATTTATAGAAAATGCTGTGAAGATGATTTTAGTTTCTCATTTGACCTATTGAGATGATGTATTATATTAATATTTAACCATTTTTAAATTCATTAGATGAACTCTGCTTGGTTATGGTTTATTGTTCTTTTAATTTACTGCTGAGTTTGATTTGCAAGGATTTTATTTAAGATTTTGCATCCATATTCATAAGTGAGTCTGTATTCCGGTGTTCTTAATTTGTGCTATATTTGATAGATGCTCTTATCAGGATTATGCCAGCTTTATAAAATGAATTTTGAAACCTTTCTTCCATTCTTATTACCTAAATAATTAATACATATTTAAATAACTTTCTCTTGAAGATTTGATAGAACACCTTGGTGATTTTTTTCCATTGTTTGAATTATTATTTTCTTTTTCATGGGCCACTGTTTTATTTAATAACATAATTGTCCTATCAGGCTATGTATTTCTTCTTGAGGTTAATGTTTAATTTTTTAATGGCCCAGGAAATAATCTAAATGGATTAAGATTTCCAGACGTATTACCATAGCATGACATGGAATGCTTGCTTCCAGTTTTGCTGTTATGTTATTTCTAATTATATATGTATTTTCACTTTTTAAATTAGATTTAAAAATTTTTAATAATGTATTTAAAAAGGAATGATTTTTAGATTCAATAATTTTAGAATTTTCAAACTTTTAATGTGTTAATATGTACTTTTATAGTTACAATTTCTTTCTTTTTTCTTTGGGCTTATTCTTTTACTTTTACTTTTCACTTCCCTGTTTTTCATGTTTAATGTGTGTGTGTGTGTGTGTGTGTGTGTGTGTGTGTGTGTGTGTGTGTGTATTCATTCTTTCCCCAAGGGCTACAGTACAGTTGCATTTCCTGATATTCTTTATGGAAAATTCTTTGAAAGTCATTTCTGTCTTCAATTTCTCTCCTTGCATTCTCACATAAGATTATTCCAGTCAGGATCTGCCCTACAAACTCTGCTTCAATTGCTATTAATGAATCCTGTTTTCTTCCTTACAACCCTCAGAAAATCTGATGAGATTCATTATAGAAACTATGACATAAAGTTATTTTAAGGCATGTTTTGAAAGGCATAAATGCTTAGTGCTGATTCCTCAAAGTTTAGAATATACTCAAGCAAACAGAAAATATTGATCTATGATGTCACCATCCAGATGTAGTCACTGTTAATTTTTTTTTGTATATAAACACACAGGTCTTATAATATATATGAATAATGATATTATGTGCATACAGTAATTGATGACATATTCTTTCATGACATAAAAACTTATTTCAATATTATATTTTACAATTAATTTTAAAGGCTTTAGAGTTTCTTTTTTAACTTTTAAGTTCAGGGATACATGTGCAGGTTTGTTACATAGGTAACCTTATGTCATGGGGGTTTGTTGTACAGGTTATTTTGTCACCCAGGTATTAAGCCTAGTACCCATTAGTTATTTTTTCTGATCTTCTCCCTCCTCCCACCCTCCACTCTCTCACAGGCCCCAATGTGTGTTGTTCCCTTCTATGTATCCATGTGCTCTCATCATTTAGCTCCCACTTATAAATGAGAACTTGCGGCATTTGGTTTTCTGTTCCTGTGTTAGTTTGCAAAGGATAATGGCCTCCAGCTTCCACCATGTACCTGCAAAGTACATAATCTTGCTCTTTTTATGACTACATGGTATTTCATGGTATATATGTACCACATTTTCTTTGTCAGGTCTATCATTAATAGGCATTTAGGTTTGATTCCAAGTCTTTGCTATTGTGAATGGTGCTGCAATGAACATACATACACATGTGTATTTTAACAGAATGATTTATATTCCTTTGGGTATATACCCAGTAATGGGACTGCCAGATTGAATGCTGCCTTTAGGTGTTTGTGGAATCACCACACTGTCATACACAACGATGAACTAATTTACAATCCCGCATTCCTTTTTCTCCACAATCTCCCCAGCATCTGTTATTTTTTTGGCTTTTTAGTAACAGCCATTCTGTCTGGTGTGAGATAATATTTCATTGTGGTTTTGTTTGCATTTTTCTAATGATCAGTGATGTTGAACTTTTTTTCATATGCTTGGCCACATGTAAGTCTTTTAAAGTGTCTGCTCGTGTCCTTTGCCCACTTTTTAATGCGGTTGCTTGGTTTTCTCTTGTAAATTTAAGTTCCTTGTACATGCTAGATATTAGACCTTTGTTAGATACATAATTTGCAAAAATTTTCTCCCATTCTGTAGGTTGTCTGTTTACTCCGTTGATACTTTCTCTTGCTGTGCAGAAACTGTTTAGTTTAATTAGGTTCCATTTGTCAATTTTTAGTTTTGTGGCAATTGCTTTTGACATCTTGGTCATGAAATCTTTGCCTGTGCCTATGTCCTGAGTGGTGTTGCCTAGGTTGTCTTCCAAGGTTTTTGTAGTTTTGGGTTTTACATTTAAGTCTCTAATCCACCTTGATTTAATTTTTGTTTGTGATGTAAGGAAGGAGTCCAATTTCAATCTGCATATGGCTAGCCAGTTTTTTTCTATACTAGCTATTTTGTCTGTCATTTCCTGAATAATTTTATCATGATTTTTAGCATCCTTGCACTGGGTTTCAATGTACTTTTGTAGCTCAATGATCTTCATTCCTATCCATATTCTGAATTCTATTTCTGTCATTTCAAGTATCTTAGCCCAGTTCCAACGCCTTGCTGGAAAGGTAATGTGGTACTTGGAGAAAAGAAGGCACTCTGGCTTTTTGGGTTTTCAGCATTCTTGTGATGGTTCTTTCTCATCTTTGTGGGCTTATCTACCTTCAGTCTTTGAGGTTGGTTACCTTCCAATTTGTTTTTTTGTTTGTTTGTTTGTTTGTTTTAATCCTGTTGATGACCTTGGGTGTTTAATTGTGATATAAGGTGGATTCAGCCGACTGACTTCGGTTCTGGGGGATTTAAGGGGGCCAGTGTTCATCTCCCAACTCCTAGACTGCATGCTCTGACTTGGGGGGACTTGTATTGGGCTCTGACTTTGCTCTTGGCTCCTTGAGGTTTGGCCTGCACTGGAGAAACTGAGGTGCAGCAGCTGCAGCAGAGTGCTAGTGGATGCAGGGGTGTCTGTCTCCCTGCCAGCTTTCACCACAGTGGCAGAGGCAATGCAGCTTGTCGGAGGGTGGGGGAAGGAGGCCCCTGCTGGAGACTCTGTGTGTGGTTGCATTGGAGGTGGTGTTGTCTTGGGGCCAGAGTGCTGGCCCAGGCAGGTCTGGGTGCCTTCTCTGTGCCCTGCAAGCAGGAGTGATCACTCAGGGTGTGAGAGGATCTCCTGTTCTCTGCACAGTATTAGCACAAGGGTGAGGCACTGGCGGAGGCGGGGCTTGCTGGCTCTGGGTCCTCCCAGGCTCTCTGAAATGGCCATCATCAGGGATGTTGAGGTTCCAGCTGCACTCCCATGTGCTGGCAGGGCAAGTAAAGCAAAAATTCTCCCGTGCAGACATGTGCCAGGGTAGTGATGTGGTGAGTTGCTGTGAGCCCAGGGAGAGCTGAGGTATGGAGAGAGAGCATGTGGGCTGGTGTGTGGCCATAGGGGGCCATCTTACTGGAGCTCTCTTTGGTTAGGTGTGGTTTACCGATGCAGAAGCTATGGTGTGGGCCCCACTCGAGACTGCCCTATAAGCAGGTATGGCCAGGCTGGGGACCCATGAGAGGCCAGCAGACTAAGGAGTGCACAGGTCAGACTAGTCCCATCTGATGTGCACAACTACCTTGCAGAGATCAGGTCCCACCGTTCCGCTAGGGCTAAAGTCTCTTACAGGAGCAAGTCGAGCCTAGAGGTATGGCCACCCCTAGCTGTGCTCCATTACAGATGCTCTGGCACCAAACCCTCTAGGCCCCACATCAGCTGGCTTGCTGCCCTTACCACTTCTTGAGGAGGCTCTCCTTGCCACTTCAAGTGTCCATGGTGGTCGAGGGGTCCCTTCCTGCTGGGGTTTCAGAGGCCCGTGGCAAGAGCAGGTTGCTCCTAGCCAGTTCCACTCACCCATTCCTCCGGAACTGTTGTGGTTCAAAAATGAGCCCCCATATGCGATAGCCCTTGCAGGGTTCCCAGCTTTCTCCCCCTTCAACCCAGCTTCTGTGTCCACTCTTGGTGTCTTCCCTCTGAAGATCTGTTAAAAGCACGCCAGTAGTCTCAGTCCCTCCATGGGAGCTGTTCCACTTGTCTGCACTTAGTTGGCCATCTTGCCCTGTCTCTCTTTAGAGTTTCTTAAACTCTTGTCATTGGATATTAAGTGTGTTTTAATTTTTAAGTATTATAAATGAAGCTGTAATAAATATCTCTAAAACTTTTAAATTGAACATAACTATTCATTTTAAGCAAAATGGTATTGTGATAACAAATAATGAAAGTTGAATTATATTATACAGTAGTACAAGAAGCACAGGTAAAAATGATATATCTTAGCATTCTGCCAAAGCTTAAATGATTTGCCAGTATTTTCACATTTTCCAAAATTCTTAAAACCTTAACTTTACCCTTTTTCAATTCACTTTTAAGAAGACATCTTTATGAATTGAATTTCATATCATTAACTCTGTGGGGTTATAAGACTTGTCACATTGTCTATTGGATCTTGTATGGCAACTGGTTCACAATTTTGTACTATATTCACCCTTTAATTGTATAATTTAGATGTTGGCATTGTCATTGTTTCCTTGAATATAAAATAAGTTTTGAACATTTAAACATAACCAAAACTACATAATAACTCTTGGTGATTAAATTGTTTAAATCTAGAGGTGTCCTTCCTTCATATACCTTATGATTTATTTAATTTTTAAGATAAAAATTGTTTTTGTCTTTAATGATTATTATATTGTAAAAGAGATAGATTTTGGAAGTTTTGTAATTGATTTCAGTGAAATGGAGAGCTAAGAAAACTTACTCTCATTGCAATAAATAGCACATATTTAAAATCACTGTAATTTTGTATACATTTGATGCCATATGATTAACTCTTAGATGAATCTATCCATTTTAATTTTATATATATTATCTTTCCATATTGTCCAGCAGATTTCTTGTACTTCACAGTCTGCATTTAGAGGTGATTTCTGTGTATTAAATACTGTCAGTACTGGTTGCTAACAGTAATATTCTCTAAAGGATAAAATGCTAGAAGGTTGGTAAATTCAATCACTTTCTAGCTGCTGTGTTGATTTTGTATATGACACAATAAAGCCTATATTCTGTATATAAATGCTAAAATTTTAGTTTTATGTTTAGGCATAATTTAAAAATAGTATTCAATCAATTTTAATTGAAGTTACTTTTAGAAGGGTGGATTTATAGGCTTCTTAAACAAGAGGGCATCAAGGAAATTTAAGGATGTTACTTCTCAACTATTTTAGTGTAGCCAAAAATAGAGAAGTGATTATCTTTTTAAAAAATGATGGATTTGGCTTCTTTCTCATGAAATAAATATATATATATATACACATATGTGTATATATATGTGTGTGTGTATATATGTATATATTTTAGGATCATTGGAAAGTCATAATTTCTTTCTTTAGTTTCAAAGGTCCAAAAAAACAAAGACATTTCACCCCAGGATATATCAAACCTATATAGTTTCATCTGTACTTGATTAGATGATGAGATTTTGAACATTAGAGATAATAACATTTAGATGCAAGTTTGTGCTTTGGTTGGAGATTTGTGGGCACCGTCAGAGGAGGTGAATGTATTTTGCATATGGGTGGGATGTGGATCATGGGCCCAGGGAGTGCAGTGTGGTATGCAGAATCTGGGCCCTCATAATTTGTGCCCTTCATGTCATGCTTGTAAATATGCAAGGTTACATGGGCAGAAGGATTTTGTAGATGTAATTGTGTTTATAATCAGTGCCATTAGATTGGGAGATTATCCTGGATTGTAATGGTAATTACATGAGTCTTTGAAAGCATAACTTTCTTTTGGCTGAGAGCAGAACAAGTCAGAGAAATGTAGAGTCAGAGAGTTCCAAAGCATGAGAAGCACTCAGCCAGTCATTGCTGACTTGAAGATGGGAGGGGGCCACATAGAAACTGTGAAAAGATAATACATTCTGCCTGGAACTGTAATGAGATTACAACCTTAATGAGATTAGAAATGGTTTATTCCCCAGAGCCTCTAAAGGAGAGCCCAGGCCAACTGAAACCTTCATTACAGCTTGTGAGACCCTAAGCAGAGTCCTGACCTAGCTCACCAGCATTCTGACTTATAGAAACATGAGATAGTAAATAGGCATTATTTTAAGTCAATAAGATGATACTATTGCAATTGTTCAGTTACGTTTTGTGTCAGGAGCATTTTTAAAAGATTTCCTCATAAGAATTTGCAAGATTTTGAAAAGCGTATTCTCAAACATTTTTTTGTACTTCTAGTTGAAGATTTCTCTTTTATTAATTCTTCTAAATGGTTATATTTGGTTTATGAAGTAAATAATGATAATTCTTATTGTACTAATTTACTAATTTTAAAAATTATTTATGTTACTCATCATCATTTATCTGGGGTTTTCCAGGAATGCTATTATTTCATCTGCAATTAGAGATATTATTTTTTATTAATTCTTATGCCTTCAATCATTATTTTTTATCTGATTACATTGGTTAATACTTTTAATACAATGTTACATATTAGTGGAAATAAGTGACATCCTTGCTATGTCACTCTCTTAATGGGATTGCTACTAGTATTTCTATTTCATTAAATATGATGCTGGCTTTAGGATTCAATATATGTTTTATCATGTTAGTAAAGTATTGTCACTTTCAATGTATTGAGTAGTTTTTAAAATTGGGAATGGGTATTGAATTTTCTCAAGAATCTTTTCTGCCTCTATGGAAAAGCTCATGTAATATTTCTCTCATTATCTATAATACAGTAAATTAAATTAATGGATTTTCTAATTTGAACCTTGAATTGTTGGAATAAATCTTACTTGACCATTATATCTCTCATCCTTTCTTAAACACACCCCAATTTTCTTTTTACCATCGCCATTAAACCTTAGGTCACCAGTGATTTCCATTTTGCTAAATCTAATCATTATTCTTTTGTCCTCATCTTAATTAACTTACACACACCACTTAACCAAGTTGATTATACCCTGAGCCTTGGAAACTTTTTTCTTTTGGCTTCCAAAACACATTCTTCATGGTTTTTGCTGCTTTTCTAGATTCTTCTTCTCAGTTCCCTCTACTGGTTTCTTTATATCTCCTCAAACCCCAAAAATTTGAGAACCCCAGTGCTTGGTCTTTTATAACAAATCTTATATATCTAACTGCCAACTCTTCATCTCCACTTAGATGTCTAGCAAGTATCTCAAGTTTAACTGTCCTAAAATTGTACTTCAGATGTGGAACCACTCTATAACCTGCGTTCTTCCCTATTTCAGTTTATGACAATTCAAATCTTCCAGTTTTTCAGGCCACAACATTTGAAATATGCACTGAAATGCATTTATTTATTAAAATGAAACGTTCATTTATTTTGTGAATTTCTGGGCCAAAGAATACACATGTTCAGCTTTAGTAGACAATGCCAAAAAGTTTTCCCAAAGCATTATGCACTTTTCTATGCCTAACATCATGTCTGAGAGATCCAGCTTCAGATTCACAGTACCATCTAATATTGTGATGTATTTATTTATTTACTTACTTACTTTAGAAACAGGGTCTTGCTCTGTTGCCCATTTTACAGTACAGTGGCAAAATCACACCTCACTGTAACCTTGAACTCCTGTGCTCAAGCCATCCTTTCACCTTAGCCTCCCAAGTAGCTGGAACTACAAGTGTACACCTGGCTTTTTTTTTTTCTTTTCAGTAGAGATGGGATCTTGCTATGTTGCCCAGGCTGGTCTTAAACTCTTGGCCTGAAGTAATCCTCCTGCCTAGCTCTCCCAAAGAGTTGGGATTGCAGAAGTGTGTGACAACACCTGGCCAGTATTTATTTTTAATTATAGTCCTTTTGGAGGACTGTGCTTTCAAATTTGCATTTCTCTGATGACTAATGGGGCTAAACATTTTAAAAGCAGTTTAGTTAGAATGTTAGTCAGAGGCTAGCACAGAGACTTGGACTCAAAATTTCTCCTCCGTGTTCTAGTTGTGACCTGTTTGTTACTTCTTTTTGAGATTCTATTTTCTGGACTGAAAAAAATGGATATTTGTTAATTTGAGTTTTTAGGAATCTGAAAGAAAAATTTAGGCATTGAAGTGTTGATTAAAGATGCATATACATAAAGGCCTTCAAATTCATCTAAACAGCATAGTTTATCATTCATATGAATGATAAATTATTTTATCATTTAATAATTTAGTTTTTGTTAGTATTTCTGTGTTTAATCTTCCATTCAATTTGCATATATTAAGAATATACCACATTTAAGGCTGAGGTGAGAGAATGGCATAAACTGGGGAGGCGGAGCTTGCAGTGAGCCCAGATTGCACCACTGCACTCTAGCCTGGACGAAAGAGCAAGACTCTGTCTGAAAAAAAACAAAAGAAAAAAAAATGTACCACATTTAAAGCATTGCTCTGTGAATTTCTAATATTACTAAATTACCAATTGTTTTAAATGTTGCACAGTCTCTTTCCTCAGAGATAGAGTTGTGCTGAACAGTTTTTCCCACCCGGATGTTTCCATTATTTTTATTCACAACTATTAGCAGTAATTTATGTTTTGTTAATGGTTCACCCAATTTATACAAATGGGATTATGAAGATAAGTGTTGCCTTTCTTAAATTCTTCTTAAATGTTATTAAGTAAAATATTCACTGAGATAAATGGTATAAAATAAATAGATCTGCAGATTTAGTAATTAACCTTATCTCCTACTGTTTTCTCATTTCTGATTCCCCATAAAATAGTCAGTGTTACCCGTATAATGTGTCATCTTGCACATATTTGCCTATGCTCCTGTAAGTATATATTAGGTTATAGTCTATATATATATCTGTATTATTTGCTTTTGCTATCTGATTTTCACAAAAACAAGCTTGTCCTATATGCACATTTAGTAATCTTGCTCTTTTACTTAAAAATATATTGTGGATATACATCAAGGTTATTAGATATGAATCTAATGCACGCTTTTAAACAGTAAACAAATATTACGTACTAGGAACATGCCATAATATCAATCAGGGCACAGTGCAGGAAACAAAAATCCCTCTACTTTAGGAGAAAAAAATTTAGATACCAACAAATTTGCAAATCTGGCAGAAAAAGCCCTGGGTTGGACATCCAAAAATGTTTCCCAGATTGAGCATAGAAGCTACAGCATCTGAGGCTGTCCATGGAACTCTTGAGTTCAAAAGCCACAGTATTCAGCCTATCCCTGCTCTAGGATCAGGAAGCTGGGGTTTCGAAGTATTAACCACTGCTGCTAATTCTACAGTGCCTCATTATCCATAGCTGGAAGATGGGCACTGCAACTCAGCTACAAATAGCTCAAACTTAGCTCAAGTCTTCATGACCTTACTTGCCAGTAGAGATAATACATACAAAACTGAACTAAGCCAGAAGCAAACAGAAATCAGGAAGAAGACCATTACCTTCCACTTTCCATAATATACATAACTAAATCTCTGATCTGTTGAAACCAATTTGCATCCTAAACCTTTTCAGCAAGTAAAACCAGAAACCCCTTCCTCCCTCCTCCTTTCCCTGCCCTGCCCTCCCCTCCCCTCCCCTCCCCTCCCCTCCCCTTTCCTTCCCTTCCTCCAAGTAAAACTAGAAAAACCTCCCTTCCTCTCTTCCTCCCTTCCCCTTCCCTTCCCTTCCTCTTTGTATCCCTACCTCCCTTTCTGTTATTTTTATTTTCCTAGGCTTTGCTACCCAAGAAAGCCCATTAGAAGAAAAATGAAATGGAGGTTTACTGACCAGTAAACATTATTCACCTCAACGACAATGTATTCAATTATTTAACTTTTAATTAAATTCAGATTGAAAAATAGTTATTAACCACTGCAAACAATACTAAAATGAATAACTTTGTATTTGTTGTTGTTATGAATTGGTTCTTTCTATGTGATAGATTCTCAAAAGTTGAATTGTTGGATTAGAACTAAATATGTTTTTCAAAATAAATATTACTGAAATATTTTCTAAAACATCTGTATACATATGCACATATATTTATATATTAGGAGCAATAGAAATGTATGATTTCTCTCATTTTTCCCAGAATGGCAGGTATTTTTAAATTATACCAACCTAATTGTTGCATAAAAAAGTGTTACATTAATTTCCATGTTCCTGCCTGATACCAAAGTAAATACATTTTTTCCTTATTAGCCATTTAAATTTCATTTTCAATGCAAAGATTTCCATTAATGGCATACTATTTGATTTTACGTATTCTGATGATTAATATTTTTGAAGTTGTATATTTATTATTATTTATATTAGGAAAGGAATAAGGACATAATACTAGTGACTCCCTGGATCTTACTACTTAGGCCAGGGCTAAAGTAATTGTACTTATCCAAAAGTTGCAGATTGTAAGAATTACACATGCAATGCTTAAGGTGTGCTCATGATTATCTCATAACTTCGTTTAGTAGGCCTTCCACAAGCATTTATCAAAGGCATAGTGGTGCAAATCGTTAATTTTGACCCTTAGGTACTGAATTTTCATGTTTATTTTTTGATTTTTTTTCCATTGAAAAATACTTTGTAAACCTACTTCTAGAGACTGACAATTGTTTGGTGTGTAAAATATAAAATAATTTTATGCATCTGAGTTACTTGAGGCTAGATAATCTTTTCAAGGGTTATTTATGTTGTAGAGTCTGTCAGTATTTTATTGCTTTTTATGACTGAGTAGTTTCCATTTTCTAAGTACATTACATTTTGTTTATCTATTCTTTAGTAGATGGACTTTTGGCTGTTTCCACTTTTTTTTTGACTCTTAAGAATAATGCCACTCTTAAACATTCACTACAATTTTTGCATATTATGTTTCATTTTCCTTAGTGATATATCTAAGAGTGGAATTGCCAGGTCATGTGATAGCTCTATGTTTAACATTTTGAGGAACTGCTGACCTATTTTCCAAAGTGACTACAATATTTTACATTACCATAGTGATTTCTAAGCGTTTCAATTCTAACATATTCTCAGCAAAAATCAGTATTATCTGTCCTTTTTTTTACCCCTTTTTAAATAAAGCCATCCTTAGTGAGTATATAGCAGCATCTCATTGTGGTTTTGATTTGCATTTCCATAGTCACTAATAATGGAAAGTGGCTTTTCCTGTGTTTGTCGTTTGTATATCTTCTTTGGAGAAATGTCTATTCAAATCTTTTGTCTATTTTCTATTCCATTATTTTTCACTTTTTATTCAGTTGTAAGTATTCTTTCTGTAGTTTGGATATTAGACACTCATCAGATAGATTGTTTGAAAATATTTTCTCCCACTCCATGTCACGTCTTTTCACTTTCATGTTAGTATTCTTGAAGCAGAAGATATTAAAAAGTTTAAAAACTAAAAGTTTGTAATTTTGATGGAGTCTTATTTATCTATTTTATCTTTGGTTGCCTATGCTTTAAGTATCATATCTGATAAACCATTGCTTAACCCAAAGTCTCAAAGACTTATATCTATGTTTTCTTCTAAGATTTGTATGGTTTTAACTGTTACATTTATATTATGTAATCCAAGTTTAGTTAATGTTTGTCTATGGTATGAAGTAGAAGTCAAAATTCATTTGTTTGTATGTGGATATTCAGTATTTTCAGCAGCATTCTTTGAAAACACTATTTTTTCTCATTGAATTGTCTAGACACTGTTGTTAAAATCAATTGGAAATTAGTGTAGTATGGGTTAATTTCTGCACTCTCAATTTTATTCCATTGATTTATATGTCTTTACTTATGCCAGTACTACAATGTCTTGATTACTGGAGTTTTGTAAATCAATGAGGAGAGCATTGTCATCTTAAAAATATTAAGTGTCTAAATCCATGGTTACACATATGTTTTCATTTAGGCCTATTTAATCCCTTTTAACTATGTGTTGTAATTTTCAGTGTACAAGTCTTGCACTGTTTAGTAAAATTTATTCCTAAATTTTTATTCATTTTGACACTATTATAAATAAAATTGTCTTAATTACATTTTTATATTGCTTATTGCTAGTGTATAGAAATACCACCAACGTTTGTGTGTTGTCTTTGTATCCTGCAAGTTGTAAAATTGTTCATTAGGCTCTATAGTTTTTACAAAAAGATTATTTAGGACTTTCTCTACACCAATCCTTATATCTGCAAATACAGATGTTTACTTCTTTCTTCTCAATCTGGAAATGTTTATTTATTTATTTATTTTTTTCGCCTAATTACTTTGGTTAGAGCATCAAATACAATGTTAAAAAAACATAGTGAGAGCAAATATCCCATCCTTTCTGATATTAGTGATGTTATCCACTTTTCATCAAGTATAATGTTGGCTTTCACAGGCATATTTTATCAGGATAAGAAAATTTCCCTTTATTGTTACTTTACTGATTTTTTTATTACAAAAGGGTGTAGAAATATTTCAAATGATTTTTCTACGTTCATTGAAATAATGAAATGGCTTTGGTCCTTTATCATATTAATATGGTGTTTATTACATTTACTGATTTTTACATTTTGAACCAACCTTGCATTTCTAGATAAATCTCACTTCATCGTGGTGCGTAATCCTTTCTGTATGTTTGTGGATTCAGCAACTATTTTGTTAAGGATTTTTGTGTCTATATTCACAAGAGATGTCAGTCTGTACTTTTCATTTCTTGTGATGTCTTGTCGGGATATGCTATCACAGTGAGACTGCCTCATAGAATAAGCTGGTAACTGTATATTTCTTTTCTATGTTTTGGAAGATTTTGTGAAAGACTCATCTTGATTCATCTTTTAACATCTAGTAGTATCCACCAGTAAAGCAGTTTGGTTCTGACTTATCTTTGTGAGAAGTTTTTGATGATTAATTCAGTTTATTTGCTTATTACAGATTTATTCAGATTTTCTGTTTCTTCTTGAGTAAGTTTTGTTAGCTGGTGTATTTTTAGGAATTTATTCATTTCACATTTTTATCTAATTTGTTGGCATAACATGTTTTATAGTATTCTCTTATAATCACTTTTTGAAGGTTCATAGCTATACTCTCTCTTGAATTTCTGATTTTAGTAATTTGAATCTTCTATCTTTTTTCTTGGTCAGTGTATATAGTATTTTATCAAATTGCTTGACCTTTCCAAATAACAAACTTTTGGTTTTGTTGATTCTCTCAATTTTTTGCATGTATTAGAATTCATATTTTTCCCACTGCAGGTTTTTTAAAATTGATTTTCATTCTTTTACTTGCTTTGGGTTTAGTTAGCTCTTTTTCTAATTCTCTTAGATGTAAAGTTAGGTTACTGACATAAGAACTTCTTCTTTAATGTGGGCACTTAGAGCTAGAAATTTGCTTTAAAGCACTGCTCTAACTTCATCCAATAAGTTTCAGTATGTTGTACATTCATTCTCTTTCATCTCAAAATATTTTCTAATCATTCTTGAGATTTCTTCTTATACTTGCTGGTTATCAAGGAACATATTGTTTAATGTTCATATGTTTTGAATTTCCTTCCGTTATTTCTTTCTTTGTTGATTTATAATTTCATTCTAATATGGCTGGAGAAGGCACTTTGCATGACTTCAGACATGCAGTATGCAGTCTCTATTTTTGTTAAATTTTCTATTTCTCTCTTTAGTTCTGTCAGTTTTTGTTTCATGTATCTTGAAGCTTTGTTGTTGGGTGGATTGATATTCGTAATTGTTATGTCTTGATTAATTGACCCTTCTGTTATTATAAAATGTCATTCTTTGTTTGTTCTAGTAATTTTTATTCTAAAGTCTATTTTGTTTGATATTAATCTAGCCACTTCAGCTCTAACATGGTTGCTGTTTGCATGGAATTTCTTTTTCCAGCTTTTACTTTCAACATATTTGTGTCTTTGATCTCCCATGTGTCTTTTGTGAACAGTATATGATAGGACCATTTCTTTCAAATTCATTCTGTCAATCTCTATTCTTTAATTAGAGAGTTTAATTTATTTACATTTAATGTACTTACTGATAAGGTGGGATTTGTATTTGCCATTCTGCTACTTATTTTCTCTGTGTCTTATGTCTTTATATTTTCTCTATTCCTTCATTACTGCCTTCTTTTATATAATACTTTAATTACTTTGTAATTTATTTGACTATAAAATTTTAAACTGTTTTCCTAGCAATTGCCCTGGGAGTGGAATTCACAATTTAATTTACAAAAATTATTTTGGATTAATACTAACAATTTCATTAGTATACACATTTCTTCCTCCTTTATAGCTTTCTTTCTTCCTTTATTTGTCTTGATATTATATAAATTATATCTTTATACATTGTGTGACTATCAACAGAAATTTATAATTAGTGCTTTATGCAATTGTCTTTTAAATTAGGCAACGAAAAAGGATTACAAAATAATACGTTTATACATTTTTAATATTTACCTATACAGTTATGATTACTGGTTGTCTTTATTTCTTCTTGTGGATTTAAGTTACTGTCTAGCATTCTTTCATCTCAATTTGAAGGATTCCCTTGAGTATTTCTTATAGAACAGGTTTATCCCAATATTTGATTATCTGGGAATGTCCTAATATCGCTATGTTTTCAAGTTATAGTTTTGCTTGATATAGTATTCTTGGTACTTTTCTTTTATTTCTGTATTTTGTATATGCTAGTATATACTTTCTGTTTCCCATTGTTTTGAGTGAAAAATTATCTGTTAATCGTATTGAGGATCCTTGACATGTGAAGTGTCACTTCTCTCTTGTTGCTTCCAGGATTCTCTCTTTGTCTTGGACTTCTGACAGTTTGATTGTGATGTATCTCAAGTATATATCTTTGAGTTTTTACAACTGGAATTTCTTGGGCTTCCTCAATGTATAAATTAATGTTTTTTAAACCAAATTTTGGAAGTTTTCAGCCATTATTTATTTGAATATACTTTTTGCCTCCCCCCTCTCTTTTCTTCTTTGACTACTTTTACTTTTGTATGTATATTGGTATACTTTATGGAATGTCACACAACTATGAAGCTCTCTTCATTTTTTATTATTTTTTCTTTCTGTTCTTCAGTCTAGATAATCTCAGTTGACTCATCTTCATGTTTGATGATTCTTTCTTCTGCCTACTTGAATATGCTGTTGAGTGCAGATAGCAAAAATTTTTTAGTTGTTTTACTTTTCAACCATCAAATTTATATTTGAATTTTTAAAATAATTTATATCACTTTATTAATAGTTTTTATTTGCTAAAACATTATTTTAATGCTTTGTTTTAGTTCTTTAGATCCTTGAACATATTTAAAATTTCCAATTGGATTAATAAAGAAAATGTCTAATTTTCCTCTGAGATAATTTCTATTGACTAATTTTTTATTCTCTATAGTCTATACTTTCTTAATTCTTTGAATGTCTAATTTTTAGTTGTTGAAAACTGGACATTTTAAATATAATGTATTTATACTGGGCATCATATTTTCACTTCTCCTTAGGATTTGTTCCTGTTGCTGTTTGCTGAAGTAGTAATTTTTGTTGTTTTGTTTAGGGAACTTGCTAACTTAATTCGGTAAAGTCTGTTGTCTTTCTCACGTGCAGCCCCTGAAGTCTCTTCTGAGCTGAGGGTCTGTTAATCATTGGATATTAATCCTTAAAATCTGAAAAAAAATTATCTCTGTCTTCGCAGAAAAGTTCTGTGTGCTTGTTTAGGTTCACCTTCAATAAACAACCAGGCAGTTGCCAACTCTGCCTTAGTTTTGTTATTGTTGTTGTTTCCTGCTTGCATACTGCCTCAGCAGGAGGTGAGAGGTTAAATGGCTTCTTGGGTATTTCCAGAACATGTGAATACCCTGGTCTTTCACACATCCCTGGATATTTGCAGCCTTCTAGATTCCCAGGAGTATGTTGGAGCTTTGCAAAGTACTATGGATGTAATTCCACCAGCTTTCCCTTTTTAGTTTGTTAGTTCATCTACTGTTTGTTCCAATTTTTAGCCACTATCTCAGGTGGCCACAGAGTTAATCAATTGCCTGTAATTTTTTTGGACAACTATGCTCTGGAGAAAAAGCTTTTCTGGGAGAGAGTTTTTGTGCTGGTGAACTCTGCACCAAATCAAATGCAGACATCCTTGCAAGTAGAGGTTTCCATAAAAACCACCAGAAAGGTCCAATAAAGACTTTTTTTTTTTTTTTTTTTTTTTGAGAATGAGGCTTTGAAAGCATTCTAGCCTGATTCTGCTCCCTCTGGTGGCTGCCCGAAGGCTACTTTTAACAACAAATTATTCTTCGAGGCTTCTGTGGAGCTGAAGAGATAGGACTAGAAGGTGAAATACCACAAAGCACACTCTTCTTACTAAGCTTAGGCTGTTTTTATTAAATCAGTGCTCCCTAGATTGTTGCAAGCCTTTGGCTAATTTTGAGTGCTGACATGGCTGATTTGACTTTTTTTTGGCCAGTTTTTTTTTTTTTTTTTATTACGTTTATATAGGAGGGACTATTTCAGAGACTTCTGCTTCACTATTTTCATTGATGTCTCTGCAAGGACATAATCTGGGAATGTTGGCTTTTTATTTTACATATTTTCATGGTCTTCTTTTATAATTTACGTTTTGTTTATGGTGGGTTTTTTTGACACACACTTTTATAAAATGTGCTGTCAAACCCATCAACAGATCTCTTAGTTTACTCAGCAAGGTGACACTCTCCTTTAGCCCAAGATTATGCAAATGAAGTTTTGTTGATTACTCTAATTTGAACATGTTCTGTTTTTGCATTTAGATTTTTATTCATCTGAAACTTTACTTTTGTTATTATATGAGTTCGATGTGAGGTATAGAGACCACTTTGAATTTTTCTAAACAGAGATTTCGTATTATTTCAGTACCATTAATTAAACAGCTTCTCGCTCACTGAATTCAGATACCGGTTTTTAAAAATATTGATTTAGATTTATTTCTGACCTTTAATTTTTCCCTCTGATCTTTACTATGATGAGGAAAATAAATGTTGCCTTAATATAGATGTATTATAGTGTGTTTCAGTATCTGGTAGCAAGTTTCCAATATTTATTTTTCAGATAACTTTTGGCTAGTCTCAGGTACCTTTTTTCCATGTGAACTTCATGTAATGCAGTTCAAAAAATACTACTCCATTTTGCTATATTTTTACACTACTGTTGAGAGAACACGCATTATAGTCTATTAAACCTTTTTATGACAAATTATCCTTTTCATATGAAACTTGATTTAGGGTATTTAATAAAGAGTTTTTGTTTACTTTGTATAAATCCTCTACTTTTTGTCAAGTTTTTTCCCAATTAATTTATATTTTTGAGAAAACTTTAAAATTATTTCTTCTATATTTTAAAAACAGATTATTACTCTTACAGATAAAAGCTATTCATTTCCTAATCCTTATATCCCAGCCATTTTACCAAAATTGTTTATTGTTGTTTTAAATATAATTCTTCTATTTTTCTAGGTATTTAATCATGTTATTGAAAGTTGAAGCTATATTACCTATTCATTTTCAATATTATAATATTAATATTTGATTTTATTATGTAATTATGTTTACTTAGTCTTTCCCAAAGCGTGATTAATAATAATGGTGATAAAAGAGATAATATAGTCTTACTCTTGAGTCTAATGAGGATACTTCAGTATTTTATAATTTATTTTGGCATTTGCTATTTTTTCTTTATATTATATTTGAATAATTTTTTCTTGTACTAGTTTTTTTAAGATATGAAAACTAGATAGTGAGTGAATTTATTAAATGACTGTTTTGCAAAGTGTTTGCATACTTATTTTCTCCTTTAACTTGTTGATGTGATGAATTATGATTCTGAATTTTCTATTGTTTTTCAATTTTTATGTAACTGAAACAAATTCTACTTTATCATGGTTAATTTATTTTTTACCTTATAGAAGGATGAAAAGCTACACAATTCACTTTATTCTGTATATCTTCTTTCTTAGCTGGAAGATTTGAGAAGAGTTTATGACCAACTAATCTGGAAGCAAAAAAGTCATGAAAATCAGTATCAGGAAGCAGTTAATAATTTTTATGCGGCAGTAAGTTGATTTTTTCCTGCTTTCCACTTAGAACACTATTCTGTATTTCCAAATATTAACTCATATATCTAAAAGTTATTTCATTATTATACCTTTTGCCTTTTGATAATTAGACATGTATGAATGATTCTTTTATTCTCTTCTTAAAGAAAAAAACATGGGATATCGAGCTTTCTGATGTTGCAAAAGATTTTTCAGCTATTTCTTTGGCATGTACAAAACTGATGGAAGACAATAAAAAACTTGGGAATGATATTAACAAAGTAACAGAACAAATCAATGAAAGGTAAATTTGCAAATACGTTTTTTTCTTATATACCATAATACAATATATTAAATATAATAAATCTCTCCAGTTTATGTCCCTGGAGTGATATGGTCGTGTTTTTGTTTATCATTAGCTTAAAATTTAAGTTCTATTCAAAATGCTGCTTTTAATCACTCTGGGTCCCCTTTGAAAAGTCAAAATAACTGTAAAAAGTTATCTTATAAGAAATTTTATACACCCTCATCTCACCTCTTTTTGACATATCCTCTTATACTCAAAAATACTTTAAACTTAAAATACAGTACCCGCCCCCCAACCATGGGAGATATGTTCCAAGACACATAGTGAATGCCTGAAACCACAGATAGTACCAAACCCTATATGTACTACAATTTTTCAGTTTGATACCTGAGCTGGCTACTAAGTGACTAACAGGTAGCATACACAGCATGGATATGCTGGACAAAGGGATTATTCACATCTGGGGCAAGAGAGCATGAGATTTCATCATGCTACTTAGAACAGCCTACAATTTAAAACTTATGAATTGTCTATATCTGGAATTTGCCATTTAATCTTTTCAGACTACAGTTGACCACAGGTAACTAAACCTGCAGGAATCAAAACTTGCAGATATGGAGGATCTTATGTATGTCTTATCAAGCTCGTGATCTCTTTCAGTCCACTCTCAATTTTCCCCCAAATACTATACTAGTATTCTTGGTTCGGAAACATACGAGTTTTCTTGACTCCTCTATTTCAACTCTCATATTTAATGTATCAACAAGAACTATTCCACATACTAATATTTGCTAATATTACAGTATTTTCAGTTTATTCTCTTCACTGCTCCAACAACAATCTAGTACAAGCTATCATCATGTCTGGCATGAACTCACAGTGACTGGCAGAACTGGTCCACCTGCAATCACTTTCTAATCCATTATCTACATTTTGATAGGCTTGTTCTTATTTATCTTAACATAAGTATGATCAATTCCCCTCTATATCTGCATGAATTTTAACGGGGGTGAAAGGACAAAAGACCCCCACTACATATCCTGTGAGGTCCCTTGAATAGGCATATCCGCTTCTACAGTCTCATATTCTTCCCAGTTCTCCCTTATTACTTGGTTCAAATACAGCAGTATTACTTCAGTTTCTCCCACTTGTCACTCTTTTTTCCAGCCCATACATGGTATTTTTATGCTACTTTATTTTCCTAGAATGTTTTTATGACTTCCTTCTACCTGATTGCCACTTATCCTTAAGATTACAGCTGACTATCCTGTGAAATTCAATTCCTCTGCTATATGTATATGTGATACACATGCCTCTCTTTTTCACATCTCTTCTCATATTCATAATTTTTTGTGTATGAATATTTGATTCATTTCTCTCTTCCTCAAAAATGGGAAGATCCATGAGGTCAGACCATGACTACTTTTCCTTCGCTATTGAATCCTCATCACATAGCAGAGTCTGACACATACTATGCTATTGGGAAAAAGGTGACCATGATACTTGATTATTGTATTGGAAGTTTGATAAAATTTCTTAGAATTATTTTACCTTTGAAAATGATTAAATGGAGCAATTGTAAAACTTTCTTGTATGTGAAGCATACTTTTTTAAAGGATGCTGATTTTTTAAAGAATAGCTTAAAACTGTAGTTGCTAATATTACTACATTTTATCATTTTATTTTATAAAGAAAAAGAACCAGAGGAGCAAAAGCAAACAAACATCTGAAGAGTGGGTGATCTAATAAGGACACTCATCTGGAGGAAAGGAAGAGTGTGTGAGAGCTAGCACTTATTAGAATATTCTGCAGTAACACACAACCCCCAAATCTTAGTGACTCAAAATAAGAAGGTTGTTTTCTCATTCACATAGTAATTTAGCTAGTAATAGAGGGAAAAAGTACATTAGTGAGATCACTCAATGGCTCTTGTAGCTTCCACAGGAGAGTGATGCATGTTAATACCACTCACATTCCTTTGAACAAAACAAGTCACATGGCCAAGTCTGATGTCAGTGGGATGACAAGTCTAATTCTCTCAAGAATAGACTGGGTGCAGTGGCTTATGCCTGTAATCCCAGCACTTTGGGAGGCCGAGGCGGGCGTATCACGAGGTCAGGAGATCGAGACCATCCTGGCTAACACGGTGAAACCCCGTCTCTACTAAAAATACAAAAAAATTAGCCAGGCATGGTGGCGGATGGCTATAGTCCCAGCTACTCGGGAGGCTGAGGCAGGAGAATGGCGTGAACCCGGGAGGTGGAGTTTGCAGCGAGCCGAGATGGTGCCACTGCACTCCAGCCTGGGTGACAGAGCAAGGCTCTGTCTCAAAAGAAAAAAATAACAAATAACAAAAAATGAATAGATGTAGTGAATTATTGGGAACACAAGTACATCTGTCACAAGCAGTGGGAATGCAGCTCTATTTATTGGGAAGGATTTCTTTCCATGGTGTATTATCTTGCTTACCCAGAAAACACCTTGAGATGTTACTTAATTATTTAATCATTTAATTTACCCCCAATTTTTACCAGGAATTAAAAATTAAATGGATAATTTTTAACAGTGGATTACATGGTGCAGAACAGAGAATTAATAAACAATCAGTAAAATAAAGTGAAACAGATTAAGAGCTTTGCAGACAAGAGTCAGGTCTACCATATATCTAAGTCATGTTCCTAAAGAAGAGAAGATTAAAACACAGGACAAAGAGATAATTACCAATTCATATGTCAAAATAGTTCTTATATTCTTGTTTCTAACTGGTAACTATATATATGTATTACATTTATGTATATGTGCAAATAATTTTATCTATTTCAAGCATTTGCACATATAAACTGGCAAGTCTATATATATATATGTGGCAAGTATATATTGCATTACAAATGTATGCAAGTGCAATTTTTCATTTCCTAAAGTTTTATTTGCTTTTCATCCAAATCTGCTAGGTCATTTTATGATTTTTTGTTTGACACAGATATTTAAAGCTTATCTTTTATCTCTTAAATTGTGTGAATAGTTATAATCTGCACCTGATAATTTAAATATCTGTAGTCTTTGTCATTTGCTTCTGCTTCTTATTCTTCTAGCTCATGCTTCAGTGCCTTTTTCACTTGTATTCTTGGCTATTTTTTCTTAACCATGTGTAGTTCACTTGCTTCTGAGCACTATTTGCAGAAAATCTTTGAATCCTAGGATAAAGTTGAGTTAATCATTGCAAACTTATGTTTATGAGGAAGGTTCTATTTTTCAACTTGTGTCCTTGGATATGCTCTAAACTATGATTTTTTTTCCTACGCCATATTAAACAAAGCTCCATTTAACCAAAAGTTCCAATGCCTTAAGAGCAATGATGTCTTCTCTATTTAGCACTCTGCCTGTAACACATTTGTTGTAAGAAATTTGAAAAATACACAAAGTACAAAAGGAGATTGAGACCCTAACATTGTTTCAATACATAGAAATATAGCTATTAATATATTACTGAATTTTTTCCTTCTTACTAAATAATTGTGAGTTTTGATCTTATTCCCAACATGACATAATAGATTTTTTTCATGATATTAAACAACTGTTAAATACATCTTTTAAATAGCTGTATAACAGTTTATTCTATGGATGAACTATGATTTATGTAATAATTGCTGTTATTTAGATTGCTCTCATTGTTACTCCTTGTTGTAAATATTATGGCAGTGGATTATTTTGTTTAGAAATCTCTATTAGCATATAATACTTTTAAAACTCCCACTTCGTCTCTTAAACTATTTTCCAGAAAGACGATCCCGTTCATGAGGCTATGCAGTACATGAGCCTGTCCTCTCACACACCTGTGCTAACTTCAGTGTTATAGTTGTAACAAATCTCTCCCAATATGATAAATGAAAACTATCTTCTTAATATTGTTTTGAACTCCATTTATTTGATTACTAGGGAGGTTGAATATTTGTACATCCTCTATTGAATTCTACTTTTTGAAAATAATTCTTGTGTGTTTCCAAGGAAGAAATGAGGAACTCAAAGTTCTAAGGGGCAAAGTGGCTTTCCTAAAGTCCCACAGCTGGAATTTAAAATCTGACTTTCTGTATTCAGGTTCAGAATATTAAGCACCTCTCATTTTTTGCAGTTTAATCTGACTTAAATTTAACTGACATTTAGTAAATGTTCAAATATGCTCGATAAATCAATCAAATAATAACAATCACAAATAGTAGATCTAATGTTAAAATTGTTGTTATTAATATTTTGGGGCACAGATAAGATGGTGGTGGGTTCACAGAGTGACACTTTTGTGTGGCTGAAGCTTAGAGAAAGTGCATGATCTGACCCTGTGTGCTTGTGTCTGCCTGTGTGTGTGTGTGTGTGTGTGTGTGTTTGCATGCAATACGTATTTTTATGTGACGGGCCATCAGGAGAACACACTGAGGCTAAGGAACTATCATGCCAGATAATGAATCATTTTAAGGCATTTGGACTCAGCTGAGGACTGTAGATGTCCACTAAAGAAGCCCTATGATCAGACTTTCCTTTTAAATATGTCATGTTAGTGGTATTTGAATGAGTTAAGGTTTGAAAAACTAGTTTGATGATGGTACCAGACATTAAATGAAAAATGTGTAGATGAAAAAAAGGAAGGTTGGAGGGTAAATATTACTATGTTTGATTGGGATTGTGTATGGCACAATACAAGTGTAAGTATCTGGAAATCATTTTGATTTGTGAGTCTGAAATTGTGGAAAGATGGTCATAGAGATAGATGTTAGATGTAAAATGCAGAAGTACTTTAAATTGTCAGGCAAACATTTTCACGATTTTTCCTTCATCTGTTTCTTAAAAATTTGAATTTTTATAGATAGAATTTTATGGAAAAATTATAACACTTGGCCATATATCAGTATAATGTAAAATTTCCCCAATATCTGATAGAGCAGAATCAATAAATATAGTTAATGGCCTTTATAGACCCCCATCTACTAACCCATAGTTTGGTTTTTCATGAAATCGTGAATATCTACTTAGAAAATATAAGAGAAAACCTCATTCATTAGAAAATTATACCCAAAATGCAACTAAGAATACATACATAGAAAGTAGGAAGTTTCTATGAAGAGAGTACCAAATGTGATTAAAATACATTTTAAAAATGAATAAATAGAGGGATATGTCAAACATTTGAATATGACCCAATTATGAGAAAATGTCAAGTTCTATTCAAATAAATTAAAAGTCTTATTGCAATTGTAACTAAACTCCTAATGTAATTTTATTTTATAATTTAATAAAATAATCAGGGTAATTTAAAAATGACTTTATGGGGACAAATAGCTCTATGGTATATTTCAGTGTGAAAAAGATTATATAACTGTTAAACTCTGTGGTATTGTTCAGGGTTGAGATAGCTGGAAAACTGAAATATCATTATATACCAACAGCAATCAATTAGAAATAAAATTTAAAAGATATCTCTTACAATATAATTTTGAAACATCAAATCCACGGAATGAATCTAGCAAGGAGGTGTCTGATAATACTACCTAGAAGGCTACATAATATTGTTGAAGCAAATTAAAGAAGATGTAAATCAATAGAGGGGGGCATTCCTTGGTCATAAATTGGAGCACTCACTATTACAAAGATGTTCATGCAATTCTAAGAAAATTCTTATCAAATTTTGTGTTTATATGCATGTGTGTATACATGTAAACTTAAAAGCTGATATTAAAATGTATATGGAAAATTAAAGGATAAATATTTAACAATGTTTTAGAACTAGGCTTCACAAATTTTAATACCACTTTTCAAAATTAATAATAGAGCTCAATATGTAAAATGACTCTTTACTGGTGCTAGGGTAGAAAGATAGACCAGTGGAAATGAGTAGAAAGTCCAGAATCCGACCTATATGTATACATTCACTAGATTTGTGACAAGTGTGCCACTGTAGTGCAGCAAAGAATAAACGGCCTAATTGCCTTATGAAAAAAAAAGTCTTACCCCTACCTATTTGACAAACAATAGTCTATTTTTTTTGGAACATAGTTGTAAATGTGAAATTTTAAATAATACAAAATTCTAAGAAAACATAGAAAAATATCAGTAAATGAGTCAGATAAAGTTTTCTTAAACAGGAAAATAAATACCATTATAGAGAAAAAAACTGATGAATAAACATTCCATTAAGACAGAGAAAAGGTAAACCACAGGCTGATAAAATATATTTGTTATAGCTATATCTGAGAAGATAAATCGATAAACCAAAAAAATTGGTGAAAAAAATTAGTAAATTATAAAATAATATATATAATGTAATGATAAATATAAAATAACAAAAATAATTAAAACATAGAAAAAGCAAATAATCGAATAAAAATCTGCAGAACGAAACAGTCACTTCACAAAAGAGGATAAACAAATGCATAGTAATCATGAAAGAGTAGAATGAATAGGTAAGATGTAACATAGTTATGCAAAGTACTACTCTGCGGCAGTGAGAATAAACAGATTTCAGCTACACACAACAACACGAATGAATCTTAGAAACATAATATTATATAATCTTGTTCAGAAACAGGTAAAATGGTTGTAGGAGTCAGGATTACAGTTCCTATTGGGTGGTAGTGATTGAGAGAGCACACTCCTGGGATTCTGCTGGTCATGTGTAATATATATGTGTATGTATTTTTTTTTTTTCTGAATGAGGGTGGTACTGGTGTATTCATATTAAAATGGATTGAGCTATACTCTGATTTGTACACTTCTGTATAAATGTTCTATTTCAATAAAATGTTACTTTTAAAACAAACATTAAATGACATAAATTGTTAATTCAGTCCAACTAAAATGTGTTCAATCTCTTATTAATCATTTACTGAATTCATATTGTGTGCAGACATTATGGTAGGTTCTAAAGTTACTATATGTGGAAAGCTTCCTGCCTTCAATGAGCCCCCAGTAAAATACATAATTATTATAGAAGTTATGTTTTTTCAGTAGCTGATAGGGTTTGGATCTATGTCCCCATCCAAATCTCATCTTGAATCCCCACGTGTTGGGAGGGGGACTGGTGGGAGGTGATTGAATCATGGCGGGGCGGACTTCCCCTTGCTGTTCTTGTGATAGTGAGTGAATTCTCAAGAGATCTGATTATTAGAAGGTGTGTGGCGTTTCCTCCTTCATTCTCTCTCTCTCTCCTGCTCAGCCGTACTAAGACGTGTTTGCTTCTCCTTTGCCTTCCGCTATGATTGTAAGTTTCCAGAGGCCTCGCAGTCATGCTTCCTGTTAAGTCTGAAGAACTGTGAGTCCATTAAACCTCATTTCTTCATAAATTACCCAGTCTCAGGTAGTTCTTTATAGCAGTGTGAAAATGGACTAATACAGTAGCCTAATAAGTACAGTAAGAAATGCAAGAAAGGAGCTAGCAGGAGCTTCTGCGCTGCAGCTCATTTTAGCTATTAGTGACTATGATTACCTGGGATTAAAAACCAAATAAGCAAAAAAACTTAGTTCTGTGGTTTCCTTTACCCTGCTTTCTGTGAAGATATTACATTTGTTAGTTTTTTTCTCTTCGAAGTAATATGGCCTTGTGATGTTTTTACATATAAAATTAGAAAGATAAAATGCACAGCCTTTTTTTTTTTTTTTTTTTTTTTTTTGAGACAGAGTCTTGCTCTGTCACCCAGGCTGGAGTGCAGTGGCGCGATCTCGGCTCACTACAAGCTCCGCCTCCCGGGTTCACGCCATTCTCCTGCCTCAGCCTCCTGAGTAACTGGGACTACAGGCGCTCGCCACAACGCCGGCTAATTTTTTTTTTTTTTTTTTTTTGTATTTTTAGTAGAGACGGGGTTTCAACGTGTTAGCCAGGATGGTCTCGATCTCCTGACCTCGTGATCCACCCGCCTCAGCCTTCCAAAGTGCTGGGATTACAGGCGTGAGCCACTGCGTCTGGCCTGCACAAGCTTTTTTTACGGTTACAAATCCACCACCTTGTAACTGCTTGCACCTAGGGCCTGTGTCATCGTTTCCCCCATTTTTGGATCCTCAAGGACTAACCTAGTGTTTGCAACATTGTTGTACATTATGTGCTATATAATATTTTCAGTAGAAAATATTCATTTGTAGTATACTATGTGTAACTTGTTACATTGTATGAAATACATAAAATAATATAGAGATTAATAATTTTTATCTTTTAGCACTTTATCTGAGAAATAGCTTCATATATCTTTACTTCATTTAAAATATTTTCAAACAGCAATTTAATAACTTTATAACTATGATTAATGAACTAATATTATAAGTTTATACTTAGGACTAAACATATTTATATTTAAAGAAAACATAGACTTAAAAAGCAAGTGTGTGAGTGTGTTTGTGTGTCCTGAGCACCTACCTGCTTTGTGTCTGACAGTTTGAGCTGCTCATGACAATGTTTAAATTTACATTGTTGTGTAGGAAAATAATAAACATGTTAACTAATGAATATATAATTAAAAATGTAGTC
Organism: Rhinopithecus roxellana; assembly: GCF_007565055.1. Classification (NCBI taxonomy): domain Eukaryota; kingdom Metazoa; phylum Chordata; class Mammalia; order Primates; family Cercopithecidae; genus Rhinopithecus; species Rhinopithecus roxellana. Next base: position 79,909,534 of record NC_044569.1, on the reverse strand, counting down.
ACTGATACTCTTGTGAGGACAATAAAATTGAATAATGTGGTAGACAGTGACAGGCCAGGGCAGAGTTGAGGACTCTGCTTTAGCAAGGATATTCAGTGTCACCTCTCTGAGAAACTAACATTGGAATTGAGACCTGAATGAAGACATGTCAGTTTTAAGCAGGTCTGAGGAAGAGAGTTCCAAGTATAAGAGGAAGCTCTGAGACAGATAAAAATTCCTTGTGCTCTGAAAAGAGAATGGAGGCAGGCGTTGCTAGAAAATTGTATGACAGGGGTAATTCACGGAGACAAATGTTGGTAAGGCAGACAGGACTTGTATACTAAAAGCTTGTAAGTGTGCTAATGATAGTGGTGTATGATTAAAGCATTTTCATAATCTTACATTTTAGGGAGATCACTTGGGCTGCTTAGTGATGGATGGACTTTGGTGCATTTAAGAAGGGAGGTTTTTTTTGGTAATTCAAACAAATTATGATAATTAAGACATATAGATAAATGCTTTTGCAGTATAAATGGTAGGCATTCAGATATATTTTGGAAGGGATGCCTACTCGACCTTTTGGTAGGTGGGATTTAAGACGTGAAGGAAAAACTGGTCAGGCTATTGGCTGAAATAGCAAGAGCTTATTGAGGGTATGAAGAGGATTTGAGGAGAGAAGATATGTCTCCTTAGGCCGTATTAAATTTCAGATTCTTATGAGCTCTTGAAATGGTAATGAGAAGTAACAATTAGATACATTGGTTTACAGCCCAGTGATGAGGAGGATCCCAAAGACAAATTTGGAGTCATAAAATTAAACAATAGGACAGTCTGAGATGTTTAAAAAGAGAGTGTAGGCAGAGAAGCAATGAGAATTTACATTTTGTGCAATATGGACAATGGAGAACATGAAAAGATTTTTGCTACAGAACACTTACAAATGGGGCATGCACGGGGCTCGCATCTTTTAAATGAAGAGCTGGACTTCCAGGCAAGTGAAGGAAATCCTCAGGGGTCAATGCACTGAGAGTAATTGAACAACTGCAGGCTGAATTCCCAGCTGATATTTGGCTGCCCTGAAAATATGGGTGGAAGAATAGCCTTGTTGAACTTGGTAAACAAGGGAATTAAATTTTAGTGGCTTCAAATAATAAGTCATGGGCCATGGATCTGTGCAAGTGAAGGAGCTGAATAAAGTAAGGGCACTTAAATGAATAGAAAAATATCTCCCCGTGAGCAAAGGCCGAGGCAAGAAAGTATCTGTCTACATCTGGGACCTGGGTGAAAGAAAAGCAAGTGAGAACATTCCCAGTCTGGCCTCTTTTCACAATGGCTTGATGTTTTAATCTACACCATCCATGTGTTTTTAGAAGGCCCTAACCGAGGAATAATCATAGAAAAGTTATCCTGCTCTGCTCAAATAGTCTCTGGAGCAATAAACCCTAGACTGAGGCCATACAAGATTCTCGCTGAAAAAGTAAGGCTTTTAAAAGTGAACTTACAGAATTATAAAGCACATAAGGAAAATTCAAACATGAATTGGAATTATCAGAAATAATGAGAAGATTCTGATTTTATCAGCAAAAAATTCAAATAAAGAATTAAATAGAACTCAGATAGTACAATTATGAGATTTATTCTGAGTTTTAAATGGTTAATGGGAACAAAATAAACTAATAGAACACTATCCAAAAAGTGCAGGCAGTTAAAAAAGAATCCCCCACAACTTTTAAAAATTAAAACTGGATTCATTTCTACTGAAGATTCTACTAATTAAATAGTAGAAAGAGCTGGGGGAAATTAATCAGTATACCTAAAAATAGAACCCAGAATATGGCACAGAGAGAAAACAAGAGAAAATCTGGAAGAAATATTCAAGTTATGGAAAATAGAATGAGAAATAAAGGAAAGAATGGGGAAAGCAGTATTCAAAAAGATAATGGCACGTGATCTATAAATTTTAGAACATAGATTTTCAGCTTCAAACAGCACCATAAATCCCACACAACATAAACTCAAGAAATAAAACTTTGATTTATTTAAACCATAGTTTACTCAAATTGGAAGGAGAAATTACAGGTGTGGCATGCCTTTTGTCAAACAAATGTATTCTATAGGGACAGCATCTGCAAATAGTTTTCCTTCCCCTTTAGATTCCAAGGGGTGGATAATACTTTTTGTTCAAGGCCAAGCTGTCCATCTGTGCTGTTGGTCTCAACCTCTTCTGTCCTCTTCAAGACATAGTTTTACTCGTATCACTTCCATTTTTGACATCTTTATTCACTATCTTTTTTCCTTCCTTATCTTTTTAGCCTGTAGACATCATTAATCCTCCTCCAATATAAAATGAAAGTTTTTATTTCATCCTATTTGTACTTTCAGCAAATCACTCAATAGTTCCCTTTTATTCTTATTAAAAATTACACGTAGTTAGCAATATTTGCTAGATTATTAGTAATATTTCCTTCACTATTAATCATTGTTTTGACATAAAGCAGTCTGGCTTCTTAAATCCCATGCTACCAAAATTAATCTTGCTTAAGTGCAAAAAAAGACCTTTCTTCCTGAATCCGTAAGGTTATTTTTCAGTCCTGTGGTAGGCCATTTTTTTCTCTCTTTCTTTCTACATGTTACCCAAGCATTTGTGTCTATGCCCTCTTTGATGCTATCCCTTTTTGAGATTTAGGATGCCATTCTCTTGCTTCCTCCGGTTCTTCCTTTAACTCTGTGAAATGTTCTTTTCAGGAATCCTAGAGCGGCTGATATATCTCTGCTGTCCCTGATTAGTTTAGGGTACTAATCTCAGCCCATTTATACCCTTGCTCCATCTCCTGTCCCAGAAATTTCACCTGGTCCCCTTATTTTAACAAGTACTATACATTTTTTGACTCTTTAATCTCGACATTCTCTAGCTCTACCAACGTTTTAAGTATCTGCTCTCTCCCCTAACTTACACCCTGTTATCCACCAAATTACCTGTTTTGGGCATGGTTCTATAACCCTCTCTCCTAGCTCACTGCCAGCATCTTACTAACTTCTTTAAATATCTCTCCTATGGGTACTTTTCTTTCTCTCTATTTCAATTACCAATAAAATAAACCAGGCCCCTATTGTCTCATGATGGGAACACTATTTTTTTTCAGCAGCTTAAAAACATTTCATAGGTTCCCTACCAGCTATTAGATACGTCCATGCTTCCAGAGTGATAGATTGGACACTATAAACTGTCACCTGCCCAACTTCAGACTCATCTCTTATTATTCCTTCCATGATCTTAGTCTGTTTTATGGTACTATAACAGAATACCTGAAGCTGGGTAATTTATAAAGAAAAGAGGTTTATTCAGTCCATGATTCTGCAGGCTTGGAAGTTTAAGAGCATGACGCCATCCTGGCTAGGTCTTTCGTGCTGCATCAGAACATGCGGAAGAAGGTCAAAGGGGAAGCAAACAGGTACAAAGACACAAAACTTGAGAGGCATCCTGGTTTTATAACAACCCACTGTCATGGGAACTAATTAATTCCCATATGAACTAATCCAATCTCACCAAAGCAAGAGCTCACTATAGCGAGAGCAGCACCAAGCCATTCATAAGGGATTTGCCACCATGATTGAAACTCTTCCTGCTGGGCCCCACCCCGTAACACTGTCACATTGGGGATCAAATGTCAACATGGATTTTAACAGTGACAAACAAACTATTTCTAAACCCTAACCATCCTTATGTTCTAGCCTATTAAAATGCTCATGCATCTGAACTCATATTGTTTCAGCTTCAGTTTGGCCTCCAATATTCTTCTGATAGGTATTTACTTTTTTTTCCTCCTCATTTCACCTGCTCCTCCTCTTCTCTTCCTCTTCTTCTTCAGCATGTTTTTAAATCTGATTAATTGACCCTTCATACAATAGCTCAGACATTAACTATTCCCTGAAGCTCGTCCTCTTGGTAACTCATCTTCCCCTGTCTACAAACCAAAACAGTGTTAAGTGCCTCTTCCATTACTGTACTTTATTATTGCACTGGAATCTTTTTTGTTTCCTTTTCCCTTCATGAGAGTATAAACTTGTTTCCATTTATCTTCATGTATCAGTCACCTAGCGCAGCTGTTGACATATAATCAATGCTCAATAAGTATCCATTTAACTAACTTTCCTTGGTTCCATACTTCCCTTTTAGCACTTTTCACACTATGTACAGTTACTGCCGGTTTGCATATTTGTTGCTTCCTGTCTGGCCTGAGCTGCTTACTTGCGTTCATTGTATGTATCTGTGTGTGTGTGTGTGTGTGTTTCTCAATAGGTGTTGAACAAATGACATAATGAATGAATGATAGCTAAATATAAGTTTATCCTTAGTTCTTCCTTTGCTTCAGTATCTCTGTCCTCCTATTCTCTGTGCTATATATTCTGATGTCAGATCCACTTGTGTCTCTTTCCGTTCCAAAGCAAGACTAACGATTATTTTTCTTATGTTTTTTCCCTCTCCTTGTGTGTCATCTCACTAAAGCAGAGAACACTATAAAGAATCATGCAGTCTTTATATACTATTTTAATTAACAAAAAACTGTTTATTGAATCATTTGTGTTACTCAGTGCAGGTAAGCAGTATGTATATATTACCCTCAATTTATTTAATCTAGATTACAACTTTGATGATAGGTATTATTAAATTAATCTTACAGATGATAAGGAAATTGAGTATGAAACCTTCCTTCCCGATTACATAAGAAACAATCAGGATTTGAATACAGGTCTACTTAACTCCAAAATTTATGTTCTTTCCACTTAGCAACACAGCCTCTTCTCTTCTGTTAGTTAAGTCTTGATTCCTATTTCTGACATGTTACAGAAGATTTTGGACACAAAACCTACTTCAAAAAAAACAAAAGCTTATGGTTTAACTTAATTCTCCATCTCTACGTTTGACTATATCCATTGTTTATCTCCGAAAACTCTGTTAGTCTTACTCTCTCCTTGATTTATTATCTTTTTTAACTCTACCATTTATCTGAATCACCCTCCCCTTAGTGCCAGTTTCTCTTTTTCCATAAGTCCAAACATAATTTAATGGTTAAAAAGCAAATCACTGATTTCATAAGTCTAGTGAATATCCCTATGAAACATCCTCAAATTGGAACTGTTATATACACTAAAATTCCACTAGAAAACTATCTCAACATAAAACTATCCAAGACTGTTACACTATTTAAATAAATTACATAATTACTGCAATATATGATATACTGTTCATATATAGTTTACCTTCAGAATGCCAACATTAAAGCACAGATGCCATATTTGTTAAGAGACTTTGTTCAGTTATCCTATACATACAAATATTTGCTAGACCTTTTTGTAACAACGATGATATGATTATTTACCTTGCAGAAGCAGTTTATAATTTGATAATTTTGTCTTTCAAACAAATGAGCATCCATTAGAAATAGACCCTTTACATTTGGGACATTTGACTTGAGCAAACAATTTTACTTGATTACTTATTCACATGATAGGCAGGCTTCAAAAACCTAAGTCAAGGAAAATGAGCTTGTTAAAAATGATTTGAAATTGATTAACTTAGATTTATTTTGCTTGAAATTAACTGTGTGGTATGAATTTCTATATAGTCATTTTCTTACATTCAAGCTCTGTAAAATATTCTAAATATCTATTTGTAGTGTTCAACTGTATCTCAAGCAAGACAATACCATTGTAATTGCAGTGAGCCAAAGATGGGGTTGGTAATTGAAGGAAATGAGCAAAAAAGCTATTGAACAATGTAGAGATATATTGGCATATTTTATGAAGTTTGTTTTTTAAGAAGTAACAGTGTGGTGATTTATTTGTAGAGATAGCAATTTGAATATTACTGAAGTTGTTAAATAGCCTGGAATACCTAGAATGAATCCAGAGTACTGTGTTTTTCATACCCATTTAGCTATGTCTTACCAGCCTATTAATTTGAGTTGCTTCACAGAATTGTCAAATACTTCTTTTTCCAGCATTGCACAACAAACTTTTGAATCAATGTTTTAAATGATTTTACTTTTGTTTTTGTTTTTTATTTTTTTAGACATTAAAAGAGAAAAGTATACAAATCATGCATTAAAATGATATATATATATATCATCTAAAATCAACTACTTACCCACGTTAGCCCATTTAAAACTTTTTTTCCGAGAGTTAAATACTAAAAATAAATTATACTTTCTATTCCTACTTTCTCCCTCTGCAGAGGCATTGAAATATGAATTTGGGTGATACAGTCCATGAAAGAACCTAGACTTTCAATCTATTCGCTTTCTCATTTTCAACAGTCTTTTCTCCCATCCTACACCAACTACCTTCTCTTATAGTTTTACTCAGTTTTTGTCATTTCCAAAAATTGAGTTACTTCATGGTCTCAATTTTAAGTATCCACCCGCAGATAACCAACACCTCTTTTTCTAGCTTAATCTACTAGCACCCCCACTCCAACAAATATTTGACCCTATGATGACCAATCTGTCATCCTTACTACATTTATATATCCCACCTTATTGTCCTTCTTTCCAAACCTAGTTACTTTGGATCAAAATAAGCACATATTTAAATAACATTCAAGACTGTTTTTATGACTTGAAAAGCCCTGTACCTAACTAAACCAGCAGTTTTCTTCATTGAACTTTTCCTAGCAGCTGAATGTGGCTAAAATAAAGCACAAGTGTGCTAAATAGCCTCACGGGGTGGATCTGGGTTTGGTGGGCCCTAGAAGTTACAGTATATGGGGGCAGTAGATAAAAGAAAACAGTGTTATGAATACAAAATGCCCAGTCACTTGAATACCACTTGACAGAGGAGACCTTATATTAGAAAGAGAGAATGATCTTCATCAACTTTGATTAAAATACCTTGTTTCTACAAACTTTATAAAACGATATCACCATGTGAAAACACTGCTAGGGAGACACTCAAAGGACTTTGTAAGGGGCTGGGGCCAATTAGAGGCCCTCATGTTTAAGCTTCATTAGCAGCAGAATAAATTTACTTCTGAATAGAACTTAAATTCTGTGACTATAAATCTCAAGTGATGTTCAGCATGACCAAGAAATTTCTAGACAATTCCACTTTTCTCATGACCATTTTGTATCTTCTCCCTCTCTTCAATCCTAATACCCATATTACCCTCATTTTAAACTAATCATCCTCTTCATAGGGAGTGTGGCTATAATGAATGAGAGTTATCTCAATCTCTTACCAGCTTACTGGTGCACAATACGAGTATCTCGTTTTTCCCATGAATCATTATTCATCGTTAGCAGCACATGAGCTTTGCATAATATTGTTCGTTATATAAAGTATGAAAACACAAAATAAACCTTAGTCCTGTAACTCATCTCTGTCTTTCTATATTTTTTGTAGCAATACTTTAAAAAATAAACACATCTATTTCTATGAACTCACAGTTAATTCTCTATTGAATCCACTCCACCAGGCTTTTCTCAGGGTCATATTCTGAATCCAATGTCAATTTTTCTCCTTAATTTGAAGGTTTTTTTTTTTTTATTGTTTTCTTATTTAGTTTTGCTTGGTAGGACATCTGATGACATTTTGAATATAATTTCTTTGTAAATAATTTGTCTTTTCTCTCTGGGAACTTCAGAATTTTCTCTTCTTATTTAAGAGTTCTGAAATTTCACAGTTTTGTTTGTAGCTATGTGTGTGTGTAATTTTTTCAGCTTAGCACTAAGTAAGACTTTTCAATTTGATGATCCTTGTTGGGTTTTGGTACTGAAATTTTTCAGGTATAGTTTTGCTATATACAGCTGCTACCTATCTATCCTATTTCCTGTCCTGTGATGTACTGATAGGAGTCTGATAGTTGATTTGTGAATTGCTTCTTACAATTCTGCATTTTTTTTTTACATATTTTGAGAATATATAGTCAGAGGCATTGAAGTAAATAAATATTTCATTTCTTGTTGAATTGTTTTATTATCTACTTTTACCTTGTTTCTTATTCATGATTTTCTTATTAAATTACATTTTGTGATATTACTGTTGCTGCACTAATGTTTATTTTCAGATTTTTGAGTGGTGTAGTCCCCAGTCTTTATTTTTTAGGCAGCAGTGAATCTTATTTTTTAAACATAATCTGATGATATTAGTAGGTGTACTTTAGACATGTGTATTATGATAAGCCTAATTAGTGACGCTAGTTTTAAAACATGTTTAGCTAATTATAGACATTTTAAATAAATCTGGAATTATTTAGTTTTTCTATTATCCTCCTGAGCACTACACATATTTTTGCAAAAAATAAATTACTATTGAACATCTTTACACTTGTCCTATTTTTAAAATCGTTATCTGGTGCCTTTGTTTCACTTTTAAATAATAATTTTTCACAATCAATACATGTATTTGCTGACATTTCTCATTCATTTTTGTCTTTATGTCTTCTTGTTTATCCTTTTCGTTCACTTTCCAGTGGCTAAAATGATTCTTTAATAGTTATTTTAATAAAGGCTTTCAGGTAAATTTTCTTAAGCTACGCCAATTTAGCTCATCAATCTTGAATAATAATTTGGCAATGTATGGAACTATAGCTTCACATTTAATTTTGCTTATATTTGAAGATAATAATTTTCTTTTGGCATTTATTACATCACTTTGTATGTCCTTAATAAATATCTTTAATATTCTACTGTTTTATCACAATATCTTTAGCTATAGATTTTTTATTTTTATAATGTTTAGTAGTCACAACTAATTTTGTCATCTGGTCTGTGGTCCTATTTTTTTCTCAAGTCTAGAAATTTCTCTCATTTTTAAACTAATCTTCTTCATAGGGAGTATAGAAAATTTCTGTAGTCTTTATACAACATATCTTATTATTGTTCCTTTTGTGAATCAAGGGGAATGTCGCTTAACACATACTCAAACACACCACACATTCATCCCACTCCACGTAATGCATGGACTGTTTTTTCCACAAAACAAATACATGTATAAACATGCACACATAAATAAACATACATACACAAAGATTAACACACATATACACATATGTACAAGTAAACACAAAAAGTATATATACACAAACACAAATATGCATGTGTACACAAACGTAAGTACACATAGACTCAAAAGTATACACATACTATGTATAGACACAAACATGCCACACCTATATATTGTGTGTGGTTGCAAGCAGACATACACACCCCTCCGCATTTTTTGTGCTGCCTTTTGAGTGAATACCTTGGTACTTCATTCCTGCCTATTAATCCAAAACTCTCTTTGACTCTTCTCAGTTTGGAGTTTTTTGGTTCTATTTCAAAACTATTTTAATTATTTCTGTCCATATTTCTTTTCATTATTCCTTATAACTTATTGTCTTCCCCATCTACCTATTTTTGTCTAATTTCTGCTGTGTGTCAAAATTTCTTTTCCTTTTACAAAATTAATGATTCCTTTACTTAGATATTTGAGCATTTTAAATATACTTATTTTAAGTTCTTTGTCAGAATGTTTCATAAAATCAATATCACCTAAAGTGGGTTGGGTTCACACTCTGATTGCTAGGTCTTTGGAAACAAGATATTTCTTCATATGTTTTGGTGTCTTTTTTGAGGCCTCCCATTCTAAATAAGCAGGTCTCTTTTCTCTCTCTTTGTCTCTCTCTCTCTCTCTCTCTCTCTCGCTCTCTCTCTCTCTCTCTCTCTCTCTCTCACACACACACACACACACACACACATGTAACACACTCACATACATACACATACACCCCTCTCTTTCTGTCATACACACACATCTTCTTGTTTATCTCTTTCCCATTGAAATTATGTCATTGCTTCTACCTCACCCTACTTGGTCCCAATTCACCAATCTTTAAATTCTTCCATTTATGGTCATCTTTTCTGATTCCTAGTGATCATACAAAGATGATACTGGGGATAACATTATTGCAGTTACTGATTCAATAGGCAACTTGGTTGAGTTATTGCTCTCAGGATCTGTTCTCCTCAATGCCTTTGCTCCTTGTTCTCTATGTATCTTTAGCCCCAGTCAGTGAATGAGCCTTCCACATCAAGCACAGCTCATGCAAAGCCCTTCCATGAGTCAGTGAACCTCACACTTGTCACTTATCTGGTGCAACACCTTCAGCTTGTTTTATGCTGCTTCTCCTCTATTCATGCTTTGATTTTCGACTCCATTTCTATTCTACAGAGATGGTTACCTTTGTTGTGAGCTTAGCTATGTCTCCTGCTTGCCTGAATGTATGTTTATTCTTATTTCTACATCATTCTTTCATCCTATTTTGGAATAGGTGAAAATGAAGGATCAGTGCAGCTCATCATCAGCTGATTTGGCCACACTAATTCAATCTTCTCTGTGTTCTGTGAAGTGAAAGCTAATCATGTGTATTCACCCCAACCTCTTGAATAGTGCTACTTGAATGAAGTGTGGTCTGCAACCAAGTGTCATCAACCTGGGAGCTATTCTCAGACCCATCCAACATCTACTGAACCACATTCTGAGAGTGAAGCCTAGGAATCTGTGACTTTCAAGGCTCTCCCTGTGATTTTTACATATATACAAGCTTTAGATACTGCTCCAGTTAATACCTGTAGTTTGCTTTCTGGTTGCATTTTAGAATCACATGGGGGTGCTTAAAAATAGTGACGCTGGAGCTTTACCCCAGATTGATTGTATATTATTATAAGCCTAGTAATCCATCCAGAATTTTTGGAAGCACAAAGTTTTATTAAATGCTTTGCAGGTTCTTATAATGTGGAGTTAGTGTTGAGAACCATTGCTTTATTCAAGTAGTTCTCAACAGGGATGATTTTTTACCTTCAGGAGATTTTTGGCAGTAACTGGAGACATTTTTGGCTGCTACAACTGAGACAGTGCTGCTGGCATCTAGTAGGAGATGCTGCAAAATATCTTACAACGCACAGGACATCCCCCCTACAAAAATAATTGTGCCACCACAAATGTCAATTATATTGAAGTTGAGAAAGTTTGCTGTCTTATATGCTTTGGTTTTTGTTTAGGCTTTTCCATTGAACATATTCTCCAGTAAAACACCTTTATGGAAGTCACAAATTGAAATGGAAAGGAGTATAAAAGGGATTTTGAATGTTCAAAAAACCAAGCACCTGGATTCCCCAAGCTATTCTTATTGATGCTCTTATGCTTCTGAAATTGGAAACAGCCTGACAATTAGGGGTAACCATCAGAAGCAGCAGAATAAATGGAGTCCTAGGACACCTGTTCCGTCTTCAAGTTTTAGCTATTTATCCCGCAATTTTGTATTTTTGACAACATAAAATATGATCTTATTCCTTTTTGCTGTTATTAAATATGTTTGTCTCACTATATACTCAATAATCATTAATTTTTTGCTTTATTTTACAGTATAAGGAAAAAATCACAATATGAATCTGAAATAAAATCTTTGACAATGATGAAGTTAAAGAATGAGAAACATCTCAAGAGCATCTATAGGGAGGCTTATCGCATTGGTACTGTTTTCCACCTAACCAAACACAAGACAGATGAAATGGAAGATAAAATAGCAGAAGTGAGAAGAAAGTTCAAGGTTGTATATCTTTGTGTTCCTCTTACTCATGATGAAAAAAGAGTAATTTACCTGAATTGTATTGATTTAATCTTGATAATTAGATTTTAATTTAAGGGTTAATAGTCCTTTCAAAAACTCACTTCTTATAAATGAGAAGAAAACCACCTCTCTCCAAAGGCTCAGCTTGAATAGAAGAGAATGAGGGCTCAATGTAGTTAATCCACAATTGTTTCCACTTTCTGCTATTATCAACCATAAACTACTTGGAGCACCAGGAGTGTGGTGCTCAGTTCAGCTTTATTGTATGTATCTAACACATAATAATGTCTGCCTATAGTAGGAAGAAGGGATTCTGAGAGGTGTTTGTCTACCTTATGTAATGTGAGAATAGAAAGTACTTCTAGTAGGCCTATGAGTTGTTGAATTCTCGAGTACCTGGAAATTTGTAGGCTACATTATTCTGCAGGAATAATTGCTCACATGCTTCAAACCCACTCCTAAGTGAGAGATGTATTGGATAACAGCTCTCTGCCATTTGTGGTAGAGGCTTTGTATTAGTCCGTTCTCACGCTGCTGTGAAGAAATACCTGAGACTTAGTAATTTATAAGGAAAAGAGGTTTAATTGACTCAGTTCTGCATGGCTGGGGAGGCCTCAGGAAACTTACAATTATGGCAGAAGGCACCTCTTCACAGGGTGGCAGGAATGAGAATGAGAGCCAAGCAAATGGGGAATCCCCTTATAAAACCATCAAATCACGTGAGAACTTACTCACTATCATGAGAATAGCACGGGGGAACTGCCCCATGATTCCATTATCTACACCTGGTCCCACCCTTGACATGTGGGGATTATTACAATTCAAGGTGTGATTTGGGTATGGATACAAAGCCAAACCATATCCGACTTGCAAAGTCCACCCCACTTTACTGCACCTGCAGGACCACTTCAACAGGCTGATTTCATCCATCTCAGACACATACATGTCTCCTGTCTTTGCCATTTTCTTATTAAAGACTTATAAGCAAAAAAAAAAAAAAAAAAAAAAAAAAAAAAAAAAAAACCTGGAAAATATACAGTCTGTACACCATTTCCAACATCTGTTGCTAGCATTATGATCAATGAATACTTTCCTTTGTGATATCTCAATTTAAGTTGTGTAAATGTTTCTGTACTGAAAGATTGGGGTGTTTTTCCCACACTGAATCCAGCTGTTCAGTTGACCTACGTCTTTCCTAATGGGTGTTGAATGGGTTAATCTTATCTTCTATGATATAAGTTAGTAAGCAAAGTAAACATGCATAGAAAAAATTAAAATGCAAGGCATACGATTCTATGGTTTAGCATATACAATAGTATTGTAGATGTTTATAATTTTTTAAATAATATCAATATATTTCTATATAGTGGTCAGTTAATTTTTTTCTTTGAGGATATCAATAAAGATACCATCATCCACTTACTTGGCCATTTAACCATTTATTTTAATTTTTCTAATTGACTCAAAATCTTTGTCATCTTTCACATATTTTCCCCATGGCTGTCACAAACTACATTTAATTCTTCAAACATATTGCTTCATTTATCTGAGGTACTCACTTATGAAAGAGATGTTGTACTGGATTATTTATTTTTCTAATTTTTTTGATACCATAAAATGGAACTTATAGATTCAATGCAAGTTTGATGTGACTCTACTGTAATTGCTTTGCCAACCCAAAATACAGTGCCTCCTTTTTTGTTATTTTTAATTTTATTTTTAAAATTGACATATAATAATTGTAGATATTTATTGGGTACATAGTGATATTGCCATACGTGTAGAATATAGTGATCAGATTAGGGTAATTAACATATCCATCATCTCAAACATTGATCATTTCTTTGTGTTAGAAATATTCAATATCATCTTTGTAGCTATTTGAAAATGTATATTATTCTTAACCATAGTGATCCTACAGTGGTATGGAACACAAGAACTTTTTCCTTCTATCTAGCCATCATTTAGTATCCTTTAAAAAATCTCTGTCTCCTACTTCTTCCAACCCACCCCACTTTTCAGTATTTTCCATTCTACTTTTTACTTTTGTGAGGTCAATTGTGGGTAGTTTTCACATATGAATGAGATTATGTAGTATTTAACTTTCTATTCCTGAGTTACTTCACTTAACATAATGTCCTCCAGTTTCATCCGTGTTTCTGAAAATAACAGGATTTCATTCTTTCTTATGGCTGAATAATATTCTATTGTGTATATATACCGCTTTTTGTTATCCATTTATCTGTTGTTGAACACCTAATTTGATTCCGTATCTTGGCTATTGTGAATAGTGCCACAATAAAACAGGGGGATACAGATGTCTCTTCAATATATGAATTTCCGTTGGATAAACAATAGTGGGATTGCAGGATGATACAGTACTCCTATTTGTAGTTTTTTGAGGAACCTCTGTCCTGCTGTCCATAGTGTCTGTACTGATTTTAATTCCTACCAACAGTATACGAATTCTCGTTTTTCCACATCTCACCAGCATTTGTTATTTTTTCATATTTTTATACTACCCATCCTAGCTGGAGTTTGATGATACAGTTGTGGTTTTGATTTGCATTTCTCTGGTAATTAGTAATGTTGAACTTTTTTTCTTGCATTTGTTAGTAATTTGTATGTTATTTGTATGTTTTTTTTTTTTTTGAAAAATATCTCTTCAGATCATTTGCCCAGTTTAAATCAGATTTTTTTTTTTTTTTTTTTTTGCTGTTGAGATGTTTGAGTTCCTTGTGTATCTGGATATTAATCCCCTGTTGAATGAATAAATTATAAATATTTTCTCTGGTTCTTTAGGTGGTATTTTCACTCTGTTGACTATTCCCTTTGCTGTGCAGAAAGGTTTTAGTTAAATATAATGTAATTTGTTTATTTTTTGTTGCCTGTGCTTTTGAGGTCTTAGGAATAATATATTTTCTTGGGCCAATGTTCTGAAGCATTTATCCTATGTTTTCTCCTAGTAGTTTTGTAGTTTGGGGTCTTACCAATTTGGAACTGATTTTTGTATAGAGGGTCTAGTTTCATTCTTCTGCAGGTGAATATCCAGTTTTCCTAGCACCATTTATTGAAGAAACTGTCCTTTCCCAATGTAGGTTCTTGGTGCCTTTCTCAAAAATCAGTTGGCTGTAGATATATGAATTAATTTCTGGATTTTCTGTTCTGTTTAACTGGTTTATGTGACTGTTTTTTTGCCAGTACCTTGCTATCTTTGAACACAGCTTTGTAGTGAATTTTGAAGTCTGGTAGTATAATGCCTACAGCTTTGATCTTTTTGCTTAGGAATGCTTTGGTAATTTGAAGTCTTTTAGGGTTCCATATACATTTTAAGATTAGTTTTTCTCTTTCTATTAAGAAATAGAATTTTTATAGGAAATTGCATTGAATCTGTAGATTGATTTGAGTAGTATGGTTAACATACTATTTTAACAATATTTTAACAATATTAATTGTTTATCAATTTTTAACAATATTAATTTTAATAATATTAATTTTTCCAATCCATGAGCATTGGATGTTTTTCCATTATGTTTCTATCTACTTCATTTTCTTTTCTCAGTGTTTCATAGATTTCCTTGTAAAAGTATTTCACCTCATTAGTTAAATTTATTCTTAGGTATTTTATTTTTTTGTAGCTATTGTAATTAGGATTGCCATCTCATTTTTTTTCAGCTAGTTCATTGTTCATGTATAAAGATGCTACTGAATTTTCATGTTGACTTTGTATCTCACAACTTTAAGGAATTTATCAGTTCTACAATTTTTTTGATAGAGTCTCTCTCTCTCTACACACACAGACAATCATATAATCTGCAAAGAGGGTCAATTTGATTTTCTTCTTTTCAATTTGGATGCCTTTGTTTATTTTTCTTGCCCAATTGCTGTGACTAGGATTTCTAGTGGTATGTTGAATGAGACTGGTAAGAGTGGGCATGCTTGTCTTGTTCTAGTTCCTAGAGGAAAGACTTTTAGCTTTTCCCCACTCAGTATGATGTTAGTTGTGGGTTTGTCATATATGGACCTTATTGTGTTGGGATATTTTCCTTCTGTACCTAATTTGTTATGAGGTTTTACCATGAAGAGATGGTGAATTTTATCAAATGCTTTTTCTGCATCTATTAAGATAATCATGTCCTTTCCTCTGCTGATGTATGTATCACGTTTATTGATTTACATGTGTTGAACCATACTTTCATTCCTGGATAAATTTCACTTGATTATGGTGTAATACCTTTTTGGTGTGTTGTTGGATTTCAGTTTGCTAGTATTCTGTTTAAGTTTTTGCCTCTATTTTCATACATATTGGCCTGTAGTTTTAATTTTTTGTTTTCCTCATCTGTATTTGATAGTGAGGTTATGCTGGCCTCATAGAATGACCTAGGCAGAATTTTCTCTGCCTTAATTTTGTGGAATAGTTTCAGAAGAAATTATATCAATTCTGCTTTAACGGTTAGTGGAATTCAGCAGTGAAGACATCTAGTCCTGAACTTTTCTCTGTTGGAATACTTTTTAGAACTGATTCAATCTTGTTACTTATTATTGTCCTGCTTACGTTTTCTATTTCTTCTTGGTTCAATATTGGTAGATTGTATGTATCCACTTCCTCTAGGTTTTCAAATTTATTAGCCTATAACTGTTCATTGACGTTTGTAATGATCCTCTTTATTTCTGTTGTATCTATTTTGATGTTTCCATTTTGTTTCTGATTGTATTCATTTATGTCTTCTCTCTTTTTTTTCTTAGTCTAGCTGTTTTTCAATTTTATTTTCTCAAAACATCAACTTTTTATTCCATTGATTTTTTGTACTGTATTTTTAGTCTCAATTTCATTTATTTCTGCTTTCATCTTCATTATTTATTTCCTTCTAACTTTGGGTTTGTTTTGCTCTTGCTGTTTTAGTTTCTTGAGATCATTATGTTTTTATTTCAAATCTTTCTATGTAGTGTATGCATTTAGTGTTATAAATTTGACTGTTAAAACTGCTTTTGCTGTGACCCTTAAATGTTGACATATGTTTCTATTTTTATTTGTTTCAATGAATTTTTTGATTTTATTCTTAACTTCTTCTTTTAACCGTTGGTCTTTCAGAAGCATATTGTTTAAATGTCATGCATTTGTATAGTTTTAATCTTCTGCTTATTATCAATTTCTAGTTTTCTTATAAGTGGTCAGAGAAGATACTTGATATAATTTTAATTTTAATTTTGAAAATGTTTTAAGATTTTTTGTGTCTAAACATATGGTTAATCCTGGAGAATGCTTCATGTGCTAATGAAAAGAATGTATTCTGCAGCTGTTCAGTGAAATGTTCTCTAAATACTGAAATAGCTCTAAACATTCTCTAAATATCCGTTAGGTCCATTTGGTCAATGGTGCTATTTAGATCCCATGTTTCTTTGTTGGGTTTTTGTCTAGGTGGTCTGTCCAGTGCTGAGAGTGGGGTGTTAACATCCACAACTATTAATGTATTAGATCAATCTCTCTTTAGATCTAATAATAGTTGCTTTATGTATCTGGGTGCTCTGGCAGGTATATATATATATATGTGTGTGTGTGTGTGTGTGTATGTGTTTACAAATTTTCTCTTACTGAATTAATTTCCTTTGTCTCTTTTTACAGTTTTTCATTTGAAGTCTGATTTGTCTGATATAAGTACAGCTGTTCTTACTCGCTTTTGGTTTCTGTTTGTGTGAAATCTTTTTTTTTTTTTTTTTTTTTTTTAATCACGTCACTTTCAGTCTATGTGTCATTACGGGTTAATGAAGTGAGTTTCCTGTAGGCAGCATATAGTTGGGACTTTTTTAGTCAATTCAATTGGTCTATATCTTTTAAATGAGGAACTTAATTTGTTTATTTTCAAGGTTATTATTGATAAATGAGGACTTAAACCTGTCATGTCAGTGATTGTTTTCTGGTTTTTTATATGTCCTTTGTTCCTTACTTCATCTCTTACTGTTTATTTTTGTGAATGGGTGGTTTTCTGTAGTAATAAGGTTTGACTCTTTTCTCTTTCTCCTATGTATATTGGCTCTGCCAGTGAGTTTTATAGTTTTGCATGTTTTCCTGATAGTTACTGTTTTTTCACCACCAGATGAAAAACCTATTGGGCATTTCTTTTAAGGCCTCTCTAGTGGTGATGAATTTCCTCAAGTTTTCCTTTCTGTAGAATACTTTTTCATTTTTGAATGGTAGTTTTGCTGGGTAGAATATTCTTGGCTAGCAGCTTTTTCTTTCAGCCTTTTGAATATACCATCCCATTATCTCCTGATTTGTAAGGTTTCTGCTGGCAAATCCACTGTTAGTCTTATAGCAAATTCTTATATGTGACGATGTTTTCTCTTGCTGTTTTTAAATTTGTTCTTTGACTTTGGACAATGTGACTGTAATGTGCCTAAGACATGACCTGTTTATGTTGAATCTATCTGGCATTCTTTGAGCTTCCTGGATCTAGATGTCCATCTCTCTCTCATAACTTTGGAAGCCTTCACTTATTATTTCATTAAATGTGTTTTCTACATATTTCTATTTTCTTCTTCTGGAATGCCTGTAATACAAACGTATGTTCATTTATGCTGTCTCATTAATGGTGTCATTCTTTTTTTTTTTTTTTTTTTTGAGACGGAGTCTGGCTCTGTCTCCCAGGCTGGAGTACAGTGGCCGGATCTCAGCTCACTGCAAGCTCTGCCTCCCGGGTTTACGCCATTCTCCTGCCTCAGCCTCCCGAGTAGCTGGGACTACAGGCGCCCGCCACCTCGCCTGGCTAGTTTTTTGTATTTTTAGTAGAGACGGGGTTTCACCGTGTTAGCCAGGATGGTCTCGATCTCCTGACCTTGTGATCCGCCCATCTCGGCCTCCCAAAGTGCTGGGATTACAGGCTTGAGCCACCGCGCCCGGCTAATGGTGTCATTCTTTTTATTTTTTTTCCTCTGCCTTGTTATTTCAAAAGACTTGTCTTCAGGTTCATAAATTCTGCCTCCTTCTTGTGCTAGGCTATTATTGAAGCTCTTGATTCTATTTTTTTTATTTCATTTACCAAATTATTTAGCTCTAGTTTTCTGTTTGGTTCTTTTTCAGTAATATCTATATATTTGTTGGATTTCTCATTCAAATCATAAATTGTTCCCTGATTTTATTAAACTATCTTTATTGTCCTGTATCTCTCTGAGTTTCCTTATGATTATTATTTTGAATTCTTTTTCTGGCATTTTGTGTATTTCTTTATTATTGGGATATGTTACTGGATAATTACTGTCTTCCTTTAAAGGTGTCATTTTTCCTTGCTTTTTCATGTTTATTGTTTCCTTATGTTGGTATCTATGCATCTGGTGGGACAATGGCTCTTCCAATCTTATGGAGTACGATATGTAGGGAAACTTACTCATGTTGATGAGTCTTGGGGTATCAGTTTTTTAGAGTTTGTTGTATTTAGTCCCAGGTAGATACAGTAATGTAGTCTCTATGTAGTTTCTTCAGCTGTAATGTCACTATGCTAGTGACATTTGCAAGTGTCTCACTTGCCTAAGCTGAGAGAATTTGTGGTGGTATGACTTTGCTAAGAGTGGACTCACTGGGCTATTTCTCAGACTGGGGATACATGTGTACACATGATGGGTCAGCTAACTTAGGGTCTGGCTCACTGGGGTTGAGGCCACAGGGCTGTTACTCTGCCTGGAAGCATGGGCATGTAGTTCCTCAGCTGCCTTCAGGTGTGTCTTCAGGGCAACCCATGTTTTTTTTTTGTTTTTTTCTCAGGCCTGGGACCAGGCTCACAGCCGCTTGGCCAGCCTGGAGGCATGTCCGCCAGGGGTGGCCTGTGGGACTGTTTCTCATACCCAGCACATGGCCATATGGTTTCCTCGCTGGCCTGGAGTTGTGTTTGCTAGAGGTGGCCCATGGTGTTGTTTCTCAGCCCTAGAACATGGGCATACAGATGCTTGGTTGGTATGGGGGCATTTCAGCCAGGGGAGGCTCATAAGGCTGTTTATCAAGTCTCAGACATGGGCACAAAGCTGATCAGCTGGCCTGGCAGCATGTTTTCTGTGGAAGCCCATGGAGCTGTTTCTCAAGCCTCCGACATGGCTGTATGGTTTCTTGGCTAGCCTAGGGGCAGGCCAGCTGTTTAATGGCTCAGGGACCTTTCCTACTCAGGGGTGGACATGCACCATTTGGCTGGTTCAAGGGTGGGTTCGCCGTGGTTGGGACTCAGATCCTTTCCTAGATGGAAGTGCTGGGGGTGGAGGGGTTGGTTTCCATGATGTGCAGGACCAGAGTCACAGCCAATCCTCAACCCAGGGTCCACACAACTAGGGTTGTAGAGTGTAGCCACTGGGCTTGGAATGAAGATGGAGCACCATTGCTGCAGAGGTGCAGTGGTTACTGGCCTGCAGAGAAGGGTACACTCTAGAGGTGGCTCTGGTATCAAGACAGTGCTGTGCTGGAGCAACTTGGCTCACAGGAGGTGGGTGGGGGTTGGGGGAGTGCGTAAGTTGCTCTTCTAATTTGAAGCAATGCAGCAGTGTAAATTTTCAGCAGCTCGCCAAACTGGGCTCATGACTTATGAGGACTGTGGAATTCTCCTGTAGTAAATACTGTAGGTTCTTCTGTTTACCTTTTTCCAGCAAAGGGAAGTTGCCCCTCGTTTTGGGCCCATCTGATTGAGGCAAGGGAGATGGGGCTGCAGAGGCCAGGTGCCTTCATGCTGCTCTCTTGGACTTCCAATTACCACAGTTGCCTCTCCACTTCCCTGTTCTACTCCAGCATTCTCTCTTTGACACTACATTCAAATCTTCACTATTTATTTGTTGCTTTGGTTCTTTTGGGGGTGCGGATGAACTCCAGGCACTTCTAGTGAGCCATCTTGTTGACGTCACCCTTCCTTTCTCTCTTTATTCATGCAAGATTAAAGAAAGTATTCATCATGTTGTTTCCTTACCTCATGGGAGCTGATTGATCGCTGGAAAGAAGCAACAGAAAGAAACTGATCCACTTGAGAAACCATTCCCAATGGTTAATCACTCCTGCTAATTTCTGAGCCTGAATATATATGGCATTAAAACTTCTATAATATACACATCCATATCTGCTTCAGAGTTCAAAATAAATTCAAAATAAATTTCTAGATTTTCCTTAGATAATTCAGGTTTATAGTAATTCAAGTTTGTAATTTTTGCCTGTGTAATGACCCTATTATCTTTCATGGACTGATTCATGAAAATCTTTAGAACACTCAAAGTCTGAGAATTATGTTTTCCTTTTAAGTAAATTTCTATATTTATTGAGCCTGGCCTGAAATTAATCTTTAATCCATCATCTAGAAATTAATTACAGCAATATCACTTCTAGGGTAACTCCAAAAAATAGCCTTTTGAAACTCTAGAGGTAGAATTTATGAATTATGTTCTCTCAAGTTAATACATCTGTAAAATGCCAGATAAGTTTTAGGCAGTCTTAGAGTAGAAGCAATCCTGAACAAGAAGGATGTCTAGCACTTTCTCTAATTTTTTAACTTACAAATGATTTGTCCCAATTTTTCCATATTTTCAATTCCAATAACTGACCTATTCAGAAAAGAGGTGTTTGGCCAAGTGTCAGGATAAAATTAGCCAATTGGGATAGGGAATAAGTCAATTTAATAGTAATATGTATTCAATTATAGTGTTGATGGAATGAACAGAAAACCATCTAGAACTATCTAAAGAATATGACTTTGCAACCCAAAATTTTGAGAGCTTTCACCAGTTGTTAAGTACTTCCTAGCACTCCAGTTGAAAGCTTCTATGCAACCTGCATAATCTTGAAGGGGTTTTTGCTTGAATATAATGGAAATCTGGTGGAAAAGTGAGAACATCTGGTCACTCTGGTTCCAAGTTAGAATCATAGTGCTAAACCTAAGTGGAAACTTAGTAAAAAGGAAGGAATAAAGTAGACATAAAGAGTTTTCTTCAGGCCTATTTTATGAAAAAACCCTTATACATGCTAACTAATTTAACGTTCACAAAACTGTGCAATTGTTATTAACACATTCATTTTGGGAATAAAGGGGTTTTCCCAAGGTAAGCTTTTAGGTAACTGTGTGGAATTTAAGGACCAGGACATCTCATGCTGGTCTTGGTAGAGTCGTAAGACATTAGACTTACATTCTGACCAACAAAGATTCAGTTAAGCTGAAAGCTTCAAGATAATCATACTGGGCATGGGGGAGGTCATTTTCAATGCTAGAAAAAGACAATGTGTTAAGTTCTTAGAAACTTCCAGTCCACAGTAATCTGGTGCATAACTTTAGAAGTCTATATGACTTGCCTTGAGTGCTTTTTCAGATATTTCAGCTAATCTCAAACTGTTCTTTATGCTCTCAGACCTCCCTTCAACTACTATTTGTTCAACTCTGAGACAAGGTTTCTACTCCAGTCCTTTGAGTAAAATAAAAGTCAGAACCTTCTCAAAAGTTTCTTGGAGGGCATAATTTCTGCTAGTACTTAGAGCATCTTTAGTTCAATCAACAGAACAAAATTTGCTCCAGTAAACTAAAGCTTGATTTAGGCACCATGCAACTTCTATAATAATTCCAGACGAGACTGATAATATTTTTAAGTAGTTATAAATGAACATTCTATTAATTCATTAATTTTTATCCCAAAGGATTTATGCCTTATAGCATGTCAAATCTGGAGCATATTACTCTTGTCCCACATGTAATAGCTTTTATTGAGTTATGAATTGCTATCACAGCCTTGGCTTTTAATGAAGGTTGGTAAAAGTAATAGCCAAGATTGACCATTGTTTCTTGGTTTTTCAAACTAATAAGGGAGTTAGTCATATTGTCAATATGCTCAAAAAAACTTACAAAAGTAATTGACCTTAGATTTCTGAACTAAAAAAAGCTATTTTTTCTTGATAAAATTATATTTCTTTTTAATTAATAATTAAGAGTTCCCTACACTTTCTTATTTCTCTCTGAGTTAAGCAGCTTAGAAGCTCAGTTATTTATGCTGAACATTTCTAGGATAATCACTTCCTTATCTCTCTCTGTTCCATAATTATAACTTTGATCTGGTATTTTTTGCTTGTTTCTTTGGTCTTCATTTACTAAGATTCTTTTCCACTCCATTCATATGCAGAATACTTTGCCAAAATCAAATGAAAAGGAAGCTGCTATCAATCATAATATTGGGAATGTCTAATCTGTATTAGTGGGAAATGGTTGCCAGGAAAAAGGAAAGGAGAATACAAGGAAAACGGAAATAGTGTGAATGTACAGCAGGATTAAAGTCCCACAGTGGCTGCTAGGTAACCCCTTAGTCAAGCATCAGAAAAGTTCATTTTTCCTGACACATTTGAGGGAGTCAATAAACATGGAAAATGTGATAGAAGTAAAGCACTGAACATTTATGGATCTTGATGGTAGAAAACATTTGAGAATATAATAAAACTTTATTTGGTTTGCTGTAAATATCATATGGGAACATAATTTCCTTCTCCATTCTACTGGGTTAGCACTTTGCTTGTCAGAAATTAGATGGCAAGTTGCCTTTTCAGTATTTCCATTTAATTATCTGAACTTTGTTTCTACTTTTCTTCTTCCTGTTCCAGAGGAAATGTGGTTCAATTGAAAGAGTATGGACTTTAGAGTCAGATGTTTCTTAATTCAAATCCTGGTTATGCTAATTATTTGCTCTAAGAATATTAAAAATATGCTTAACTTTTCTTAGTCTAGGTTTCTTATCTCTTAAATAAATGTAACAATATATATGGTACCTTTGGGTGATAAATACATAGTGTTGTGTATAAAACATTCAGCCTGGAGCCTGACAAATAATAAATTCTTAAAGGTATTAGGGATAAGTAGCATAAAAATACTCCTATAGCATGGGGCTAGCTTTGTTGTTCAGGGTAAAAAAACCAATCTTTAACAACTTACCTACATATTTTACTCTTAAGTCTGTCTCCCAGTAATTGTGATAAATGCTTGGGTTCTAAATAACACACTGAACATAATGATAGTTATTTGTTGAGTACTTAATATGAGTGATGCCTTAAGTATATTACTTTATATACATTTTCTTCTTTTACCTCCCATACTTGTGTTATGAAAAAAAGTGTTATCCCAATTTTACATATATAAAAACTGATATTTGATACTGGTAAAGATATTTTGCTATAACAACTCATATGTGCTCAAGTATCCAATTCAGTGTAAATTAGAGCTTTCCTGGAAAGCAATTCATCAATAGATGTAAAAAACCTAACATTCATAATCTGTAACTCAGTAGCATTATTTCTAAAAATACAACTTTAAAAAAGTAACCAAGAACAAAGCCAACAGACATGCAGGTTTAAGGACTTTTATTAACAGTTAACGTAACAGCCACTGAAAACGTGGTTCATGAGGTCAACAATAATTGTTTATTTTGTATACACTGCTGCATTCCAGTGCTTAAACAGTGCTTATGCAGATGCTCAGTAAATGTTTATGGAAACCATGAATATATACTAACAACATATAATAGGAAAATTAAAATATACAGATTTCTCAATAATAGAATAGTGTTTAAATCTATGAGTATTAAGATAAATTATAAATTCATTCAATGTAGAATTTTTAAAAAGTAATGAGACTTCTGCTTCTGTAGTAGATGAAAAAGATCTTGTTAGACTGACTCTACCAGAGATAATAACTTTAAGTTCAGGACCTAAAAAAGAAATGACCAAAAAGTCAAAACCCATATCTGTGGATTTGAATATTTGTATTATTTCTTTTTGTAATTTAAAATATTTCACCAAAAACACATATACTTTCATACAAAAAGAAAGATAAAACAGTGTCATGTCCTATTTTCAGATAGAACCAGTTTGGACAGCCACCTATACTTTCTGTTAGGGTCCTGACCACCAAAATGTATCCTAATAATGCACAACCATAGCCAGAGATACCTGGTCCTACTAATTCAGTCCAGCCCATAGTCACTTAAACATATCTCAACTTTTGCTTTAAGATTGTAATTTTTTAAAGTATCCATCTTCCTTTCCTGAACTCAAACCTTACATAACGTAAATTCTCTAACTTTGCTCTTAGTGCTTCTCTGTCATTGGAAATTAAACTGATGTCATTTCATTGATTTTGATGTTAGATCTGTTTATGTAGATCTTTGCTCCCTTTTTCTCTTTGAACGTGGGTTTCCGGGCTCAGCATTGACTGTTCATCCTTTCAGCTGTCTTTTGTCCTAGTACAGGAGTCTATTCCAGCAGTGTAGCTCTTTGCTGCCACCTTCTGGTTTGTGACTGCTAAAACCAGGCTGCAGGTCAAAGGTGACTGTTGAATGTGCCCTCTTTCCAGCTTCTGAGATATTGTCACTTCCTTTGCTCCAGCCTTCTTCCAAGCTCTTCAAAGTGATCCTTTGATCTCTTTTATTCTTTTTCTCCAAAACCAGAATTGAGTCATTGTGACAGAGACCTTATGACCTGCAAAGCTTAAAATATTTACTATCTGGCCCTTTACAAAAAAAGTTTGCCAACTCTGTTCTAAAGAACACAGGAATAGCCAACGTAGGCAGCAGCCAGTGCCTGGAGGGCTGAGAGAAAGCACCCTAAGAAGGAACAAGCATGGAAGAGGCTGCCCTCTGCCAAGCAGAGTGAAGCTTTATTGGAGAGGGTGTGGTTGTGTCTCAACACAGGGTTCAGCAGCAGCTATCTGCGAGTTGCTGGAGAGACTTGATGGAGGTGGAATGGAGTTTGTGGGCAGAGAACCTCCCCACACACCAGCTGGTGGCAGTTCTGCAGGAGAATGGAGAAAATAACAACCGTCCACTGGAACAAGGAACCGGGACACAGGGACCCTTGCTGCTGCAACTCTGCCTGCCTGTCTCCTGCCCTCTGTTGATATGCCTAGCTTTACTCCAAAAGTAAAACTGCAAAAGGAAACTCCTCACAGGATCCAGCTCCATTATCACAGATCAGAGTTAAAAACAGATTTGGAGCTAAGAGGCAATAATTAGATAATGAGCACAAATGCATAGTCTGTACATGCAGATTTCTCTAATTCAATTGGTTGGTATATGTCATTGAGCCACATGCGTTGTATTTATCTGTTATAACTTTTGAGTCCCTTTTAATTTTAAAAAGTCTCTACATTTTTTTTAAAAAGTAGTTTTTCACTACATTACATTTTTAAGGGTCTAGGCCAGTTACTTTGCAGGATTTCTCTCAATATGGATTTATCTTTTTGTTTCTGCATAATTAGATACAAGTTAAACACCTCTGGGAGGAATATTACATAATTATAATAGTATAATATTGTGTCCACAAGCACATGGTCTATATTTGTCTCATCATTAGTGATATTAAGTTTGATCAGTTGGTTAAAGGTATGGTCAAGAAATGTATTCATTTCCCCATTGTAATTAATAAGTAATCAATTGAGTGATATTTAAGAATACGTGGCTATTTTTTTCCAACACATTTCACCCAGTGGATTTAGACTCTATCCGTGATCCTTAGTAGAATCCATTCTTGGAACAGTTGCTAAGTGGCAATTTTTCTGGGCTTTCATTCCCTTTACAATGAATCGGCAAAAATTTGAAGAACTTGAACGTTTAGCACAAGCTGGGCCACAGGCTATGCTTCTGGAGAAGGCAGCCTTCCTTCTGTGCTTTTTCAGGTATTTATATTTTAGGAATATATGTTGTGTGCAATTCTAGGTCAGAATCAACCTTGCTGTCTTTTCTACCACCTCTCCCATCTCTCCACATCTCAGGAAAAACGTATCAAAGGCGTTGTTGTATCATCCATCTCAAAGATGCTGTATATAAATGTGGCTGTGACATTGTAATGAGCCCTGAGCTCCTCCTCATATAAAGATATTTCTTAAGAAAACAACATATTTTTAATTTGAAACAATCTGGAACTTTTACAGTTTAATTCCCAGCCTAGAGATCAAAAGCAAGCTTGTTCATTAATCATAAACCCATTCGCTCAATAAATGATTCATTTGGCAAATATTATATAGCAGACAAAGTGCTAGCAGCCAGGGGGATAGAGCTTACTGTGAAGAGCTGTAGAATGTGTCCAAGCTCTAGTAGCAGGCAGTCCTGGTGCTGATACATGTTTGAAGACTGGTCCTGTGATAAATTCCATGACGTTAGACCTCAATTTTATCATATTTGAAAGGGAATAATAGCTATTTCACTAATGGATATGATAATACACACACACACACACACACACACACACACACACACACACACACAGCCTCTGAGTTAATATGGTTCCACTTACAGTTTTTCAACTTTGCCATGGTGTGAAAGTGGTGCATATTCAGTGGAGACCATCCTTTGAGCACTCATACAGCCATTCTGTTTTTACCTCTCAGTATGGCATTCAATAAATTACATGAGTTATTCAACACATTATTATAAAATAGCCTTGGGTTAGAGGATTTTGCCCAATAGGCAATCAGTATTTCTCTAAGCAGACCACACTACAGTTTTTGTGACATTTTTCCTCTTGGTAATTTGAACTCATTTAACCCTGGCTTTTTCTCAGCAGCTACATAATTCATGTTGAATAATGAAAGTTAGTATCTCCCCAGGAGCTCATAAGTTTCTAGAAGATTCCATTTTAGAGCCAACAATGGCATCACTAGCTAATTGGAACCCTTTCACCCAGTGTCTTGGTTCTTCAATCTCAGCTATAGGTGGCTAAGATTTAGAATTCAAATATATGTCCCATTGGCCTGGAAAGCCTCATGTTAAAAGAGGCCCTACAAGAAAAGGGGCACATGAGAGTCGGAAGGCTCTACATTAAATATTCCTATAACTTTGAGGGTTCCTGCATATCTGGGTGTCACTGAGATGCCCTCTGTCAGATTGTGTAAATTAGTATCCTGGTTCCATCAATTGCCAGCTTTGTGTGCTTGATCAATTTATGTAATCTTTCTGTGTCAGTTTTCCTATGTTCTAAAAGGACAATCATAACTATTTTATAGATTTCATTGTGAAGTTAAGACGGGATAATTCTATGCAGAGAACATATAATGTGTCTTAGCCACCATTACTAGGAGCAGTACAAATGGTAGTTTTATCATTGAGGGAACCCATGGCGTTTATATTGTTTGGTGAATGTAACTGCCCAGATTCTGCTTCAGGAATCATCTTAGTCACTTTGCTTAAGGTCATTCCCATTTCTGAGGTAGCTCACATTTAATGACCAATAAAAATAGAATGATAGCCTCGCCACCTTAGTCCAACTTGGGGCAAATCTGATGGTCCATTCTTGCCCGTAGTTTCCTGAGGGGTTGATCGAGGTTGTTGTCAGGGGTCTGTTGCAGCTCAGCCTATGTCTCTGTCCAATCCTGCTTCATTCCTCTCCCGTCCACAGGAGTAGATTCCAAATATGCTCCCTAATAAGTATCCTATACACTAAACTTCACTCTAGAGTCCGCTTTACAGGGAACAATGCCTGTGATAATAGGATGGGAAAACAAATAAATCCCCTCTCTCAGATGTTGGACTCTGTAATCTAAGACCTTCGACCATCAGAGCTCTTCCTATATCAGTCTTTGGGGTACTCTATGGTGTTTTGGAAATATTCAGTAGTTCTTCCAGAAACTGTCTAGCCTCTTGGCATTTTTCCAGTGCTTTCGGTAGACTGTTTCCTGTAAGGAGGACAGTATTATAGGAAGGCCTTGAGCATCTGCCTGGAAACACTCCATGTGGCGTTGGGTCTTGTATGCAAGTGGCAGCCCAGCCAGTGATAAATACTTTCTCTCCGGTGACTGGTCATTTAACCTGGTTGTCTGGATCACAGAGGTTTGGGGGCATGGTAGAAAACAAAACTTGGAAAAGTTCTTTGAAATGCTAGACAGAAGCCCCAGATGTTTTGCCCATGCAGCGTACAAATTTGTCCACTTGTAACAGGCTAAGTTGGTTTTGTATAGATACACAGATTTCAAATGTAGTATCTTCCTTCTTTTCAGAGAAATACAAGTGTCTTATTCTTGCAGCTTCAGACTTCTTATCTATTTAAATTTCTCATATACTGCCTGCAGTTCTTTGCAAGCCATATATCAAGTTCTTTTTGAACAATATTAATTTATCCAATTTAAGTGACTTGAATTCATTTCAATCATAACTTGCTTTCTTACTAGTTGATAATTAAAAAAACAACAACAACAAAAAAACTTCAAAGGATGAATGGATGAGTGAATATGAAGGAAACACAAATGAATCAATCCAGATTGTAACCAGAGTGATCTAAAACACACACTTTGCTTACCATTCTTCACTAATTTTATTAATGTACCTGGAAGATTCTGCGTCATCTAAGAGTTGTTTTTTTCTTCAGCTTCGCCTCATTCACCAAGTCTTTTCTCCAACACATGAAATACAACAAAAGCACATGTGTCCATACATACACATTTTCCAGTTTGTTTCAGACAAAGGTCAAATCTAGCTATTTTGGAATATGATATATTTTTCTCCAGTCTACAAAGCCATTTTAAATTTTGTTCCATTTCTCTTAAATAATAAACAAACAGAAAAACTGTGCTGTATCTGCTATCGTGTCAGAAGAGGTTGCTAATTTATTTAAAATTATCAAAACATATTATTGTATAAATTCATTTTAGATGTAGATATATCCTTGAGTAAAATGATATATCAAAGTTACCGCTCTGTGTGCCACCTTCATGTTTCCTTCTTTGGAATTATTCTTTTGCTTGAGGTGAACATAATTTTACTGGTTTGCTATATTGAGTAGAGGAAGTGTTAGAGCAGAGGACTACTGGCTTGTTTCTTTGTATTGTCTCTATAGACCCTGGGATATGATGAGGGATTCAGTATTGAAGTAGAGGTATCAGACACATTTCTAAATTTTTATTGTTCCTCCTTGCAAAACTATATATATGTGTGTGTGTGTTACACACACACACACACACACATCTTTTGAATCTGGAGGATAGCCTAAATCCCAGCCAACTCCTCCCTCAAATCAGGGGTTCCAAGATGTAATTTTAAGAGAGAAAGAACTTTATGAACTACTTCCAATTCTGGTTTTGTGTAATAATTTAAAGCAAGTCTATGAACAATTTACAATAATTTCTCCAGGTAGCAAAGAAAAAATTTTTCCAAATTTTTTTCTTCACAAACTTTAAAGGTATGATTAAAAAAACAAACAAACAAAAAAACAGTGAATTGCTCTAGCCAAATGGAGAGTCTGCTCTTATTTTGCACATTTCACACTTGACTTGCATCTATCTTGTTTTGAAACTGATTGTGTTTATTCCAGAAGGTAATATTAAAAACAAACTGATAGTTTTTAAAAGGAGAAATTGATGACTACCTTGTTTCACTTTCTCATTACTTTGATTTTTTAAGTTTAGGACTATAAAATGCAGACTGAAAAGATTGAAATACTGTAGTCGAATTCCTGGTGCTGTACCACTTCATTACTTTACCTCAAATAACACCAGGATTTTAAAAATACATATAATAAATTATAATTAATATTTTACTCTATATTGAGACATTAAAAAGGTATCTTATATTAGCAATTGTTTTTAAAAATGTTTTTGACGTTTTATGAAGAAAACCCTCATTTTAAAAATTTCCTAACATTTAGGGTAGAGAAGAATTCCTGAAAAAACTCACTCGAGGTGAAGTGGCTGCTGGAATGGTGCTTCAGGTAATACTAATTTGGTTTTAATATTTTATTCTTCCTTCAATTTGCGTTTTACTTAGCATTTTAAATTTGCCTGTAATGAGGCACCTTGTCACTACTTGGTTTGCAAGCCAGCAGTTTTCTCTCCTTAGCTGATGACAGTTGCCCTCTGTGTACAACCAGCAGTGTCTGATCATGCATAAAGAAACTGACCTCCCATACACATATCTCATTTTGTGGCTTAATGGGAATTTCTGCCAGTCTAGTAAAAGGGCAGTGGGATCTTATTTTTAAGTGTCTGACTCTTTAGTTTACTTTGTGATGATGTTATATTTTCTTTACTCTTAGTGTCTTTCACTTGGATTTCTTTATTTAACCTGGAAAGAAAAATATGCTATGATACTTCCATATAAAGATTTTGAAAATAAAGCATGTAAGCTGGCAAAATCAATTTGAATTTTTAAAATCTTTATCTACCACCTGCATATCCTTTGGAATCCAGATTGGGTTTTTTGATCCATGCCATGTTTCTAGAATCCCTCCCCTTTAGAAATACATACATATTTGAATTTGGTATTATTATTATAAGAAAAAAAACAAGAGTCAAAACGGTTTCAATGTTTTTGTTTGTTTGTTCATTTTTGTTTTTTTTTGAGACAGAGTCTTGCTCTGTCGCTAGGCTGGAGTGCAGTGGCGCAATCTTGGCTCACCACAATCTCCACCGCCCAGGTTCAAGTGATTCTCCTGCCTCAGCCTCCTGCGTAGCTGGGATTACAAGCATACACCACCATGCCCGGCTAATTTTGTATTTTTAGTAGAGATGGGGTTTCTCCATTTTGGTCAGACTGGTCTCAAACTCCTGACCTCACGTGATCCTCCCACCTCAGCATTCCAAAATGCTGGGATTAAAGTCGTGAGCCACCGTGCCTGGCCCAAAAGAGATGATCTACACCTCTGCTTCTCTTTGAAGTAAACCTAAATTTTGTAATTTTTTTCTGTTATGAAATTTGGCATTTTCAAACATAGAAGCAATGTTTGCTTCTATATGTTTCAAAACACTAAATTTCCTAATTTATTCCTATACATATGTTTTATTTCTAAGTGTCTAACTGGAAAGACCTTTTTGTTTAATATTTTGTTATTAACTTCCTGTTAGTTGGTTTTGTCTTATATTGCAGGACTTATATATATTCCACAATGTGGTGTTAGTGTGTTCTCTAACTTGGTGTTCTCCAATCCTTATGTAAGAATGATTGATTTTCACATTTTGGACTGGGAAATACTTTTTTAAATGTTTGATTTTTATTGTCTATTAAAGTGTTTCTCTCATTCATTCTAACAATAACTGTGCTCTCTTTAAATTTGTTACACTTGGCAGGATGTGGTGGCTCACACCTGTAATCCAGCACTTTGGGAGACCAAGGTGGGTGGATTGCTTGAGGTCAGGAGTTCGAGACCAGCCTGGGCAACATGGCGAAACCCCTTCTCTACTGAAAATACAAAAATTAGCTAGGCATGATTCATGCCTGTAATTCCAGTTACTGAGAAGGCTGAGGCAGAAGAATTGCTTGTGTCTGGGAGGTGGAGGTTGCAGTGAACAGAGATGATGCCACTGAACTCCAGGCTGGGTGACAGAGCAAGACTCTGCCTCAAAAAATAAAAAATATATACATTATATTACATTACATTACATATTACATTATATTATATATGTAATATATGTGTTAGATTTGTATCCTTTTTTATGGTGATATTTATTGTATTGCTTGATTTTCAAATAACAACAAATATTACTGCCTGTCACTGAATAAGAGGCTCAATAAATGTTTAGGTTAATAACTGAATGAATTATTTAAAATCTTTGCTGGCAGAAAAAACTGTATTCCATTTACGAGGTCCAGGCACTTGAGCGGAAAGAACTTATGAAAAATAGAGCAATATATGCCATATCACTGGCAGAACTACAGGAACCTCTGCTTCAACTAGAAGATGAAGCTGAAAGAATCAGAACTCTCTACAAAGAACATTCTGCTGTAAGCATTTAATTAATCCAAAAATTAATGTGCAGAAATATATATATGTTAGTAACTTACACATGTGATTTGACATTATTATTTGGAAAATTATGATTTCACATAGGAAAAGTATGGGCAAACTAAGTAACTGTTTCAGGACCACACAACTTGATCTGCAGTGAAACTCTATAGCAAGATCATTAATGCGATTGTCTAGAACCCCATAGTCTTAGAGGGTACTTGGGAAAAGCAGGTTTCAAGTGCGGGAGTAGTGACTTATCTGGTGTGAACATTCATTACGTTAAACCTAATTCAAGGTCTTCAGTCCTTCTTAATGAAATGCTAAAGTTGTGCTTATTTGCATATAAAATGTAAGGGATCTGGACGTTTTCATGGTAAATTTTTGATGCATGTAGATATTTAGACATCTAAGATGAAAAATAAAGCAAATGTTGATGAAATATTTTTGAAATTACAAGTTTATGGCAGTAACTGATATCACTAGCCCTTCCCAAAGAAAAATTTAGTTGAAAAACATGTATTAATCCTGTCATTAGTCTTTTGGAGAACTAGAGGGTGTGGCAAGAGTTATACATTCTTGTCCTTCCCTGCAGGAAGGCCATACATATATTTATTTGAGCCATTTTGGCACCAGAACATTTTTCCTTTGCAAATAATAATGTAACTTTGTATTTTTAGTCTTTGATAATTTTCAAAATGTGTTTATTTCTTAAAATTGTGATTAAAAAGTGTTTCTATTTTAAAAGTTTATTTTGAGTCTCAAAGTATTCCTATGAAATAGGCAAGAGGGAGTTGACTGGTATCAAAGACTTGAGAAAACCTGTGCTTGAAGAGCTTGAGCAACATGTATAAGGTCACGAAGCATGGAAACAACCAATTCTGAGAACCACTCTTTTTAGGGCTTCTAAATGCTATCATCACGCTCCTGCAAAGAATGTATAACCAGTACAAACATCTAGTGGATACATGAGTTTAATGATGGCTCCACCTTACATTAATGATGGATATTTATTAATTGCACCAAAAGCCTAAGTGAGGTTGTCTGAGTACAATAATGAATTCCAGAAAAGATTAATGATTTTTGTTTCCTGTTATTTTATAACAGCCATGGTTTTACATCTTCTTGTAGTTCAGTAATCATTTTTGGTTTGATTATATTTTAATAGTTAATAAATTATAAGAATTAATAATTTAGCACACACTAAGGAAGAATAAGTTTTTATATACGTTTTGGTAGTGATTGCTTACTATTTGTATTTGGAGTTTTAGTGTTGATTAAAAGAAATATTATAACAAAAATTCATACTTTCTATGTAAGCTTATTTATTTTTGTTACTTAACTAGATTTTCATTAGAATTCATTAGATTTTGGCTTTCTCATGTAATGCAAATAGAATATTGAGATTTTTGGATATTACAGTACATTTCTGTAATTCATGTGTGGTGGTTCTTTTCCTTTATTTGCCAAAATAAATGCTGTTGTTATTAAAATAGTCACTTTAGTATGATTTGGCCTAAATAAGGATAATTGGGTTGCAAATGCTGCACATCTTAATATCTGAATGGCCTCCAGGTACTTAATAATATACTTGATCAGAAAGATTTTATTAGAAGAAAGGTGGAAAAAGTAAAGAAAAAATTACGAAAAAAGGAGAAGAAAGCACTTGATGCACTAATAGAAACTGAGGTAAGAATTTCAGTTCAAAATCTAATTTCTAATTTACAGTTTATGTATTTATGTATGTCAGTGAAAACTATTCAAGCAAGGTTAATTTTAAATGAATGTGTCCCATTTCTTATTGGTTGTACTAAATCGACTGGGGATAAAAGCACACACAGAGTCCTTGTGTTTTCATTTACTTTCTCTTGCAGTATCGTTCTCACTGGTCTAGTTTATCAGGGACATAGCTCCTAATCAGGATAAATACAAGGAAAATTTGATATTGCATTCATGCAGAAGTCTACTGCTTTCTGTGATTGCCATGCTGTCTCTTTTTACTTGGAGATTAAAAACAAAAAAACAAAAAAAAAATGAAGAAGAAGAAAAGAAATAAAAAGGAAAGAAAACAAGAAAGAACAGAGGGAGAAAAGGAAATATGAAGGGAATTGCTATGGTCTGAATGTTTGTGTTCCCCCAAAATTCATATGTTGAAACATAATCCCCAATAAGAGACAAGGCCTTTGGGAGGTGATTAGATTATGACAGCTTGTTGGGATTAGTGCCCCTACAGGAGAGGCCCCAAGAATCTTGCTTGCCCCTTCTACTGCATGAGTATGAATGAAGAAGACACCATCTTTGAAGCAGAGGGCGAGGCTTCATGAGACACCAAATCTTTTGTTGCCTAGTCCTTGGATTGCTTAGCTCTAGAACTTTAAGACATACGTTTCTATGGTTTATATAAACTACTCATTCTAAGGCGTTTTGTTATAACAGCCTAAACAAACTAAGACAGAAAGAAAGAAAAGGAAGGAAGGAAGGAAGGGAGGGAGGGAGGGAGGGAAGGAGGAATGGAGGGAGGGAGGGAAGGAGAAGGACCAGAAGATAAGGAGAAAAAGAAGTCAAAATTAAACAAAAAATAGCATGATTACATTTTTGTTAAATGGCTTGAATCTTCTATTGACATGTATCTACTGTTTTAACCCCAAATCATCAATCTGACACTCTGAAACTACAAAATATCACGTTTAATATAAACATGCTTAAACTAGTGATCATTTTCTTTTCAGATAGAGAACTTAGAATCACTAATGTAATTTAATTGTTTTAATATTAATATTGTATCATATAATTTGACTATAAATTTTAATATTCCAAAAGACAATAATTTAATTTAAAAACATACATAATTCTTTAAATTTTAAGCCAACTACTACTAAGATTTTGTTCTTAGAAATCATCTTCACTTAACCAATTAAAGTCAACTTTTTCCATTCATCTTACTACTGGTTTTGTACACAAAGCCTTTATTTAGTTGTCAGATAAAATAAAGGATTGACTTTACATGGTAAAATGATACTCTGTTTTGCCAAGGAAAAGACCTCCGCTGGCTTTGCTTTTGATAAGGAGAGCTTAAAACAGATGGTTTCTAAATTATGTGATGCCCTATTGGAGTCACAGCTTATAAAAGAAGTATAGTTCAAGAGCCAAAAAAAATTGTAAATAATTTACTTTTATTGGCATTTTATAAAGGACACTGTGACCAGAACTATAATGGTATCCTCATCGCTTCCAAGGGACGCTCCTTGTACGTACACCTCTTTGCCTTTCCCCCTGATGTTCTCACACACTACAGGCACTAAGAGTCTCTCATCAATTTTCTGAAAAGTCACCCTTCCTATTTATATCATGTCCATCTATCTCTTTCCCTTTTTTACCAAGTTGTGTAGCAAGAATATTTTAATATAGCAGCTAGGCAAAGGCAAGACTCACTTCTTCAATAGAGATGGGATTAGAACCCAAACTCAACTGTTAGAGTCAGCTTACTTTTTAGCCAAAAAAAGGAGAGAGAAGTCCAAGAGCACTGCAAGTTTAATGCTCTTGTCTTATGCATGAACTCAGTGCCTACTAGATCTGTTAGGCACTATGTTCACATCTTCAGATGAAAGAGAGTGTAGCTTCTCTGAGGAAGATGACTGAGAGTGCGTGAGGCTGTGGACAGGGAGTAGACTTCACCCCTTCTGAGAAAAAATGAAGTGAGTGAATTGCAGGGTTCATGGGCTGTATTTGGTGTAGACTTCGTAACAGTAAACACCTCCATCCCTGTCTGGTACCCAGGGCTTTGTGGATTTCTCTGAATACGCAAATGCTTAAATACATTCAAGTATACTTAAGAGAGTATCCTTGGTAGTGGCACTTCTTGCACACTAGAATTTGGGAATTAGGAGTCATAAGTGGAAGATGTGATTATTAGAGCAGTGAAAAATGACTGGGTCAATGCAGAGCAGAGAAGAAAATCATTTTACCAGCGTGAGTATTGTCTTCAGCGAATGTTGTCAGTAGAAGTCAGGCAGGTCAGCTACCTCTTATGAGCTTCATTAATTATTATCAACGTCATTTATTAATGTTCATTTCAATGTGCTGACAAAGGGTAAACACATGGCTCAGATCATTTCATTGGATTCTCACAGCAACCCTGTGAAGTACTTAGAATTGCATTTATATAAATTAAAAGCTGAGGTTTAGAGAGGTTAAATTCCCAAATAGCAAGAATCCCCTTCTGTCTAATCTCAAAACTCATGCATGCCAATACCTACTAAGTATACTAAAATCTCATGTAATTTCTTTTAGCAGCAGTGACCAAAAAGCAAGGGCTAGTTTTGGTATGGAGAAAATAGTAAAGGCTTTGGAGTCAGAGAAATCTAGTGTTTAACCAGTCATCACCACATAAACTAGCTGTACCATCCAGACTACTTTGGATTTCCTATTGTAAAATGGATGTAACATTCATCATATTGCTACTGTGAGTCATAAAAGGCATAGTTCAAATACAATGCATAGTACAGTAATCGGTGCATTGTAACACCCACTGATTGCTTCCTCAACCCCATTGCCTTTTCTACAAAGTAGAGACTGGGATTTGTACTCTACTAGAGAGTATTGTATTTCTGCAGATGGGAACAATCTACAGATCAAAACATTTGTTCCTACCTGACATCTAAATTTTACCCCCAAGTTAGTATGTATTCAGCATAAACAAATGGATGTGTGACTGGAGACTTTAGGGCTTTTTCCAAATTAGAAATATTTCCCCATGAAAGTTCTTATTGCTAACATTTCTATCTCTAGTGAATTATTGGCTGTGGGAAAGGGAAGAAAGTCAATATTGTCTTTATTATTATTATTATTATTATTAAACTTTAGCTTCTAGGGTACATGTGCACAACATGCAGGTTTGTTACATATGTATACATGTGACATGTTGGTGTGCTGCACCTATTAACTCATCATTTACATTAGGTATATCTCCTAATGCTATCCCTCCCCGCTCCCCCCATGCCACGACAGGCCCCGGTGAGTGATGTTCCCCACCCTGTGTCCAAGTGTTTTCATTGTTCAATTCCCACCTATGAGTGAGAACATGCAGTGTTTGGTTTTTTGTCCTTGCGATAGTTTGCTCAGAATGATGGTTTCCAGCTTCATCCATGTCCCTACAAAGGACATGAACTCATCCTTTTTATGGCTGCATAGTATTCCATGGTGTGTATGTGCCACATTTTCCTAATCCAGTCTATCATTGATGGACATTTGGGTTGGTTCCAAGTCTTTGGTATTGTGAATAGTGCCACAATAAACATATGTGTACATGTGTCTTTATAGCAGCATGATTTATAATCCTTTGGGTATATACCCAGTAATGCGATGGCTGGGTCAAATGGTATTTCAAGTTCTAGACCCTTGAGGAATCACCACACTGTCTTCCACAATGGTTGAACTAGTTTACAGTCCCACCAACAGTGTAAAAGTGTTCCTATTTCTCCACATCCTCTCCAGCACCTGTTGTTTCCTGATGTTTTAATGATTGCCATTCTAACTGGTGTGAGATGGTTCCTCATTGTGGTTTTGATTTGCATTTCTCTGATGGCCAGTGATGATGAGCATTTTTTCATGTGAAGGACCTCTTCAAGGAGAACTACAAACCACTGCTCAACAAAATAAAAGAGGTCACAAACAAATAGAAGAACATTCTATGCTCATGGATAGGAAGAATCAATATCATGAAAATTGCCATACTGCCCAAGGTAATTTATAGATTCAATGCCATCCCCATCAAGCTACCAATGACTTTCTTCACAGAATTGGAAAAACTACTTTAAAGTTCATATGAAACC
This sequence comes from Rhinopithecus roxellana, assembly GCF_007565055.1. NCBI lineage: Eukaryota > Metazoa > Chordata > Mammalia > Primates > Cercopithecidae > Rhinopithecus > Rhinopithecus roxellana. The sequence goes on along the minus strand of NC_044569.1, from coordinate 79,871,424 downwards.
AAAAAAGAGCCCGCATTGCCAAGACAATCCTAAACCAAAAGAACAAAACTGGAGGCATCACGCTACCTGACTTCAAACTGTACTACAAGGCTACAGTAACCAAAACAGCATGGTACAGGTACCAAAACAGAGATATAGACCAATGAAACAGAACAGAGTCCTCAGAAATAATACCACACATCTACAGCCATCTGATCTTTGACAAACCTGACAAAAACAAGAAATGGGGAAAGAATTCCCTATTTAATAAATTGTGCTGGGAAAACTAGCTAGCCATATGTAGAAAACTGAAACTGGATCCCTTCCTTACACCTCATACAAAAATTAATTCAAGATGGATTAAAGACTTAAGTGTTAGACCAACAACGATAAAAACCCTAGAAGAAAACTTAGGCAATACCATCAGGACACAGGCATGGGCAAGGACTTCATCACTAAAACACCAAAAGCAATGGCAACAAAAGCCAAAATAGACAACTGGGATCTAATTAAACTAAAGAGCTTCTGTACAGCAAAAGAAACTACCATCAAAGTGAACAGGCAACCTACAGAATGGGAAAAAATTTTTACAATCTACCCATCTGACAAAGGGCTAATATCCAGAATCTACAAAGAACTTAAACAAACTTACAAGAAAAAATCAAACAACCCCATCAAAAAGTGGGTGAAGGATATATGAACAGACACTTCTCAAAAGAAGACATTTATGCAGCCAATACTGTGTTTAACCTGGTAATATGTCCTCTAGATATATGTCAAAGGTGGTTCCAATAGGATTTGTTGGTGGAAAGCATGTGGGCCATGAGAGGGAGGTGTCCTCAGTACCATTTTTTAAATGTTTGCCTTATAATGGGCCTCAAAAGAAATATTAAAAAAAAATTACAGGGAAAATAATAATAAGATATTTGCTGCATGTTTTCTGTGTGTCAGGCATTGTTTTAAGTGCACAGACATAACAGCTCGTCATTTCATTTTCATGATAAGCCTATGAAGAGTGTGCTATTACCTCTATCTTACATTTGAGAAATCTGATGCTTTGTTTTTTAATTAACTTGTACAGGTGTTCACACAACTCATTAGTGGTGAAGTTGCAATTCCAACCCAGACAGTCTGGCACTGAAATAGATGCTCTTATATTATTATATTGGTCATGTCACCCAAGTTTGCATACAATGAATTAAAATCAGAAATCAATAACAAAAATATAAGGCAATAAGAAATAAAAAGTATACGCACTACTAGAAATATTACCGAATCACATTTTTTATTAATTTGCTTCTGTGCTAAGACATAACTAAAATACAAATTACCACTTATTTATACATGATCAATAATGACAAACTATATAGCAAAATTTATGACATAGGCCAGTATAATATTTTGAGATTACCAATAAATGATTTTGATTTTTTTAAAAAATCTAAAAATATTTAACATATTTATTAAGGGCAAAGAATAAAAATGAAAATAGCCACAGAATTGATTAAAAGGGGTATAATTCTATACACAGTGAATTGAATACTACTTTGCATAGGAATTTGTTTTAAGATCTATATGAATTGTATCATTTATTTGTAAAATACAAATGGTGAAAACTGGATCAAAAGAAATAAAACACAAGAATAGATCAATGATTATAGAAGAAATTTAATTTGTCCAAACTCTACCAATAAAACCAAGAATCAGTCAAGATACTTTATGAATCTCTCTACAAATACCACTTACAGAGCATAAGAAAGCATGGAAATTTTCTAAAGTCATTCTATAATGAAACTAAAACCTTGCAATCATAACCAAAAATTAATAATGCGAGAAACAAATTCATTGGTGATCTTGCTTATGAGCATAGATGACAAGATCATAAATATATTAGCTAAATAAATTTTACAGTGTGCTAAAAGATATGCAAAACTATACAAAACCAGATTCCTTTGAAGAAGAGAATCTTCAGCTAAGACGAAGAAATGAATGACGAAATCTGATCTAAATGTCAAGTTTAGGGATAGAGAGCATGCAGTACTCATGAGTGTCCATACTCATACCTGTCTGCTCTCTGTCTTTGGGTTTGCCCCCGCCAAATAACTTAATACTCCAATGGGCCTATCAACAAATCCTAGTTAGCTGTATTTCCACTACATTCTAGTATAAGGAGAAAAAAATCCTTTTATTTATCAGTAGAAAATTTTCAGAACTTCCAGAAAAGGAATGAAACAAAGCAGGAAGTATGTGAAAATTCAAATGCAGTACCCAACGTTCAAAATCTTAGACAAACAGTAAGGTTTTATAGGAAAATAAATATAAAATATTAGTTGTTATTCTTGAAATCTATGAGTGAAGAAAGTATTTGGAAGCATATGGGGAAAACAGAAGATAGTGGAGGCAGAAGGAGCCATTGAGATCCATAGAATCAGTTGGGAGAGTAACACTAATTCGCAGCCATGCTGAATGTGGGGAACAATTCAATAACAGTCAATCAGTGAGTCACTAAGTTCCATTTGAACACCAACAGTCATAAAGGGATGACACAAAAATAGATGCACAATCAAATGTTCATTCTGGAATTGCACAGGACTACCATGGAAAACTGTGCTGGTAGTGAATATTGGCTTCTTTTGCTGGAAAGATCAGAACAATATATATCCTTGTCCGCCTGCCAGTGGACTTTGTACATGTTTGAAAACCAGTGACCACATGTTTGCATCTTGAAATGACATGCTTATAAAGCGTGCATTTAGGTGTGTGTTTGGAAAGGGGAGCAAGTTTGTGTAGGGCAGAGAGAATAAACATTTTTATTTTTTAGAAAATTAATCAGATATAACAGTGGAGAATATAAACCTCAGTTGGTTTTTAGAGACAGAGTCTCACTCTGTCACCTGGGCTGGAGTGCAGTGGAGCAATCATGGTTCATTGCATCCTAGACCTCCTATACTCAAGTGATCCTCCCATCTCAGCCTCCCAAGTTGCTGGGACTACAGGTGTGAAACACCACACCTGGCTATTTAAAACAATTTTGGGTAGAGACCAGGTGCTGGCTTTGTTGTCCAGGTTGGTCTTGAACTCCTGGCTGTAAGTGAACTCCTGGCTCCTCCTGCTTTGGCTTCCCAAAGTGCTGGGATTTCAAGAGTGAGCCATCAGGTGTGGCCCACTATTAACTTTTAATTGTTCACACAGCCAATGTAATTGTGTCCCTGAATAGCAGAGATTTGAAAATCCAAGTATTTAAAATAAAACACTCCTGTATTTTTTTTTTTCAGAGTAAACGCTCAGCAATTTTTAAAGACTTAGAAACAACTAAAAGTAAGACAATGATTTTTTATGCAAAAATAAATGAATTGAATGAGGAATTAAAAGCAAAAGAAGAAGAAAAGAAAAGTTTTGATCAGATACTTGAAGTGTTAAAGTAAGTGCTTAAACTTTATCAAAATATGAAGTGTATTAAAAATATTAATAAAAGAAATAAGATGAAATTTCCATATTTAAAATGTATTCATAAAATGGTTCATATTTGTAATTATAACATAGTGTGGAATATGTGTGATATTTGATAATTTTAGTTTAAAAAGCATAATCATAAACTGCTTTCATTCATTATTGCTTCTCTGGGTTTGTTCTTATTTTAATAACTTGGAATGTTTCTCCCTTTCCAAGGAGGAGAACTTTTATTCTTTATAACATTAATAATATTCTTCATTACTTTCAGATGTATCAGTATTTATATGTCATGTTTAATAATTTATGGTTTTTCACCCAAATGTTTTTGATTAATTTCAAGGTAAGAGTTCATGCAATGTATTCAAATTTATCATCTTCCAAAGTTTCTTATCAGTCACCTCATGAGTCAGGGATATAACTGGTCAGTGTTACTAAGGCCTTTGGCTTGGAGAATGATCATGCTCTCAGGCTCATTGGGTATCCATAGACCCTAACCTATTACTTATTTACTCTTCCTTTACTCATTTTGCTTCTCACTTCCTATCTTGTAAAACATTGAGAACTGGACTTGGAGGGGTATTAGAGGAACATGCATTGGCCACATTTAGGGACAACGGTCTGCTTTAAATAAAGAAGGCTACTACAAGCATTAGCAAAATCATAATGCTTGAGGGACAAAGTGTCAGAAAAAGTCTATGCCCAGCCTGTTGCATTGCATTTTAATGGAGTCACGTCAATGTCCCCATCAAGCATTTGTTTAGCTATTATCATAGGGTAAAACTTATTTTCAACATGATAATTCAGCTTTATCTGAAAAAGACTACTCATATTAACTATCTTATGTGAAAAAGCAGGAAAACATATCATTTACTTTTAAAGATATTTATCCACCTTGTTTAACACCTGTCAGAGTATCTTGGGACTCAAAGATACAAATATAAATGTATATAACTTACATTAAACTTATAAAGATCTAATTCAGGAGCTGATGAAAATCTTTTCTTCTGGCTTCCTCCCATTTCAATCCTAACTTCTTCTGAAGCTGGATCATATGGCCTTTCGGACAAGAGTGGTTTCCATGTCCCAGTGAATCAGTTCTCTCTAAACTTGACAAAACCCTGCCTTCCAACAAGAAAAGGAGAAAAAGAATTAGCCAATACTGTGGAATTACTTATACAACTATTAATTAGCAGTGATGATATGTAATGTCAAATAATATTTAAAGGTACCATTGAACTACTTGCTATTGTGCCAGGTATGTCCTGGACAATATGTGTGCCTAATCGCATCCAGTTCTTACAGCAAATGGTTAAATTGTATCATTTCCAACGAATGCTGAGAAATAGAGGCTCAGGGAACCTAAGATCACACTCTTAAGTAGTGGTAGAGCTAGCTTCAGCTTAGCTCCAACCTGTTCCAAATGTGTGCCCTTTCAACTAACCCCCTAAGATGGGATTACAAAGGAAGATCAGCTGTTCTATGAATAATCTACTGATATTTTCAATAATTTCCCATAACAAGTTACTTATTATTTATTGAGAACTCATAGTGGGCATACTGCCAGGCCCCAATAAGGACAAATAAATGGCAAGTGGAAAAGTGTATCTTCAAGTGTCTGAAGATCTTTGCAGGGAGACAAACCTCACATATATAAGACAATTAAAATATGTTGTTAAAAATAATGGCAATCAAAGCCATCCTTGACCCTCACTTAATTTTTATAATTGCTTCTTAACTAGAAAGTGGAAATTTAAAATCCAGACCCATAAGACTTCAAAGTCTACTTGTTTTATCACCGTGAGAAAGGAAACATTATTTTATTGCATAGATATGCACGTATATAGTGTATATAAATGTCTGTGTAGATATAATTAATAAAATGCTATAATTAATATAATTCAATATCAAAACAGTATAGAAAACAAAGTACATGTAGTCAAGATATATCAATGTTTTTTGGGAGCAACTATGAACATTTTATCGTTTTGGTCACACTAGCTCCTTCCTGTGTGAATTTCATTGGTTCTCTGTGCTCCAAGATGTCAATATCATTGGCTACTGATCAGACATCACTTAATAATTTAGAATGTTATTGGTATGAATGATGTAAGTGAAATACCAGGGCAAGGCAGATGAAAGGGGAGAAGAACCTTATTTCCTGTAGAAGAAGAGGCTCACATCCACTAAGTGTAAACAAGGTGATATGTTTTCAAATTTGCTGATAGCAGCTATAGTGAAGAGAGGGAAAAAATGAATACTTAATGTTGAACTGCTAAATCAGAAAAAGGCAGGACTAGATTTGAATTCTGGTTCTGTCATTTACCAACTAGTTGAGCTTACACAAGCTAATTAATTATCCAAGTTTAGGTTCTTCAACTCTAGATGGCTGTCTCATTATTATTCCATAGACTGGTTTTTGTTGTATTAAATGGGATATTATTTAAAAGCAGAGATATTAGTTTAGCCCTTCCCAAAATATTAGTCTTGCTGCCTTTATAGTTAACTGTGCAAGTGATTAAATTTTCTATATCAGTAGACTTGTTAACTAATGTGAATAGAATAAGACTGTGCTGAGCTTTTTCAGATACCTTATTCTGGACACTGAGTTGCTGCTCAACTTTGGCAAGCAAGTTATTGTTACCAGTATTGTTTTAACCACGTTTTGATACTTTTCTACTAGTATTGTTCCTTACATAACTACTGAGTTCACCATAAAAGTTATTTTACCTTTGCATTAGGATGTGTTTAATTGCAAATGATAAAATACAGACATGTACACAGATGCGTACATACACACACCTATTCATGTACCAGCTTAAACAATACAAAATGTATCTTCTTATTTAACAGGAAGCATAAAACAGTAAAGATGCATCATCTTACATAGCACCAGCTTAAACAATAAAAAAAGGTGTCATCTTATATAATTGTTAGAGCAAGCTGCAGTGTTGGTTGATTCAACAGTTCAACACTGGGCACTCATTTTTTTCTCTCTCCACTATGGCTGTTGGCAGCAACTTTGAAAGCATGATGTGTAAGTCACATTTATTGGATATGAGCTCTTCTACATGGAATTAAGTGCTTCTCACTCATTTCCTCGAGCTATCTTAATATATCTTCTCACCCCTGGACAATGGGTCATATGCTGGTTGGACTAATCAGAATATATCTCTAGAGTTACATGCTGCTTGGAGGAGGGGTTTTCTTGAAATGCTTAGAGAACAGGAGCATGCTGGACAGGCAACCAAGAGAATCCACTGTTTTTTCATAGATTTTCTTCTACCTGGCTGATTTAGATGTAGCCCTATAGAAGTAGGCCTTGGGAAAAACCAGGGAATTTTTCCAAGGCCTGTCAGCTCAAGGCTCTTCAAGATTTTTCATTTGGGTCCTTTTAAAATGTCTCATAAATGCATTTTGAAAAATAAAATGTGAATTGATTAGTGGCACATGGAATTCTTTATTCATAGGAACAAATTTGTAACTATGAGATTTAAAAGGGAACATGCACAAGCTGTGTTCGATCATTATATGCAAGAGAAAAAAGACTGTGAAGAGAGAATCTTTGAGGAAGATCAGAGATTTAGAGTGCTTCTTGCTGTGAGACAAAAAACTCTTCGAGATACCCAAGTGAGTATTATTTTTGAATGTTTCAGAATGAAAGAAATATAATGATAGTCAAATTAGCAGATAGTTTGAGACAATTTTTATCCTGAAGTAGCAGGGTGTTGAGATTTTAAAACTAAATTTGTTAGCATAATAAACCTGAAAGTTTTCATTGTTTCTTCTAAGTAATTATGATATATTCAGAGAGCATATTGTACTTTTCAATGCATATTATGTGTACTCTCATTTATTATCATACTTTATTTTATTTTGAAGTCTATTAATATAAAAATGTAGGCTATATTTATTCCAGAGTCCTTCTGTGCTTTTAATGAAAGACCTGAGAATGAGAACGGTTGTCATTTGTTTCTGAATAAATATACTTTGAATGTTTACCAACCGCTTTTTTGAGGAAGGAAAATACATCACACTCATCTGCTGCAGAAAAATTTTGCATAATATTCTAATGGACCTATAAATTTACTTGTTTGAAACAAGGAAATTGTATTAAAATTTCTTTTAAGCCTGAATTTTTATTAATCAAATTATATAAAGCTATACCTATAAAATGTTTGCATTCAGTTAAATGATTCCTATCCCATTTTAAATTTTGCGATAGTTTTTGTTACATTTAATTGTAATGAATTAGTACCATATTTAAAATACATTTAAAATATTACTCATTTTTGGAAGATACAATGGGACATCTTTTCTAAAAAGCAAAACAATTTTCTGTACTATTTTAAAACTTTTCTGTGAAAGTTTTCAAAGTATATGTAATGTCAATATGAACTATTTTTGATCCTCTTATTTATATATTCAAATATGATATTTATATATTCAATTATTATATCAATATTTCAGTTACTTTCCCTACTTTTTACATATCCAAAGACGTGTGAGAACATTTTTTTAAAGATTATTTGGAACAAATGTACATTGAATGAACAAGTATGTGGGTGAAAGAACGTACCTTCTTTAGTTCTATTGGTGTGGTTTGTCTATAAGAAAATTATTAAGAAGAGAATAATACTTTATTAATAACAATGCTAAGTAACATTCTTCTATTTTAAATGTGGCCATTACATTTTTAAAAAGGGGTTTCTTGACCTAAAAATATGAAAATAATTGGTGCCATCTAGTGGCAATATGTGATACTTCTTCTTAGAGCAGTTGCTGAAACCCATGGCTGAGTTTCAGATGTGTGAGCTACGAATGGATTGGCGGAAGCTTAGACCCTAATGCACCTCTCAAAACAAGAAGGCTTAAGTTATTTACCGACTTAAGCATTCTTCCCCGACCCATATTTTATTAGAGCAGTAGAATTAGTTATTTGAATTCAACCACATTTTCCAGTCGCAGTGGTGCTGAGAACACAGTGGGGTCTCAATGATCATTTATCGACCGGCATTCCAGCACTATAATGGAACAATAATAATTAGTGAAATGGCAAAAGATGGTCAGCAGGAGAAAGATGAATAAAACATCCTCTATAACCAGCCTCTAAATCACTGAGATTTGCATTTCTTTTCATCAAAAAGCCTGTCCCTACCTTTCTACTCCCAATTGTACCCACCCCCAGCCACTTGGAAGCATTATATGGTCTCATGATTTTTTCTGGGCACTGATCTCTATCTGAACTTGTTTTGGTAATTCTTTTATACCTGTTTTTTGTCTGCCTATCTCCTGTCATAATAATGTCTTCTCTAAGGGGAGAGAATTTTCTTTTATATACTTCTCTGTATCCTAAAAGGTCAGTACTATGTCTGGCCAGAAGTACCCAATAAATGTGCATTGAATGAATAAATAAATAAATAGAGAATGGATGCTTTTTTGGATAATTTTGCTGTCCACATGCTTGATCGCAGCAAGAAGCAGGAGCATTTCAGAAACACTCTTCAAACTCCACCAGCCTGATACTCCTGATACTTTACCAAACTCATCCTGGATGCAAAAGCTGAATCAATCTCTCGCTCTGTGCCTCTCTCTCTCTCTCTCTCTCTCTCTCTCTCTCTATGTCTGTCTCATTCTCTTCCTTTTCCTGATACTTCCCACTCTAGTGAAAATGGTTCAGTCATCTTTTGCTTTCTAGCACTTAAGGATTCTGTTAACTATGTCAACAGTGCTTGCCAGATAACCTTAAATTTATATGAAGTTGTCTCTTATCAGTTTCTTGGATAGCTCTTTGTTGTGCATTCACTTTATGTGACCAGAATCATAGAGTTTGAAGATGCAGAGTTTAGAGACTGATGTGCCTTATCATTAATGATGATATTTATTTATGATTATGATCAGTTATTGAGTGTTAAATAATGAAAAGACCATGTGATTTCTCATAGAAACCTGATCTCATCCCTGTTTAGGAAGTGGTAAGGGTGCAAATGTGTATGTAATGTAAAGGATCCCTGCAAAGAAAAGAGTCTCGTTAAAGACATTGTTATAAATGTAATGTTGCTAATCTGAGGTGTCCCTTTTGGGCAAAAGAATTGATCACAATTATGGATCATCTGTAGGGATGGTTTAATAAAATACTTCACAAAAGCCACAAGAGTTATGAGAAAACACACAATAGAATTAGAAATACAAATGAGAATATGTATTTCTATTTGAGAAAACACACAATAGAATTAGAAATACAAATGCAGCATATGAGAAAACACACAATAGAATTAGAAATACAAACAGCTAATAAAAACAAGAAAATACACACAAACTTCAGATAACATACAGACAGCATGGTTCTGGAGTTAAATTTGATCTCTCTTCAGTAGGCAATTCCATATCAGATATCCTTAAATGGTAGATTTTTTAATAATGTCATGGCATTTTTACTAACTGCCTATAATTTACAAATGCCATTGCTTAAGATTAAATTTTCAGTGTACCATATTCATCAGAGGACTATAGTTCTAGCTCGTGATGTTTGTCCTTGCTTTTGGAAAGGTCTATACAAAATTGTAGGTTACATATGATATAATTTGTTATGAGTTGTCCTTAGAAGACCTGCTGCATCACCTATGTCATTTCCTTTCTCTGTGTGTTCTTTCCTTAGATTTGCTCTGCCCTCTATAATTTAGCTTATGAGAGAAGTACAGTGAACTACACTGGGAAGAACAATTTCCAGATTGAGTTCTAGTAGAGACAATGTCCCATTCCTTGTAGAGTTAATTGCTTTTTATTCTGCTTCATATTTTCTACTCTCAGGAAATACCTCTTCCTCTGGCTATAGCAGTCCCAAATTTGGATATTAAATTAGTTTTTATCCGTTTATGGAAAAGTTTTAGCTTAATACACTGTTTCATTTGACCACCAAGTACTGCAATAGTAAGCATTTCAAACAAATTTAATCTCTGAGATATTCTAAAGATTATTACAATTTGTATATTATTCTCCTGTTGGTCACTCATCATTTCTGCATTCTCACAACTATTTCATGAGTATTACTGTATTCAAGGCACTCAATGTTGAATGACCAAAACCCTACACTCCATTTTCAAGACACATCAGCCGGAAGACGGAAGATGTAAAAAACAGACTTGCATATAGTGGTCACACTCAAATTATAAATACGATGACCACATCCAAATTACAAACAGTAAATTGTGGCCTTATCCACTGTTCTAAAAAATTAGAGATTACTTTGAGTAAAAAACATGACATATTCTGTGGTCTCAATTGTGGGAAATGAATGTGTGATAAATCTGGAAACATTTAGGGAAGCTGACCAATGGATTTCCCAGGCAAGAGTAATTTGCCTTAATGACAACCTTCCTGTCGCAAAGACTGTTTTACTGTAACATGATATTTTTTTAAGTTAGGAACATGCTTTTCATAATTAATATTTCTTTTAAAAGTACTTCTGATAGGATTGAGTGTCAATTAATCACACATAATTATATAAATTAGGCTTAACGTATTCCTTTTAAAAAGTAACTTGTTAAAATCTATCGTTGTTTGAGGAATGAACCTTTTAATTTGAAGATTGGCCGCAAGAGTGGTAATTTTGTATCAGTGATTACCTCATGTTTTTGGACAGATCTGGTGCTTCAGTCATCACAAAAACTTAACAGGAGAGAGTAGCACTAGAATATAGAGGAGGGATGGGGCATGGATACGGGTGATTCCTAAATATAAATTTAATAGATTTTGAGTGTTTCCTTAGAAACAAGGAAGAAGCTTCTCTTATTTGTGAATCTCTTTCTAGCATCATGTCGCTCCTTGTGGATATGTGGCAGAATTACTGCTAATACTATATTAAAGCAATGTCTATCTAAAATTTCAATAGATTTTTTTATTTTCTGCATTGACAACTACTATTTTTAGCTTTTCTTTTTTTAACTACCTAGAGGCATCTATTGCAATTATTTGGCTGTAGTTCATTTCAATTTTTCTAAAAATTAGTATTTTTCTTATATAGTTGTGCTAATACCCAATGAACACAGTTTAGATACTATATTTTTCTCAGGGAACATTCATTTTCCATTGGGAGTGGAAAATGAATGTTCCCTAAGAATATCATATCACTTTTGCAATGCCTTACCCCACTGTGGAGTAAAAGCAAAAATACGTGATTTTTTTCTTTTGATCAACTAAAATAATTATGTTTTCAAATATCAAATTGCATCTTTAAATATACCTTAATTGGCTATGGTTTATTAAATTTTTAATACATTACTAGATTTAATTTACAGACATTTAATTTAGAATATCTATTGGTCTATAATTCTATTTTGTACTTTTTTAAAGATATTGGTACGGAGATTTAATACCATTTTAAAAATGAAATAGGAAGGTTTATTTAGTTCTTTTTCTATGTTAAATTGCATGGGGCATTTCAGTTCCTTAAAGGTTTGATATATTCTCTCATGATACCATCAAGATATGTGAAGGGTCTGAGATTTTACTCTGGCAAGTTAACCGGTTAGCCTGCCATAGTTTCACAGATGCTAGCAGAAGAAGACATCAAACTCCAGCCTGAGAGACAAAGAACTTTATTACTACACAACAGGCAGCATGAACTGTTTCCTTTGGCTCCAAGACTCCAGGGGTGATATGAAAGTGGTCCATGTAGATGCTACATATATCAGAGGTTTTTATCACAGCTGACAAATTCTGAATGTAGGAATCCCCCAATTTTATCAGGTGTCTTCTAGCAAACGTACTCAACTTTTGCCTTGGAGGAAGACATTACCTTTGCTATACAAACGTGATTGAAAAGGGAGTCCGAGATAGAAGCTGTTACAAGAAGTGTGTGGTGAATTCATGGTGAACTGCTCCTAACAGATATTACTGGAGCTTGGCTCTTTTCTGAAGAAAAACTTTAACAATATATTCTTTTTTTTTTTTCATTTTCAGTGATCAGTGTTTGCTAATTCCTTTTGAGTCAATGTTGAAAAGCTGTATTTTTCTAGAAAAAAATTATTTTAACAAGATTTATAATTAATTATCATTGAGGTATATGAAATACAGTTTTTTAATTTCTTCCACTTATGTAGTCATACTTCTTTTCTTGTGCATACTCCTTTTTTTTTACTTGATCAGCCTTGATAAATTTTTACATTTTGTTTTTCCATATACTCTGAATTCTTATTTATAAATATTCTTTTTGCTTTTTAATTAATTTTAGCTTTTTTCTTTATTATTTCCTTTGACTTTCATAAGTTATTCTTTCTTTAAAGCGACTTGAGTTGTCTACTTTGGTTCATTATTTCTCATTTAGCAATTAAAAACACATTTTTCAAATGATCAAGTATTCTCTGAATACAATTTAGGCAATTTAAATATATAGTGATCTCATTTAATGTTTTTAGGTGCACATTGACCCAATTACAATTTAGGGAATTTAGCTGCCTCGAGGCCTTTTTCGGGGGTGGTGGAGGCAATTAATAAATAAGTAACTGACATAAATCATTATTTTAAAAACTTCCTTTTATCTCCCCAGGTTGAAAGCCGAAGGTGTCAGATGTTGTTTAAATTTATGTTAAACAGTCTGTTTAATTTGCGTGGCGGGGGTCCAGGTACTATGGGGCATGCCTGCAATTCCAACACTTTGGAAGGCCAAAGTGGGCAGATCACTTGAGTCCAGGAATTGGAGACCAGCCATGCAACTTAGCAAAAACCCATCACTACAAAAAGTACAAAAATTACCTGGGTGTGGTGACATGGGCCTGTAGTCCCAGCTACTTGGGAAGCTGAGGTAGGAGGATCACCTGAGCTTGGGAGGTTGAGGCTACAGTGAGCCGTGATTGTGCCACTGCATTTCAGCAGGAGTGTCAGAGTGAACACCTGTCTCAAATAAATAATTGGCATGGAGTCTCCAACTTTTGCTCCATAGACAATTTCTGAGCAAATAAATCAATGAAATAATTAGTTTAATCTGGTTAACTACAAATTCCACATATTGGAAGTTCTTATATTACAGTCTACTTGATCTGTCATAGACTATTTGTGGTGTATTGAATTGCCTACTTGATTTATTTCTATGGGCTCTGCTTTATATATTTGTAGGTGTTATTACTCAGTGACTATAATAGGCTATAATTATTAAATGATCATTTGGACTGTAATTTTTTTATAAAATGGCAGCTTTCTTTTATATTATTTTAAAGTTAATACCATTAACTCCCACTTTTCTGTGTATTACAGTACTTTAATTTTGCATTCTATTATTGACTATTCTGACTTACTTTTTAGATGTGCCTTCTGTAAGCTTTATGTAATAATATTTAGAGTGATTTTGCTTTTTCAACCCATTCTTATTTAGTGATTCGATTCATTTGTACGATAGCTTTATTGGTTCTTGCTTCTATCATTTTATTATTTTCTGTGATACCTTTCTGCTTTTGTCATTATTGCTATTTTTTGGTATGTATACTATTGTTTAATTTTATTGCTGTTAATAATAGAAAATGGAGACATTCTACTTTTAGTTATATTATTGCTTCAAATAATTAAAGGTATTCTTAAATCTATTTTGTATTAATTGTCAAAGTCACAAATCAAAAACTTTTACTTACTCCAACAATACAAACAATTTGGCCTCTTTTCTTCTGTTATCCTTTCTCCCTCCTTGCTTCCTGGTCATAATTAATTGTGCTAAGAATTTTGACTTTCCAATCATTAACGTGCCGTTATTGTTTTTACCATGTAAATTGGCACTTTCAGAAAGTGTCTAGTCTTTTACATTTAATTTTGTAACCATATCTTCAATAATTATTTTTATAATATTCTACATAGTAAATGGATTTTCATATTTGTTAATAATTATTTTAACTATGACCTCTCCCACTTTAGTGATTTTAATATCAATACATCTCTTAGTTGATCAAGCCACATATTTTGGGATTTCTTTCCATTAGACAATTGAGTTTATACATTTTCCAAGTTGTCGTTATTCATTAACAAGAAATGGTGGTATATAAATTTTTTAATGTCACAATTTCAGTCGTTAACTGTAAAAGAGAATAATTACAAGATGTGCCTTCTAGACTTCTAGAGAGAAACATGTTAACATGAGCACTTAAAAGACTTTTTGGTACAAAATAGGTGCACATCACATTAATAGTTTTATTTTTGTCATTATTATTTCTTTCCAAAAACTGCAGATTTTGCTAATTTATTGGTATTTAGTTTGCTTGAGAGCAAACCTGAAGGTATTTTTTTATTGCCTTTAAAGATAACCTTTCATTCCTATTTTTGTTCACTTACAATATCAAAAAAGTTGCCTTTGTATATTTTAAATTAACAATTTTTCATTTTGCTCAAATATGAAAGATTTAATCTTGAACTCAGGGTTTTTAAGTTCGTGTATGGGAAACTTTTGTTCTATTTATGTCTTTCACTATTATTTACATCTATTTGCTTTGACTCTTTTAAAATTTGATACTACTATTCCTGGACTATATGTCGTTTTCTGTTTTCCATATAATTAAAAAGCTTTTGTTTTCCTTTGTCATGCTCAGGGAGATTTCTATTTGTGTCCTTCACATTAGTGTCCACTCTGAAGCCACTGGGATTTTGAGGTTATTTGTTCAAGCTGTTGGCTTTCCCTAACTCTTACATAGAGCTCACTGGAAATCCTCATTGGATAGAGACTTAAAAGAGCTATCATAATTAGTCTTCTAGACATTTGAGAGAAGAACATTCCAGAGACAAACTATTCAGGTGGCAGCATGCTTATACGTTCAAGAAACAGTAAGGCCAGCAACTCATGTAGGGCAGAGGGAGCAATGAGGAGGATGATAGGTGAGGCTAGAGAGATAATGTGAACCATTAAGGAATCTGACATTTACTCTGAATGAATTGGGGAAATAGTTCAGGTTTTGAGGAGAGGAGTGATAAGTCCTGACTTTTGTTTGAAAAGATTGACTGAGGCGACTGGGTTAAGAATCACTGAGACCACTGGTTCAGAGAACCAGAGTGGAATAGAAGACCACTTAGGAAAATAATAACATCTTTATTTCCTACTTGTAAAGTTAGTAATAACAGTAATAATTACAAGATAATGAAGTCAATATATTACTACAATAATCAATGACTATGTAAATTATCTTGGCTTGTGAAAGAGTTACTAGGCATATCAAAAAAAGCAGAGACAAGAAAGGCAAATGCAGTTATAATTTACTATATAAATTAAGATAAAGATAATACCTAATAAAAAAGAAAAATAATCTATGTGATAGGAAAGCAGACTTGTAAACAAAGTTAAAAGGCAGATGACTCATTGGAAAAAGAAAAATAATTGCAAAATATATGACACCTAATATCTTTAATTTGTTGAGTGCCCATAAATGAAAAAGCAATACAAAATATTCCAGAAACTATGAAAATTCAGTTCATAAGAGCAAATATGTTTATTAAATTGATAAATATTTCTGATAATCTCAAGACCTGAATTAACACAACAATGATATACCTTAATATAGGAAAAGAGGAAATTATGCTAATATCCAGAGTTACAATAGATGCATTGGAGATGTAAATTTGTCCATTTCTTCCAGATGGAAATTTTGCAATGTTTTCAAAACCTCCTAAAAGAACATATGCTATGATCTACTACTATTCAACATTAAAAATATGTCCTATAAAAATGATTAGAAAACTATACAAAAATGATTATTTAGTAATGTGATACACAATATGAGATAAGGCTGAGAATACAGGTAAAGAGTATATTTTGAAGACCCAGTGAAAAGTTTACACTTAATTTGCAGGGGGAGACATGAAAACTTTTTATGGAGTGTAATGTGCTCAGAGATGAGCTGTATAGCAAGATCAATTAGAGAGCATCATATAGGATGAACTGAAATGAAATGTAAGCACAAGTTGCAGATAAAAGTCACAAAAAAGTGATTTCGTCGTCAGAGAAGTGATGAGGCACTGACGGAACAGGAATGTGGATGTAGACTCCACAAAGCCCAGTGCCAAATCGTATGTCATGTGAAGAAAACACTAGAAGGTAAGAAGTGGTGCCATCCTGGCTGACTGGCAACAATTATGTTGGCATTATCAGTACAAAGAACTTTTGACGACTGGATTTTCTTAAAAGATTACCTGTTTTGAACATAGTAGATACTTTTTTTTTTTTTTTTTTTTGAGACGGAGTCTCGCTCTATCGCCAGGCTGGAGTGCAGTGACGCGATCTCGGTTCACTGCACCCTCCGTCCCACCAAGCTCAAGCGATTCTTCTGCCTCAGCCTCCCGAGTAGCTGGGATTACAGGCAGGCACACCACTACGCCCAGCTAATTTTTGTATTTGTAGTAGAGGCACGGTTTCACCATGTTGACTAGGACGGTCTCAATCTCTTGACCTCTTCATCCGCCTGCCTCGGCCTCCCAAATTGCTGGGATTACAGGCGTGAGCCACCGCGCCCAGCCAGTAGAGACTATTTAAGTGGAAATATGTACCCAGTTATTCATGCAGAGGTAGAGTTTGGGATAAGGAGTAAGAATTGAGTATAAGATCTGGGAGTCAGCCACTGCGTTGATATTTGAAACCAGGGGAACACATAAAAACCTTGAAATAAAGTAGAAAATATTTGAAGACAGAATCTGGGTATGTTACTCCATACAGTATGGTTTCTCAGTTCTTTTCTATTCAGTTTGGTAAATGGGTTGGGTGGGGGCTCTGCAACATTTCTCCTTTGTCACCGGGCTCTAAGTTAGGCTTTGCCAATAGGGGGCACTAGAGGGAGACTGGAAAATTTAAGGAGAGAAAAGAAACTTGTTCCTTACTGCTTGCTTCCTCTGTGGGCTTCCTTTAGCTTCCTGTCTGCTTGTGGTTCTTGTCAGCGTCTTCCTAGGGAGCAGCAGTTCCTTCCCACAGCTTCACCTTAACACAACTCGCGGCTTTTGCAACGCTTGCAGAACTGACTTTTTCACGTCCCACCTCAAAGACGTCAGAGCCGGCCAACTGGAGCCCCTCCTCTGAAGTCTGTGCTCCAGGCTGGCAGAGCCTGTTCTTTTAACCCAGAAATATTAGCATCAGTCCAGAGGTTTGAGTTTCAGCTCCACAGGGGCTCAAAAATGCCAAACATTGCCAAAGTGTTGAGTTATATATTCTTAACTTTGCCACTAGGGAGAGCATCACTGATAAAAAGAGTGGTATCAGTACATTGGTGAGGGCAGAAGATCAAATATAATGATGAAAGGGGCAAGTGCATGGAAAGAAATTAGAGAGGGCAGCTTTGGAATACTGTTTAAAGGGCTTTAGTAATCAAGGAATTTAAATGTTTTATTTGTTTGCAATTTTTAAATACCAGAAATAAATATTTTTCAGCAAAAGGGAAAGAGACAGGATTGAGGGAGAGATTGTATTATATGTTGTGTGATGCAGGATTTGCTTAAATATTTGGTTTGCATTTCACTTGGTGAATGCTTTGAAGTAGAGAATAATACCTCACTCCTGTTAGCCTTCCAGGGTCTGTCACAATGTCTAGGACACAATCAATTATCAACATTTGCTAAATTGAAGTCCAAATGAAGTGATGCAACTCTTTAAATAAGTGAAAAAGTAAAATTTATATTTCAGTTTACTTTGGCAAAGATAAACTATATTGATTTTTGTTCATTCATTCACCGATTTATTTATTCATTTTGAAGTAATGTGTTGTCAGAATCTGTGTGAGATTCTGAGTGTGTTACAAAGACAACACCTGCTTTTAATTAGCCTCCGTAAGCAATGGTAAAAAAAAAAAACACAAGCCAATTAAAATAAGGTGTAACAAGTACTTTTCTTGAATTAAGCAGAGAGTTCTCTAGAACCTGGGAAGAGGGGCTTGCAGGAAATCTCCAAAAAGCTTGCGAAGATGAATATTTCAGAACTAAATCTTGGAAAGTGGGAACAAGATAGCCAAGAAAAGAATACTTCAAATCATGAAAACACTAGGAGGAAAGGCATACAAGTGTCAAAAATCAGCATGCATTTAGGGAACTGCAGGTGGTTTATAGTGTTTGTAGATCAGATGCAGGGAGAAAGGTCCTACATACAGGTAAGAACCATGTCATGAAGGCTCTGAATGTCATACTAAGGAGTTCGTGTGTTAGGTTATGAATAATTGATCAGAAGGGTAACAAGCTACCCTTCCAGCTGAAAAACATCGAACTGAACTTCACAGATATTTCTGCCAGACTGCTGTTTCACATTAGTGTCGCATTAACAGGCTATAGGTAGACTGAAACATTAATCTTGTCAACACTTAGAGTTGTTGGAAATGGCCTAGGGATGGCTCGAGATTAGGCTTAGAAGACTCTCCCATCAAAGAGCCTTGTCCCATTACCCCAGTGCAATGAAGTGAAAATTTCTTTTTCAGTGCATTCCATGACATAAACATGGTTCACTGTCATTGACTACATGTAATAAATTGGAGACAGACAAATGATATTTGATGAAGCTATGCCAATGAAGAATTTAGAAGTGAAATTATGAGGTTCTAGTGAGATGAAAGAGTGAATTCTGGATTTTTTTTTTTTTTTTTTTGAGTTAATGTAGACAGAACTTGATGAGTCTTTCGGTGCTGATGGTGAGAGGAATTGTCTAAATATATATCAGGTTTCCGACTGTGACAACAGGAGAGTTGTGGTGTCAGCATCCAAAACCAGAAACTATAAATTGAGGAATAGATTTAGAACTGGATTCAATCAAATGTAAAATATCTTTGGAGGAGCTATTTAGAGTCCAGTGCCCAATTGAAAGTAAGAATCTGAAATTCAGTTAACAAAATATGGTTGGAGAAATTATAAGCATTTGCACTGCATCAGAGGCTTCAGGAAATCTTTAATAATACAGGAAACCTGGAGAAGAAATATCAAGATACAGCCCTGGTTGGTTGCTTATGAGATGGAAAAGGGAGTAAGAATAGAGACAACAAATGACTCAGAGGTTGTAACTAGAAAACAAGGTATAAGAGTTTGAAACTTCAGAGGTGGCATCATTCCAGGTGACAACAAGTTAGAAGGGTGTCTGTGGGTATGAATGGTTAATGGAACGTAGAATTGAAGTTAACTTGATTTGAGTAATCCCATAAATTCTAAGATTAAAATGTTGGCAAAGTCATCACAATAGATACTGAAGTAAAAGAGAATGATGGGTGGAACAAGAGATAGACAGGAAGAGAAGACTGAGTACCATGGACCAAAGCCCTTGCTTAGTGTGGAAAAATAACCAGGAGACCATTGAATGGCAGGGCAATAGGTGGGAGAAGGTGGAGTATTATATTATTTGATCAATATACATTCGAAACAGGAGTATTTTCACATGAGCATGGAGGAATAATGGTTTGGAAGCAATAATGGACAACTAGGTATACACTAACTGCAATTAGACCTTCTAGTATATGGGTTCCTGATAAAGTAGCAGTCTCTAATTCAGACCCAGGTTTAATTATACAAACAGTTGTATCTAGTATTCTGAAATAAGGATAAAATATAGCTAAGCTTGTTTACCAAGAAATGGCACCTTTAAAGTTCACATTGGAAGGGTTTAAACTGGAATAATTGTTCAGTTCAATTAATAAGTATATATTGAGTTCCTGCTGCATAAAATACACTATTGTAGATACTGAGGATTGTTGCAATAAAGCACATCCCTTAACTCTGAGAAGCATATTAGCCTTACAGAGGAAAGAGAATAATAAACATCGTTTTAATACACTTTGCTAACCAGAGACAGAAACAAGAAAGAGGGACAGTGTTAAAATGCAACTTCTAAACATTGCCACCATTTCTTTTATCAGAAAAGTTTTCAAGGAGATAAAGTGAGTTACTGGGACTACCAAGACTTGATAGGTATTGCCTCACCTATACCATTACTAAAGGCATCAACAAAATGTTAAGTTATTATAAGTATGTATTTATATATCAGTGTCTATCATCAAGAATTTTTACAAATTGCATAAAATGGGCTAAACATTGCTGAACATAGCATAAGACATTTTTAAATCTTGGCTGTTCATATAATTAAAAAGACCTCCAGTTGTCCTGTCCACCTTCCTTTAAATAGTATGAATTTTGCTTGAGAGTTGTTACCTTCAAGAAGGTCACCTCGTCCTGCTTTCAGAAAAAATGAATTTAATGTTGCATAAATGAGATAGCTACAGGGTTATAATGTTCATAAGCATAGATCTTAGCCTAAAGTGTTCCACCAGAGCCAGTAAACTGTTTTTAGTTACTATACATTTCTAGTTCATTTCTATTTCTTTAAGCCTTTTAGGAGAGGTAGAGATAGGGAGATACAGAGAGAGGCAGGCTAGCTCTTACTTTGTCTTTAGTGAGTTAGCGGTGGTTTTCCGTAGAAGTAACAACACCAAGTGTTCCCTGTTAAAGTTAGGATTTTTGAATGTGGCCCTGATGCTCTGACAAATATCACAAATATGACTTGCACAGTGTCCTGTGGGGAGTATTGTTAACATTACCCAGGTAGCCCTCCCACTGTCTGATTTATTTCCTTATAGAGAGCATGTATACCTGACTTCCTGAGGGAGCTGCATATCTCAAATTTGGGTGTCATGATAATAATAACAGTTTGAGAGAAAATGAAATAGGCTATAAAGAGAAAGGAAATGGAATATATAAACTATTGTACAGTGTCATGTTCATTTTCAGTACTATATAAAATAATGAAAATGTTTTTCAATAACCTTTGTTGATTTTTATAATGTGAAACACACTTTATGGAAAAAGACAATGAATGTACAAAGCAAAAAAAAAAAAATTAGTAAAAATAGTTTTAGCTTTTGACTCAAATCTCTGCATTATTTCCCAGAAGTTTAGAGTTGAATTCTGAAATAGAACAACTTTAAGATAAAGGATCCTTCTTTTCCCAGCTTTGGCAGTTCTAAGTTGATCTTTCAGGGTTCAAGTGTAAGTATTTTGTTGTTGTTGTTAAAGCAATCCAGTGTGGTAGGCCACAAAGGATTTATTTTTCTAACTTAACAGTTGTAGTCGGAAAACTTAAACTTAGAGATATTAAACAAGACTTTCTCATAATCAATCAGCTTTTATGTTTCACACCTGGAATTTTAATGGCTACCCCTTCTACTAACCCCCATCACCCCACTACACACAAATATCCTGAAAGCGCTCAATAACAGTAAAGCAGTGGGATATTATTACCACTCACTACTGAGTGCCCAGATACCCTTGCATTTGTCATTGTTCTTTGGGTACTAAGATCAAGAGGCTGGATGCGGTGGCTCGCGCCTGCAATCTCATCACCTGGAGAGGCCAAGGCATGAGGATCACTTGAGTCTAGGAGTCTGAGACCAGCCTAAGCAACATAGTGAAACTTCAGCTCTATTACAAATTTTAAAAATTAGCCAAATGTAGTGGCACACACCTGTAATCTCATCTACTCAGGAGGATGAGGCAGGAGAATTGCTTGAGCCCAGGATATCAAGACTGCAGACAGCTATGATAGCACCACTGCATTCCATCCTGGGTAACAGAGTAAACCCTGTCTCAAAATTAAAATGAAATGAAAAAATTAAGATCAATCAAGGGGAATTAAGGCCCAACAAAGGCCCCAAAACTTTGTGATCAAGTGACTTCTAAAGTTAAAAGGTAGACAGAATGGAAACAATATATCAAGGCCTTCTCAAAATGTTCATTAGTAAATCAGGCTTACCTTTACAAGGGACACTTTACTCAGGTACATAGAACAACAGCAAAAAACTCCCAATTTCAGCAGGTTCCAGTCACAACACCATAACCATTACCTGTATGATGGGAGACAGGCAGGTGGTGTATGTTGGGGAGGAAATATTATCAGAAGTTATCAGGTAAGAAAATGTAGTACCATAATTTGCACCCCTAGTTTAAAGCCATGTGTATGCTCAGCTTTTGACATCTTGGCATGTGATAGGCCCTGAACCCATAACATCCAGAAATTTAAAAACCTGCACAGCCAGAGAGCACAGTCCCCACCAGACTGCCCTCACTTCAGACACCAGCTCGCTACAAATTTAGGGATCCCACAAGTAACCTCAGGTTCAATAATTTGCTAGAAAGCTCACAAAATTCAGAAAAGTGCTGTTTTAATTAGTTTTATAGTAACAGAATATAAATTAAAATTAGCCAAGGGGAAACACATGGCACCGAGTCCAGGAAGGGTCTAAATACAGAGCTTCCATTCATCCTTTGCTCCCTGGAGACAAGGGTGGTGTTACCTCCTCTCTGCCACGAGGTGTGACAATACATACAGAGGATTGCCAACTAGGGAAGCCTTTGGTGTTCAGAGTTTTTATTGGAGCTCAATCACATATTGCCCCTGTGGCTGACCTTTATTCTCCAGCCCCTCCTGGAGGTCAAGGTAATCACCAGTTTTTCCAGAGGTTGGAACTGATGCTGTCGTAATTGCATCAGTTACTGATAAAAGTAATTGCCAAAATAGCTTTTGCACCAATCTAATATGTGACCCAAAGTCTCCATCATAAGTTCCATTATTAGACTGTCTAGCAGCAAATCCCTCAGACAAGTAAAGACATTCCAGAGGCGCAGAGGTCATCCCAATAGGTGAAGGCAAAGGCCAGACTGCTCTTTAGGTAATTCGACTCTACACAAATAATTACTGAAGAAACCAGACATTACTCAACAGCGTGAAACATGAGTCCTTGCCCACATCCAGCCTCAGAGGATGCAGATAAATATGTAGAATTCCATAGATCATGCATTTCCAGTAGGGGAAAGGAAAATAGTAAAACATCAATGTAGTATAAGTTATTACCATAGGACTCTAATAAATATAGAAATGTGGTCTTGTGTCCTAAGAAGTTATTTAATCTGTGATCAATCATAATAGTAGATATTTTAGGAGAGAAACTATTCAAGATACTGTTCAACTGTCTGTGGAAGGGGAAGGTATATGAGGATGACTTGAGGAAAAAAATATCCATGCATCTGAATGGTAAGATTGATGGAGACGTATTTACATGGACTACAAAACACAGGAGGAAAAGCTGGCTTGGCAAGAAAAGAGCTGCAGAATGAAGTTATGTGTGTGTTGAGCTTAATGTCTGTAGGTTGTTTTTGAAATGAGGCCTAATGGACAGTTGCATATAAAAGGCTGATTTTTTCTCTCAGGTAACCAGGGTAACTTTTGTATCACTACTGGGTCCCTTCTCATATCAAATATTCTCAGTGTGGCATTACAGCTTTTTAATTTAAGCCCATGAAACCCTAGAGTTTGGTTTCAGAGATCCAAAGATTTAGGTAAAAGATCAGGTGGGCAAGCAGTAGTAGATCATATAGATTCATGTGTGAATTATCTAGAGTTATATATTTTACTAAACTTTTCTTTAGTATAGATAGTTAAAATTGTATTTTTCTTTTTTTTTTGTAATTTTCTTTCTTTTTTTTCTTCTCTCCCTCTCTCTCTCTCTCTCTCTCTTTTTTTTTTTTTTTTTTTTTTTTTAAGAAACAATGGCTTGCTCTATCATTCAGGCTGGAGTACAGTGGTGCTATCATAGCTCACTGCAGCCTCAAACTCCAGGGTGATCCCTGCCTCAGCCTCCCAAATAGTAGTTGGGACTTATAGGTGCATGGCACTGCACCTGGCTATCTCTCTCTCTCTCTGTGTCTCTCTCTCTCTCTCTCTCTCTCTTCTCTCTCTCTCTCTCTGTCTCCCTCTCTCTCTCTCTCTCTCTCTCTCTCTCTCTCTCTCTCTCTCTCTCTCTCTCTCTCTCGTAGAAACAAGAGTCTCATCGTATTGCCTAGGCTGGTCTCACCCTCCTGGGCTCAAGCAGTTCTTCCACCTCAGTCTCTCAAAGTGCTGGGATTATAGGCATGAGCCACCATGCCAAGCCTGAAATTGTGTTTTTCATTTGCATGTAGCCAAATATCACAGAAAAAGTTAACCAGAGAAATGAGTCAAGAGGATCATCATCATGTCAACTGTTGTATGAAATAGACTAGATACATATGTAAAGATTTCATCATAGAAAGCAGAAACACATAAAAAATGTGATGGGAAGAAAGTACGAAAGTTCAAACAGGTCAAATGCAAAATAGAAATACAAAGTTAGTTTTATTGCGTGGGGAAAAAGCGAGTGTGGTATGTGTTCAGAAGTTAGAGTTGGTGAATGTGAAGTCACTGGTATTCGGGAGTTAATTGAAGTTAAGTGTAAGCATTGACTTGCCCAGAAGATTGTGCAGAGGGATACATACGTGTACAAATTACTGGTGCTCAGGCACAACACCTCAGTAGTTAACAACTTGAGCTCTCCAGTCAAATAGCTATCAGTTCTAATCCTGACTCCAAGATAACCTATTTCATTGTCTTGGTCAAATTACATAACTACTCTTAAGTGGCAATTTTCTATGGAGCATATAGTTATAAAGATTATCTGAGATATTTATAAAGCATTTATTTAATTGCCTGGAAGATAGTAAGCTAGTAAGCACACAATAAATGTTAGCTCCTATATACAGAGGTTAATACATATTTACTTAGTGCTACGGTTTGAATGTTTGTCTCCTCCAAAACTCATGTTGAAATGTAATTGCCATTGTAGCAGTATTAAGAGGTGGGACCTTGGAGGGTGTTCAGGCCATGAGTGCTCTGCCTTCATGGGTGGGATTAATACCATTATAAAAGGACATATTTGGCCCCCTTTTGCCTCTGCCTGTCTGCCTTCCTCCATGTGATGATGCAGACACACAAGTCTTCTCCCAGATACTTGGGAGGACTTGATCGTGTACTTCTCAGTGTCCAGAACCATGAGAAAATAAATTTCTGTTTGTTATACATTACCCAGTCTTAGGTATTATGTCATAGAAGCACAAAACAGACTGAGACATGCAGTATGCAAATGAATGAATATACTCCGCTCTGTAAATCAAGGAAAGGTAATATAACCACTTAAATATAGTTTACTGTAACAGTTTTTCAATAAACTATGGCAATTTGATATTTTTGGTAGTGACATTAATATTTTCAAAAAATATATTGATATAAATTAATAGCTACTTCCTTGAACTGATGCAGAATTATATGTGAGAGAAGACATAGAAATCACCTATAAAAGTATAAAAGTATTTCAATGTTTTATGCAATGTAGAATTAGGAAAGTTAAAGATATTTCAACTTAAAGAATTTCAAATGAAGCATTCCACAGTAAAACGTCTACTGTGTGAATTCCTCTCCATATAAACACGGGTATGCACAACTCAGTTATTTTAATTATATTTAACAAGGTCATTAATTGGATAATTTTAGTTTCCAAGACTTTCTTCCTCTGCCATATCCTTGTTCAATGGCTGCCCCCTCTAAGGCCTCCTCAGACCTCCTTATTAGATTTGTCATTTTATTCTCTGCTTCCACTGAGTCTTAGAGAGGATTTTTTTTTCTTTTTTGAGACGAAGTTTTGATCTTGTCACCCAGGCTAGAGTGCGATGGCACAATCTCGGCTCACTACAATCTCCACTTCCCGGGTTCAAGAGATTCTTCTGCCTCAGCCTCCTGCCTCAGCTGGGATTACAGGCACCCACCACCATGCCCAGCTAAGGCTAAGTTTTGTATTTTTAGTAGAGATGGGTTTTTGGCATGTTGGCCAGGCTGGTCTCAAACTCCTGACCTCAGGTGATCCGCCCACCTCGGCCTCCCAAACTGCTGGGATTACAGGCATGAGCCACCACGCCAGGCCCATAGAGAGGATTTTACTCTTCACTGTTTATTACAGTTTTCTGTTGGAAAGCCTGCTTCTGTTGTAGATTGTAATAATTGTGCAGGTAGGGACAGTGTTTTTTTCTTTTTCTCCAATGTCTATCAGAGTGCTTGGATATCAATTTGAATAGTGTCTATATCATGTATTTTTTATATTGACCATGACTCTCTTAAGTGTAAATGTGTTAGTATACCCTTTAAGTGCTGAGAAAATTCAGTTTAGTGTCTTACCCACAGACAAACTGAAGTTCTTTGTTGAGCTGCTTAATTTATATATATCTAACTTTTTATCTTATCTACTGCTGCATGTATTTTTCTTTATTTTTATTGAACTCATACTATATTGAACTCTGCGATAGGAAATTACAACCAAGTTGAATTTTTACTTAAATATAGATATTTAACTCACTATATATTTTTTTCCTGACCATGGAATTTGTATTTGTCTGTCTCTCATTTTATTTTCTTCTATCTCATATTATTCATGGAAAGAGTTTATTCAGAAGTACAGATGACAAGGCTGTCATCTGTATTATTTGGATAAATCCAATAAATATTAAAAGACTAAAAATTAAAAATTTGAACTCTATGCATGTGAAACCTCTTCAATGCATATCTGTGAAAACTCCAATCGCCAAGTGAAATTGCTAATATTATTAGACAGGAAAATGGATCTAATATTATATATTCTTGTAGGATGCATTACATTAATAGAATCCTCAGAAAAGATTTACATAGCCTGCTCTGAACCTAATTCTCTTAGTATAGAAAATAGACCACAAATTATTCTTATAATCCTTGAAAATAAATTCAAACTTGAAATAAAGTAGGTATCATAAATGACTTCTTATAAGATATATGGGATAGTTTTTTAGGACAAAATTTTCTAAAACATTTGTTGACACTTTACCATGAATTAGGCATTATGTGACTTAAATAAAGATCTTGTCTCCAGTGAACTCACTGTGTATTGGAGAAGCCTGATATTAAAATAATAATAATAATATATATGGCAAATGCAGTGATAGATATGTGTGTAGAGTACTACTATGGTGGCATCCAACCCAAACCTGAGGTCAGTGAAAGAAGGGATTCTGAATGTGGTAATATAATTTCTTAGAGTTGTTCAGAAATAGCTAAGCACTGTGGAACATAACAGAATAATAGATAAATGTATAAGTTTAATGGTATAATTGATACATATAATTACTGAAACAATCATACTTGACATAGTTGAATATCATGCTTTAAAAAGGAGATAATATGGGCAAATGAGAAGCAAATTGCTGATGGAGGGGCAAAGTGTATTTGAATAGAAGGACTGAGTATATTGCTGTACTATTGGGATGTTCATTGAAAGTAATGAGAGAGAGAAATAACGAGGAATAAGTTAAAAGATTGAAAGTTAAAGGTAAGGCGACATCCAAGATTCTGGCTGATGTTTCAGAGCAGATATTTACAAGAAACACAAAGCTGCAGATGTGAAGGATAATCCTCTATTATACTCAGCTTTTCCAGTATGAAAGTGAATCAGGGAATTTTATAATATTTTTCTCATTTCTGGAATTGTTCATTAGGGAGCCAGCGCTGCCTATCATTGCATCAAATGTCTACCTTGGAAATATGCAACTTATCTCAAGTTTGTAACATATGTAGAATGTATTAGCTTTTTTCATTGACTGGTTTCACACTAAACACATGCACTTAGAGAAAATAATTACTAAAAATATTACGCAGAAAACAAAAGTATAGAAAGGAAGAAACAACCAACTCATAAAAATTATAAAGTTATATCTGTTTGTAGTCTTAGAGGAGTCTCTGTTCAATAGTGTGGACCTCATTCCTCAAATTCTGTGTAACTGTGAAGGAATTTATATCAGTCAAGATTCATTCTGAGAAACAGAGCCTTTTAGGAGCAGTATGGGAATAAGAAATGTATTATAGGAGTTCAACCTAATACACAATGAAATAAGCTTGAATGAAAGATTTGGAAAGGGAAACTGGGAGATTAGATAGAGAGTCACTAATTAGTCTTCCAAATCACTAGAATAGGGGAGAAGTCTAAGCTTCCTAAAATTCTAAGAAGCCAAATACATCCAGCCACTGAAGTAGAACCATGAAGAGGGTTCTACTCATGGAGAGTTCTGCAGGAAGCTACTGCTTCTAGGTGTCAGCTGCCTTTGTTGTCCATAGCCAAGCATTGGTTGGTGA
This sequence comes from Rhinopithecus roxellana, assembly GCF_007565055.1. NCBI lineage: Eukaryota > Metazoa > Chordata > Mammalia > Primates > Cercopithecidae > Rhinopithecus > Rhinopithecus roxellana. Next base: position 79,843,022 of record NC_044569.1, on the reverse strand, counting down.
GTCTAGGGCTTCTTTTAGCAGTGTCAATGGTCAGCATATGATCTGGTTGCAGAGTAGTGGATAACAGCACACTGGCATCCACCGGGTATCTCCGTATCTATCTGTCACCATATATGACCATGGTGACCATCCAAGATTAAGGCTACCACTTCAGTATGCTTTCAAAATCCCATGTAAATTCCTCATGTTTTTTCTTTTGACATACTCTAAACTGGAATTGTGTAGTCAAAGGTTTTGTGAGAAATGTAGTTCCCAACTAAACCAAGTTGATAATAACATAATTTAATGCAGTCTACCCTTTTAAGCTTGACATCCACATATGCCTTTCAAAAATATGTTTTGCTTCTAAATAAAGTCAATTGCAAATAATTCTTCTGATTCTCATGTTAAAACTAGTCTCCATACAACAAAAACATGCCAATTGTTTAGCCCAAACAGGATACACAGTTCATATCACTTTGTACATTTGGCTAAGTAACACTCCTTGTATGCTATCCTGTAATGTAAATACAAAGATATAGGGCTAACCACTAATACTATATCTTGTGTTAAATGTTACTGGAAGTAGGTGGGACAAAAATAACTTACATGTATGTAAATATATAAACATGAATACATATATAATTTACAAATATATTCATGTCAAGACAAAGAAAAAAAAGCCATAATTGCAATGGTTCTTGTTTCTGCAACCGGTCATATGCTCACATATAAGTTTACAACTTTCTTTATAACTTTATCCTTCTGCTGCTTATACTACTTGCCCTCAGCAAACCCCTCATCTTGTTATAGTTGCTTGTCTATGCAGATGACACAAATCTTCATTTCCATGGGGTTTGTGTTATTAGCCATCCTGTCTTGGTTGTAATTTTCCATTTACTTCCATCACAGGTCATGGGAGGACTAACTGATGCCCCAAAGAAACTCCTGCATTTCAGACCTACTCTTCCTTACTTGCATTAAGTAGTAGTGGCTCAGTTTCTCCTTAAAAGACATAATCAATCATCCAGGCTAGTAGAGATTCACATTTTTGTGCCTGCTGATTCACTGTCATGAGGATTCCAAAATGACCAGATGGAAGTTTCAACTTCAAGTTCAACCAAATGATTACATTATCCTCTCAGGAAAATTTTCTATTATTTCTATCCCTTAATATATGAATCAGTGTAGTCATTTTCTATTGCTTTCATAACAGATTTCCACAAACTAAAATGCTTAAAATAACATCCATTTAATATCTTACAGTTCTATCTGTAGAAGTCTGACAGGCTTGGTTGAAATCAAGGTGTTGGCAGAGTTCCATTACTTACTGGAAGTTCTAGGGGTGAATCTGCCTCCAAATGCATTCCGGTTGTTGCCTGAATTCAGTTCCTGTGGTTGTAAAACTGAAGCCTCCACTTAGTTGCTGGTTATTGCCCGTGGCCACTCTTAGTCCTAGAGACCCTTTTCTGGCCCTGACATGTGTCCCCTTACACCTTAGAACCAGCAGGTGGATCTAATTCTTCTCACTTTGAAATCTCTCTGACCTTCTCATTTGTTTCATCTTTCCTGCTTTCCTCTTCTGCCTTCTGCTGCTGCTTTTAAGGTCTCACGTGATTATGCTGGGCTTGTTTGGACAATCTAGGATAATCTCCCTATCTTAAAGACATTTGACTAATTCCCTTAATTTCATTTGTAAAGTCCTTGCTCAACAGTGCCTAGAGTAGTGTTTGAATACACCTAGGATGGAAATCTTAGAGGCACAGCTTTGAAATTTTGAGTACCATAACCACAAACCACAGACCCTATATTGATTGCTGATTTAGAGCACATTCCACATTCTGGAGAACATTACCCTATCCTGCATGGCATTTTACCTAACTGGCACCATGACTGAGTCCACAATTTTATCACATTGTCTTTGCTGGTTTAGTAGTGTTATTTGGTCCCTACACTCCAGCATTTCTTTATCCCTATTGCATTCAGATAATTGATTTTGATGGTAATATTTCCCCTGGTCACTCTTAGCCAGCAAAGAATGCCAGAGCTCTTGAAGAATGTTAGTATTTCCTTCCCCATTGTATTTTTCAAATCCTTGGTGAAGGGAGTATTGAACTACCCAGAAAATATAGGCAGAAACTGTTAAGTAGATTTCACATGTAAATCCACTTCAGGATTCTGATCTCCCTGAGACTGGCTACCTTCTTTCATATACCAAGGAAGTTCAAGCGTTTCAACCTCATTTTACATTGGCCAACTTTGGGTCTTGGGTTTAGATGACTCACCACTCAAATGGAGATTCTTCTATCTGCTCAAGAAAATACTTTGAATCCAGAACCTCTCATTAGTGCAACCATATGAATAAATCTGACCTGATTCAGCCTTATTTCACCCTAAACCAATATCTCTAGGCTATTATACATACTTAGCACATTTTGTTTATACAAGTTTTCAATATTTTAACATTATTTTGATGTATGTGGTGCATACTCAAAGGTCACATTTTGTATCTGATCCCCTAGTCCTCCCTGAACTTGAGTCTGGTTATAAGCCTAGAAGGAATGAGATGTATTGAGGGTGGGTCTTAAAGAGGTCAGCATTTCTCTGAAGGGGATTGACATTAGAAAATGACATACGAGAAGAGAGTAACTTCCTTGGTCAAGAGAGAAAGGGTTGCATCTATTGCGAAAAGAGGCTAGAAGTGAAGATGAACTGAATGTGAAGCCATGGAGTGGAGACAAGGTGGGCCATATGATGTGGTTTGGCTCTATGTCCCCACCCAAATCTCATCTTGAATTGTAATCCCCATGTGTCAAGGGAGGCACCTGGTGGGATGTGATTGGATCATGGGGGCAGTTCCCCCATGCTGTTCTCATGATAGTGAGTGAGTTCTTATGAGATCTGATGGTTTAAAATGTTTGGCAGTTCTCTCTCTCAGTCTCTCTGTCTCTCTCTCAGTCTCCGTCTCTCTCAATCTCTCTCTCTCTCTCCTGTCACCATGTGAGATGTACCTTGTCTCCCCTTTGCCTTCCTCCATGATTGTAAGTTTCCTGAGGCCTCCCCAGCCATGCAGAACTGTGAGTCAATTAAACCACTTTCCTTTATAAATTACCCAGTCTCAGGCAGTTCTTTATAGCGGTGTGAAAACGGACTAATACAGCATGTCTCTCTGTCCATCACAACCTCTTTCTACTGCTCTCTCTGACTGCAAAGGTCTTCTAAAAGTAAGAGACAGTGCTTCACTTCTACCTTCCAAATCTGATACCAGTTAATGTATTGGTCACTTCTAATCTAGAATTATGCGAGAAAGAGGTTCTGGAAAGAGTTTCCAATTTAACAACATGAAAACAGCACAGTCCAGCAGAAGGTCCAAATCTTGGTCTCTGGACAATTCTTTATAGGCTAGGTAGATTCATGAGGATGTGCTGAAAGAAAAGGTAACAATCTCAATACCCCAACATAAAACTAAACAAGGAAACTCAGGGAGGAGAGTTTCTCTGCTGATGAAGTGGCGTATGGCTCCATAGACTTTAACCTCAACTATGTCCTTGTTTCTATTCTATTAATTATGCAGAAATAGAACATTGTCACTTAAAAATAATATTTGACTATGTTTTGGTCACCACACATGTAACAAAATACTTTCTCAGATTGTTAACACATAAACTATGGTCAGTGCATCTGGACTACAGACAGAAGAGGTGGTCTGGGATTGGCTGACACCATATACAACTGTTAGAGTGCTAAATTGCTATTTAAGATTAAAGTACCCAGTTTAAAATACACACACACACGCGCGCGCGCACACACACACACACACTCTTTTACTCTTGTAAGGCAGCTTATTAGATTGCAAATCAGAATAATTTCCTAGTAGAGTGACATGTAATTTTAAACATTTTGAATGGCAAATTCCAAGTTTTATCATGTACTGTACATATTTATGTGAGTACTAAGCATCTTGAAACAGGCCTCATCAACTACATCATATGTATCTAACCTGAACATATTACAATACCTGACATATATTAGATAATCAATAAATTATTCTTAGAGGCATGACTAAATAGATGAAATATGGAATCATTAAGACAGATGAAAGATGAACTCTGTAAGCCTGGAGAGATTTGTTGTTGTGGTTGGTGTTGGTGGTGTGGGTAGTGGTAGTGTAGTGGGTTTTTTCTTTCAAACAATACCCATTTTCTCCCTCTAGAGATAGTCATTCTGGTGAACCACCAGAGCAAGAAAATAAAGTTGGAAACCACTGACCCATAAGTATTTTCAGATGATACTTTCTATGTAACATCTTCTTTAACCTTCATACAAAAAGCCCAGGTTTTCTCTGCTCTTCTTGAGGGTATTCAAGATTTCCTTAGATTAAGTGGTACCAAATCAGAACTTCCTCTTTTACTTAATATATCTAAATTTCTCTTTGTGAGAAAAATTTTTGATATGTCTTTTCTATATTTGTTTGCTGCTTTCTCCTTTTGTAATAACCTTCTACTTTTGACTTTATTTTTATTTTTTAAAGTTCTTTTCAAAAATGTTCCAAGGGAGGTTATTTAATTTCTCTGCATACTGTGGTTTCTTACTGTAGCTAATATAAGCCAGATACTGGAAAAGATAATAATACATACTGGAGTATAATGTTTTAGTATGCTTTTTTCCCCGTGTTTGCATGTTTGCAAAGATTTAAAGCAATATTCGCAATGTACTCTTACCCCTTTCATCCCTATCTCTTTTCTGCATTCCTTCATTTGTCATGGAAGGAGTTTTTTCCTTATTCTTTAAACAAGACTTTCCTTGCCACACTGCATATTCTGGAAGAAGTTGAGGTTTTCTCTTCTTGTTCATCCTTGCAAGTTTCCCTATGTACTTTCCAGTTTCCCCTTTCTTGCAGTAATTGTGATGCAGGATGAGTACACCCTTTTCCCAACCTTCTCTCAAATGATTTCTTTAAGCTGCAGTGCACCTTTCTGCCAAAGAGGGAGCTAAGGAGTCCCACCCCCACATTCACCCCAAAGATATTAGATGGCTATCTTTACAGTGTTGCTGTTGTCATACTTTCGGAAAAAAAGGCTGTGTACAGATCTTTGCTTAGAGTCTTTTTGGTCTCGTATAGATGCAAATTAACCTTTCTATTCTGCTTCACTTGAGTGCAACTAGTTACAAGAAGCAATAATACCACAGTGACCTGATTTCAGTAAGTAACTGTGAGCAGGTTAAGTAAACTTGAATAATGACCACTCCGCTCCTTGAAAGATGTCGGTTTTTTAAAATTTTGTCATACTTATGTTAATAACTGTACACATTTCCCCATTATTTTTTAGTAAACTTCACAATTACAGAATGTGCTCTGGTAGTTCATCAATACAGGAAACCTAATTGGAAGCAATTGATTCATTAAGCAAAATCCTGTAGGATTCTGATTCTGTGAAGTTTTCCCCCAAATACAGACCAACATTTGAAGAAGGGCACAATTGAATGCCTTCGGCTGCAGTAACTTTCTCTTTTAAACTTACTAGGTTCTTCATTTTCTGGTTAGTGTATACTGGTTAGTGTATATCTGTTTGATTAATGGAAGTAATGTATGTATATATTAGACTGTCTTATTATTCCATCTTTTGTCCTGCCTTCACTGCTTGCAAAGAACTATTGATTGCATTGCTTATTCCTCATATCTGAAACACTGAGTCATAGCTTTTGGTTCCTTGTTAAGTAGCCATTACTTCGTTTGCTTCTTGGGTAACACTCTTCCTTTTATTCTGTACAATATCTTATTATATGTCAAAATTAGATGACAATGGCATTCAAAAGTAAATATATCATAAGTATTTTTTCAAACAAATATCTACTACAGTTATATATTATGAACAAAAGATACATAGTCTCTTGACATAATCTGTCCTTGTGCACAAGTCATTGACATTTGTGACAGACTAAAACAAATATTATATACACTAAAAAACAAATCTAAACATCCTATTTTTCCTTCTTGTTTGAAATCCAAATCTGCAATTCAAACTTAAGCTGAGAATAACTTATTTCCACTAGTTATACTTTAAGTTGTAGACATATTAATAGGTGGCAGTGATTCTGGGTTAGAATAAACATAGATAGAGAACAGATAAGTCTTTTAAGATAAACTGAATCACTCTAATAAAATATTAAATAGTACATGTGAATCTCCCCAAATAATTTTTCATTGAAAATTCATAACAAGTTCTGTTGCTTCCTAAAGGCTACCTGAACACATCATGAAAATTCTATAGATCAGAGTGCAATGAAGTAAGAGTGAGTAATAACCACTGACTAGAGAAACTTGTAGAATAAATCTATTTAATTGCATATTTAAGATGAGCTTGGCTTCTGTGTAGGGGGAGCAGAGCTGAATGCCCTATCACAAACCCAATAGCGCCAGTGTCAGTGAGCTGTGTGAGTTGTCTCTATGGGTTGTAAATTGGATCCCCTCAGTGACCAGTTAATGTTTTCTGTATTTACGGCAGTATTTCTGTTTTTCACAGCCACCAGGGCACTTTGGCAACATAAAAATTTAAAAATAATTTTTAGCAATCATACCGTGCCAATTTTTTATAGTTAAAGGGGCTCATTTAAATTGGAAAACCTGCTAGTCTGAAATTTTCATCTGAAGGATTACCACCAGCCAGAGCTACTTGTCTGATGAGGGTTTCACATGGCTTATCTAATGTGAAATCTCCATGTGGTATATAGTTTCATTAAACGGTGATCAAGAATACATTAGTTCAAAACAAGAAAAGGCAATGGAGCTTAATCCGCCAGGCATCTTGGCGCAACAACTTTAAAAGAGTTATTGAAGTGAAACAATTTGAGAATTAAAAGTCTTCCACTTATACAAGACTCCTGTCAAAAGCCTAAAAGTCAGCCTTTCCTTTTTCTGTTTTCTGTTTGTATACCACAACAAAAAAAAGCCCCTGAAACAATATTTTGACTGTCGTAAAGCCAATAAAATGCATATATCGGTGAAATAACCTAATCCATTTAAAAACCAGGTTTATCAAGATAGAAAAATAAAGTAACTGGTAGATAATGTAGAAATAAATAGAAAAATAAATTCTTTAGAGGAAAAGGTAAGAAACAAGTATAGGTGTGCTGTAAAAACAAACTGAGATTCATATAGCCTATGTTTATGTTTTAAAAACAATAGTATTAGCTCCTCTTATTTAAAAATTGATCATTAAACCAAATGGTCACATTGCAAATATACTATTTAAAGAGACATTGGAATATATTTATGATTATATATGAATGTAACACAAATGTTAATGATTTTCCATTTTAATGTATAGAAATTCACAATAATATTAAATGATTTTAGAGTTATACTTTTTTATATATCTCATTAATGTATAATAGAGCAATAACTAAATAAATATTTATAAAATTAATTTGACTTGTCATGTTGACATATATAGTGAGAGACTACTCATACATTCCTTTGATCTAACTAATCATTTTCATCTATTAGCACTTGATGAAAAATGTATTAGCTTATGTCAAGAAATTTCAACTCCCAGCACCAAAGATTTGAAAGATTTCTCAACATGCTTTAGCACACAATATAAAGAGTGATATTTTAAAAATGTTATTACAAGTATATTTTGAATAAAGAGTTTGAAATTTGTTATATTGAACTATAGTATAAAAGACAGACTTATAATTTGATTTTTTAAAATGTAATCTTATTGTAGTACTTTAGAAAAATTACAATCATCTGAATTTAAAAGATCAGCTTCTGGAAATATCTGCCACTAAATACTTATTTTTCTGCTTGTTATTCAGCTTGGATTTAAAGATACTATAAAGTGCATACTTCCCTACATTTCTCCACCAGTGTATTTCAGCCTTAATCTTGAAGGAACTGTGTCTAATGGTGTAAAGATATTTCAGGTTATGTGTTATTTAATCTGAGTTCTCTTGTGAAAAGTGATATATTCCATGATAAAACTCAGAGTTATAAATATTTTTTAAAATCTCAAACAATATGTGTCAGCTATTTTGCATTTTTTACCTTTTTCTTGCAAGTCACAATGATACAAAGTAAAATTTTCTTTTACATATAAGCTTCAAATTTTGAGGATTTTTTATTATAGTATAAGGTGTTGTAATTATGTTCACTTATTACACTTGTTACACTTAAACACTAGTTTGTCACTAAGGTACGTTATAAGTTAAGAGATTTTATGATTAGTGACTTTTTTTCTTAATATGTCATTTGCATGTACTTCCCTATTTTGTTGTTGTTAGGTAGGCCTTTCAAAGAAATTAATAAAGTTTATGTAGTTGGCAGCAAGTATAGCAACACAGAATTTAGGTACTCCCTAAATTCAATCAGAGTTTAGATAAAACACAGACTATATTAATGTATGGGCGCTGTTATAACCTCTATTAATATAGTTGAAAGCCGTCAAGCACCACTGATTCTCAGAAACATAAAAAAGTTTGTATTAAAAATCACTGAACAGTGCAAAAGTGGGAACAATACATATAAATTAAATTCAATGCTCAACTTTATAAAACACCTTTCTTTATAAAAGATGGCCTATGTTTGCATACATTTCATGTTGTAGTAAATACAAGGTTTTTAACTGAGAGTACTCAGATGCTTTTTGCTTATTTGACAATTTATCTTCTTAGGTTAAAAGATTAAGAATTTTTACCCAAAACACAAATGTCCTTTTATTTTTATAGTTTTAGGGGGCCCTTTTAAAGGAAGTTAGTATAAGAATGGCAATATTTACTGTTGTCTGCATTTGAGTGGTTCACAGCTGAGCACTCCTCTTGTGTATTCAGTGACAAATGGCAATCACTTTATCATTTATCTTATGACAAATAGCAGATTCAGCCACAAACTGCTGGCTGTAGCAAACTTACAGGATGAAGTTCTTTATTGTTTATGGTTTGTGGGTTGATGTATTCATGCCTTGTTTATTTGTGAAATGAACAAAAATCAGTAAGCAGGCATGAACAGAAATTTGGCCACGCAATCAATTGTACTTTTTTTCCTCCAGTCTTCCAAGGACCTTACAAGGAAATTCGCTGAACTAGGTCTAAGCTATAAGCTGTCTTTAGAAAAAAAAGTCATTAGAGGATGCACCAAATTGTGACATTATGCCCTTAAGCTAAAATAACATTGAATGGAGTTCCTACCTCGCATTAACCTCCTGAATAAGGGTCTTAAATTTGATAGCAAGCTATTGCCATAGACAAGTGGCATAGGCCAAGAGTAGAAGGAAATTACCCCATACTTTCAAAATTTAAGCAATACATTCAAGTTTTTACTTCTTGTTTTGTACAGCTAAAGGAAATTTGCAAAGCAACTTTGTACAGCAATGTAAATTGTACATGAATTACATATACCAACTGTATTGCGATGGCATATATTCTTATGTTTGTTACTAATGTAGTTTATATAATTAATAATAAGGAAATATTGAAGTAGGTCACATTCTGTGACATATTTGAGATTAACATATGTGATACTGGATAATAACAATAGCACATTTTAAAAATTGTAGCAACACAATAGACAGAAAAATGTAATTTTTTATTCTAAGTCTGTTTCTTCCAGGATGTCTTTGAGAAATTCGGTATGACTCATTGGATTAAATTTTATAATTAGCATACCTTTTAAAATCATTATGATATATTATACTGGATCTAATGAAATGTATCAAAATTACTGATCTGTTGAGTTAATACTGAAAAAAAAATCACTAATAAAGGTAATCCAGTTAATCAAAAAGTATTAACATTAAGGGGAAAATTTCTTTTCTTTAAGGATACATGGATATAAAGAAGGACTTAGTTATACATAAATAGAAAAAAATAAGGCACCTATGTGCAATGTGGAATCAAGTTTTGATATCTATACCACTAATACCAAATCAGCAAAAGAACGTAATGCCTAAGATTTTGCTAATTTTCCAAACTCCTTAGGAAAATGTGATGTTTTAAGGTAAAATAAATGATGGAGTCATTTAATAAAAATTTAATGTATGTTTATTTTCAAGTCATATTCTTAAGTGCTTTGCATAAAAGCTATTTGAATAGCCTCCAAGCAAATGTCTAAGTCCCATAATTTGATGTTATAAAAAACAGATATTTGCAGTGTAATATATCCATCATTTATATCCTGAAAAACTTTCTGCCAGAAAAAAACAAGCCAAAAACATTTTAAAAAAAGAAATCTGTCCCATTAATGTCCATGAAGTTTGTAGACTAGTGGTGTTAAAACTAATATTCTGAAAGGAAACTGAAGTTAGAGGTCCAGAAAAAGCTATTATGCAGCTCTGAGATTTGCATATGCTATCTGCTTGGCTCATCAGAGGTGAATGATAGTTTCCACTGCACTTAGTTACAAGCCAATCTAGATGCAGTTATTTGCATAAACAATTTGATTGGTAAACATTGCTCTATACCTCTGTGTTGAAAACTTTTTGGGGAAGAGACACTATTTTGCTATTTCTTTTTAAAATCATACTTAGGTTATATTTCCTTTGTGTTATGACAGAGAATAGAAGACAAAGAAGAATGGTATACAGGTAAAATTTGATCAAACAGATAATACAACAAGAAGACAAAGCATGGCTTTAAAAATATTATTTGAATTGAGACTAGTTAATAAAATTATTTACTGAAATTACTCTGAAAAGAGAAAAGTTGTCAATAAACCCAGATCTATAATTCAACCATCAATATTTGGATCAATTTTTATGCTCTTTTTCTCTCTACATCTATATTTTTTACAAAATTATAATGATTAACTTATAATTTTATACACATTTTTTCACTTAGCAGTAGATTATTTTCCATGCTACTATATGTTCCTTAAAATTATATATATATATACATATATATATATATATATACATATACATATATATATATACATATACATATACATATACATATATATATATATATATATATATTTTTTTTTAACTGAGTGCTTTAGTAGTCCATCAAGGAATGAATTCATTAAACAGCTCTGGAAGGACTAACACACGCCAGATATTGTTGAAAGCTGTATATAAAATTGTTATCACTATGATGCCAACTGCATTGAGCTTACAATCTAGACAGAAAAATGGAATGAGAAAAAGAAAAACAAGTACAGGGTGATAAATGCGGGGTGCATTGAACAGTTCAAGAAGAAGCACCTAAATCAAAGTAGGGACCCATGGAGGGTTTCACCAATAAGATGACTTTGATCTAAATTTTGATTCAACATTTTTAAGAATAGGTAGGAGTTAGCCATGTAGAAACAGTATATGATAGAAATTTGCATAGCACGTATTGCTAAAGGTAACAGTGCAACTTGAAAACATGGTTTATCCCTGAATAGACCAGGTCAGCCAAAAGTAAAAGTCCGTATGGCCATGTAGTGGGAGACCTTCATGTACGGAGCTACAAATGGCACTGGAAACTAAATCTGAACATTATCATGAAAGGAAAGAGAAGTGAGTCCAAGGTTTTAGGTGCTAATGGATACACCCATTCTGACTCTTTATAAAGAGGGTGACTGTCAGCAGTGTGGAGACTGAATTGTGATTGGAATGTGTTTGGAGACAGGAATACAGGTGGCAGCTTCTTACAGTAATCCAGGCTTAAAGTAATAAATATTTCAAGAGAGACAGTGAGAATAGGGCTAAATAAAGGGAAGAAAGGAACATTTCAAAAGAAAATTAATGGGACTTGCTGAAACCTTAGTCACTAGTTGGATGTGGGAACCGGTGGGACAGAGAAGTTGAGGATAAGTATCAGGTTTCTAGCTTATGAAACTGGGTAAGTGACAAATGTCTTTTACTGAGAGGAGGAGCACCTGTGAGGGAGAGGGGATTGTGAGTTTAGTTTTGAAAAGATTAGGTTGGGTTGCCTGTCCCATCTAAGCAGAGATGTAAGATGTTGATACATCTCTGTATCCTGTGGACAAATACTGCATTGAAGTTTTGGGAAGCATTTACATATGGTATTATTAAAGTATCAAAGAAAAAGTGCATGGAGAGAGGTGGCAGCAGGTTGCTAAGGGTACAGAGGAATTTGGGGAGCACTCACATTTCATGAGAACATAAGAATTCCAGGCCGGGCGACAGAGCGAGACTCCGTCTCAAAAAAAAAAAAAAAAAAAAAAAGAATTTCATGAGCACAAACATTCAGAAGATCATATGAGAAGTTGTGGGAAAAAAAGGAAGAAAATCAACCATCAGACAAAGTAAAAAAAAAGGTTTCCACACAAAAGGAGTAGTCAAACATATCAGATAATGCAGAAAAGTAAAAGATACTAGAGATAATTAATAGAACATAGTTACTTTAAGAAGTTTGACAGAGTGGTGGAGGAAGAAGCCATATTTCATTGTGCTGAAAAGAAACTAGAAAATGAGAAGGTAGACAAATTCATTATAGCTTATTCTTTCAAAAGCACAGGTTGTGTTAGAAAGAGGGAAATTAGTCGACAGGAATAGAGTATAAAGGGACTTTTTTAAGGTGGGGGTGCTTGAGCATGCTTATTTGCTGAGGAGAAAAAACTAATAGAGGAAGAAATGTTAATGTGTTTTACACGAGCAAAGGAGATGTTTCACAAAGCCAACTCCCCAAGGATGCAGAATGGAATTGGAACACACAGAGTCCTGGCAGAAGCGCTAGCCTTGGTTAAAAGGATAGAGAAGAAAGGTGGTCAATAAGATGGTTTTTTATTGAATTTTTAATTTTAATTTTTTAATTTTATTTTACGTTAAGTTCTGGGATACATGTGCAGAAGGTACAGGCTTGTTACATATGTATACCTGTGCCATGGTAGTTTGCTGCACGTATAAACCTGTCATCTAGGTTTTAGGCCACGCATGCATTAGGTATTTGTCCTCATGCTGTCCCTCGCCTTTCCCTCAACCACCCGAAAGGCCCCAGTGTGTGATGTTTCCCTCCCTGTGTCCATGTGTTCTCATTGTTCAACTCCCACTTATGAGTGAGAACATGCGGTGTTTGGTTTTCTGTTCCTGTGTTAGTTTGCTGAGAATGATGACTTCCAGCTTTATCCATGTACCTGCAAAGGACATGAATTCATTCACCCCATTTGGGGTGAGTTCAATCTTTAAATAAGGAAATGAAAATATTGTAAAGCCAGAGATTTGGTGAAGAGGTTTATTGTGGAAAAGTATAAGTGACATGTGGCTGGCTGAAAACATAGACAAAGCATTGAGGAAACAGATTCACTTATAGACCTTGAATGTGTAGTAGCAGCAGCAGGCCATTTTCTCCTATGTCAGCAGCTCAAATTTAAAAGAAAACTCTTATTTTTTAAAAAATTCAGAGTTGGAATTTTGTAGATTGCCTGAGACCTAAACACAAATATGAAACAAAAAGTGTATTGAAGACAGAGTAAGTAATTGAAATGATGGAGTTGGTATCTAAGGAGGATAGAAAGGAAAAGAAAAGCAAATTTGTCAGTGAATGGAAAATACAGAGTAAAAGCATAAGACAACTTGTACCCAGATAAGTGAAGATATTTGTCTTCTAGTGAAAGGGGCGGGGGGGGAAATGGCTGTGAAAACCTAAATGTGGAGGATGGAGACAGGAGAAGCTAAGACAGTTCTCATCTTAAAGTTCTTATTTACTGAGTAAAATATAGAGAGTGAATCTCTTGATGGGCCCAGCAAATAAATAAAAAAATATGATAGTAAGCGAAAAAAATCATAATTACAAAATGGGATGATTGGTTTAAAATTTCAGAAATGGGACGTTTTGGGGTGGCAAAAATGGATGTGCCAGTGAGTTCAGGGGGTTACAGAGCTATGGATATAATCTTTGAGGAAGCTGAAGCATACCAAGAGTGTCAGATTGGACAACTCCATGGATGTTAAAATCATCAAAGATAATTTCAGTATTTAAGGTGTAAGGAAGTCCTTAGCAAAAGTAGGAGAGTGACAATAAGTACAAGTAAAAGGAGGGGTTATCAGGTGTTATACCTGGATGGCATGATTTTTAAAGGAAGTGATTCATAGGAAGCTGGAGGAGGGGTTGTGTGGAAGGGGAAATAAAGGACAAGAGAACACACCTGCCTACCTCTCCCTTAACTACATAGGTGTCCTGGTGGAGATACAGATATCTGTTAAAGAAAAATAATTGGTAGGAATGTTCTATGAAGAGTATGAAAAAGTGGAGAATTGATCAGAGAACAGAGGTTCCAGAAAAAGCAATAGATCTTTTTGGATGGAAGGCAGTTGTAGAAGCAAAGAGTGTTATTCCAATGACAGTAAAGAGAGAATAGAGGATAATGTCAGCATATTGGGTAGACACCAGCAGAGACAGGGGTGTCACTGCCAGAGTCACAGGCTTTAAGCTTCTTCCTGAAACTCTAAAGCAAAATGTTCTCTGCCCACGTGGTAGCTTCACTTCAGTGGTTTAAGGCCAGGGAATAGTCACTGCAGGTAGTCAAGGCATTGCAGTGGCCTCTGCTTAGTGTTTCAGATAGAAACTAGCAAAGCACTGTCTCTACAAAGTTCAAAAACAGATGAAGGTAGGCATTATTTTGGGGCTTCAGATGAGATATATGAATTTATATCTGCAATAATGAGAGCTGGGCATGGAGGGGAACACCTGTAGTCCCAACTACTGGAAAGCTGAGGCAGGAGGATATCTTGAGCCCAGGAGTTGGAGACCAGCCTGGGCAACATAGCAAGAGCCCATCAAGAAAAAAAAAAAACCCACAAATCTGCAACAACAACTTTCTCTAGAAAAAAATGTTAAAAGGAGAACTAGAAGTTCAAGCAAACATAAGGGATTATTCTGGTGGAGGTTGACTTTAAAGTATAATGGTTGGGACAAAAGAATTTGAAGACAAATTTTGTGTTAATGCTCCTGTTCTCACCAACACATAAGCAAAGAAGGATACAATAATATGAAATGGGGCCGGGTGTGGTGGCTTATGCCTGTAATCCTAGCACTTTGGGAGGCCGAGGCAGGTGGATCATGAGGTCAGGAGTTAGAGACCAGCCTGACCAACATGGTGAAACCCCATCTCAACTAGAAATACAAGAAAAAAAAAAATTAGCCAGGTGGTAGCGGGCACCAGTACTCCCTGCTACTCGGGAGGCTGAGGCAGGAGAATCGCTTGAACCTGGGAGGCAGAGGTTGCAGTGAGCTGAGATTACACCACTGTACTCCAGCCTGGGAGATAAGAGCAAGACTCTGTCTCAAAATAATAATAATAATAATAATAATAAGAAGAAGAAGAAGAAGAAGAAGAAGAAGAAGAAGAAGAAGAAGAAGAAACAGGAATTGTTGGTTAATGAAAAGAAAATAGAAGGAGAAATAAAGTTACTCCTATTATTGCTGTAGTTTGGGATATAATAAAGATAATAAAATTAAGAAGATAGGATTTTTTCTAAGAAAGTAATTGTTCTTATATAATTTGATAAAATCAAGACTGTGAAACCAAATGAAAATGGACTGGCATTGACAATTACTCTCCTTCTTCTTAAAATGAAGAATTTGTCTTATCCTCAGCTGGTTCCCGTGCTGGGGTTTCAGAAGTGTCTCACATGATGACCTATCTTGGTTCAGTGTCCTCTTTCCCTTCTCTCTGTTCACTATTCCAAATCTCATCCTCTGTCCTCATTCATAGTCCTTGGGAATCTTCTATAAATAATAGAAATATAACATTTAAGAGCCCATGCTCTGGAATCAAATGGACTCATTTCAAATCTCTGTTGTTTAACTTTGAATGTGTTGGATCTTGGACAATTAATTTAATTTCTGATATAGTTTGGATATTTGTCCCCACCCAAATCTTATATTGAAATGTAATCCCCAGTGCTGAAGGTGGGGCTTGATGGGAGGTGTTTGGGCCATAGGTGAAGATCTGTTATGGCTTGGTGCTGTCTTTGTGACAGTGAGTAATTTGTTACAAGATCTGGTCGTTTAAAAGTACCACCTGCCGACTCTCTCTCTCTTGCTCCATTCTCACTGTGTGACGTACCTGCTCCCCCTTTGCCTTCCATCAAGATTGGAAGCTTCGTGAGGCCTCCTCAGAAGTAGATGCCACAGAAGTAGGTGCGTCTTGTACAGCCTGCAGAACCATGAGCCAATTACATCGCTTTTCTTATAAATTACCCAGTCTCAGGTATTTCTTTATAGCAGTGCAAGAATGACCTAACACAAGTTCTCCGTGTCTTAATATTATTCTCTGGTAAAAGCCAATTGTAGATCTCCTTACTTACCCATGATAAGTACTTTTCAAGGATTATCACTTTTACTCTAGTCTTTTGATTTGGTTGTAAAACTTGAGAAGACAGGAAAAATGCTAAATGATGTGAGGAGAAAGTTCCAGATGAACTCAGGACACACTGAAGAGAGAACTCTGTGTACCAAGTGTTCTCATCAATGCAAGACACAAAGGGAGAACAGTCACAGCAGAAGCTTTAGCTAGAGGAGGCAAAGATACGTTAGGAGATGGACGCAAGGAATATTTCTGCCCTTTTCATGAAATTCAGAACCAGACTTGGGGAAAACTTAGTAACAATGGGAATGCTTATGCAGGAAACATTAACTTTAGAAGTTGCTCTAACTTTAAGGAAAAAAGCATAACAGGAGCCCTAAGGGAGGACATCTGTTCTTTTTTATGGCAGCGTTTCCTTTTGTCCAGTGACTCTTTAAAGCCGTGGCACCTGTAGTTTTGAAACTTTTGAGGAAGGTCATAATAGCATTGCTCGTAAAAATCCTACATGGTTTGTGAGAGAAGGAAAATAGCAAGTAATTAGAAGTTTCTGTAAAACTGAATGCAAGCGAGGCACAGTGGCTCATGCTTGTAATCCTAGCACTTTGGGAGGCTGAGGCAGGCAGATCACTTGAGCTCTGGAGTTTGAAACTGGCCTGGACAACATGGCAAAACCCTGTTTCTACTAAAAATACAAAAATTATCCAGGCATGGTAGCCTGCACCTGTAGTCCCAGCTACTCAAGAGGCTGAGGTGGGAGGATTACTCAGCCCAGGAGGCAGAGGCTGCAGTGAGCCAACGGCAAGCCACTGCACTCCAGCCTGGTCAACAGAGCAAGACCCTGTCTCAAAAACAAAAACTCAAACTAAATGCAACTCTAAAATATTGCAAGGATTTTATTTTAAACAGTGCGATTAAGCAGAACTGTACATAATGACCATTATTAGAAGATTAATTTGACATTCTCTGAAGAAGTATAAAATTATAATACAGGAAGGATATATATCAGTTATTAAAAATCATGGATTATTTTTTACAAGATAGAAAGACCTAAATGTGTGCATTTCTTCATAAGTGAAAGAATTATGCATCCTTCATTAAAAACAGCAAAAACTTGAACAATTTGGAAGCAGCATGTTTTGTTAAATAGATTTCAAGATAGAATAAATTTTGAAAACACCCACCAGAAGCCATAGATCTTCCAGAAAACAAAAATATAAACAAAATACAATTGAATGAAGATGAGCATAATAAAAATAAAATACTATCTAAAAGCACCAGGGTTATATGAGATGTTCCTAGAGTGGTAAGGCCATGAGACTTGTTCAGAATAGAATATCTCTAGTAAGGTTTTAGTGGTTAGGAAATAGCATGCTATACATTTGAAAACTATATAATTATAAATATAAATGTATAAACATAAATTTTTCATGATTATTATAGCTTTCATTCAAACTATGTTTAAGTATTTTTGTTTAATTTGCATATTATATATTTTATATTTAAAAATTCATCTTATATATATTTACATTTATTTAACTCTAAATAAATAATGAGTGCATTTTAAGGCCATCTGTATTATACATTTTCCAGACAGGAGATTTTTGTCAACTACTTACATAAAATATAAACAGCTCTGAAGTCAAGGGCAGGTATATTTAGAAAAAGGATATCAAGTGGTATTAATTGTATTTAAAAATGGTGTTTTGTTTTAAAAAGAATTGGCTGGGCGCAGTGGCTCACACCTATAGTCTCAGCATTTTGGGAGGCCAAGGCAGGTGGATCTCCTGAGGTCAGGAGTTCGAGACCAGCCTGGTCAACATGGTGAAACCCTGCCTCTACTAAAATACAAAAATCAGCCAGGCATGGCGGCTTGTGCCTGTAATCCCAGCTACTCGGGAGGCTGAGGCAGGAGAATTGCTTGAACCTGGGAGGCGGAGGTTAGAGTAAGCCGAGTTCGTGCCAGTGCACTGCAGCCTGGGTGACAGAGCAAGATCCCGTCTCAAAAAAAAAAAAAAAAAAAAAATGGAGAAAAAAGAATTTTGGCATGAGTAAATAGAGGTCGTTTGAATATCAATAGTAAAACCAAAATTTCACAAGTATAGCAAATTCAGTTCATTGCCAGTCACTAACCTTGGCACTGGGAACACAGAAAACTAAAGAAATGTTGAACCAATTTAGGAGTATTTTCTCAGTTCCTGTCTATTCAGAGACATACTATTCCTCTATACATTTTCCCCAACAGCATGTCAACTGTTTCCCCAGCATAGCTAGGTGCTGAGGTGTTTGGTTCCTCTATAATTGGCAGCACAGGCAATTGCAGAAATTGTCAAAAACAGAAACTCAAACTCTCTATAGCTACAATCTCTTTGGTCAATACTGTGATTCAGTAATCCATTCCTTTAGGTAATATAAAATCTCTTCTTGAATTAAATCAGACCAGCAGAAAGCAGTTTCTGATCATGTATTATCTCTTCTCTATAGAATTACTACCTTGAGGGTCACTGTAAGAAATGGCTCCAATGAAGTTCATTGTTGTGTTCACTATAAAGAGGATGTTGTCCATTAAATTCGCAATACCCACTTTAGGACCAGAAATTTTTGTCAGGTGTAAGCATCAGGAAGAGTGAATAGGATTTATTCTGCAGGTTCTGTTTGTTTGATCTCAGGGGCACTGAACTGACCGGGTTTCCTTTTAGTAGTGTTTGCTAGGATACGTAGGCTTATATTTGTTATTTGCTTTCAGGAAGTAGATAGGCTCTATTTTATGGCCCATGCTTGCCTGTTGCTCTTTTATTTTTCCTCAGCTGGTTTAAATGTATTTTTTCAGTTGTGTTTGTTCACAAATAAATTTGAATCCTGTCTCAGGATGGAGTAGGAAAGAGAAAATAACAAAAACAGATTCTGTATATGCAAAATACTGTAATCCAGAAATGAGTGAAAAAGGAATCTTTCTCCAGGTAACCTATAGCATGGATAAGTAATACACAGAGAAACCATAACATAAAGCAGAAGCAGTGCTTTTTTCTAGAAAATAATGTGCCACTATAAGATGAATAAAGTTATTGTAAGAATGGCCAGAATAACACAATGGATTATTGATAAACTGAAAACATCCATTTAATTTTTTCTCGTCAAGCCAAGAAATAAAAAAAATCCTCTGCTTTTATGATAGAAAAACTTGAGCTAGTTAAGTAGTTTTTATATGTGACATAAAATTGATACTAATTTTGTAACAACATGAATATTTTATTTATTTCCATCAATTTATATTTATATCACTTAAACTATTTATAATTTTAACATGTAATTATTTATTAAAGTCATTATTTTTCTATTAACCAATATTTTACACAATATGTATACAGTGCTAGGATTTCCCCCAAGGCTTATATCATTGTATTTATGCTGTATATGTGACACCCAAATATTTCAAAAGCTGTAGTTACAGATTTTAAATTGCACTTTCCAGAGTGATTCACTTTGTGATTATTTCGTTTTAATTAGGTCTTTTAATAAGTTCTAAATAATAAGTTATTTAGTTTTAATAAGCTCTTTTGGTTAAGAATCCAAAAGAACTTCAAAAGAAATATGCCCCTCTTAAATCAGAACAAGAGAACAGAAACATTTATGCTTATAGATTTCACGGTCTTTCTTGTTAGCCTATTCCAATACTTTATAAACAGGAACTTAACACAGGGGCTCTGGGTTACACAGAGCCTTAAACTCCCTGAAACCATATACTTCTTGCTTAGATACAAGAGTAGCTAGAGAAGGACGTTTTCCTGAAGGAACATTACACGGCCTTCCTTACCCTTCTACAAAGTGAAGGAGTCGTTTCTTATACACACACACACACACACACACACACACACACACACATATGAGCCTAGGATATACCACAAAACATGACATCTTTGAACTTAATGAATTTCGTGGCTGGTATTGGTTTCGAGGAAGAGAGATCAGTTGGTATATGTGGCAGCAGAGATTGAGGAAACTGAGGAAGGTCTTGCTTGCTATGTAAGCTGATGATGAATACTGTCTTTGTGCAATGATACGTAGAGGTGGTACCTAAAGTGACCACCCAAGAAACCAAATCACATTCAATAATTGAATTGAAAATGATAATACTGGCTTTTATTTTCTAATATAATCAAGCCATCATACGTTCCTATACTACAAGGACAAAGCATTTTTTTGCTATTCTAAAGCTTAAAATCTGACATGTATAGACAGGAAACAGCACACTGGTATCTAGCTTTTCAAACAAAAATTTTTATAAGAATTTTAAGAGTTGGCATCTGACAGAAGGAATATAAAAGCTGGTGATATTCAACCACCCCTCTGTATTATATTTTAGTGTAACCCTGAATTTATTATTTCTGTCAACTTTCTAATTCTTGTTTTTGGGTAATAGACCAAGAATAGATTTTTAGAGAATGGCACTTGAAGTTAGTGACATGAGACTTGAGCCTTTGTCTCCTGGTTATAGAAGCAGAATTTTTTTCTAGTGACCCACCACATTCTGTACTTCCACAGTCTTTAAGCATTTCCAACCAGCCAAATTTTTCTATTATCAAAAATCAGTTAACTGCATGATTTACTCAGGCTGATTTCACTAGCTTAAATCTCCCAGTAAAATGTATCCCTAAGAGGAATGAATTGTTAAATTAGCTGAAATTGCACTTTTGAGAAACTGAAACAGGTGTGATTTGAATGCACATTTTACTTAGGTTTTAATGCCTGATAGAGAAAGAAACTTGAATAACTAAAAATAGTGTATTTTCTTTGCAAATTTCCTTAACTTAGCTGCAGTTTTAGATATGTGGTCAAATGGTCTGTTTTGATTCAGTGACAATTGAAATGTTTCAACCTATTGGACAATGGCCACTGCCTGTCTATCCAGATGTAAAAAAAAAAAAAAAAAAAAAAAAATTACCCTTGTAATGTAAGATAATCATGTACTCTAAATACACTGAACAATAGCTGTCAAACACCATAACTAGATGTAGGCTGAGAAATTTGATAAACACTATTTAAATATTTGAATAACTGAATTATAAGCAAAACTTTTTAACTGGGCTTATTTTATTTTCTGCAATTATGAAACTATTTTGGGTACAATTAAGTTCTGTCAGCTCAAAATCTTTTACAAACTAAGTGTAATTATTTGTAAATAACAGAGCTCTGCATTCTAATCATTTACACCATTAGGACATATTACTAAGTAAATTCAGGTTCAACACAAAACTGTACATTCTCAAACATCTCAGTCAATATGGTAGTTGTATTCCCAACTCATATTTCAAATGCTGTTAGTTTTATAACTAACTGCTTACTTTAACTTCATGTTTTTGGATTTTAAAAATTTATTTTTACTAACAGTTTTATTTGATTTCATATAAACACATTAACAAAGGACTGATTTTTTTAGATTTGAAAAAGTATTTTTTAACTTGTTTGCAAGTATTTTCTCTACTGCTACAAAAACAGACACATAAACCAATGGAATAGAATAGAGAACCAGAAATAATGCTGCACACCTACAGCCATCTGATCTTTGACAAAATAGACAAAACAAGCAATAGGGAGATGACTCTCTGTTCAACAAATGGTGTTGGGACAACTGGCCAGCCATATACAGAAGATTAAAATTGGACCCCCTCCTTACACCATATACAAAAATTAACTCAATATGGATTAAAGACTTAAATCCAAAACCAAAAACTATAAAAACCCTGGAAGATAACCTAGGAAATACCATGCTGGACATAGGACCTGGCAAAGATATTATAACAAAGATGCCACAAGCAATTGCAACAAAAACGAATATTGACAAATGGGACTTCGTTAAACTAAAGAGATTCTACATAAAAGAAACTATCCACAGAGTAAACAGACAACCTATAGAATTGGAGAAAATAGGCCGGGCGCGGTGGCTCAAGCCTGTAATCCCAGCACTTTGGGAGGCCGAGGCGGGTGGATCACGAGGTCAGGAGATCAAGACCATCCTGGCTAACACGGTGAAACCCCGTCTCTACTAAAAAATACAAAAAACTAGCTGGGCGAGGTGGCGGGCGCCTGTAGTCCCAGCTACTCGGGAGGCTGAGGCAGGAGAATGGCGTAAACCTGGGAGGCGGAGCTTGCAGTGAGCTGAGATCCAGCCACTGCACTGCAGCCCAGGAGACAGAGCGAGACTCTGTCTCAAAAAAAAAAAAAAAAAAAAAAAAGAATTGGAGAAAATATTTGCAAACTATACATCCAACAAAAGTCAAATATCCAAAACCTAGAAGGAACTTATATAAATTTACAAGAAAAAAATACCCATTAAATGTTGGCAAAGTACATGAACAAACACTTTTTTTTTTTTTTTTTTAATTTATTTAGAGGCAGAGTCTCACTCTGTCGCCCGGGCTGGAGTGCAGTGTCACAATCTCAGCTTGCTGCAAACTCCACCTCACGGGGTTATGCAATTCTCCTGTCTCAGCCTCTCAAGTAGCTGTGATTACAGGTGTGCACCACCATGCCCAGCTAATTTTTTGTGTATTTTTAGTAGAGACGAGGTTTCACCATGTTGGCCAGGCTGGTTTTGAACTCCTCACCTCAAGCGATCCACCTGCCTCGGCCTCCCAAAGTGCTAGGATTACAGATGTGAGCCACCACATCCAGCCGAACAGGCACTTTTCAAAAGAAGACATTCATGTGGCCAGCAAACATATGAAAAAAATGTGCAACATCACTAGTCATTAGAGAAATGTAAATCAAAACCACAATGTGATACTGTCTCATACTGGTCAGAATGGCTGTTATTAAAATGTCAAAAAATAACAGATGCTGGTGAGGTTGTGGTGAAAAGGGAACACTTATGCACGACTAGTGGGAATGTAAATTAATTCAGCCATTGTGGAAAGCAGTTTGGCAATTTCTCAACTTAAAATAGAATTACCATTTAACCCAGCAATCCCATTATTGGGTATATAGAAATCACTCTACCATAAAGACACATGCATGCATATGTTCATTGCAGCACTATTAACAATAGTAAAGAGATGGAATCAACCTAAATGTCCTTCAATGGCAGACTGGATAATGTGATACGTATTTACCATGGAATACTATGCAGCCATTAAAAAATAATGAGATCACGTCCTTTGCAGCAACATGAATGGAGCTGGAGGTCATTATCCTAAGCAAACTAACACAGGAACAGAAAACCAAATACTACATGCTTTCACTTAAAGTGGGAGCTAAACTTTGAGTACATATGGACAAAAGGAAAGGAACGAGAGACATCAAGCCCTACTTGAGGGTGGGGGGAGGCAGCAGGGTGAGGATCGAAAAATTACCTATCAGGTACTATGCTTATTACCTGAGTAACAAAATAATCTCTTCATCAATCCCTGAGACATGCAATTTACCTATGTAACACACCTGCACATGTATCTCTGAACCTAAAAGTTAGAAAATCAAATCAGACCAGTATGAATTTCTAGTTAAAAGTCAGCTACAGGACAGCATAGTGTGGAACATATGTGCTAGTTTCATTTGGCTTCCATAGTCATGAAAAGTAAATAGGTATTACTGATAGAAAGATGATGGGAACAGAGAGGTGAAAATAAATGTCTATTTGATTTGGATTTGTATTATCTCCTTTAGGTGTTAATGTTACTGAATCTTGTCCTTCACCAATAGCACCACGACTCTTTCCTTGTAGACACCTAGTGGGGAAACTATTCCCTGAAAAATGAGTTTAAGGGCTCTAAGCTCCAGGCCATCCAATTGGGATCAGAGTTGGAAGCTAGTGGCTTAGGGAGATTTTTTCCTTTTCTCTAAGTATCTACGTCATTCACTTGGCCAGAACCTCAATAAGCAATAAAATATTTTGTGACAAAGGGAAACAGTTATTTTTAATGGTTTTATTGTATATAAACATTCAGAAAATACTGAAATTTTTAAGATTTGAAAACAATATTTTTCACTTGTTAGCAAGTGTTTTATTTGTTCAGTGTTGTCTGGACCAACAGTTCTTAAAGTGTAGTCTATAAGCCCTTGGGGATCCACAAGACCCTTTCCAGGAGAAAGAGGGGGGGGGAAGGACCTATAAACAATTTTCAAATAGTAGTAAGATATCTGTCTTTTTCACTGTGTTGACATTTGTGCTTATGGTATAAAAACAATGGTGGGTACAACTGCTGATACCTTAGTATAAACCAAGGCAGTGGTGCAGCAGTACTCAGTGTGTTTCTCACTGCCAGGCACTTGCATGGTGAACTTTAATTCAGAGTTCAGTTGTTGGGCCAGGCGCGGTGGCTCACGCCTGTAATCCCAGCACTTTGGGAGGCCGAGGCGGGTGGATCACGAGGTCAGCAGATCGAGACCATACTGGCTAACATGGTGAAACCCCGTCTCCACTAAAAATACAAAAGAAATTAGCCGGGCGTAGTGGCAGGCGCCTGTGGTCCCCGCTAGTCGGGGAGGCTGAGACAGGAGAATGTCCTGAACCCGGGAGGCGGAGCTTGCAGTGAGCCGACATCAAGCCACTGCACTCCAGCCTGGGCGACAGAGGGAGACTCCTCTCAAAAAAAAGAAAAAAAAGAAAGAAAATGTGGCACATATACAACAGGGAATACTCTGCAGCCATAAAAAGGATGAGTTCATGTCCTTTGCAGGGACATGGATGAAGCTGGAAACCATCCTTCTCAGCAAACTATCACAAGGACAGAAAACCAAACACTGTGTGTTCTCACTCATAGGTGGGAACTGAACAATGAGAACACTTGGACACAGGGTGGGGAACATCACACACTAGGGCCTGTCGGGGGGTGGGGGACTGGAGGAGGGATAGCATTAGGAGAAATACCTAATGTAAATGATGAGTTGATGGGTGCAGCAAACCAACATTGCACATGTATACCTATGTATATCAAACCTGAACGTTGTACACATGTACCCTAGAACTTAAAGTATAATAAAAAAAAAAATGGAAAAAACAAAAAACAACAAAAAAAGTTCAGTTGTTGTTGTAGTAAATATTAGGTTGGTGCAAAAGTAGTTGCGGTTTTTTCCATTAAAAGTAAAATAATATTAATTGCATTAAATTATTCAACACTTTAGTACATGTCTTTTTTATATTCTTTGTGATGAAATGTGAAGTGCATTTAAAACAGTTCTGCTGCACATCAGAGTAAGCTGTCTCTAGGAAAAGCACTTGTGTGATATTTGGAGTTGTGAATTGAACTCGACTTTTTTTTTTTTTTTTAATAAAACATCATTTTTACTTAACAATTAACAGGCAAACTGTGATTAATCAGACTAAACCATTTGACATACATTTACTTGAAAATGAACAAAATGGGCTTGCCACTTCAAATAAAACAAGTTATAATATTTATTGTCCATAAAACATTTGGGCTTTCAAATGAAAATTAGAATTCTGTAGAACTTATTCAGTCATCCTTCAGTGTCCACGGGGGATTGGTTTTAAGACCCCTGTGGATACCAAAACCTAAGGATGCAAGTTCCCGACATACAATGGCATAGTATTTGCACATAGTCTACACACATCCTCCCAGATCCTTAAATAATCTCTAGATTACTTATAATACCTAATACAATGTAAATACTGATATTACATATTGTTATACTAGATTGGGTTTGTTGTTTAGAGATGGGGTAATGCTGTGTTAGATGGGGTAATGCTGGTAAGGCTGGACTCCTGGGCCCAAGCGATTTGCCCACCTCAGACTCTGGGGCAGCTTAGACCACAGGCATGTGCACTGCACTTGGCTGTTTTTTTGTTTTTGTTTTAATTCATATTATTTTTGCAATTCCTTGGATAAAGAAGCTTTCACATCTGCAGATTCAACCCACAAGTGTATCAAAAGTATTATATGTGCTATTGAGAGCTTGACATCCTTCCAAAATGTACAGACTTTTCTAAAAAGATAAGCATGATATTAACAAATGGGATTTTTATATGACATAATGCATTTGTCAGTATTTGGAAGACCTGCATAACTCCACAAACTAATATACCAAAATGACCAATGTATGATCTTACCAGTGGATCTTAATTTAACAAGATATGAGAGTTTCACTGATATGACTTCTGAGTCCAAATTGTAAATAATATTTGAGAAACTACCACTTGCTCAGCTGGGGTGTAGTATCAAAGAAAAATATCCACAATTATCTGAAAATACCCTCCCATTTCCAGCTACATATCTGAGGCTGGATTTTCACCAAATACTATAACCAAAACGACAAACGGCAATATGCTCAATTTAGAAGCAGATAAGAGAATCCATCTCTTTTTTAATTAACCCAGATATTAAAGAAATATGAAAAATGTTAAACAGTGCCCTTCTTACCACCATTTTTTTTGCTAGGGAGGATAGTTATTTTTCACAAAAATATGTTATTTATTATTTCTATTTTTAATGAATCAATATATATTTTCTAATTTCTCAGTTTTCATTTCCAAAACGGTAAATATCAATAGATATAACCTATACAATCAAAAGCCTTTTGTATTTCTTAATAATTTTTATGAGTGCAAATGCATCCTGGGCAGGGTGCAGTGGCTCATGCCTGTAATTCCAGCACTTTGGGAGGCTGAGGCGGGTGGATCACTTGAGGTTGGGAGTTCAAGACCAGCCTGACCAACGTGGAGAAACCTCATTTCTACTAAAAATACAAAATTAGCCTGGTGTGGCGGCGTGCACCTATAATCCCAGCTACTCGGGAGGCTGAGGCAGGAGAATCGCTTGAACCCAGGTGGCAGAAGTTGCAGTGAGCCGAGATCGTACCATTGCACTCCAGCCTGGGCAACAAGAGTGAAACTCCATCTCAAAAAAAAAAGAAGAAGAAAAAGAAAGAAAATAAAGAATGTAAATGGATCCTGAGAACAAAAACGTTTAAGAATGATTAATGTAAGCAAATTTTACTTATGTAGGATACCCAGTTTAGTTCACAGATCTTTCTATAAACCAATGGAAGCAGGTGTGTGTGGCAAATACAAGCCATGGATTGAATTGAGGTTATACATGTTGTGATATGAAGTTACTATTACTTCAAACATATTTTCACATTTAACTTTCCACAGAGGCAATTGGTTTTATTCAATGAGGTTGGAAAAATTACTGCTGCACAGTAGCACTCTTTTAAATAGTGTAAGACTTAACTAAAACTTATTGAATCAACATTCAGACACCAAAGAATTATTTTGCTTGTTTAGTACCTTTTAAGTGATATGATTAGTTTTGGCTGCTAAACTTTTATGACTAGTAAATATTATTATTTTTGTGTCAAGTGCAGATTGTTTTATTGTAGAATAGCTGTAGCAATTTAGTAAAGTCAAAGTTCTTAGAAAAAAGGGGTACTGAACAGCAGAATTGATTTATTGCATGTGAAATCTTATCTAAAGTAGTTGATTCTTCTCCTTTTTATCAGGTACTTGGCTTTTTAGTAGTAGCTTGATAAGCAAGTATAGAGATAATAATTTTATGAGAAAAATGAGTTCTGATTCCATCATTTATACTAGGGCCATGGTTCTCTACTTTCTGTGTTATTATCATTATTGCTTTAGAAATAGTAAAAAGCAGCCGGGCACGGTAGCTAATGCCTGTAATCCCAGCACTTTGGGAGGCCGAGGCGGGCAGATCACG
Organism: Rhinopithecus roxellana; assembly: GCF_007565055.1. Classification (NCBI taxonomy): domain Eukaryota; kingdom Metazoa; phylum Chordata; class Mammalia; order Primates; family Cercopithecidae; genus Rhinopithecus; species Rhinopithecus roxellana. The sequence continues at coordinate 79,815,122 of NC_044569.1, read as the reverse complement.
AGGTCAGGAGATCGAGACCATCCTGGCTAACACAGTGAAACCCCGTCTCTACTAAAAAAAAAAAAAAATATATATATATATATATATATACACAAAAGAATTAGCCGTGCGTGGTGGCGGGTGCCTTGGGCGCCTTGGGAGGCTACTTGGGAGGCTGAGGCAGGAGAATAGTGTGAACCTGGGAGGCGGGCGGAGCTTGCAGTGAGCCAAGAGCATGCCACTGCACTCCAGCCTGGGTGACAGAGCGAGACTCCATCTCAAAAAAAAAAAAAAAAAAGAAAGAAATAGTAAAAAGCATCTATTTAAATGAGACTTGTGTTGTAGAATTGGGACTATATGTACAAATCACATGTGCCCTGGCTTAGTCATTGAGTGTTGGCAGACTATATGTTTATATATTTTAACTTGACTTCTGAAAATTTAACATTAAAAAGGTTTTATTTAAAATTATGTTCTTTTCAAAAGAAGATATGCATGTGGCCAAAAAGCATATAAAAAAAAAAAGGCTCAATATCACTGATCATTGGAGAAATGCAAATCAAAAACGACAGTGAGATACCATCTCATACCAGTCAGAATGGCTATTATTAAACAGTCAAAAAGTCAAAAAATAACAGATACTGGCGAGGTTGTGGAGAAAAGGGAACGTTTATACACTGCTGTTGGGAGTGTAAATTAGTTCAGACATTGTGGAAAGCAGTATGGCAATTCCTCAAAGAGCTAAAAACAGAACTACCATTCGACTTACCAATCCCATTACTGAGTTTGTATCCAAAGGAATATAAATTCGTCTACCATAAAGACACAAGGACATGAACGTTCATTGCAGCACTATTCACAATAGAAAAAACATGGAATCAACCTACATACCCATCAGTGACACATTAGATAAATAAAATATGGTACATATACAGCATGGAACACTACACATCCATAAAAAAGAATGATGTCATGTCTTTTGCGGGAACATGGATGGAGCTGGAGGCCATGATCCTTAGCAAACTAACGAAGGGACAGAAAACCAAATACCTCGTGTTCTCAGTTATAAATGGGAGCTAAATGGCGAGAACTCATGGACACAAAGAGGAACAACAGACATTGGGGCCTGCTTGAGGGCGGACGTTTGGAGAAGAGAGAGGATCAGAAAAAATAACTAATAGGTGTTAGGCTGAGTACCTGGGTGATGAAATGTGTATAACAAACCCCCATGACATGAGTTTACCTGTGTAACACACCTGTACATGTAACCCTGAACCTAAAATAAGAGTTTAAAAAAGTAATAAAAACATAAAATTATGTTGAGAATATTTCAGCTACATTTATAGTTCAGACTGATAGTTACTACAAATGAGGTTTAACAAATTCGTATTTATAGTAAGTCTCCAGAAAACCTGAAGGTAATTGTGAATGGATAGGATAATTCTATCCAATATATATCTATAAAATATGAATAGGAAGGCTGTCAGTAAAGGAGAGATTGTAAGCCTTGTAACAAAAAGTTGGAAAGTTATGGGACAGAGAATGGCCTTTTCATATATTGTGTAGAGCTAAATCCTGATAGAATGTGTCACCCATTTTCTTTACTCCACACATGTAGTTTTCATTAGTCTCGGTGTTCATGAGATAGCCTGTAAATATGAAGTGGAAATTGGGCACAGGAAATGGGTAAAATGCTTTGCATACCTTTAAATATAGGTTTTCAGTGTTCTGAAGACTTTCCTTAGCAGACCTTTGATTTTCCAAGGTCTATAGATAATTTAACTCCACTATTCTTTTTTCCTGGAATTCCATTTTTCTTGTTTCCCTCTATTCTTTTATACCTCTCAGTAGCTTGAGGTTAAAATCCTGCTCTTTTATGTCGTATGTGTAAGGTTAAAACAGTTTATCTAGTTTTTTAGTTTTAGGGATGCTATTTTGAGAATTTGTTTACTTATGTGGGAAATAAAATAGATTTTCCAAAGTTACATATTTTGGGAACATTGTTGCCATTCTCTTTCCTTTTTGGCATTTGACAATCTAGAAAGGTTAGAATTAATCAGGGTAATTTTTTGGAAAATGTAATGAAGAGTCAAGTGAATGGATATTTAGAAAGCGCGAGGTATGTGAGGAGGACGTATAATGGTTACTTGCCAAATTTGGAAAATATCATTCAAATCTCTAAGACCAAGAATAGTGACTGAAGACTCAGCCTTCTATAAAACAGAAACACTTAAACCAGGATGTTTCTTTGACTGGAGCCAGATCCAGGAATGGTAGTAAGTAAGGATTTTGTTCTGTGAGCAATAATGTTGACCTTTAACTAGGAAATAAACCCTGAGCCCAGAACCAAAGCACCCTGCTTTCTTGATGGACAGGGTATTGAGAGAAATACCTTTGCTATTGACTGGTGTCCTATGACTAAAGGAGAACATCAGAGCATATTGACCAAGTGTTTACACTTTGAAAGTTCTACTTATCTAAGGCAAGATTGAGAGTCATGTGAATACTTGAATATAAAATTACAAGATAAAATGAATAGTACTTGTAGTGGTTTGCAGTATAGGCAATTTAAATTGAATCACACAGATTATTTACCAAAAGGGTGGCTAAAAGACATATATGTCAAGTAAATTAAAAGAGGACATCTGTGAACAGAAATTCAAGTGTTTATTTCAATCCAAGAAAATATAATTCAATATCTTTCATTTACCAAGACTGCACTAGAAGATGAATAATAAATTTTAATGTCATATAAGTTATATGCCAGAATTAGATATTTGGAATGGATGTTTCCCTCCCAGCTATCTTGAGTCATTGAAGCAGAAACTCATTTGTACAGGAACATGGAGGTAAGTAGCTTTCCTGAGGGCCATATTCCAACTCTTGAATTGTTTCTTTGGACTTTGTCTTCTTCTTTAAACGAACTCTAAATCCTTACATCTTTAAAAAGAGATGATTAAGGGCAGTTTTTGTAATATAACAACTTTCTTACTCTGATGATAGGAATGCTATTGTTACTAAACCAAGGGGTCATCTGTCCTGTTAAAAGTTTTCTGTATAGGTTAGAGTTAAATAACTACCCAAAAATGTAATTTAAGTATTTAAAAGTCTGTTTATTTCTACCTCCAGATAGATACTATTTAAATGAGAACAAACATATGTCTTAAAATTAATATTAATTCTGGTAGACTAAATAATGGTCCCCTAAGATATCTACATCCTAATCACCAGAACCTGTGAATGTAATCTTACTTGGAAAAAAAAAGACTCTAAAGATGTGATTAAATTAAGGATTTTGAAATAAGGGGATTACCCGGATTTATTTGAGCAGGCCCGAAATGTAATCACAAATGTCCTTATAAGAAAGAGGCAGAGAGATTTGATAACAGACGGAAAAAGGTGACATGATAATGGAAAGTGAGATGTGATTTGGGGACACTAGCCAAGAAAGCAAATTCTTTTCCTGGAGCCTCCAGAAGGAACTAGCTCTGCTAACCTCTTGATTTTAGCCCCATAAGATTTCTTTCTGACTTCTGATCTTTGGAACTGTAAGACAACACATTTGTATTCATTGGCGCCACTTAGTTTGTGGTAGTTGTTACAGCTGCATCAGCAAAATCATACCATAATGTTCAACAAAATGGCACTAGGCCACTTTCATAAAGATTTTACCTTTTTTTCCTCCCACCTTTAATTTTCTAGAAAGAGGAATTAGATGACATGATCTTCCACAAATGCAAACATCTGGAAAATTATTTATTGTTACAATCAGTTTTTACACTTTTGACCTTGATTACATATACCAGAAAATGGCCCAAAAATGTATAACTGTGACCCATCGTAAATTAATCACATGGCCTCTGTTATTCCATGTTGCAGAATCTGTTGTTTATTCATAACAACATTGTTCCTATGAAAAAGTGAGTTACTTCTATTATGCATACTATTGAAAATTTTTATATGATAATGAGCGATCCTCTTCCAATTATAAGAGAGTAAATACTGTCAAGTTGTCAGCCCATAAATCTACTGCATTCAAATGTTGTACTTTTAATAACTAAAGTACCTTTAAAATGGGAGGTAAGCCTGGGGCTTCCATAAATACAAGTTTTATTGTAAAATTTTTCTTCCAATTTATTATCTTCACTCTGGCAATAACTTGGAAAAAATTCTGAGGCAGACACTTTAGTGTAGAGAAAATTTGCTAGTCATAACATACAAAAAATAACACTGTAATTCCTATTCCTTTCATTCAATATTTAACCTTAAACAAGTCTTTGAAATAAAGAATTTGGATTAGGTGATCTTGAAAGGCCCTTCAGATACCACATTCTGCAATTCTGTAAATGTTCATAGTAATGATGTTTAATTTATAGGAATTATGACCGTATTTGGCACTAAAATATAAATTGGTCTAAATTTTTCCTTTTTAAAATTATAATGCTTATTGTTTATAAACGTTTTAGTTCTTTTTTAAATTGCAAAGTTACAATGCATTTTAAACCGATATTTTAGAATACATGAATTTTAAATTTTAATTCTTAGGTTATTCTATGGAAATAAAGCACAGACATCAAATTTACAATTAACAATGATTTTTGTACTAACTGTAGATTGAAAGTAGACATTTTCTGTGGAAATTCTGGGGCTACAAGTATTTTCATAGCTTTCTTAGGGAAAAAGGAAGATATGCCAATTAGACCACTGAGAACCTTGGCAAATCAGACTACATCTTGAAGAAATAGTCATCCTCTTTACGGAAGGCACACAAATAATATTAGAACAGTCTTGAGATCAGTGATAAGAAAGCAATTTAAACAGCTGTTGCATTCCAGAAAATGCTTGTTTGACACACTTTCAGGAAAGGGAAGTAGATAAAAGAAACACTACTATCAAGAAGCGCACGTATCTAGTGTTTACAAAAGCTTCTCCAGAATCATTCCAGTTAGTTTAAGAACAAACCCTCAGATAAGCGAGCATTCCAAATCCAGTGGAAAAAAAATGTTACACCTATGTTTTAAAAAGCTGTAAGAGGCTCCAAATTACTTCAAGAAGTAGCAATTTCTGTTGGCAAGATGCATGAAAAGTGTTAGCCTCATGGGAATCCATTTGTGACAACAGAGCAGAAAGCGGCCCCTGCTCTGACAATAAAAAAGTGACAGATAATATAGAAGTAATCAATCTGAAAGGTATAGAATATTTAAACCACGAAATGCCTAAAAAGCCATAAGCGAGATCTTAAAATCAATATAGGATGCTACTGAAAGTCAGAGTAATGACTCAAGAATAGGAATATTATACTGGTCCCAGAAAGGTTTTGTGTTAAGGTCAACAGCAAGGAGGTAAAATAACTATGTCTATGTATTTTTTTAACATCACATTATTGTTAGATTGTTTTTTATAAAAGAGAAAAATTGTGCTGATGTTTTATAATATTAAAAGTGACTTCAAAGACATTTAATATTTTCTGACATTTTGGTCTGTATTAGTACCATTCCAAACTATTTCATGAGAACAAAACCATATTAGTTCATTTAAAAGAAGGGTTACAGAAAGCATAGAACCTAATAACTACTTAGGTCTGGGAAGACTTAACTGGTTTTATCAGCACTTCACTTAAAATAGTCCTAAATGCAAGCAATGTAATTGCTTGTATCTAGGAAACTAAGAGGCAGTAAATCACATTTCAATGTGTATGACTGGAAAGTCAAAGGCAGAAGTATTTCTAGGTTTAATTTGGAAGATCAATCACAGATATTAAAAATGTATCAGAGAGGAAAGAAATAATGCTGTATTCCGGTACTCCTTGAAACATTTTTTTTATTCATCCAGTTATCAGAAAATTGGGAATAATGAAAGGAGCATTTCTAGACATGTTTAAAACCAAAGAAAGTACTTAGCCATCATATTGATTTATTGAACCCACTTAAAAAATTATATGTAGACTATTCTGAATCTATTATATGTTGGATACAAAGTTTTAACCTATCTTCCTCCTTTCTAAGATAAATGTAGAGATAAAATGGTAACAATATTTCCTGGAATTAGATTTTATGAGCCAAGGCTAATTTTTTTGCCAACTGAATACCAGGCATTTCTATAGGAGCAGGAAAACTAGAAACCTTGTTTAGCTTATTTCTGTCTCTGGTACATCTGTTAGCAAGATCAGAAACTCCTGTAGTGGAAATCTTTTCCATCCCTCTCCCCACAACTCCAGCTCTTGCCAAAATCTTTCTATTTTAATTACAGCATCTGAAACAATTCACTACTTTATTTTGCTTTTCTTTTCTTTTTCTCTTTTTTTTCTTCTTTTTTTTTCTTTTTTTTTAAGAGGGAGAGTTAGGAAGCAAAAATGATAGGAGAAATGGAGAAAATAAGAGATCTTGTTAAGAAAGAATTGGCTATAAGTTTGCTTTGGAACAGCCCAGAAGTGATGCAGAATTAAAATCACAAATAGGTTAGTGAGCAATACTTCTTTCCTTCTACAATGCCTATAATTTTTGCTACCTGGGAGGTTTCTTTTTGTTTTGTTTTGTTTGTTTGTTTGTTTGTTTCCTTTATGGAGTATATTTCCACATATATTTCAGATTTTTAAAAGAAAACGTTTTCAGCAGGGCGCGGTGGCTCACGCCTGTAATCCCAGGACTTTGGAAGGCCGAGGCGGACGAATCACGAGGTCAGGGGTTTGAGACCAGCCTGGCTGACATCGTGAAATCTCATCTCTACTAAAAATACAAAAAATTAGCTGGGCGTGGTGGCGGGTGCATGTAATCCCAGCTACTTGGGTGTACTTATCTTTGGGGATACGGAGCATGTTGATATCTGTCAACATGCTCCGTATCCCCAAAGATAACTACAGTAACCTGCTTTTTTTTCTTTAAAGATTTCTCGTGAAATATTCTGACCATTTTTAAGTAAAACTTCCTCATTTTCAATAGGGGTAGCCCCTGATAACATTCAGTTTGTGCATACAATTAAGTATGAGGTCATTCAACCACCATGAAATACCCCCAGTAATGGAGGACTTTATGCTTCTGTATCATTTCCATGTCTGGGTCTGCTAGTATGTAGTCCTGGCTCTAATGCAAACATTAGCTATGTCCTGTCTCCATCTCTACTTTTCTTCCACTATACAGATCATCCTCTCTTTAAGCTCTTATAAGAGAAGTCAACCATCAAGTAGCTCCCAAGAAGTGTTGGACAAAAAATTGCCTGAGATATCTAATATTCGAGATAATTAATTTTAAAAACGAGATATTTGTAACTGATCTTTTTCTTTCTTTTTTTTTTAAATTAGACCACCAAAAAGTAATGCACCTGAGATTTTCATGATTACTCTCTGTTTTTAATTTGATTGTTTCCTACTCTGAGTTTCCTCATTCTACTTTTGGATACATTTCTTTGTCTAGCTTCTTAAAGTAAAAATTTAGATAACTGATTTTAAACCTTGCTTCCCCTGATAAAAGCAAATATAAGGTATTATCTAAGCATAGCTTTAAGTATATCACACATATTTTAATATTTTCATCTTTTAATTTTCATTCTAACCTAAATGTTCAAATTTCCCATGCAGTGTCTTTTTTTAACCCATGAGATATTTAGAAATGTGTTCTTTAATTCACAAATATTTAAGGATTTTCTAGATGTCTTAGTGTCATTGGTTTACAGTGAAGTCTATGTTGGTCAGAGAACATACATTGTACAAATTCATTTTTGTAATTTACTGGAGCTTATAATTTATTGTCTAGGTGAGGTTCTTTTGCATTAGAAAATGATATACTGTAGTTGTTAGACACAAAATCTATAATCTCAATTATGTTAAGATAATTGTTCTTTTCTACAACTTCTGTAAACTTAGTGATTTTTTTGGTATTCTATCAATTACTGGATGAGAGGTGTTAAAATCTCCCACTATGATTATAGATTTGTTTAGTTCTGTTGGTTTTTGCTTCATGTATTTTGAAGCTTTGTTAGATATTTATACATATTTATGATTGTTGTATCTTTTTAACCAATCGACCCTTTATAAAATGACCTTTAACACTAATAGTACTCCATGTCTTAATGCATGTTTTGTCTGATATTGTAGAAACACACTGACTTCTTTATACTGACATCTGCATGGTATGTGGTGTACCCTGAATCCTTTTACTTTGTCTCTCTGTATCTTTATATATAAAGTTCATCTCATATAGGTGACATGCAGTTGATTTTGTAATTAGTAAAACTCTACTTTTAATTGGAGTATTTACTTCATTTGCATTATTTATGTTTTATTATACATATGCATAATATGTTTTATTATACATATACATGATTGTATGTTTAATTCCATATTTTTATTGTTGTTGTTTACTAAAGTTTCTATTTTCACTCATTATTTCTATCTCTTTCTTTATTCCTTGACTGTATTTATAACAGCTGCTTTAAAGTCCTTCTCTGAAATTTCACTACCCCAGATCATCTTGGAGTCAATGTCCATTGACTAAATTTTATCTTGTCTATCAGTCACAATTTGTGATAATTTTGGACATTGTACCGACTCCAGAAACTCTTATTTTTCTCTGAAGTCTGTTGATTTCTGTTCTGACTGCTAGGTGTCTTCCAAGAAAAAGCTGGATCAATAAGAATCTCTCTCCTGCGGTCTCCTTCTTTTAAGAACCTCCTCTAGTTTCTGCCTACTTTTGGTCACTCTCCGGTGCCTTCATATATTTGGTATTCATATTGTGTGCACAGATTGTAATTTCAATCTACAGGAAGCTACTCTGTTATTACCAGAAACTGAACTCATTTCCATTATATTTTAAGGTTTTTCTATGAAATTATAGTTTCATAAAGACGCAAAATTTTTAAAATATTGTAAGTTGAATAGTAAACCAATATTATGTCTTTTCTCATTATATATAGTGATATAAAATCCTTGCTGATAATCTAAAAAGTAGACAAAAAGAGAGAGCAATGAAATCATCTTTCTATGTAATTTTTATATATGCATACCATATACATATATTATTTACAAATTTTGTATAATACTGGATATATTATTTTCCATTTTTCTCTGTTTACTTATATTTTAAATTAGCCTATCCTTATGGCATCACTCTTCAAAACTATAATTTTGTTGAAGAACATTTACTGTATAAATATGTGATGTTTACTTGTTTCTAATTCTTGTATTTTTATATGACTTCTAAATTGTTTTGTTCTTATGAAACGCTATGATGAAATTCTTTGTAATACCTGTTATGCTTCTATTTATTTTTGTAATTACTATGGGAGAGAACTCAAGGTTCAAAATGTTTACATCTTTGCAGTTTATTGATAAGTATTTGGCCAGAGCTTTTCAAAGAAATAAGTATAGCCATAATATATAAGATACATAGATATAAACACAGATATAAGATATGAGATATAAGAGATGTAAGTTTAGAAAGAGTTGTTTCCCTAGGTATTTGTTGCTTCAATGCTTTGCCTGTTTTCAATTTTAATTTTCTATTTTCCAAAATACAGTAGTTACATAAGTTAAAACATTAAACTCTACTCCGAGGTCAGGAGCCCTCTGCCCACTCTTTCATAATCCTCCTTGGTCCTCCTTAGAGGCAGCTACTGTAAAATGTTTAATGTCATATTTCATATAACAGCTTTCTACTGCACACTCTTGGCATTTCTTACTGCATTAAGCTAGTATATGTAATATATAATATATGTAATATATATATAATTGTCACTCACAACTGATTTAAAGCATGTAGCATGAAAATTTTCCATTTCTTATGTAATTCTGTTTCCCTGGAGTTAGTAATTGCCTCTTTGTGTTTCTTTGCCTGTTTTGTTTTTTTTTTTTCACAAGTCTAAAACTACTTCATTTCTGCTTTTGTTTTTTTCTTTGACAATGCCTTCCTGTAGTCTCTTTTCTGCTCCAGTCTGACTTATTGCTCATTTTTGCTGCTCAGCTACTCTCTCGTGTCTAACTTTCAAAGTATGCCAAGGCATTCTCTTTGCTACTTCATAGCGCTGGATCAACTGCTTCCTGGAACCAACTATATCTTCTTTTTTCTGCCTGGAGGTGTACATTCTCCAGAGGCCTCCTGAGAAAAGATGAGGGTATAGCAGTTCACTTTTGCCGTGCAGCAGTCCACTCCAAAACTTAATGACTAAAAACAACTGGTTAGTTCAATTATGTGGAGTCAGCTGTTGAGGTTCTTGTGGTCTGGCTAGCTTGGCTAATCCGGATGGGCAAGTTTAGGATGGCCTCATTCACATATTTGAGACTTCAGCTGTATGGCTGAGATGGTTGTGGCCCCATTCCCTTATATGATCTCTTATCCTTGGAGTCTAGACTTGGTTTCTTCCTGGTGATCTCTGGGTTTCCAATGGCACAAGAGGTCAAGCCCCAGTGCACAGCCAGTTTTTGAGTCTCTCTGCTTGCTAATGTTTCATTATTCAAAGCAAGTCACATGCTTAAGCTCAGATTCAAGGGACAGGAGAAACTGCAAAATATTATGACCATTTTTGTAAAGATTCCCACTTGCATATTTGAAAATGATTTTGGTTTACATTTCATCTTGACTGGTAATGCCCTGGGTGTAAGAGTTCTAGAATAGTGAGCATTTGCTCTCACAGTTTTAGGCCTTTATTTTCTGGTTTCCATTTGTTGCCTAGCCACTAAAAATTCAGATGTCATCCCAGCTACTGATCATTGTATATACTTATCTCTTCACTCCTTTCCTCCTTCTCCTCTCCAAAAACTTTAAGATCTTCCCATTACTCCTAGTGTTGTGAAATTGCTTTTGGCCTGGATCTATTTTCAATAATTGTGTTGAATGTTGAGTGGATATTGCAAATCTTGAGATACACACTCTTAGTTTGGAGACATCTTCTTGTATTTTATACATAATTTCTTTTTAATCTGCTCTCTATCCCTTTTACTTTTTCCAGTGTCAAGTAACTTACAACTCTGATGGTAAAAAGTACTTAAATAATATTTGAAGACTGTAGATATGTATTTTTTTTCAGGTGCTCACTACCACACCTAATTTTTTATTATTTTTCAAGAATCAATTTATTTACTTATTTTTAATTGCTATTTATATTTCAATAGTTTATGGGATACAGGTGGTATTTTGTTACATGGATAAGTTCTTTACTGGTGATTTCTGAGATTTTGGTGCTCCAAAATCACCCAGGTAGTGTACACTGTACTCAATACGTAGTCTTTTATCTCTCACCCTCTTCCAGCCTCCTCCTCCAAGTCCCCAAAGTTCATTATATCATGCTTATGACTTTGCATCCTCATAGCTTAGCTCCCTCTTATGTGAGAACATACAATATTTGATTTTCCATTTCTGAGTTACTTCACTTAGAATAATGGCCTGCAACTCTATCCAAGTTGCTGCAAAAGACATTATTTCATTCCTATTTATGCCTGAGTAGTATTCTATGGTGTATATATACTACATTTTTAATCCACTTGTTGGTTGATAGGCACTTAGCTTGGTTCCATATCTTTACAATTGCGAAATGTGCTGCTATAAACCATCCGTGTGCATATGTCTTTTTCATAAGTCTTCTTTTTCTTTAGGTAGATACCCAGTAGTGTTGGATTGAATGGAGTTCCTTAAATACTCTCCATACTGTTTTCCATAGTGGTTGTACTAGTTTACATTCTCACCAGCAGTATAAAAGTGTTCTCTTTTCACCATCCACACCAACATCTCATGATGTTTTGCATATCTTCTTTTCATAATTGGCTATTCAGGTCCTTTGACCACTTTTTGATGAGAATTTTTTTCTTGCTGATTTATTTGTGTTCCTTGTAGATGCCAGATATTAGTCTTTTCTCAGACTCATAGTTTGCTAATATTTTCTCCCACAAGGTTGTCTGTTTATTCTATCAATTTTATATTTTACTGTGCAGAAGTGTTTTAGTTTAATTAGGTCCCATTTATTTATTTTTGTTCTTGTTGCATTTGTTTTTGCAGTCTTAGTCATGAATTATTTGCCCAAGTTAATGCCTGGGATAGTTTTTCAGTGTTATTGTCTAGAATTTTTATAGTTTCGGGTCTTAGATTTAAATCTTTGATCCATCTTGAGTTGATTTTTGTGTAAGGTGGGAGATGGGGATCCAGTTTTATTCTTCTACATGTGGCCTCCCAGTTTTCCCAGCACCATATATTGACTAGGGTGTCCTATCCCCGATTTATGTTTTTTACTCTTTATCAAAGATCAGTTAGCTGTAAGTATTCGGCTTTATTTCTAGGTTCTCTATACTTTTCCATTGATCTACATGCTTCTTTTTATGCCGGTGCCATGCTGTTTTGGTACTACAGCCCCGTAGTATAATTTGAAGTCAGGTAATGTGATGTCTTCAGATTTGTCCTTTTGGCTTTGCATTGCTTTGGCTATGTAGGCTATGTTTTGGTTCCATAAGAATTTTAGAATTGTTTTTTCTAGTTCTGCGAAGAATGATGGGTATATATTTTTGACTGTTAATCTTCACTATAGAACGTTTAATGAGAGCAAGTCATGTTATTGTGAGAATGTTCAGATACATAGTGTTTAATTTTCTTGGTTTAGTCAATTCTTTAGAATAATTCAATCTGCTACATGTTTGTGGGGAGTAGGGGAAGGGAGATTGTATAATGGAATGTTAATAGGTGGAGGAGGGAAGGAAGATGGAGACCTCATTATACAGCATATGGCCCTTCACTTATTTCTCTACTTTCAGTGTGGCTCTCTGTTTTCACTGTGACAACTTTGCCTGAAGCAAAGGTCAGAGTATCTCTGATAGTATTGGTAGATGACAAATTTCTAAAATTGTGCTGAAGAGAACTAGCTTTCCTATTGCGTGGATACGGAAAGGCTTCTAGGATCTTCAGAGTTTCTTTTGAAAATTCCTAATACTCTTGTTTTTTGTTCACATAGCTCCACATTCTGAGATGGGTGGTACCTTCACCTTTAAAGCATTTCTGGAATGTGGGGTACAGATTGCCTCTGTTCTTAATCTCTTCACTACTAAAGCTGGTTAGTAGCTTCCAAGTCAGTTAGTATTTAACCATTTGCTTTCTGGCTTCCAGAAAACGTTAAGTCAGTTAGTATTTAACCATTTGCTTTCTGGCTTCCACAGTGTGTGGATTTTTCTCGTAGAGTATTACAGTGTCCACTATAGATTCAAGGGAAGATTTCCTGTGTCTGGGGATCCAAGTTGTTTTCATCTTGGTGATTCTTCAACCCAACAGGAGGCCTACACAGTTAGTTTGACAGGAGAAGGAAGCATACAGATGGCATACTAGCTCTTAAATATTTTAGCCTAGGAGTTATACACATCATTTCTGCTTACAGCAAATTGGCCAGAAACAGACACATGGCTCCCAGCAAGGGGGCTGAGAATAACCTATGCAGGGGTTGGGGTGAGGGGACCACACCTGGATATTCACTGACAAACAATTGTCACTGTCATGGTTGACCCCTCTGGTTACAAAAATGTTTTCTTGTTCCCTTATTGTGACATGCCCCAATAAAAACCAACTAAGTCTCACCAAGTCACTGCCTTAAGCTCAAAGTCCAAGTTTCTGGATATTATACTATAATCTCTAGATTCATACAGATGAAATAAGAAGACAAGGTATCTGCATATCCTCAGTCTCATGACACCTAGTGTTTAATTGTGGAAATGGGATAGAATAAAAGCAAAAATACATTCCAGAAAGGGAAAAAATGGGAGATATCTAGCAGAATTCATAGGAATTCTAAGATCTTGAAATCTTGCTGGGCAGACATTGCAAAGATTCTCCAAGCCTTCAGAATGGTAGAAATCAGCTACCAGATAAGGCCTAATGTGCTCTCTGGGATTAGTGTTGTGTCCACTGTTCTTTATGGCTTTGGGAGTTTCTTCTGGTTTTCAGGATGTTCCATAGCCATGTCTGAAGAGGCTGTTGTGGAATATGCCAGGATCAGGACTGTACAGCTTTCTTAATTAAGGTCTTGCCAGTGAAAAGTTGGGAGTCCAAGGACTGTAAGGCTCACATAATCACAAAACTTGACGGATAATTTTTCAGAGTGAGTCTTAAAAACACATTAGACTTTCCATCTGTTGTTACTGGTCAGTTTATTTGGTGAACTCATACCCAGACGTCAGTATGAGCCATTCTCTAGATCTTTATTTCTTTGTTCTCATATCTTATGCTTCTCTATATTTAAGGAGAGCTATCTGGAGGGTGTCATACTAGAGACAGAAAGTCTCTTTTGTTTGACTATTTCCCTGAACCACTTTCACTAATGATAGTTCATTGATTGATTAATTGATACAGGGTCTCACTCTGTCACTCAGGCTGGAGTGCAGTGGCATGAATATTGGCTCACTGCAGCCTCGACCTTCTGGGTTCAAGTGATCCTCTGCCTCAGCCTCCAAGTAGCTTCCCATGTTCCACCATGTCCTGCTAAATTTTAAAAATTTTTTTGCAGAAACAGGGTCTGCCTATGTTGCCCAAGCTGGTCTCAAACTCCTGAGCTCCAGCAGTCTTCCTGCCTTGGCTCCCAAGTGATAGGTTTTTAAATAAGCAAAGAAGCCTCTCTGAATCTGATCTTCGCCATAAAAGCTATTTTAACAGGATTTGTCTCTCAATGACTTTTTCAACTTTATCTCTCACTTTTTCCCAAACTTCTGCTTCCAGACTGAGATATTCTTTGCTGAATCATCTTTCTTGTAATACTTTGCCAAACACAGCTCGTAGTAACCAACACACCCTTTTAAGTTTCCAGTTTCCAGTGTTTCGAATTCATTGCTCACGTGATTGGCACTGCAACTTATTGCAAGCAATAGCATTATCAAATATCAGTATCAGATACTGCTGTTGATCTTTATTATAAGTTATCATGATCTTTCTAGCCTATACTAGACTGCTCATCAAATGCCATATAATTAAATTTAGATTTTTTAGTTTCTAGTTTGTTTTTTACCAGATGTTATCTACTTGTTATATCAATCAATAGTGTTAATCAGGATAGATTAGGTTGTGCTTCCAGTAACATTTCCCAGATCTCCAGGATGTAAGACTATATCTTTTGATTTCTAATCCACAGAAGTCCACTGTTTTTTCTGTGACTCTCCAGGGAAGTTCACTTTCACAAAGTAACATCTTCTGGTTCCATCATCACAACTGAAGCCCTTCATGGTCTCCTTGACAGTAGAAGAGAAAGCTGAAGGGTCACACACCATCCATT
This sequence comes from Rhinopithecus roxellana, assembly GCF_007565055.1. Taxonomy (NCBI): domain Eukaryota; kingdom Metazoa; phylum Chordata; class Mammalia; order Primates; family Cercopithecidae; genus Rhinopithecus; species Rhinopithecus roxellana. The sequence continues at coordinate 79,799,921 of NC_044569.1, read as the reverse complement.
TAGTGTCTTGGCCTCAAATTGATTTTTGTGTATTCTGTTCATGACCCATTTGTGCAGAACTATTCTCAGGGCCCTTGCTAATTGCAGTGGGGCTGAGAAATGTGTGTGAGCCTATGAATATTTGGTAAGCAACCCATGTCTCCCATTAATGCAATTATAATTTTTAAAACTTTGCAAAATTCTGAGTCAATATTGTGCTTTATGATGAACTAGATAACATTTCAAGTGTACTATACCCAATAAATCATACTTAAAATTGAAGAGGACAAGGATATTCTTAGCAAGAGGACTATAACAAGTTGGGAAATTAGTGGAGATACTGTATAAACATGAATGTTCCTGTCCTGAGCCCGGAAAATAGCAAAAATTCAAACTCTTTTTTAAAACATGGTTTTAAAAATACAAGGTGTTTGAGAAAAAAATGAATAACCCCAATTTGAAAAGAAGGTTTATAAATGGAGTCATGAGAAATATTTTTTGATTGGTAGAAAGGAACCAGGTGGCAGAGACTGTGAAACAGTGAAACAGACTAATTCAAACTAATTCTTGAAATAATTAGTCCAAACCTTTTTAAAAGTATTTTAAATCAAGAATGGTTAGATGTCTGGAAATTAAGCTCATGATTATCAGATATAAAACTGCAAATCTTGACCATCAAAATAAGGAGATTCTTTGAACACTAGGAGGAAGACTATGGATGCTGGTTAGAGAGAAGTAATGCATACACATTATTTTAAATATATTTGCCTAGTCCTTGTGTTATCAATAAATTACTAATAGCCTTCGAAAGAAATTTCATAGGAAGTGATAAGAAAATAGTGATCTTGGTCAATAGACCACTAGGTGATTCATGGCACTGTTATTCTAGGAAAAATACTGCTCCTCTATTGAGTTCTAATTTTCTTCCTTGAGTCTTTTCATTACATTTCTTCAGGCATTATTTTTATTCTGCTGACTTTTCTATTATTTAGACATTTTAAAGCCGAATATGATTTTTAGATTTGATTTTGTCCTGAAATTACTTCTACAATTATTTCCTTCAGCCTTTTCAACATTAGAAATTTGGCAGCATAACTGGAAGTAGCGCATAAGGAACTGAGATTATGAAGGGAACAAAGCTTATAGTTTAGGGGCAGCTGTGGTCAGTCGCTTCATTCTGTTCCTCTTCCGGACGTGACAATAGGCTTGAAAAAAGAGAAACTCACCTATTCATTGAATCAAGCTGCTTCTGCTAGCACTATAATCTTATAATATCTTTAACACTTGTTTTATAATTTGTAAAGAGCTTAATATTAAAGTATGACCCATTATAATGTTGCTGACATTGTCACAATGTCACAATATTAAAATCTGTCAATGTCACAATATTAAAATACTCTGCCACTTAAGAATAAATCCTAGAAGGAGCAGGCATGTAAAACAGGACAAATTTAAGGAAAGCAAAATAAAATCACAAATGACATCTAGTGAGAAAACCTTGAAAGGGAATTGTCTTTAATTAGTTCACAGTTGGAGGTGGTTCATACTGCTTATTTTAGTTAAGTCTTTCATTTGAGGAGAAACAAGCTATTTAACTTTCAGGATGCTTGCGGGTAGTTGGAGAGCAACTTGAATCCTCTATCTTATTGAATAAAACTCTGCCCTCAATATAGTATAATTTTGATAGGGAAGAATATCATCTACAAAATATAATCTATTGGGATTTGTCACACATTAGAATAAAAACTCAAAGGTGGTGCAGTAAAGCAAATTTATAGCATGTTCCTGAGTCTGTGTAGGAGTCACTGATATTTATTTTAATCAGTAAAATTGGCTCAGAAGCATTTCTAAGTAGGTATCCTTTCTACTGAGCCCTAATACAAGATCTAAGCTTATGGTAAAAAGAATCCTCTGGTTTACAGTATGTGGTAGATTTTTCTACATAGAGAATATAGGAAATGAAGGAAATTCTGATAAACATGTTAATACTTCGGTTTTATAAAGCTTTATGAACAAATATCCTCAGAAAAGAATGAAACTTTTACACTAATATTCCACAAGGCTGCTACTTTGCTGAAATCTGGTTTTGTAATACACTTATAACCAGCCACACTTATCTGTTGTTCATACGAGGTCTACCCACTTCAAATATCTCTATATAATAATATTAGGGAGTATTACTTCACTACAGACTTCATGAAAACAATGGAATCCTACCAAAGTTGAAGCTGCACCATGAATGATAGCTCTATGCATTTGCATAACACTTATTTAGTCGTAATCTATTTACAACAAAAATACAGAGGTACAGCAGAGGGTATTCAGTGGCTACATTTATGATATCCAGCTCCTCCTAACTCACAATGTGATGAGAACACATAGCCAAGTGTAACCACGAAAATAGTCTTCAGTTTTTATTTATATTCTGCTTCTAGGTTTTGTGATGCTTCTGTGTATATGTTCAAGAAAATTCTTGTGTCGTACTCTTCTTCACTGAAAAGATACTTTCCAGTGTGATGGTCTCAAACTCTGTATTTATCTTCATTTCCAAAATTCAATTAAAACATATTATTTGTGATGACTGTTTTGCCCAATAAACTCTGCACAATGCTAATTGCCTGCTTTGCTTCTTAATGAGGAAAAGGGTTTTCTACATCCCTCTCTGAGTCTTTCAACAATTCTGCTTTCTTTTCTCTAATCTTAATACTGTGCCCTTTTCTTTGTGCCATGTTTTCTGTAACCTGTGGAAGAATATAGTGATATTTTAATAAGGAGAATAACTTATCATTAAATTTTACATGATAAATATATTATGCTTTTGTTAAAAAATGCAGATACCTTGAAATTTCTTGTGTAACTCCCTCTAACACTCCCACGCAGCTCAGGGGATAAGGGGAAAATAAGATTTTCTATTACTTCCATTACTTTCAATGGCAAAAACCACAATTACTTTTGCATCAGCCTAATATTTAGATATTCTTCTTTCTCTGTTTTAGGATATTTATTTGTTTGCAAAAATTAAAATAAATGGTGAAATGCCTGCTTTTTTCATAAAAATGTTTATTATAATTCTATAGGCCCAATATCCAGTCTTGATACATCTGCTTGAATTCTGTTAATATCACTTACTTCTTTCTTTCTGTTATCAAATTCTTTCCTAATAAATCATGAATTTTCCCTTCCTTTCTACTTCCCCATCCACCAACAATCAGGTTCTAATAATCAAATTCTTAACTGGATTTCTGAGATTTAGACACCTGAGCTCTAGACTGCTACTTTCTATTACTCCTTTTCTAGTCATCCATTCTATGTAAAACCCCAGTTTACTCTTCTGTCTTCCTCATTTTATTCATGATACTGTATTGTTCAAAATTCCGCAGTGGCATAGAATGACATAAAAAAGAAGTAATAGCACTTTCTAATACCAAGCAGAGGCTTTCCATGTTACCGTATGGAGATCCCTCAGCCTTGGCACAACTGACATCTCGGGCTGGACAAGCCTTTGTCATGAAGGACTTTCTTGTGCACTGCAGGCAAGACACATTAGACACCAGTAACATTCCTCCAGTTGTGACCACTGAAAAGTCTCTGGGAATTTTGCACAGATAAGGGAAAGGCAAAATTACCCCAGTTGAGAAACATTGTTTTCCATTCACTTCTGTCTTGATTACAGTCATGTTCAGCTGCAAATACCCAAACACCTGTTTAACTGTAGTTTAAAGAAGAGGCTTTTATTATTTGTCTGTTGTTTAAATATTTATAGGTGTCTGTAGGTGAGCATTTGCTGGGGTTGGTACAGCGGGTCAATAATGTTAGAACTAACATCTCTGAGATTCTCTTGGCCTTTCCCTCAGAGTTACTATATGGCTGCCGAAATTTTGGGTATCACATCCTCTTGCAAACAAGAAGAAGGGAGGTGGGGAAATGGGGAAGGGACACGCTCATGAAACTTACATTGGCATCTCATTGACCAGAATGTTGTCTCATGATCAGCATTAATTCCAAGGGAAAGTGCATCTAAAGTTAATCTAGGAAAGGAAGAAGAGGATTGGAAACATGTGGGAGGAGCTGCCCATAGAGTCTAACATGCCCTAACTTCACTTCTTCCTGAGAGAAACTTTCCTCTTTGTGTTTTTTTGTTTTGTTTTGTTTTTGGATAAATAATTCTAGAAGCTAAAACAAAATGACCCAAGTTTTACTAAGTATAAGTAAATAAATGTTTGTTTCTTGCTGAAAATGTCCAATATGGCTAACGTTGAGCAGTGAGCAGTGTTCTTTCAGAGATCCAGGTTCTGTTTAGCTTTTAGTTTTGTCTTTTCCAAGTCGTTGGTCTCCCCAGATAGCTCTTCTGCTTCTGATCTGCAGGAAGAAGAAGAAAGAGTGTAGAGGATTTTGCAGAATATGTTTGGGGGCTAGGCCAGAGATAGATTTTTACCATGTCCATTGGCATCTTAGTGACCAGAACATAGCTAAAATGGCAATAACTAACTATAAGTAGCCCATCTCTATCACCTGCTCCGAAGAATGTATTTGTTTCCGTGTCTCCCTTCTATGTGCTTTTCTGAATTTAAATTGCCCGTACCTTTTCTTCTTTCTGGATGTATTAGTCTGTTTTCATGCTGCTGATAAAGACATACCCAAGACTAGGAATGAAAAGAGGTTTAATGAACTTACAGTTCCGTATGGCTGGAGAGGCCTCGCAATCATGGTAGAAGGCAAGGAGGAGCAAGTCATGTCTTACATAGATGGCAACAGGCAAAGAGAGAGCTTGTTCAGGGAAACTCCCATATTAAAAACCATCAGATCTTGTGAGACTCATTCGCTATCACAGGAACAGTGCAGGAAAGACTCGCCTGACCCATGAAACCAGTTTTTCTTCCTAGGTCTCCAGTCCTGTGATGGGATTCCCTGGAGACATGCCCTGGAGACATTGTCTTGGGGATTAACATTTGGCTTCTCATTACTTATGCTACTTTCTGCAGCAGGCTTGAAATTCTCCTCAGAAAAATGGGTTTTTCTTTTTGCATTGTCAAGCTGCAAATTTTCCAAACTGTTATGCTCTGCTTCCCTTGTAAAACTGAATGCCTTTAACAGCACCAAAGTCACCTCTTGAATGCTTTGCTGCTTAGAAATTTCTTCTGCCAGATACCCTAAATCATCTCTCTCAAGTTCAAAGTTCCCCAAATTCGAGGGCAGAAGCAAAATGCCACCAGTCTCTTTGCTAAAATATACCAAGAGTCACCTTTGCTTCAGTTCCCAACAAGTTCCTCATCTCCATCTGAGACCACCTCAGCCTGGACCTTATTGTTCATATCACTATCAGCATTTTTGTCAAAGCCATTCAACAAGTCTCTAAGAAGTTGCACATTTTCCCACATTTTCCTGTCTTCTTCTGGACCCTCCAAACTGTTCCAACCTCGCCTGTTACCTAGTTCCAAAGTCGCTGCCACATTTTGGGTATCTTTTCAGCAACACCCCATTCTACTGGTACCAACTTACTGTTTTAGTTTTCATGCTGCTGATAACAACATACTAGAGACTGGGAAGAAAATGAGACTTAATGAACTTATAGTTCCACATGGTTGGGGAGGCCACACAATCATGATAGAAGGCAAGGAGGAGCAAGTCATGTCTTACATGGATGGCAGCAGGCAAAGAGAGAGCTTGTGCATGGAAACTCCCATTTTTAAAATCATCAGATCTAATGAGACTCATTCAATATTACAAGAACAGCACAGGAAAGACCTGTCTCTGTAATTCAGTCACCTCGCACTGAGTTCCTGTTATGACCTGTGGGAATTGTGGGAGTTACAATTCAAGATATGATTTGGGTGGGGACACAGCCAAACCATATCACTGAAATTCCTTCCCTTCTTTGTCTTGTTTGCGAAAATCCGAACTTTTCACTATCTCCTATTGAAGATTAGGGGACTGTACCACTTCAAGGCAACTAACTACTCCTTCCGGTGAAACTGATATCATGCCATGATTGGAAGAAGGGCTTTGGAGTCAGACAAAATTAGATTTAAAGATGATACGCACTAGTTTTATAAACTTGCCCAAGTTTGACTTCTATGAATCTTGGATATATTATGTTTTAAATTGGGCCAATATTAAATTATGAATGAAATGAAGTAAAGCCCTTGACTTGCTATAAATAAAGATTATCTTTTAAATCTGATCTTCTTAAGCAGTTACTACCTGTGCTATGCATTGGGTAACTAGTTGAATATCACATTTTTCTTTTCTATTAAATTCACTAGTACTCTAGGCAGCTATAAGCAGTCCTCCAAGCAGGAGCCATGTCTTACTGGTGTTGTATGGAGGGGGCACTGAGGAAAAGACTTGGAGGTGAGACCTACTTGTTACTTTCTCCCTCGGTGCAGGCTGATTGACCATCTGGAAGCTGTAATAGTAATACCTGTACCTCATGAGGTGGAGATGCCCTTTTCTTTTTTCCTTATTTTTGTAACACTTATTTTTTATTTTTTTGAATATTATTTTTAATTTCAAATCAGAATTGTATACCTTTATGTGGTACAATATAATGTTTTGATATATGTAAATAACATGGAATGATTAAATAAAGCTAATTAACATATCCATCACCTCATGTACTTTTTTTTGTGGTGAGACATTTGAAATGTACTCTCTTAGTTATTTGAAATATACAACAAATTAATATTGACACTAATCATCCTGCTGTGCAGTAGATCTCAAAACATACTCCTTGTATCTGAAGCTTTGTACTGTTTGACCAGCAACACCCATTCCCTCTCTTCCCACACCTCCAGCTCCTGGTAACCATCAGTCCACTCTCTACTTTTATGAATTCAACTTTTTTAGATTCCACATATAAGTGAGATTATGCAGTATCTTCCTGTGCCTGACTTATTTCGTTAGTATAAAATCCTCCATGTTCATCCATATTATGACAAATGACAAATTTCCTTTTTTCAAAGGCTTAATAGTATTCCATTGTGTATATATGCCACATTTTCTTTATTCGTTGATCTATTGATGGGCTCTTAGACTTACTACATAACTTGGCTAATGTGAATAATGCTACAATGAACATGAGAGTGCAGATATCCCTTTGACATATTTTAATTCCTTTTTATGTATACCCAGAAGTGGTATTGCTGGATCATGTGGTAATTATATTTTTAGTTTTTGAAGAACTTCCATACTGTTTTCCACAGTGACTACCGATTTACATTACCACCAACAGTGTGCAATGGTTCTCTTTTCTCCACATCCTCACCAAGGATCTTCCGTCATTTTAACAGATTTGAGGTGACAGATAATCCCATTGTGATTTTAATTCACATTTCCGCAATGGCTAGTGATGCTGAGCATTTTTTCATGTTCTTGCTGGTCGTTTGTATGTCTTCACTTGATAAATGTCATTTCAAGTCTTGTCCATTGTTTTCCTACTATTGAGTTGTCTTCTGTAATTCAAATTTGAAAAGCCCTAATATAATAGTATCTACATTTCAATATCTGTTGATTAAAGGTTATAAAATAACACAGTTATTAAAATTTAGATGTCTACTGCCATATTTCATTAATCAAAACAGTTCTCTTCTGCTACTATCCTAGACCCTGTTTCCACTAGTGCCTACTCCTAGAATCCATTCATAGCATGACTGTGATAATTTAAAAAATACCATGCTCATGCTCCTGCTTAAAACTCTAATGGCTTCTGTAACCCTCAGAATAAAAGCTAAATACATTTGGTTGGTGTACAAAGTCACAGAGGCAAGCATATGGATACCAAAATTAGTATATAAGTAGAATCCTCCATGGAAACCCTCTTAAGGGAAAGATTTGGTTTGAACATTGAAAAGAAAATTTATGCTTAAATTTATATATGTGACCCAGTTTTAATAGCCTAAAAAATAATCTTTTCTTACCCCAGTCTATTGAGGGTTACTTAGAGTTCTTTGCTTCCAGAGCACAAATTCAGAAAGATTGTCTTATAAATGTTTGCTGTAGGACAGTACTTGTAGAGAGAGCAGTTTGCCATGAGAGACGTGTAAAATTGCAGTAAGAGCTGACAGATGACACAGATAGATATACACATAAAGGGCCTTGATTTTAATTCTAAGAAGAGATCTTGGTAACTATTGTTAAAGGACATCTAAGAAGGACATCTTGGTTTTCAGGGGAGACTAAACCACTGGGATTTATTGGCTTTATCAAATTGCATAACATAGATATTATAATTCTTAGAATATGAAGTACTTTTATTCCCTTTGGAATTATTTGTTTATATGAATGCAAAATGAAAACACTTTAGGATGAATTTGGATCTTTGCCTAAGTAGTTTACCATTTTGCAGATGGTTAATTAAAAGCAGTTATTTTGTCGGGAGGTGGGGTGGGGGAGGGAGAGCATTAGGAAAAAGAGCTAATGCATGCTGGGCTTAATACGTAGGTGATGGGTTGATAGGTGCAGCAAACCACCATGGCACATGTTCACCTATGTAACAAATCTACACTTCCTGCGCATGTACCCTGGAACTTAAAATAAAAATAAAAAATTTTAAAAAGCAGTTATTTTGCATGGTTTTGTGTTATAAATAACATTTTAAAATGGAGTTTTGTTATCTTTCAAAGGAACTTTAAAAATTCCACCTGTAAATATTCATTGACTCTTTATATTTGTGTTGCTGTATTTATAATAATTTGAAGCTTTCTACGATGTTATTGTTAAATATGAAATCATTAACCATTACTATTGTATGATTTTTCTATCAGATCTTTAGAGCTGTATTTTAACTTTACGTATAACTTATAAATTCCAAGACATTAGCTGTATTTCCATTTTCTTAGGCATGTTTGTCAATTTTAACTTTTATTTAACATATATTTTACTGATGTTGTATTGCTGTCTACTAAAGGAGTTTGAATTTTTATTTAATAACATCCCAAAAATAATTGAAAAAAAAAGTTTGCAAAAAAGTATGGATATTATGATTGCATTAATTTAAATTCACATTATATGGAGACCAATGAAAGAAAGCAATTTATAAAAACCAAATGAGTTTGTGAATATTAAATGAGAAATTTTTATTTTATCAAAAAATGTGACTATATAGTAAGTCTTCATTTAATGGCATAAATAGGTATCATGGGGGGGGGGGAGGAGGGAGGGATTGCCTTGGGGAGTTATACATGATATAAATGATGAATTGATGGGTGCTGACGAGTTGATGGGTGCAGCACACCAACATGGCATAAGTATACATATGTAACAAACCTGCACGTTATGCACATGTACCCTAGAACTTAAAGTATAATAAATAAATTAATTAATTAAAAAAAAAACTGTGACTTTAAGTGAAATAACATACAGCACGTGCTTGAATAAATGTCATTTTATTCAAGATTGTTTTGATATAACGTTAATGAGAAAGAAATGGTTTTGTTATATGTCCTTTAGCTTAAAGTCACAGTTTCCAAGAATCTATGATGTTAAGTGAAGACTTACTGTACATATTTCCTTCCTTCCTTCCTTTCTTCCTTCTTTCCTTCCTTCCCTCCCTCCCTCCCTCCCTCCTTCTTTCCTTCCTTCCTTCCTTCCTTCCTTATTCCTTTTTATGAGACAGGGTCTCCTTCTGTCACCTAGTCTGGAGTGAAGTGGCAGGATGTTGGCTTACTGCAACCTTCAGCTCCTGGGCTCAAGGAATCCTCCCACCTCAGCCTCTGAGTAGCTGGGACTACAGGCACGTACCACACTCAGCTAATTTTTCATATTTTTGGTAAAGATAGGGTCTTACTATGTTGCCCAGGCTGATCTCTAAACTCCTGAGCTCAAGCGATCCACCCACCTAAGCCTCCCAAACTGCTGGGGATTACAGGTATGAGCCACCACAACCGGCCCTGAATATACTTCTAAAACCCTAATTATTTATATGTAATAAAATGTCCTCAATGTTCATCCATGTTGCTGCAAATGACAGGATTTCCTTATTTTTATGGCTGAATAATATTCCATTATGCATAATTACCACATTTTCTTTATCCATTCTTTCGTTGAGGAACACTTAGGTTGATTCCATATATTGTTTATTGTGGATAGTGCTGCAATAAACATGGGAATGTAGATATCTCCTCTACATACTGACTTCCTTTCCTTTGTATATATACCAAGTAGTGGAATTGCTGGATCATTTGGTATTTATGTTTTTAGTTTCTTGAGAAACCTCTATACTGTTTTCCATGGTAGCTGTACTAATTTACATTCCCACAAACTGTAAGAGTTCCTCTTTCTCTGCATCCTCACCAGGATTTATTATTTATTTATTTATTTGTATTTTATTTATGTATGTTTGTTTTTTCTTTTTTATAATGGCCATTTTAACTGGAGTGAGATATCTCATGATGGTTTCGATTTGCATTTCCCTGATTATTAGTGATGCTGCGTATTTTTTTTGTTTGTTTGTTTTTGTTTTGAGACGGAGTCTTGCTGTATCACCCAGGCTGGAGTGCAGTGGTGCGATCTCGGCTCACTGCAAGCTCCACCTCCCCGGGTCACGCCATTCTCCTGCCTCAGCCTCCCAAGTAGCTGGGACTACAGGCGCCCGCCACCACACCTGGCTAATTTTTTTGTATTTTTTATTAGAGATGGGGTTTCACCATGTTAGCCAGGGTGGTCTCGATTTCCTGACCTTGTCATCCACCCACCTCAGCCTCCCAAAGTGCTGGGATTACAGGCGTGAACCACTGCGCCCAGCATGCTGCGTATTTTTAAAGATACTTGTTGGCCATTTGTATGTATTCCTTTGTGAAGGGTCTATTCAGATCATTTGTTTATTTCTTAAACAAAGTATTTGTTTTTTGCTGTTGAGTTATTTGTGTTCCTTATATACTGTGGATATGAATTCCTTATCAGATGAATGGTGTGCAAATATTTTCTCTCACTCTGAGGGTTGTCTCTTGACTCCGTTGAGTGTTTTCTTTTTTGTTTTTTTTTAATTTTGTGCAGAAGCTTTTTAGTTTGACAGAATCCAGTTTGCCTATTTCTGCTTTTATTGCCTGTGCTTTTGAAGTCTTATTCAAAAATCTTTTTCCAGTCCAACATCCTGAAGCATTTCCTCTGTTTTCTTCCAGTAATTTGATAATTTCAGGTCTTACATTTAAGTCTTTAATTCGTTTTTGAGTTTTTTTAATGAGAGGTAGGAGTCGGGTTTTATTCTTCTGCAGATGGATACCCAGTTTTCTCAGTAGCATTTATTGAAGAGGCTTTCTCCCCATTGTATGTTTTTAGCACCTTTGTCAAAAATCAGTTGGCTGTAAATGCATTAATTTATGGGTTCTCTATTCTGTTCCACTTGAATATGTGTCAGTTTTTATGCTGGTACCATGCTTTTTTGTTTACTATAGCTTTATAATATATTTTGACATCAGGTAATGTGTTACCTGCAGCTTTCTTCTTTTTGCTTAGGATTTCTGTAGCTATTCAGGGTCTTTTGTGGTTCCATAAGGATTTTAGGATTTTTTTTTTAATTTATGTGAAAAATGCTGTTGGTATTTTTGTAGGGATTGCATTGAATCTGTAAAATTATTTATATATACAGTTGACCAACAACAACTGGCTATAGAGGGAGATAAATCCTGTCTTCCCTCCAGAGTCATGTGATTTGGGGCAAATTAATTATTTGGTATATAAACAAATGTTGTGATTCTACTTAAATATTTTGGAAAGTGTTTATAAAGCATGTTATTTTTGATTTATATATTTTCTATACTTTGGTGTAATAATGGTAAAAGTGAATTGAGACGAGTCTGAATGACTTCATTCAAGCTTTGATAATCTTCAGTATAGTATCTAAATACTGAATATTGTATATATATACATATATATAAACACATGCACATATATATGGACACACATTCATAAATACACACACATAAACACACACACATGCACACACAAACACACATATATATCACATTATTGAGCTGTTTCATGTTTTACTGCTACATGCTATGGGTACTTCTGTCAAACTCTTTATATAATTATTTTTACTCTTAAATCTCCACCTTTTTAATGCAGAAAAAACAAGGGTTTTATTTATACCTCACAATGCAAATATAAAGTTCTTCTGTGCTTTCTCATGTAGATATACATAAACATTAATAAGTAGCTGACATGCAAAGAATTAAGTAACTGATCTTCAGCAACTGGATATTTCTCGGAAGTTTAGAATGCTAGCATAACAGAACCTAACATTTATACACTGAGGCTTCACATTTATCAATAATGTTTGGTGGATGTAAATGACAATACCTTTATACCTTTCACATAAATTTCCCCATTTGAACTCATGTGAGACTAGGCGAGGCATTATTTTTTCCGTATTATAGATGTGCAACTTCAAATTCCTTGAGATTAAGTGGCTTGCATAAAAAATGGCTAAAGAATATATCCTAAATGTTCACCTTGTCCACTTTCCATTACACTGTTGAATTACAGAGCTGTTGAATTGTAGCCTTACATAGGAACAAAGCCTTGGAGCAAAATACAGGGGACCTAAACTCTGGGTATGGCTTCCACTAATTGCCCGTGTGATTGTGACTTCCAAGTCTTGTATCTTCTATTTGGCCAGTAGCTATGTCTGTGATGGTAACATTCTTAATTTAGCTTATGTATGAACAGGGATGTGGAAACTAAATCCACCTGATTTGCTATGGAAATTGGTTGTCTAAAGTAGAAACCACATATCCATTGAGAAGGAAGTCTAGTAAATTAGTTGATGCCTGGAAATAATTGCTTTTCCAGATGGGCTTATAATGGATTTATGAAGTATAAATAGAACATAAAACAAAGTTACTTAGATAAAACATGGGAAGGCTTTGAGTCTTTGCAGACATAGAACAAACGTCAGCTCGGATAGACTAGGTTCTCTTCAAAGAGTAGAACTGATGGTTGTAGAAATTTATAATGGTGTAAATACACAATTGCTAAAATAAAAAATTTACATTAGTATTAATATTAACCTATTTAGGAGTATTCTTTTTTACTTAATTCCTTATGCAATCATTTGTTATGCCTTAGACTGCATTTTATGAGATCAGTTTAAACTATAGAAAAACAATATATTACTTGCTTTTTAAAAAGTGTTTGCATGACAATGACAATGCATAATAGATGCTTAATGAATGCGAATGAACTGAATAAATTAATGAAATATGTTCCATTGAGAGACTAACATTTTGATTTCTTTCATCATTTATTTGTATGGGAGCAGAAGTAGTAATATTTCAAACTTCCAGGTTGATCTCTTTGTCTTTCTTCTCTCTGGCTCTCACTCTCTTAACTCTCTTTCTGATTTACACTGGACAAAGCAAAATTATGTTATTTTAATTATGCCTCTTAAATTATATTTACATTGATATGGGGTCAGGGATATTGCCTGTTTGTTCACTTGCTCACTACTATGGCCTCAACCCCTAAGAGATATCTTGGCACCTAATAGGTGCTTAACAATTATGTATTAATGAAGAAATAGATCACATAGATAATTTTTAAAATTTCTTTCCATTTTTTTCACTGGCCTCTTGACTCTTCTACAACAAATTACATGACATAGAGTGAAAAATGTTCTTCAATAATATGTGTCTTCAAGATTATTGAGACCAAGTTATTTTTAGAAAAATAGGATAGCACCAAATAAAAAATGTAAAATTATATTTTACCAAACTTGAAATTTGCAAATTGAGTTAAACAGTATGTGTTGTTTCCAAAATGAGGTCAAACTTCTTTTAACAGTCAAATTAAATGACCCCTAGTCTTTATCCTATGGGCCACACATATGTTATTCTTCTGTCCCTAGGGTCCCTGTTGCTCTATTGCTAAGTCCAATATTGACCCTTGTTCCCAAAAGCTTCATACTTAGGCCAAGTAATCAACTCTAGCTATTCTCACCCAGCAGAGGGGAAATTAGAAATCTGACTCATTCCCTGGAGAGCTCTCCAGTGCTTCTGCTACCTCATAGTGTCATTATGGAAAATAAGCATTCCTGAAGTCAGAGGTAAATACCTTCTGACTCCATACTTAGCAAGGCAGTCACCAATACTTGGAGTCCCATGATCTGCTATTCTTTTAGTAGTTTTTCATGGTATGTGGGGAGAGAGGGAACATGTCATTTCACCATATTAAGCCTGGATACATTTGTTCCACACCACAGTAGGTCAGTTCTCTGCCAACATTCAGTTCTCTGGCTTCTCAGCTCTTTTTGTTTAAGCTCTACATAGTCATTTCCCCTCTGCCTGCTCAGGGTCCCACGGAGGCAGGGTCAGCCTCTGCCTTGAACCTGTTCTCCAAAACAACAACCTAGGATCAGATTTTCCCCTTCCTCATGGCAAGTTTTTCGATCTTATTTGCCAGATTTATAAAACAGTCATTTGTACAGACGGGCATATAAATTCTAAAGGGATCTTTCAAGTTTGCTATAATAGACAACAAAAATCAATTACACTGGATCACAGCCTCTGTAAACAAGAATCTGTGTCTATTACCAGAAGAAGGATGTGGGAAACCTTGCAGGGCAGACCAAGAGTCAGTCTGTCACACAGGCTAAATGTCAGGGTCAGTGCCCTATTCTTCCCATCAGCAAGCTAGATGGGCTACCCAAAAATTGTTGTAATTAGGCAGATTTTTAAAACGAATCATGCAAAGTTCAAAACAAGTTCATTCAATAGCATTGGTGAAACTGCTCACGCAATCAAAGATAGCTACATGCAAAAAAGACAATGTGAAACAGACTAGACCAGTTACAGGTGGTTATCACTTTGTGATTTTTACTTTCTTCTCTTAACTGTATATATTTCTATGTAATTCTATGTAATTGTGTGGTGATAGTTACTTTTGTATCAGCAAAATCTGGAATAGTTTCTTTTTTGCATCTAGTACTAGATAGGTCAAATTGATTTTTGATGTGTTGCTGCATGATACTTAAAAATCAAACAGATTTTAATTTATATTTTATGTCTCCTTGTAAAATACATTATTTTTTATGTGCCATCTAAATGATCTTACTAAGCTTTGCATATTGATTTACCAAAACCTTGACCATTATATTTTTAATGAAACAAATTTTTAAATTTAACATTACCTATGCAAATTGCCTTTTCCAAGTTTAACTTTTAGTATGCCAATAAATCCAAGGTGCTCTTCTTTATTATTAATTATGACAAAATTAATAAATATTTTAAACATTTTCACCTTCATCTTCACTTCAACTTATATTTCTATATCATTTAGACAAAGATTATAACTTCAGTTCAGCATTTAGGGCAACTGATAAATATTCTAGATTAGGGCTCAGAAGACTTCATGAGTTGTCTACAGAGTTTACTGGGCAATTTGGGCATGTCATTAATAGACTCTCTAATCACTGATATATAAAAAAATTGTAAGATAATAGATACCTCACGTGCTTGTTGTGGAAATTGATTAAAGAAAGATTTAGTGACAGTTTCAATTTAGAAAAAGGTTAAAGCATATATCACAGCAGGCCTTCAGGGATAGATATGTTTACAGTAGTCTGAAAAGTTATTAATTTCTTTCTATGAAACCTAGAGGACACTAGTTAGGCATGATCAAATTTATGTATTTTCTCTTAAACCTGGGTTCATTCCTCAGTTTAAACTAGAATCAGAAAAAAATTAAACTTCTTTAAAAATTCTATTAGAAGATTAATAATATTCTATATATTTAACTGCATAATAACATACTTAGTCATTTTGTCAAAATATAAAATATTTTTCTGCATATTGACCATTTCTCACAGACGTTTTCAATAACATTTCAACACTTCAAATAAAATCATATCTGAGCTCTCTCTGAATTTCCTATAATGGCAAAACTCCTTCTCAATGCTTTTGAGATTTATTCATGTAACTCCCATTAGAGTTAATTGGAGTTACTAACATAAATTCCACTTGCTCCAAATAGAGAATAGGTTTCTTTAATGTTGTTTTTATTTTTTAATAAGGTTAGACTTCAAATAGAATCTTGTATACAATGGTCTCTTTTGCCTTGGGAAATTAAAATGCCTTTAACAACTTTTAGGGTTAGGGAATTGAAATCTGTTGCAAAGTTTTCTTTCTTAATTCTGCTGTATTACTACATTATCATTACAAATTACAATTGGTAATGAAAGAAATAGGAAAGTAAACTATAAAAGCATTTTTCCAGCAAGCCACCACTATTTACATACTATTTGTAGTTTTATTTGTGGAATTACTCTGTTAATGGTATATTATTAACACTATTTAGAAAAAATTGTGTTTGTTGTTCTTAACAATAAAGAGGAAGAAACAGATATTATATATTGAGAGAAAAGTACCATTTCAAATGAAAAGAAAAGCCTACACCTCGTTTGTCATGAATGCTGTTTACAGGGAGTTTCTTTTAAATTACCTATTAAAATATGATTGTTAATAAATAATACTCATTTAAACTATGGATAATTTTGTAAGTGCAAATATTATTGGACTCGGGAAGGGGAACGTCACGCACTGGGGCCTATCATGGGGAGGGGGGAGGGGGGAGGAGGGAGGGATTGCATTGGGGAGTTATACATGATATAAATGATGAATTGATAAAAAAAAATAAAAAAAAATAAAAATTATTGAAAAATTTAAAAAAAAAATAAATAAATAAAACACTCTAAACCCAGTCTTTAAAGAAAAAAAAAAAAAACCTGATAAATGCTTTAACCAAAAGAAAAAACAATGTAATATATAGATGTTTGTCAATGAAAGAAGGGTTAATTAATAAACCAATGATTTGCTTTCAATAGTGCATAATCTCTCTTAGATTACAGGAAAACATTCTTTCATGTATAGTACATTCTTGAAAAGTCATTTTTAACTCAAACATTTCAAAGAGAATATGCAGTGAATTAATTTCACCGTAATTTTTTTTCTTTTTTCTTCCTGGAGGTATTTCCACAGAAAACAACTTATTTATCACAGAATAATTCAATAAAAATATACTCACTTTACTCATCTATCACCCTGCTAAATTTTTATAAACCCATTAAGGACCATTTACACAATGAAAGTGTAGATGAGGTCAGGAAGTTAAAAGTCATTAAAAAAAAATGAGACTAGGAGCAGTTCTAAAAAGAGAGAGATGTCTTAGCTACACAAGTGGCACCAAAAAAACCCACCACCATCAACAACAACAACAAATATAACTTTGAATTTTGGGGCAGCCTTGACAAAAAAGAAAAGGCAAAGAATTTTATATTTCTGTTTTGCCCCAAAAGGAGTCATAAAATGTATTTAGAGATATAAAAAGTTGGTATTTGTAAATGACCTGACTTGGGCCAGGCATTATATTTAGTGGTTGTCATGGCTAGGTCATATCATCCAATGTGGTTTCATGTTATATTGTTATTTGCTGTTAAGGAAACTGAAGCTTAGTAAGGTTAAGTAATGCCAGAAGTTTACATATAGCTAGTAAAATTCTTCCAAGTTCATATTCATTTCTCTGAAACAATCATTCAGTGCAACAAATATTCTTTTAATGTTTAAATCCTACAAGAAATGGCATAATGTTGGTGAGTAAGTATATTAAAGACAGAGAATCATGCCTTTATTATTTCAGAAACCGTTATATTCGTAATTCAAAGTAATTATATTAACTGTATGATACTTTAAAAATTTTTTTCTTTTTCCATAACAAAATATTACTTTAATTTTGAAATTGTCACTTTTATTGTTCTGAATTTTGTTACTTTCATAGTTCTGCTTGGGCATGATTTTTTTCAGTTTTCCTTTTGATGAGTTTATAATGAACAAATATTCAAATATTTTAAAATGGAACATTTTTCTAGTTAATAGCTATATTTACAATACATTATCTTGATATAATTTAGCTGTGCTGCATTATAGAAAACTGATTTAATACAGAAATAAAGTTGAGAGCACCTACAGTAATCGATAGTTTAAATGACCTTTTAACTTTCTCTTGAATATTTTCAGACAGAAAATTAATCATCATGAATTCTATCATTAAAATTCTATTCAATAAAACATCAATGAAATAATTTGGAAATATGGCTTCCATTAGCTCACAGCTCTACACTCAACTCCTTATATAATAGGCACATTTTAATTATGTCTTGGTTTTGTAAAGGAGATAGCATGTGAAGTGGGAATGAAGCGCCTGCCTTTTTGCTGGTGCCTTCCCCATCCCAGCTAAATCAATGTTGAATAAATATTTAAATTTAGGCTCAAATTTGCTGGCAGCCAGGGCAAGGGAAAATTGTAATAAATTGTGTAATTCCTTTTTGTCTGAGGAAAGGAAACACACAGTTCATCTAGAAAACATATTGAAGAGGGGACAAAATATTAGCCTGCCTGTGTCACCTACCTGTCTGATAGCCTGTTAAGCTTGATAAGAGGAAGTAAGTATTCCTTGCTAGTAGAATATATCAGAGACAAACCAGGTCAAATGTTTGCATTAATCTCAGCCATGGTTATTAGTAAACACAGTGATTTTTATTAGTCTTAATTTCTTGAGATTTCTAAGAGAATGCCCCTTGGGGCAGCACAGCACAGTGTGTTTAAACGTGAGCTTGGAACCTAATACTCTTGGTTTTTAGACCTGAGTTTATCATATGCTAGCTGAATAGCCTTGGGAATTTATTTTATCTCTCTGAGGCTTAGTTTCCTTATGTATAAAATAGTTATAACAATACTACATACTCATGTATTTTTTGTTAACATTAAGTCAAACTACATAATAACTTAGTACAGTGCCTAGCACATAAGGTTGCAATAAAATGGTGACAAAACCTTTATAAATGTTTGCTTACACGAAAAATCTGAAAATCTACATTTTAATAGTATTCTAAGAAAATGAAAAATACTACAGTAGTTAAAAGATATATTCCAAAAATTACAATCTGCTATTTTTTACAGACATTTTAAATTATTTAATCTCACCAATTTCACCAAAACTATCTTTACTTTTTCTTTTAATCCAGAAATCCTTGCTCTTCGGTAATGACTTTACAATTACGTTTACAACTATCTGAATACATAAGTCTGTCCTAAATGAAATTTAGCTATGCTACCAAGTTAAATATTACACTGCCAAAAGAGCATTAAATATGAATCCATTTCTCTGTGAATTGTGAACTCACATATTTAATCCAGAATTAAAATTCTTGATGTACTTGTAAATAGCTAAAATGCTTTACAAGAACATTACAAAATTTTTATATTATGAAATATATGAAACAGTAAGTTTTCTATGAAAATACACTCTAATGCAAAGAATGAAATAATGAACAAAAATTGACTTAAAATTCCTGAAACTCAGAAAATGACTAGAATCTGTTATTTTGGATCAGCTTTTGTCTGATCTGTTAAAATTGTAGCAACTACCCATAAGAAAATGCATTATGGATCACATAGTGGCATATTTGCAGAAAACCAGTATATAAGTCTATAGACAAAACTGATGAAATGAAAACCAAATTCTTTACTTTTTTTTTTTTTTTTTTGCTGGAACATTATTATATGGAATTTTTCTAATGGGACCATATCCAAGTTGTAGCATTAACAGATGGGATCCTGTTGGGGTTCCACATTTTTAGTTATTTAGGACTTTAGTAAACAGTGATTTTATCCAGTATGTGATTGGAACAGATGTGATCTTATCAGGGTTCCACTTTTTTTCAAGGGCATAAAATTGCCATGATTTGCTGTACAGTGCTGGAGTTTACTTTTTGTGGTTTTAGAACCAGAGTCCTTTTTAGCCAGAATTTGCCCTTGGGTTCTAAAACATCATAATAGGGAGTTAATGTTTTATTCTCTATTAATCCCATTAAATCCTTTTAATATTAGAGCATGTGTTGCTTTATAGCATTAACTAGTGTCTTGCACTCAACAGTATTTTCACAGTTTATGACACTGCTTAGGGCATTAACAAACAGCTGTTTGAATTAAATGAGCAGTTAAGGACCCTCTTCATTAACTCAAAAGTTTCATGTATTTTTAATTCCTTAAATCTAATGGTATCATCACCCTCCAAGAAATCTATCTTTGATTATAATTTGCTCTGACCACTATTGGTTATGAGGGAAAGTATTATTGTTTTTGAATATGAGTTATACCAGGGGTGGGTATCTCTAATGAATCTTAACTATCTCATAACGGTTTCATTCTTATGGGATATAAAACTTTAAAAGTTGTTTACGGCAGTTGTGTTAAGATTTTCTCCAATTTTGGTTACTGATGCCTTCATTTAGCTAATGTAAAGAGGCAGTTGGAAGAGAATTATTTGCATTTGAAATGGTGCAATCAGAGGTTTGAGACTGACTCATTTACAAAAAAAGAAAATTGTATTTGGACAGTGACAGATTATGTGATGCAGTTCCTGGTGTGGGGCAAAATGTTAGTCACTGATTTCTCTCCGTATAGAGAGCTCATGCCTTCTAAAGCTTCCTTAGGGAGTTTACCTTCAATTCAATCACAGTCATGGACATCTCGACTCAGTAATTTGAAGGGAAGTAATTAAATAAAAGGGCAATTTTAAATTAATGTGCCTAGGATTCTAAATAAGCTGCATGAGGGCCAGATTCTTGGTTGATTCCTCCTATACCCTAGTGTTCTAGTCAAGCCCCATGAAATTCAGGGCCTTTATTGTGCTTAGTAGGTGCTAAGTCTTTTGGAGAGAATAATTGAATGCTTTAATTAAGACATTTTTTACCTGTTAGATAAAACTCTTCCAGGTTTCCCACAAATTGTCCCAAAATTTGATCTTCAGTTCTTTTAATTTTCTCTAATGGGTCTGCAACTCTTAGAGGAATTTAGTTCACAGTTGTTTACTAATTAATTAAAAAGCATTATAAAATTATAAAGTGGGACAAATGACTTTACCATTTTAACAATCATATTTACTTTTACTCACTGCAAATGCCAAGGATTGACAATGTCAGTGGAGAGATGTTGTTTGTGTAGTAACTGAAAGGAATGGGATAAACTAATAAGAATCGTTCTCTAAAAGAAGTAGAAAACTACCTCTTCCTGCTCATTGCCAGAAGTTGAATCCACATTTCTCCTGCCCTAAGTTAGAAACAGAGTTAATGAGAGCTGGATTCCAAGCCTGGAAGTTTTCTCTAAATCAGTCTGGCTTGAAATTGGCTTGAAATTCATAACTGCCCCATTTTCACCCATGTCAGATGGCAGAGGGTACCTTTTCCTCCTCTGCTTTGCCTCAGATGATATCTCTGTGGGCTTTACTTCCTCCCTTCCAAATCCTTCATCCAGAGATAGTGGGTGACTGGAGGGTAGTTCAGATAAACTTTGAAGCAGATAGGGTTGTTTGAGGATTCCTCTCCAAACCTGACTACTAAATTTGTAAACAGTATTGGAGATTTCCTTTATTCTCTCTGCTGTTAAAAATACCAGCTGATCAGGGCTGGGTGCGGTGGCTCACACCTATAATCCCAGCACTTTGAGAGGCTGAGGAAGGTGGATTACTAGGTCAGGAGTTCAAGACCAGCCTGGCCAAGATGGTGAAACCCTGTCTCTACTAAAATTACAAAAATTAGCCAGGTGCGGTGGCAGGCGCCTGTAATCCCAGCTACTCAGGAGGCTGGAAAAAAAAAAAAAAAAAACATCAGTTAAAATATGAGGCTGTTTATGGGTATTTGGTATTTAAGAATAAAATCTTATAAAATCTAGAAATGAGGTCTGAACTCTAACAGATTCCATTCTTTTCATTATACGAGAATCCTTAGATATGCTGTCATTGGTAGTGTTACTATGAAAAAGATCTCCACTGATATTTTAGGAGTCCACAGAGAATCCATATATTCAAATGAATAAATAGCAGAAATTTTATATTTTTAAATAACTGAAAAGGGAAATTTCAACATATAAAAGTAAAGAAATCTAAAAAATAAAAACAACCTTAGTATACATAGGTATCTGTACACACATACACATAAATATAAATATTTGAACAACACAGGTTTGAATGGCAAAGATCTATATATATATATTTATTTTAACCAAATGCAGATGAAACAGTACAGTAGTTGCAGCCAGGCATTGTGGCTCATGCCTGTAATCCTCGCACTTTGGGAGGCTGAGGCAGGGATCATCTGAGGTCAGGAGTTGGAGGCTAAGCTGGCCAACATGTAGAAAGCCCGTCTCTACTAAAAATACAACAAATTAGCCAGCATGGTGAGCATGCCTATAATCTCAGCTACTTGGGAGGCTGAGGCAGGAGAATCACTGAAACCCAGGAGGCGGAGCTTGCAGTGAACTGAGATGGTACCACTGCACTGCAGCCTGGGCAACAGAGTGAGACTCTGTCTCAAAAACAAAAAATAAAAAATAAAAATAAAATACAGCACTTGCAAGACATGAAAACCACGCGTACAGAGGACCAACTTTTCATAGACATGAGTTCCACAGGACTGCAGGACTTGAGTATAGGTGGATTTCAGTATATGCAGGGGGTCCTGGAACCAATCCCTGAGGATACCAAGATACCAAGATACTAGAATGTGTTTAGTATATATACACATATATTTCATATAGTACATGTATTATACATATTTATATATAATATGTGTATATATGTAATGTGTAGCAATACATACTTATACTAATTAAATATATTTAATATATACACATATACACAAAATATTAAATACATACTAAATATGCCAAATATATACTATGTACTATATATAATACTACAATTATATACATATTCTGTATACTATACATATATATAAATATTCTGATTTCCTGTCATCACTATTTGGAATCCGTCCATCTCTACGGACACCATCCAAACCAAATTACCATAATCACTTGCTCGAACTAGCCTCCTAATTGGTCACCACATTCACACTTGTCTCCTGTCCACCTGGAGCTATTCCTTACAAAGCAGTAAGCCCTAAGTGTTAAGTCCAAAACACAAACACACACACAAAGAAAACTAAAAATCTCCTGCCTGGACCTTCAGTGCTGAGCATACTTCAGGAGCTTCCCTGGGCTCCTAAGAGCCTGGAATCTAAACTTCTTAACATGGCCTGTATGAGCAGGCATTATCCACCTCTCCATCCGGATCTCAGGCCACTACTCATCCAGTTCTCATCCTCTGGGACATTAAACTTTTTTCTGCATCTCAGCTGTGTCAAACTCTCACCTGAGCACTTCAGCACAAGGCCCTCCCTTCTCTTTCCTGGAAGCAGGTGTCACAAGCTCCGAAAAGGTGTCCCAGCCTCTAGGCCTAAAGCAGGTGTTCCTTTTCAGGTTCCTATTGCTCTCTTTACTATATGATTATTTGAGTAATTTATTTTTATTTTTCCTCTACTAGAGGTAAGATCTATTATCTTAACCTCTGGATAACTAGTACCTCACAACCAGAGGAGACACTCAACAAATATTTTCAAATAAATGAATAAACTCTGCATTTTCTTTAACCTAAGAACATAAAAAGACATTTTTAAGAAAAGATTTTAAACCACTTAATTTTTTGATAAATGATCAAGCATATATGAAGTCATTTAGGTGTTTTTAAGATTATCATCAACATTTCCTTATTATTTTTAACTGCTCTTTAAAACCAGTTAAGTAACTGATGATTACACTCTTTTTCTGGAAATCTAATATTTATCCAATAAATAACTGGAGATTACACTTTTTTATTGAAATCTAGTTCTTATTAAAAATTTTGCCTGGTAGCCATCAAATGTTGTGCTATCATTTTATATACCCCTTGAATGTATTAACTTCTGGTTTTGTTCTAGTCTGAAGTGCATTGTATTATGCAAAATCCAGAACAAAATTAGAGGACTGCAGTGTGTCTGAAGATTACAAAGGTAAGATGAGATATTGAAGCCTGACAGCCTGAGAGTGTAAACTGGGAAACAGATACCCACTATTGTGCTAGGCATTGCCAAGAACAGGAAAAATATCTCCTGGCAACAGGTGCTGAACACTAGTATCAACACTAGCATCAAGTAAATGTGTGCAGGTGGAGGTTAGAGGGCACAGCTGACACTGAGGCATAAACTAAGGGGACCATGGGGACCATGTCTCAGAAATCTACTTCCAGCTTTGGCAGACACTAAAACCAATGCACATGCTTACAGATATCCTTATTTTATTGTTTTATTTGTTTGCACAAGCCTTTGTATACATAAACAGTTTATAAACGCTACTGCTATTTTGATAATTAAATAGCATACTCTGACACAGCCTTTGTGGAGAAAAGCAAATAACAGGTCAATTAAGTAACTTCCCATTTAGGAAAATGTTCTTTTGCACTTATTATGAATTATTACTTCAGTAATATCCTTGAGTATTATCCTTCAGTAAATCACCACTTTCAAAAGTTTGAACTGAAAGAGAAAGAAGATACAAACAATTTATATATCTGAAAGTAGAGATGAAAAAGGGAAAAAGCTAGAAGGTAATTAAACTAAAGTTAGTTATCATTACTCACAAATGTTCTGGAAAAACTAGTAGTAGAAACTAGAAAATAAATAATTTAGGAGCTTTTGGGAAAAGACTGTATGGTATCAGCTATTTATTGGCACTACAATAACAGGTAAAGAACTCATCTTTCATTTCCTTACACATAAAACCTGTGGAAAGATCCCAATGGCCCCGGAGTCAGGACTCGCAGGTCCTGGGCTGAAGGGTTCACCAGCAGTCATGAGACCAACATTTGTTATCAATGAGACAACTGCTGAACTGTTGTTCCAAGGCTGTTGCTGTAAAACCATAGTGCATTGTAGTTTGTTGGAGGTTAGTAGCACTTGTTAATTTGATCAAGGCTGAAGTTTACGGAGGATAAAGTAAACAATGCAAACTGCAGACACCATCAGTTTCCTATGGGCAGTGAAGTGTAGTCTGTTCCATTTACACTTCACGACAACATCTGATGGGCTTTGTCAGTACTGCACAGAGTAATTAAACCTGAAATCAATAGCAGGCATTTGTCATGTTTACAGCCGCTCTTTCTGCTGGGTTAAACTCATCAGTTTAGTGCCGTTCTGTTTTACTGCAGAGACATGCTCCATTATTTCTTCAGGTACAGTTGAGATATTCAGTTACATGCCCAACAGTTTGAATACGACATTAAGATTAAAAGCGACAGGCAAATGGACAGTTTTTGTAATATATTTGCTGATTTTCTTAACTGGTGTTGGATTTCCATTTCCTTCAATCTTTTTATGAAACCCTTTGTGGTCTGAGATAATATATTCCCTTAGCTCCCAAATTGGCAAAAAGGCTCATCTCAAATTTGATAGAATTTGACATCGACTATAACTATACACAACGATTGCTGACATGTTTTTATTTGAAAAGAGTGAAGAATATCTAAGATTCAAAACTGTAGCCTTGTTTGAAGAAAATTGGTCTTTTCCATGTTCAATTAAGGATTTGTGATAAAGTGTTCTTTTATGTCATTTTGTAAAAAAAAATCCTTACCTTTCATTTGTTTTGCTTTTTTTAAATTTCTTTTCTGTTATTTTTTCAATCGTTTAAATGATGTGGTTAGAGCGTGGTGGTTTTTATAGTAGGAGAGTCTGTAGTTCAATGCTAAACTTGAATTTGACATACATATTTGAATGTGTATATTTGAAGGAAGCTGAAAATCATGCCCTGGTCCGAGTGTTCCAGTCACTTAATAAAGGCCCTCATTACTCTCATTTTATGCAAATCATCTTAAGCATCTTACCTTTCTGTAAAGTATTACTTGTCTTGGTATACCAAGGCAGATAGGATTGTTGTAAGAATGAATCCTACTGCCAATTAGTTGGTTATACATAAAACCATAGTACTTTTATATTATTTTTGCATTCATGTGGTATTTTAATATTTTAATACACAACTCTCCTCAAATGTGAGCCTTCTACTAAGTGTCAATGATGATAAAGGTGAAACTTAGGGACTATACTCAAGATAATACTTGAACTCAAAATGGTACCCTGTATGCTGACAGCGAAATATTTGGAGACTGGGATACTTATTCAAGGTCACGGAGCATCTGATTTTGTTGAACTCTAACATGTGTTCTTAGTGCTTCATGTTCCAGTTAACATGAAATGGGGGCTATTTCTACAGCCCATGTCTATGAGAAATTTGATTAAGACTGTGGATAGAGTGTTGGAAGGACTGTTTCATAGAACACGGAGGCTTGCCCAAAAGAAGTTGATAGATCACGTAAAACAACATTAAAATAAGCTAATTAGGCTTGTGAAAAAGCCAAGCAAATTCCAGTCATTAGCTGCCGTTACATAGAGTGGGTCCACTCAAATTCTCTGGGTCAATAACAGACTTTAAAAATGAATTAAGTCTGGAGATAGAATTCCATGCTAGTTGCATTGTTGCTCATTTATTGTCTGTCCGTGGCTCTTTGTTTTTAATTCCTTAGAAGACTGTGATCTCAAATAATTAGGGAATGGAGGGTCATCTTTTGTAGCTTCTCTAAGTGGAGTATGAGTGATTTTTCTTATTATATTCTTGCCTTTATGCAGATAATCCAATTTTAATAACACAGCATTATGCCTGCTATGAAGGCTACATAAATATAAAATGTAGTAAAAATCATGAAAATTCTGCACCAATAATTTCAGGATTTTTATACCTTCTGTCTCTCCATAAGTGCAGGTATCAATATTTCTGGTCTGATATGCCAAGCCCCAGAACATCAGTTAATCAGTATGAAGCATTCCAGAGAATCCTAAATCCATGCTACAAATCTCCCTTAAATTCAAGTCAACTTCCATTTCAGTCATCCCTAGCAAGATTACCATGAATAATGCAAGCATTCTTAGCCACTTAGCAAATTTAGCTTTTTCCAAATGTATGTAGTATTCTAAAGTCTACAGGACACTTTTGTATTTATCAGTCATATTTCACTTAATAACAGGGATTCCTTCTGGGAAATGTTTCATTAGGTGATTTGTTCATTGTGTCAACATAGTAGAGTAAGCATACTGATACAAACCTAAATGGTATAGCCTAGTAAACACCTAGTGTATGGTATAGCCTATTGCTTCTGGGCTACAAACCTACACAGCATGTTGCTGTACTGAATACTGTATCTAATCAAGTTTTTGTCTCTCTAAATATACCTAAAAATAATAAAGGTACAGTAAAAATATGACAGTATAGTCTCAAGAGACTACTGGCCTACCTACAGTGGTGTCATTGACCTAAACATCATTATATGGCATGTGACTGTATTTTTCTCATCTGATGCTCACAACTCTGCGGTGAAGGTTCCTGAAATGTAGAAGAAATAAGTGAAGCTCAGAGAGGTTAAGTGATTTTCTCAAGATTATGATGCTTTTAGTGGCAATATCTAGTCTCAGACTTGGGTCTTCCGTTCTGATTCTGATGATTGCTATAGTATCTTGCTACATTCCAAAAAAAAAAGCCTATAGTGGTAAAATTCCAAGACAGCCCCTCTCTAAGGGTTCAGCCCAAGAAGCAGAATTAGTAGGATATTGATCCACGTCTATGTCTATATCTGTGTCTATGTCTATTTCTGTATCTATCACTTATCCACCTATGTATTAATATGTGTGTTTGTTCATTTGTTTATTACAAAGCTTATAGTATTATGGGGACTAGCTAAGTAAGTCTGAAATTTGTAGGGCAGGCAGTCAGGAAGGGAAGATTTTTGGCAGGCTGGAACGCAGGGGCACAAGATGAAGCTATGGGGCACAGGTGGAATTTCTTCTCTATCTCTATATCTGTCTCTTTGCCCTTTGCCACTCCCCATTTCTGTTAAGCCTCAGCCCTATTTCCAAGTCCTTCCAAATGGTTAAATCAGACTCATCCAGATTATCTATGATAATTTCCTTTACTTAAAGTGAATTGAGTAATGGATTTAATCAAATCTGCAAAATCCCTTCATAGCAACACCTAGATTAAGTGTTTGATTAACTGAGGAATGAAGACTAGCGAAGTTGACACATCAAAAAATCAATCACAATCCACCCCTTGTCAACTTGGCACTCATGTAGCTTTTAAAACTATACCTAATTTCCAAATAAAAACAGTCATATATTCACCTAACATGATACAGCTATTTCACATACAACCAAAAACACGTTAACCCATTCCACAGAAAAGTATACAAATCCTTGAATGATATTCACTCTTCTCATTTAATATCCTGTAACTTAAATAAATACTGAGATAATAAAGTTATATATCACATTAAATAATTAGAGAGTAAGATAAGGAAGAAAACAAAAATGTTTGGTTATTGTACATATAAACATATTCATGTCAAAGTAAGAAAGAAATCCACGTAACTATTGTAATCTTCATTTGTGTAGCTGATCACATGATTGGAAATGTTATTTCCAGCTATCCTTGTCACCATCCATTTCATATTTATTTTACCCTCAGCAAGCATCTCAGCTGGTCATGGTTCTTTGCCTGGTGGGTTGACCCAAACCTTTATTTCAGTAGACATAACAATGATTTCATTGTTAATATACAATCCATTAGCAGTCTTTCCTGAATTGAGTCACATTGTGATGGTTTTTCTTTGACTTTAATCATAGAAGATGGGAGTAATAAGAGATGCCTACAGGATTGCCTGTATTTTAGAACTACCTCTCATTATCCACCTTGTGCAATTGCAAGCCAATTTCCTCTTGGCTGTCAGAATAAATCAGCCCAGTCAATATAATTTCCAAATAAAAACAGTCATGTATTCACCTAACATGATACAGCTGTTCTACCTGCAACCAAAAACACATTAACCTTTTCCCCAGAAAAGTATTCAAATCCAGCAACCAGGTTGTAGGAGAACTCCTATGAGAACACAGGAGTGGACTGAGAGAAAGGAGAAATTCTAACTTTCTATCTGTGGACAACAGTTTTAGCCCATACTCACGGTTTCTAGCCTTCCTGTGATCCTTCTTGATTATGGACTTTGAATTTACTTAGCCAGCCCTGACAACTGCGAAAGTTAGTTACTTTGGGTAGATAGGTCAGCTTTGGTGAGTGGAAGTCAATGTTGCTGAGCCCATGCATAACTTCCATCCCATTAATTGCCATAAACACCATGGCCATTTTGTTCAGAAGCCCATTGGACAATACCAGAAGTGGTTGAGGAAAGAGGCTAATTCATAATTGACTGAATGGGCCGTCTTACCCACTTGATTTCTAAAATCTTCTCCTGCAGAGGTTACCTTTTGGTGAATTTTAATATGAGACACAAATATATTCATTTTTTGCCCATTCAGAATGGGCAATACATGTATCTCTTCCCCAGACTTCCTTTTCATCAATTTTCTAATCATGCCCCTTAGTAGTCCATGGCCATCCAGCCAAACTATTAACCACAGCCCATCAATTGATGTAGATTCATGCCCCTGACTTTTTCTCCATCCAGACCAAATGAACAACTAGGTACACTGATCATAGGAAATTCTGCCCACTGGGGGAATCCTCCTTCACCATTGTTCTTCATGGCTGTCCCAGAAAGTGATTGTAGTACTGTAGCTGTCCACTTTCAGGTGATGTCTGCATATCTTATAGGACCCTCTATCAACCGGGTCTGAGATTTTCCTCCTCAATGAACCAGGTTGTAGGAGAACTATGAGAACACAGGAGTGGACTGAGAGAAAGGAGAAATTCTAACTTTCTATCTGTGGACAGCAGTTTTAGCCCATACTCACGGTTTCTAGCCTTCCTGTGATCCTTCCTGATTATGGACTTTGAATTTACTTAGCCAGCCCTGACAATTGTGAAAGTTAATTACTTTGGGGAGAGAGAGAGAGAGAGAGAGAGAGAGATAGTCTGTGTCTGCCTATGCATTTATCAATCTATCTGTCTATCATCATCATCATCTATTATCTAGCTCTGCATTCTACTAATTCTGCTTTGCTCATTGATTCCAAGATATATATATATATATATATATATATATATATATATACACACACACACACACACACACACACACACACACACACACACACACATTTTCCAGTCATTCAACTAACATTTGCCGAGGAGTTGCTGTGAAGGAATTTTGCACATGCAATTAAAGTCCCAAATCAGCTGATTTTTAGGAGGAGGACATTATCCTGAGTGAATCTGACCTAATTGAGTCTTTAAAAGAGAGTAGGCTTTTCCTGGTAAAAGAGATTCAAAGTGAGAGGGGCTTTGACAGGGGGTTCTTCACTGCTGGCTTGAAGCTGGAGTGGGCCACCTGTGTGCATTTCTAGTTGCTGAGAGCAATGTCTGGATGACAGCCAACAGGAAAACAGGAACCTCAGTCATACAGCTACAAGGAAATAAACCCTGCCAGCAACCTGATGGACTTGGAAAGTGAGCAACAGCCCTGGGTGTTTTCTGAGTGAGAACTCACTCCAGCTGCCCCCTTGTGTGTCAAACACTAAGCCGAGAACCACCTGGGTCATGCCAGAATTTCTGACCTACAGAACTGTGAGATGATCCCTGGATGTTGTTTTAAGCTGCTTACTTTGTGGTGATTTGTTATGCAGCAATGCAAAACTAATACAAAGCCACTCCCTTGCCTATCCACAGTTTCACTTCTGCAAGATTAATTTAGAACATCTTTGCCTTAGACTTTTCAACTACTCTTTGGAACCTTGGTTTTCCTTCCAAAGCATATGTTCTTAAGAGCATTAAGCGGGAGTAGATTTGGCCACCACAGTTATGACCCAAATCTCCCAAATTTCCAGAAGTGCCTGGTGGTAACTTGAGGTTTAGAAAGGTAAAGACCCCTCTGTAGTAGCTCAGCTTTGCAAAACCCCCTGGCTTGGTAATCTATGCAGCAGATCCTAGGTTAATAATTCACAGATCCTGATAATCACCTTGACGGCTAAGCTCAGTGTGGCCATTCCTTGAACAGTAACCATCAGAAAAAATTAGGAATATTTTGTGGTAATATTTTTCATTTTTAAAGTTTCAAGTGAAAAACTCTAAAATTTCATCTGACATTAATTTAGTCAAAATAAATTTAGTAAGAATTAAAATTCATCTAATTTGCAATAAAATAATCATGTATACTGTAACTACTTGAAATACACTTATCCTAAATAATAGATTTTAGCAGATTCCTTTCAGAGGAAAATGCACCTGGACTGAGGCAGAACCACTAACTCCTTGAAAGGACTCAAAATGTGCAGGAGCACATCTGGGGACTATGGTGAATTATGAACCGACCATCAGCAGTGGAATGCTAATGTAGCGGGGGTGGGGAAAAGGTGAAGTATGCCAATGTACGATTTAGACATACAGGTAAAGTAGACAAATGTTTTAAGGCTATAGGAAGAAAAATACAGTATTTGTTCAGTGATTACTAAAACTGTAGTCAGTATTCGATTGTAGACTCTATGGCTAAAAAAAATTAAGATCTATCTTGGAAGTTTTTTGCAGAACATTATAGTGACCAGAGTTTGAGAAATAGGAGTTTTAAAACTTGGTATCACTGTTATTTCTTTTGTTTGTTTGTTTGTTTGTTTGTTTGTTTGTTTGTTTGTTTTTTTGAGACGGAGTCTCACTCTGTCGCCCAGGCTGGAGTGCAGTGGTTGAATCTCGGCTCACTGCAAGCTCCGCCTCCCGGGTTCACACCATTCTCCCGCCTCAGCCTCCTGAGTAGCTGGTACTATACGCGCCCGCCACCGCGCCCGGCTAATTTTTTGTATTTTTAGTAGAGACGGGGTTTCACCGTGGTCTCAATCTCCTGACCTTGTGATCCACCCGCCTCGGCCTCCCAAAGTGCTAGGATTACAGGCGTGAGCCACCGCGCCCGACCACTGTTATTTCTAATAGTGAAAAAAAGGATGGTGAGAATTGACATTTTCATAAAATTATCTTACAATAAGACTTCTAAACAATTTCTGGATATAGTACATTTTGATAAACCAAGTTAAATAAAATAGAGCTATGTTGAAACGTGATACCATTATACTAAAGATTTTACAGGCTGAGTGCAATACCCATGTATGAAAGATTGGGCCTAAGTCAGTAACGAGCATCAAGGACTGGAGTAAATGGCAAAGATAATACCCTAAAACACTTCAGTTAAACTTAAATATTTTTAAAAAGTAACTATAGCCCTATTCCACTTAATCTACATATTGCCAAAGTTTGTGATTTAGGAATTTAATACAAGATAATTGAATGTGGAAAAGAGCTATTTGCCTCATATTCTGCTTTTGGATTTTCTGCTAGCTCCTTTAACTTAGGGACAGATTAATAATATGGACTATTAGCCATTAATTAGTAATAGATTAATAAATGTTAAGTAGTTGTTAACCATTATGAACTAATTCTGAATTGACAAAGTCCAATCTCCATTGCAGTCTTCTGCTTCTCAGTTACTGAGTTCTCTTCCTTACGGACTCCAAGTTCCCCACCTCCCATTTTCTTGGACTTCTATATGGTGATTTGGGCTACCAGGGTCTCTCCTGGACAGCATTCTCAAGACATGTAGAATGTGCTGCAGACATTTTGTGACATCTGGCCTTTTCCTCCATCTTCTTTCTCGTCACCCAACCTAGTAAAAGAGAAGGGATCCTCCAGTCCTTTCCTCATGCAGGTTTACATCTGTTTGGCCTGAAAGTAAACCAGCCTCTTCATTTGGGCAGCAAAGATGAGGGTGGAAGGGGAGCTGCCTCAGAACATTATTTGCTACACTCATTTCTCTTTTTTGTCAATGTCCTATGATAGTTCAAAGTCCATGTGCATTCTTAATGTTTTTTTTCTTTTTTCCTGTGTGAACTACCAAATAGCATCTATAATAATGCTGGCTATTTCATGACAAAGGGACTAACACCAAAATTTGAACTTGAATTTCTCATGTTCTACCTGACATCTGTAATGACCTTTACTCACTAGCCTGGGAAGAATCTAAACCACCACTAAAGTGAAGCATTCTTTTAACAAGTCCCTGCATTTTAGGTTTTATATATATGAACCCTGTAATTTCTATAACATAGCCAAAGTAGTGTCCCTCGCATGCAGTCCAATAGCCTCTCAAATGGTAGTCTGTGGCAGATGTTTCTGAGGAAGTGAAACATATAATGTATCTAATTTTGCAAAACTACACAATAGGTAGACATTTCTTTTTCACCCCAGCTGGTGATCAATTTATGCCCTGAAGCTTGGAGATTTATAACCCTTGTAATTTTATCCTAAACAGAGTAATTGCAGATGCTCTTCCATTGCTATTTTAATTAGTGATGAAGACTTTGACAAGATGTTGAATCTCAAGATAATGAATTTCATCTAGTAGGTAGCTGTGACCATTTGAAGATATCTAGTGTCCTCAGAAATTATTTGATTAATTTCAAAGTTTTTATTTAGAATTTTAACCCTAGCTTATCTAAAATTATTTTAGGAATGTTATAACACAAGTCATCGAGTCTCTTTCCAACAAAAATAAAGTCCCACAAAAGAAATACACGTTTTTATTTCAAAGGTAAATGTTTTTCAACATATCAAGGATTATTGATTTTTAACAATTTTCACTAAATAATTTAATGTGCACAAAAGAATGAAACAAATATTTTTAAGTTTTACTATTCAAGAAAACTAAACTATAATTCATTGTGTTTTTTTATCTCAGCAGACTTTTAATCTTAATTGAGCATGTGTTTTCTTTTGTCATTGGATAGTCCTTGGGGAATTACAAAGAAATTCTTAGAGTTTGGCTTCTAGAGAATTTTCTTATAAGGAGAAGTCTCAATCAAAGACCATGACCTTATTTATATAAAAACAAATTTACAAAAATATCTTTGGTTTTTATGAGTAGGAATCCTAAGGATTAGCCAAGTTAGGGTAACAGTTTAGAGTCCTTTTATTTATAGGTGTGCATTTTAATCAGCATGAATCTCTTTTGATTTTTGTGTTTTCCCTCTGTGGAAAATGCAGGAATTCCCGCATCATCTTCTGTTTGTCTTGGACATAAGTACATGTTGTAGGGTATAGAATAATCACCAAAACAAATGGAGCGATAATAATAGGGAAGATGTTTGGAGCCCAAGTGCTGATCTTGTTCCCCCAATTCATATGATGAACCCGACATTAAAGCTAACTGGCTATGAAAGCTAACAAAGTGAAACTTGCAGTAGATAACTAGTGTGACTCTGCTGTTGCAGACTATTCTAGTGCTGAGCTCTTCACTTTATCTTTCAGGAAAACACAGTCTAACTTTGGAATTCTATCACCAGGCTGTCTAATAAATGAAAATTGATAAAGCTAGAAAAAGGAGAAAGACAACACCAAAAAATAATTTGTAACTAATTTTTAGAAGAAATCTTTTAAATATGACTAGTAGGCTTAAAATGAACATGATCCTGTTGCTTCTACCTTGAATTTCATATCATTCATTGTTAAGTAGCACAAAGGTTCAAAATGAAAAGAAGAAATTTAACACGTTACTTTCTCTAACAAAATTGGGCAGAGAATGTTGTTACAGTCCATTTTCCCTATAAGGAGAACTGGAAAGAGACTGAGGCTGTGGTTGTGCTGTTATGAGCTTCCTTAGGTCAGAGGGTTCATCTTAAGGAGCTTTGTTTAGAATAAAACTATATTAAAAACTATGATTTTTTTCTTATCAAAAATAAGAAAGACTACATTCATTACTTACCTTAAATTTTGATTTATGTTATCAGTCATGAGTTTATGAAAGCAGAATAAACACATTTATATATTCATTACAACCGTTTATTAAAGTCTCATTGATTTGAAACTTTCTCATTTGTTAGTTTTGGCAATTTGGATAGCTTTGGGAAAAAATTAATAGACAAACTTTGCTTTAATGTTCAAGGAAAATAAAAATACTAGGGAAGAAGATTCAAGTTACATGTCTTATTAAATAGAACTTTAATACATAATAGATTAAGAAATAACAATTTAAACTTTATCTTAATAATACTGCTAGCTTATCATGGATTTTCACTGGTACTCAGTTATTTTATCTTTATAATCACCATGTTAGGCAGACAGAGCAGATTTTATTGTTCTCATGAATGGAGGATAACAGTAAAACACAGCTAGTACTCTAATGATTTTGAACCCTGTTATTCCCATTGCATCTTAGTTCTGTCCTCATATTAATTATGTTTAAATGAATGGTTATTTTTCTATTATCCATGGAGAAAAATAACAGGTGAAAAGGTAAATAATAACTTGCAATGTTGGGTAGGGGAATGTTTGACTTACACAAAATCAAAGTAAGCAATTTACAGCCTTTAAAATATTCAGTAAATATAATGTATCACATTAGCAAAAAAGGAAGAAAAGGATCAAATAATAATCTCAATTGATACTAAAAAGCCTTAGCAATATTCAAAACCCCTTTATGATATTTTCAGCAAACTAGAAGCAAAAAATAAATTGTTTAACATGATAAAAGATGGCTTTAAAAGCTGTCATTATATGAGAACATTATTTGTACATAGATAATCCAAGGGACTTTACAGATAAACAGTAAGAACTAATAAGTGAATTTTTGTGAATCAATGGATATAAAATGAACAGAAATCAATTGTATCCTCATATACTAGCCACAAGTATTTAGAAAATAAAACATTAAAATAGATACTATTCATAATAGAATAACTAAACATCTAAGTATATATTTAACAAGGTATATATTTAACAAAAGATGTACAAGTCTTCTCTGCAGAAAACTACAAATCTTTCTGAGAAAAATCCAATAAATTCTAAATAAATGAAATGATCTGCCAAATTTATAAATTGGAAATACAGTATTTTAAAGATGCGAATTCTTTCCCCAAGTTGGTTTATATGTATGATGCAATCTTACTTAAAAATTCAAGCAGAATGTTTGGAAATTGATGCATTCATTCTAAAATGCCTAAGGAAATGTGAAGGGCCAAGAGTCTTGAAGACAGACTTGAAGATGGACAAAGTTGAGAAATTACTGCCAGATGCCTAGACTTACTGTGAGGCCACATTATAAGAAATTGTGATATTGGTACAAAGACAGATAAGAGAACAACAGACAGAATAGAGATTTTAGAAACACACCCAGAATGTAAACATAGTCTCTTGAATTATAAGAAGATACCACCAAAATACAGTGTACAAAGACGTACTAGATAGTATATGGTGCTGAATCAATAAATAGTACATGATCAATTGGATATCTAAATACTTTTTTTAAAAAAGAAACCTTACTTTCTATTTCACAATGTATTTAAAAACCAGTTCTACCTGTTTAAAGATATAAATGTTAATGTTATATAAAGCTTTTAGGGAAAAACCTGTGAGAACATCTGATTTATTTTGTAATTGCCAGAGATGTTTTAAATGAGTCACAAGTACCAACCATGAAAGAAATACATCGTTTATAAACTGTACTCTTTTAAAAATTGAGATGTGCAGCAAAATATGTTAATATTTTATACCAAGTATTACTGTCAGCTTTATTCATAATAGCTCCCAAATGAATTTATGGACAGCAGAGTGCATAAATTGTTGTTTATTCATAAAATGGAATAGTATATAGTAATGATAATGAATGAACTGTTGCCACATAAAAAGTATGAATTAATCTGACAAAATTAAGATTGAGCAAAAGATACCAGACTCAAAAGAATATATACTATGGTACAATATTGTAATTATATGATTATAAGAAGCAACCAAAACTTGTGTGTTTGGGAGAATGGTTAATTATTGACTGGGAATGGAGATGAGTGAGGTTTCTAGGGTGATTATATTTTTTCTATATTTTCATGTAGATGCTAGTTATGTTGGTGTATTCACTTATAAAAATGTATTAATCCCTATAACGATATATCCTGTATCTTAAGAATAAAGTTAAAAAAAGATCAAGGGATTAATACAGACCTTGATGAGTAGAAAACCCATCAACAACAACCTTTTTATAAAAGACGTATACCAAATGCAAATATTTTGCATCTCTCTTTTAGTAAAAGAAAAGTAAGTTCTGAAGATATATTCTGGATTTGAAAGAGTACAATAACATTTCTTTAAACATTTTATAGTTTCAATGCTTAAGCAATTTGACAAGTTTATTCTCCTTGTATTATCTATATAAAGTTGTGATTATCTGAGAAACTCAGCAGTCTGTATATATGTATATTTGTAAGAGTGGGTTAGTATTCTTGAAAGAATACAATATTATTTACCCAACAATTTCTTAGCCCACAAAAAGCTGTAATGTAGGTAGTGTGTTCATTATCATACTTGAATCTTACTTGTGGTCACTGCATTGAATGTGGAAAGGGGGCATGCTGGACCTAGTTATTCTTTAATGAAGAGCAACCATATGACTGTGCCATTACACACCAACTGACAGCTCAAAAATAAACATGCAGAAATAGACCTGGAGCAACAAGAAGGAAGAAGCAAGACCTTGATAACTGGAGGGGATGTCTTGCTTATTTGCTGATTTTTTAAATAATTTCCCTAGCACAGATAATATTTCTAACCAAAGTTTTATTTTTAAATTATAGCTTGAATTGCTACTAAGTCAAACAGAAATTATCAAAATATACACTTAAAAAAATTTTGCATAGTTAGCTAATTAGTTAATCATATAAAAGTTATTGGCTAGAGAGACTTTTGTACCTAACAGAATAGGAAGTTCATAATACATTTAAGCTATATTTAATCGTGATGGAGAAACATGAGAGTGTCAAAATATTCTTATTTAATAATAATAGACCTTTAAAATATAATCAATAAATCATCAAGTGAATAAATGAATTTGTTTTAAGGGAGGGATAATGGTTTAGTCTGTCTGTTATAGTTGAAACAAACAAATCTAGTTGGGAAATCTTGGCATAGTCTACTCTATACCATATCAGAACTGATTTTTCAGCAGTTATTGACATGCTACAAGAGAAGCCGATCATAATTCCCAAAGATACAATCTGGAATGCCGTAACTTCAAATGTTGAAATCCTGTAAGATCAAAATCCTGAAAATATAATTCTGGAAAAAACAAATTTTTAAATTAAGATACTTATTTAAATTTTAATAGATTGGAAAAACATATAAAAACTTGACAAAACTTCATATGCCACTTTACACAATAAAATAAGCAATAATAACATATATATTTTTGCAAGCATAAGCACTTAGGTATACTAATGACAGTTCTGTGCATTTAATGAGTGGATGAACCATGTTCATAAAGAAATAGGTCAAAAAGGGAAATGTATAAACACATATCACTATGGTTGGTAAATGTGTGCACCCAGCTTTGTAGTTGTGGTAGTCTGAAATACCATGACAAACAACCTAATTCTTTTGACAAAATGGATCAAAAACCTCAAAGGGTCACCACTGCATATGCAGTTGCCCAAAGAGCCAAGATCTTAAGGAATTTTATCTTTCACAAATGCAGATGTACAAAAAAAAAGTTTCTTCTCTTATAGAGAAACTTTAACATTTTTCCATACATGCACAATGCTAACACACAAAGAAAACCTTATGATAGTGTACTTTCATGGAGTCAAATTTGCAAAATATGCATAAGGCAAATTAGGACTCTCTAAAAGCCTCTACCCAATTTATACCTCCAGTATTGGAAATGATACAAACATAAAATACAT
Source organism: Rhinopithecus roxellana (assembly GCF_007565055.1). Taxonomy (NCBI): domain Eukaryota; kingdom Metazoa; phylum Chordata; class Mammalia; order Primates; family Cercopithecidae; genus Rhinopithecus; species Rhinopithecus roxellana. The sequence continues at coordinate 79,761,322 of NC_044569.1, read as the reverse complement.
AGCCTAGCGAATTATAAGAAATAATGCTGACCGTTTATAATGGTGTTGAAAAATAAGAAAAGAAAAAGAAAAACTGGAAAGAAAATTAGGCATGTGAAACTGTATTACAGGGACAGATTATGGGAAATTGCACGAAGATAATCCATAAGAGCTGGCCTAACAGGACGCAACCGTCTTATTATTGTGATTTTCAGAATTTTAGAAGTTAGGGATTTTAGACTTTTGGGATTTTTATCTTTAGGAAATTTTTATCTTTTGGATTTCAACGTTTTGGATTATGGCATTCAGGATTGTGTCTTTCCAGATTATGGTCCAAACTGTCTAAAGTCACTTCACATACTGTTAGAAAACAGACATTAAATGCAAAATAAATTAATAAATGATTGAATACATTTATTTATAATTCATTTACTAATAACTTGTTTCCTGATTTTCCACTGTTAAAAAGCTTATTTCTCTACAATATCTTATTAATTTTATATGTCTAGTACCTAGCACAGTTACCTGGGTTGCCACATGAGTTTTATATTGCTGCCATAACACACCAGCACGAATTTATAAGCTTAAAAAAACACAAAGTTATCTTATAGCTCTGTAGGTCAAAAGTCTGACTTGGATCTTGATGGGTTAAGTCAGGTTGTTGCCAGGGCTGTATTCCCCTTCTGAGGGCTCAGGGAAGCATCTGTTTCCTTGCTCACTTGAATTGTTCAGATTGTTCACAGAATTCAATTTCTTGCAATTGTTGGAACTAGGTCTCTGCTTTCTTGCTGTGAGTTGAGGGCTATTTCCAGCTTCTACAGGCTGCCTGCCTTCCTTGGCTTGTAGCCTCCTTCTTTAATCTTCAAAGACAGTTATAGGTTTGATGACAGATCTCAATTCCCATACATATTTTAAACTTCTCCTGCTTCTTGATCCACATCTCTCTGAACTTCAGCTAGAAGAGATTCTCACTTTTAAGAACTCGTGATTAGTTAGTCCCACTCAGATAATCCAAAATAATGTCTTCACCTCCAAATTGGTAACCTTAGTTAGGTGCAAAGTCCCTTTGCCATGTAGAGCAGCATATTCCCAAATTCCAGGGATTATCTTTCTTTGAGAACTATCAAAGACACAACTTCTGAAGGGTTAGCTTGATCCCGGATGCCTGGAAGACTCAATGGCCTGCCTGAACTTCAGATAGTGTCCATAAGTGTTACTATTCAAAATAAAGTTCAGGAGTCTGTCAATTTGGGAATGTTCAAAATTTCAGTGCCTGATTGCATGTGAACAGGTTTCCATATAAGGGCTATCCTCGGGTCAGTCATTAGTCTGAGATCAAAGCAAGGTAAAACCTGATGATACTGAATATTTCTGGAATGGATGCAGCGTGTAATTCCAGGAGTCTTGCTCTTTCTTTCTTTCTTCCTTCCTTCCTTTCTTTAGTTTCTTGGGAAAATTGAAAGGAAGAAACTTGTATGAAGGAAGGAAAATAGGTTTGACGTGGGCAGGGTTATAAGGGTAGGAAAGGGCACTGTTCTGACCTAGGACAAAGAAAGGAGGAATCCTGTGACACTGAGGAGCATCGCTTCTCCCACCCAAAGAGACAGCAGCATATTATATAAGCATTGTTTCAATTTAGACATGTGTCACTTCTCCATATTTAAGTAATTGAAATATACAATAATTTATCATTTTTTTGTTCAGAAATATTTGGGATAAGGTCATACAAATGCTGCTTTTGTATTCTTATTTACTATTTTCGCTTTTCTTAAAGTATTCATATCCACTGGCAACTGTGAAGATCCTCGGTAATTTTTAAAAATCATCTACAGTCATTTCATGTGAAACTGTCTGACTTTTTTTTTTTTTTTTTTTTTTTGAAATTTTAATCTCCTGAGTTGTGAGAACACAGCTTAGCAAAGTGTATGGAGGCAGCAAAGCACGTAGTTTAGATTTCTGTTAGCCTTCCAAGGAAAACCTACAAGTAAACTGGAATGCAACACAGAGAGATTATACAGTAAAATGCTTTTGCAAACTAGGATTTAAGGAACTGGAAACCTTATTATTTTTCTCAGTGAAAATGTAATAGATAAATTTCTATGTTTTTATGTTGTCAAAATGAATTGTGAAATGTTTGTCCACTGAATAAAAAAACACACACAAACAAAATACCATTCAGGTATAATTCTTTGAAAAGTCCACTCATTTAAGAACACATGACTCAAGTGGATACTTTTAGAAAATAAAAATTATTAGTAATTGGTTCATCTATTTTCTTCATAAATGTACCTCTGTGCCCATGAAAGTATTGGTATTAATGCAGTTTCACACATTTATTAAATTGTTCAATAATGTTTACTGAGAAACTATTATGTACCAAGCATAAGAGTAAAAAGTTTATATGGCACAAAAAATTCACAGAAGTGGGGAAATTAATATGAAGATAGTAACTATAATAAAACATGGTGATTGCAGTGACAGAGCTATACATAGTGCCATGTTAAAAAGTATTAACTGTGCCTGTCTTAGTGGTAGTTTTCCAAGAATGCTAATCTGTACACGTTTCTTCACATACCAATATGTATGCACAATGTTTAGTATCAATTAATGAAGAATTACCTTTCAATAACAAACGCCTCATTACAAATTGCAGTTCTATTGCTTTTGAATCCTGCATTCCTCCTAATGAGATTCAGCTTGTTTTGCTCCTTATCAGCCTCTACCTCTCTTCGTATCTGTCAATAAGTTACAAATATAAAAAGAATTATTTGTGTATTTATGCATATAAAAGAATATAATTATATTTGTCGCATATTTAACTTACTAATGGAAACTTACTACAATGGCACACTTAAAATTCCCTGCCAGGCTAAAATGTCATATTTATATAGAACCATAAAATACCTCTTACTAACCTTTCCAGTTAAACCAAAAGTTTTTAATTTCATACATTTTTTGTAATAATTACCCAGATTAATATATGGCCAACATCAAAAAGAAGGCAGCCATGTAATGAATTACACCATCTATGTTTAACCTTCCTTCCATCGTACTACCTGAAGTGTTTCATTTTGTGAGAAAAACATAAAAGTGGGTCATTCAATATTTCCCCAAAGATTTTTAGTTTGACATATTTCTATTTCCACACTTTAATGTGGGAAGAAAGAGGGCTGAGGAAATGACGGGATGAAAAGATGGTGTCTTCAGGAGTGACAAGAGGACGTTAAATAATTGAATGTTTTGAATGTTTTAAGCTTGACAAAGATAATGAGGGGAAACAAAAGGAAGAAAAGAGAAGATACAAAAATAAATAGAGGCTGAAGAAAAACAAAGGTGAGAGAAAAAGATGGCATAGAGAGAAACAACCATGAATTCAGTAACTAGTAATGATGACAGGTTTTATGCCTTTATTTTTCTGATTGAGGCTAGTTGATAGAAGAACTCTCATGGTTATGAATCCTGAGAGATCTGTGGTTACAGGACTGGATTTCCAGACATGTTTGATGTTTGGTTTACCTTATTTAGAGGTTTCCTATTAAGCCATTGTAAAAACCTGGAAGATCTAGATATCCGTTTACTTAATCGTTTTAAGAGAGAGCAGTGCCATTGCTGACCATATAGACTTACATATCCTCAAAATATTAACTCTTCATTTATTTCCTCCCCCTTTGATTTGCAAATACTTTTTCTATCAAATTGCCCATTCGTACTTTCCTTTGTGAGCTGATTTATGCAAAATTTATTATTCTGTTTCTGTCTTCCCTGCTCAGCCCCATATTTTAAAGATCATTCGGTGTGACTATAATGTTTGTCTAGTCCGTTTCTTCTTCACTGTAGAGTCTTTCATGGTAGGTGACTTCCACAGTTTACTTAGCCATTCCGTAAATGAATGGACACCTGTGCTGCCCATGAAATTAAACTTTAGCTTAGTTCAGCATTATGAAATTAATTCTGAGCCCCCAAAACAGAACTTTCGTGAGTCAAGAACTGAGCAGACCTTTAGCTTCTCTTAATCCAAGACCTCCATGAACCACTTTTAATGAAATAAGGCATGGGGTAGACACATTTGGGTATGATTTATGGTATTTTAACAGCTCTGACTACTCTTTGTAAAGTTATTGAGTCCATTTTGAGAGTACTTACAAAGCTCACAAAGATTGCCTTTTTTTTTTTTTAAGGACTTGGAGATAGTTTTGAAGTTACTGTTGATCGGCTATGTCACCTTACTGTGGTCCTCTGCTGGAACAATAAAAATGCTTTCTAGCCATCTTTTTTTATGCTTAGGCCTAAATAGAGCCCAAATAGATCTTGAATGAGAGGTCTAAATTGGAACTTTGTTAAGCATGTGATATGGTTTGGTTCTATGTCCCCACCCAAATCTCATATTGAATTGTACTCCCATAATTCCCACATGTTGTGGGAGGGACCTGGTGGGAGATAATTTAATCATGAGGGCACTTTCCCCCATACTGTTCTCATGAATAAGTTTCACTAGATCTGATGGTTTTATCAGGGGTTTCCACTTTTGCATCTTCCTCATTTTCTCTTGCTGTCACCATGTAAAAAGTGCCTTTCACTTCCCACCATGATTCTCAGACCTCCCCAGCAATGTGGAACTGTAAGTCCAATTAAACCTCCTTTTCTTCCCAGTCTCAGGTATGTCTTTATCAGCAGTGTGAACATGGACTAATACAGCACTATACTAATATATTAATTAAGACCCTGTAGTAGGGATCAGCAAATTTTTGTCTGTAAAGGAACAGACAGTAAATATTTCAGGCTTTGTGGTCCACTCAGTTTCTATTGCAATTACTTAACTCTGCTACTGTACAGCAAAAGAGGCTGAAGACAATATGTAAACCAATGAGTATGAGGTGTTCCAATAAAATTTATCTACAAAAGCATGCAGGGGCTGGATTTGCCTGGAGAGCCATAGTTGACTGATCCCTGATCTAGAATATCATTTTCCCCCTATACCAATATTAAATTATTTTGGGAGATAGACACATCCCAAAATGAGTATGTGTAGAAAATTGCCTTAGGTATTTTGTATCCTATTTCTGCTTGGTATACGTTGCAAGGTTTGGACAGTGCCCTAATGTGAACAATAGTACCACTTGAGTAGAGACACTCATAATCTCTTCTTTCCCAATAGAGCAGCAAAAGAATGAAGACATTACCAGTAATTCAACCCATAAGGATATTGTATTAGACTGCAAATTATTTACCGTACTTCTCATATTTGGCACATCTGTGGCAATAGTCCTAATGTTTTCTGACCCTGAATCTCCAAGGAAAAGACTCTGAGGCCTTTTTTTTTTTTTTTTTTTTTTACTTGAAAGCACTCTCCTGCATGAGTAATTTATTTTGAAAGGCTGATGTAATTCTATAGGGTGTTCAGAAATTAGAGCATTTACATACTGGAATCTTAAGGGTTCTGCAATTCATACCCAAGATTATGAAGGGATGTAAACCCAGAAAGGGTGTCAGACTGAAATTAGGCTGGACCCTAGCCTTGATGTTCTGTCCATGTGTGACCCTGGGCAAGAAATTGGCTTCCTTGGCCTCTATTTCCTCAGTGTCGATGTAGAAAAATTTTTTAAAAATTTCATTTCTGAAGGACTTGCACCAAATTGTTAATGCTATCTCTGGAGTGTAGAAATAACAGTCACTGTGAAGAAAGGTTTTAATTTTCTACTCCATGTACCTCTCTGTTTTTTGTATCTAATATAATCACCATGTATTACTTCACAACAAATAGATTTCTAAAAGAAATATTTAAATTCTGATTTAACATAGATATGACAATAAAATTGACATTAAATTTAAAAAGTGCTTTCAAAATTAACCATTTTCTACAAACGTAAAGTGGCATCAGGTTATCTGACTACATCAATGCCACTTGCAAAATATACATTTTTTAATCATTCAAAGCTTTTACTGAATTTATGCCATAATATGTGTTCTGGAACCCCTTAGATCAGTTTTTCTCTCATTTGTAATGAAGTATCTAGGTACTGTTCTTACTGTTTCTGCATTTGTACCGTACATTATTACTTTATGACAAAGTTAGTTCATAATTCCTTAACTGTTTTTGCTGATGACCTTTTAAAGTTGCATAATTAGAATAAGTCGTGGTTATTGTATTGGAATCTGTATTCCATGGGCCAAGAAGGCAGCACATTAATTCTCTGCATCACCCACTCGATGTGCTGTGCCATCAGCACAAAGATATTATTCTTTGTAATTACATAAAGAAAGGGTCTATTTAGTGTTAACTGACCTTTCTGTGACTGATCAGCCTTTTCCGCCAGTGAAGTAGAAATGTATATCATTAAAATGTGAGTAAATAGGAAACCTTTCTAAATCTTAAACTGTTCAAATCAGGAGGTACACATGAAGAGGAAATGGTTGTTGAGTCTTTCACATGATACTGTGAAAAAGAGGAGCAGACTTTTAAAACATATATTTTAGAATATATATTCTAAAATAGTATTTAAGTATTTAAATATATTTAAGATATTAATTTAAATATATTTAATATATCTTAAATATATGTAAGATATTTTAATATATCTTATTAAAACAAATTAAAATATAAAAAATGATGATAATGCATAGGAATAGTTAACAAGGGCATAACATCAAATACGTTTCTGTTTAACACTCTTGATATCAGAAAAAAATTATTAAACTCAAAAATATATTCAGGATTAAAAAATTTAAGTTTATGTAATACACAATTAATAAATTTAGAGGAATTATCACTGTGACTGTCATTTACTGAGGATGAAAATTGTACCAGGGATTATTCTAAGATGTTATATACTTTAAATATTGTAACCATTTAAATCATGTCCTTTAACTTAGAAAACGTTGGGGATATAGATTAGGTGAAACTGATTTTTGCTTCTTTTCTTATTACATAATTTATTTCTATAATCAGTTATATCAAATTATTTGGAGGGAAATAAATTATTTTCAAGAAAACTTGACCAAATGGAAATTTAATGCGCAACATAAGTGGCATTTGTGTAAGGTTTTCTTAAACTTATTCAGTAGTTATAGGAGGAATACTATAGTCAGCATGGAGAGAAATGGTTCTTTCTTTAACATACGCCCACATTGATCAGGTGTTTTTTAATAATTAATAAGCATCTGTATTTCTGGGTCAGGTTTTCCCTGCTAAGACCACATACAGAGCTCTTATATGAAATATCTCCAGAAATCAGTTGACAAACTGATGCTTCCTTGAAACTTTGCTCATCACTTTTGCTGGAACTGATCTCTCATGGAACTACTATCGTTATGTGGATATGCCTTTTATCCTTCTTCATGCATAATGCATCCTGATGTAGGTAGCTTTGTGAATGCCTCTATTCCCTTATCTGATTGCAAGCTCCTTCTGCCATGAAATTGTGGGGTTTTTTTCATGTTATTATCAATAATTCTTGGTCAAATATATACAATGAATGGAGACAAAAATAATAATAGGGAACAAGTAGGGTTAACAAAAGATGTTCAAAAATTCTCAATTAATTTCTTCTGAGTTCTGAAAGGCAATATAATGTCCATTAGTAAACTTTATGCACAAATCAACGCAGTAGCTAAATTTGTAAGCCAGTCAGGAAAGTAAGACGAGGAGTCCTTTGTGTCCTCATATAGTTGGGAGCTGGGGTAGGGCAGCTAACGGAAAGTATTCCCCTGGACTTGGGCAGAGACAGGTTTGATTGGTCAGCTGCATGTCACAGGCTTTCATCCAACAGTGTCATAAAGGTGCCTCCGCCAGTACCTCCCATACTGCTTTCTGTCTACCACTTGCTCAATACATGCTTTTGAATCAATGATTGAATAGAGAGCATTTTGTTAAACATGATAATACATGGAGTTTAAGGTATGTAATAACCTTGATGCAGAGGACTGATTTGTTCATTTACAAATCAAGAATGTTCTTTTAAAACTAATTATCAGAGAACTAGCCTTGGACAAGAGAATGGTTTCCATGGCAGCACAGACAAGGAAGTGGGTCCTGGGAGAGTTAAAACAGTTATTTGCTCCTCTGAGGCTTCAGGGTATCGACACATATCATTCTTACAGACTTGCTTCTTGGAAACACTAGGGAGAACTCTTGCTTTCTGTAGTAATTGGTGTATAGATTTTAAGGGAGAAGCAATGCAATAATACCTCTATGCACACTGTAGGTGATGCCCTTAATAAAGAAGATATTTTCTCCCTGTCTTCTACGTTGTTAGAGGATCAGCCTGTGTTTTAAACATTTGTGTTAATCACACTAATGCCCATGAATCAAAGTGGGGGATGCTTTTGAAGTTACTCACAAAGAGACTTGGAGCCCCCTTGTCTTGTTTATTCTAAAATATATCCCCTGTACATTCTATGAATCAGTCTCAGCACCAATGCCTACTTTAAGGACATCAAAGCCTCACGGCATGCAAAGCTATCATTCCAGTGCTTGAGAAGGGCAGAAATGTGCCAGGGGCATATAAGAGGACTGTAGGGATTCACTGGGATGGGATCAATGGTGTAATGCATGGGCATGTGCACAGGATCATATACTATTGAAACAGTGGTGCTTGGAACTGACTACTTGTAATGCTATGCATTGATAGGATACTAAATATGTGGATACATTTTATTGTTTACACTATTAGTCATATGCTAATGACAAAAGACAGCAGAACATTTAACCTGATCTATGAGAGTTTAATTCACAAGTCATAGGCAACAATAATCTAATATTCCTAAGGGGCCAAGAAAATACTTCTCTTGACTCTGACTCCTCCAAATGTGCTTAGATATATACTAACCTATGTGGTGAGGCAGCTTTGATCTTCTGATTCAAGTCAATGATTTTTTTGTGTGCTGCGAAGCTTTTTGCTTATGCCGTTCCCCCACTTGATGGAATCAATTCCACTGTAATTCTAATAGAATTTTTCACACTTCGGCCTCCTCCAACTATAGCTTGTAATCCGTGGTGAACAGGAATTATACCTTATCCTTCTTTTTAATTCCTGGACTAGCCATAGGGCTAAATCCATAAAGTAAACTTACCAAGGGTTTGCTAAACAAATGATTAAATAAACCAAAAAAAAAAAATTAAAAAAAGGCTAGACGTGAGGATGCTCTGGAGTAAAATCAATCAATAAATACTAACAATACATTTTTTGTTTTCTGGTGATTCTGGTGGGAAGTCTATTCTTTCCATCCAGGGGACTGAGGTGAATGTGGTGCAGTCTGTGCAAGAATATGGATGTGGTAGCAAGAGCTGTCAGAGCTCTGGTGAGATGAAAGAAAGCAAGGAGCTGTCTGCAGTAAATTCTTAAAAACCAAGAATTGGGGGATGACAGACAGATCATCGGAAAAGATTAGCTGAGATGGCAACAGATAATTACATCAGTACAGGAGAGTTAGAACTGGGTCAGAAGATGACACCTCTCTTACAATACATAATTTAAAGAAAGACCTAGCCCCTCTGCCTGGTAAACTGGATCCTAATGCCTATATTAAGAGTAATTAAGGGTATATATGACACATTACTATACATTTAGTCATAGACACCTTGATGATTGTACTAACAAGAAGGTATTTTAAACAGCTTTTTCACTTTTTGCACTTACATGTATAGTGCAAATATTTTAATCATCACCACCTTTCTAGAATGTTTGAATCAAGTTTTTGTCTTGTAATCTCCTTTGGCATTAGTCCACCTTTGATTTTAAAAATAACAGTTCACATAGATTTAAACTTTGTCCAGGGTAAGTGTCTCTGGCGGAAGCTCCAAAGATCTCCATGGATAGCATTATTCTAGTGCATTCAACCACAGTCCACAGTTCTTTAGGTCTCAACTTTGAAGGTCCATGCATTTGGTCTTGCCAGGGAATGCATCAGACATAGTCATATAATGGGATATGGAATCATGTAGATCAAAAAGCACAAGAAACTGACAATATATAACCAATATGCCCATATTGATGTATAATTAACAGTAGCCTGGGACCAAATTCTGATTTTCATAAGTGATCTGTTTCATCTATGTCAAAATGCTGTATTAGCCAGATTATAATAAGACAGTTACTTGGCAGAAATGGACTTAGAACTACGGAATTCAGTTATTTGATTTGATTATTTAATGTCATTACGTTTTATGAAGATTGAATCGCATATAGCATTTAAAAGTGCTGGCTCGTGTTTATGAAGGGAATATATTGGACGGTTAAGGGTACGGGATCTGGAGCCAGTCTGACTTGATGATGCAAAGCCCAGCTCCTCTGCCTAATAGTTATGCAACCTTGCACAAGATATCTGGTGTTTCAGTTGCTTTGGTTGTATAACAAATACCCCAAAACTTCATGGTGTAAAATGACTGTGCTCATGATTCTATGTGCCAGACATTTGGACAAGGTCGAGTGGGGATAGCATATCTCTGTTTCACCCTTTCTGCACATCAGTTGGATGACTTGGAGGCTAGGGCTTAGATTTGTCTTCAGCTGACTCACTCACAACTGGTGCTGTTGGCTGAGACTTGAGCTAGGACTGTTCACTGGAACACCTACACATGGCCTCTGGCCTGGATTCCTTACAATGTGGTGGCCCGTTCCGAGGGTGAATGCTCTCAAAAAGATAGCCAGGCAGAAGCTGTATGCTTTCTATTATATAAACCAACCTGGGAAGTCACTTAGCATCATTTCTACCATCCTTGATTAGCTGGAAAAGCTGCAAGTCTACCAGGTTCAAACGAAGGAGAAATAGACTGTACCTTTGGATAGGGAGTGATAAGGTTCTGGAAAAAAACATGTGAGACTGAAAATATTGCTGTGGCCATTTTTGGAAAATACAGTTTGCCTCAACTGATATCTCTCTGCCTTGTCTTTCTTATCTGTAACATGAGGATAATAATATAAAGTCTCAGACTATTGTTGCAAGGATAAATTCAGTAAATGCTGCATTCCTAGCACAACTCCTGGTTATGTAAGCACTTCCTAATAATAGCTTTTATTCTTTTTCTAATTCTCAATTTTGCAATCAAGCTAATGTAACACAGCGTAACTAATACTAGAGTGGGAGTGGAATGGTTTCCAGAACTGAAGCGGTTGAGGCTTTGGGTCTGGAGGAAGGTTTTCTGTTGATAGGCACCGGCTATGTTAGTGTCCCTGACTTTATTTCATTTTTGCTTCCATTGCTTATCAACTTCTTTTAAAGTGACATATTCTTTTTAGGGAGAGGAGGGTTGTTAATATCTTACATTCAGTTACAATAAAGATTTGCTATCCTGAGTAATTTTCTTTCTTCTAAAGGTGACTGTGTAAGTCTCAGTTGTTATTTATTATATGTAGAATTTATATCTTAACAGGCAAGTTCAGCCTTATTTCTAATTTCTTTGCTATATATCACAAAGTGAAACAGAAATATGATACAGGCTTTATAATTTTTCCCAAAAAGAACCAATTCTCTGATTGGAAGTCCCTAGTCCCCACTTACCCAGTGAGAGATGGGAAGAAGGAAAAATAAACTGAAAGTGGAGAAAATTGAGGAAAAGTCCAAGTGGAATCCATGGCTTAAAGAACAAGAAAAGTCAAGTGGGGGGGAAAACGAGTAGAACTACTATTGGTGTATTTTGAATACTCAACCTGTCTCCATTTTTCAGCATTTTTGCTGACAGAGGAGGAAGCCAAGCCTTTCCTTAGCAATGGTTCTTCCACACTTTGGGGATCATGGGCTAACTAAATAACCCAAGAATGCTGTGTATAGTCTCATGAGGGTCACATACCTTCTGAAAGTCAATGATTCACCTAAAATAAAGAATTCTTGTTAAACCTGGACAATATGATTATCTTTAGAATAGCTTTTAATACAAAAACATATTGTATGATTTATCTTTATATACTTAAGATCTTCACCTCTCAAGTAGTACAGTATCAAATAGTACAACGGATGTGCCATTTTATAATGGTGGTTATATTGCCAATCAGTTACTTCATAGAAGTTGAAAAACAAAATGTGTGTTTCCAAAGGGCACAATGTATGTATTTGCTAACTAATATTATGTATGTACATGCATTCATTCGTTTACTAAAAACCTGTGCACCTACTTATGTTAGATCTTTGCAGTGCAACATCTCTTAGGGCAAACAAAATGATGGTCTCATCCCTCATGGAACTTACAATCTAGATTTTGTTCAGTCCTTATAAGCATAATCTTTATTTTCTAATAAAATACTGGGAAAAGAAGCAGTAATATCCCCAAAGTATCAAGGTTTAACGAAAAATTTGTGATAATAAAGAACAAACCATCACCAAGCAAGATATTTTCCTTAATAAATTCTAGACAATGTGGAAACTATTAACAAACATTCATAATGTCTCCTCTCTTCACCAAGCTATCTTCCCAATGTTTTACCATCTTAATAAATATTAATAATTGGAATTGAATAAATAATAAGTCTATCTTTGAGAAAATGTTAAATGTATTTAGATCTTTTGGAATGTATAGGTATGGAAAATAAAAGAAGTGAAAAAAATAAGAATTCTGCATTCCAGTTATCCTTTTATGGGCTATTTCCCTTGGACATATTTCCACCAATAATTATCATTCCCCCTTTGTGTCATTTACATTTAACAATATATTGGTTAAAATTAAACAAGTCAAAGTTGTGAGGTGGACTCTCAGTTAAACTTAAAAAACATTTTCAGTGTTGAATGAATACTATTATTTAAAATGAATAAAACTTAAACTTCATTATACATCTGAAGGTCACTGACTTTCAGGAATAAGTAGTGAATTGGTATATCCTTCACATATTCATTACTGGAAAATGATAATGTAAAATATTGTGACTGATGTAACATTTTGAAGATTTATTGGCATAACTACACAATTTGATTTTTTAGCATATATTCTAATTGCGATACATAAAGTGGAAGAACTGGTATCATTCAAAAATTGAACATGTATGCATTTAGAAATAAAACTGCGTATTAAACAGTGAGCAAAGTATGTATTATAAAATATTTCCCCAATTAAGTTCCATTAAATAGGTAAAATGCAAATCCCATAACTTTGTATCACTCCTCTCAAATTAAATGTTTATAGTAGCCATCTAGAAATGGAAATAAAGCACCTGAGAAGTAGCATGTCTCAGACATCAGAGTTGTGCTTAGATTTAATCAAACAAAGAAATGAACAAAATATTCAAAATGATGCCTATTCCTTTCTAAAGTAGAACATTTATCAATGTTACAAGTTAATCGCTTCAGGATTGGATTTTAATATTAATGATGATATCTAAAATTAGTATAGCTATCTTTTGAAAAGAATCTCCACCAAAGGAAAATATTAATAGAACTTTGTCCTCCTAACAAAAGATAACTCAATGTGATTTTAGGCAAGTTTATAGATAGAAGTTACTGAAGTTTTAAATTATTGTGACAGAATTAAGACAAGGGCATTTAAAATGATTCTCAGTTGGTCATTTTGGCTTTTTGAAGAATAGCTATGACATAATATTTATCATTAGGGATCAATATGGATACCAGGCTTTCATGAGAAATATGTTTGTTGACCTTAATAAATCTTCAAGTGTGTAAATACAGAAATATTTGTACAGGCAATTTTCTGCTGAATTACATTTCCTCTCTACACATTATCACATGGCAACATATTTTTTAACAACTTATACTAAAGGTTTGATGTGATGGCAGTTTTCACAAAGAAACAATTTTAATTGCTTCACAATGGTTATTTCTGTATCTAGTTATTTAATCATCATTATCATCATCATGATTAATCTGCATTTATATGTTTTGACAACTTATTTTGCTATTATAAATAACATTGTAATGAATAAAGCATTTTGCTTAGAATAGATTCCCAAAAGAGAAATTACTGGATTAACAGGTTTGAAAATATTTAAAGCTATTGATAAATACCATATTTTTTAAGCAGTCAGAGTAAGTTTTCTGTAATGTAAAAAAAAAAAAAAAAAAAAAAAAAAAAAAAAACAGGAACTAAACTCAATTTAGGCATTTAATTTCAAATTATAGATAGCCCCGAACTTGCCAATGAATAGTGATGCAAAGTTATTTTCTAAAGATTTTATATTAGATTTGATGTATATTTATTTAGTCATGGAGGAGGACATTATAAAGTTCTCAACTGCTCACAGTAGCAGATTTAACTTTTATTTAAACATAACTAAAATATATTAATTGTAAACAATGACGCTGGGTGCTTCTAAATTTTGAGTTCCCTATTCTCTCTTACTCTTTCCTCGTCTGTGTTTTTAATGTTTTCTATGAGTACCAACATTCTGAACTTCATGGAGATGAAATTCTAAGCTACAAGGTACCATCTACTCATTTAAGCACAAGGGCTAGAGAAAAAGAGAAGAGGATAGGAAACTGTGAAAGTGCTCCTGGGATGCTGATTCAAGGGTCGCAGGATTGGGCACTTTCCAAGGCATGATCGAGGGAAGTTCAGGAGAAAGGCAGTGAAAAGAGGTGAAGTAAAAGTCAGACTAACTCTGATGAATCACACATTAATGTTAAAAAAAAAAAAAGCCTGCATCAAAAAAGAATATTATTAAATCAACAAAGGATATTCGTATCAGGAGAAACATTTTTTGGTTATTTTGTTATTTTTCTACTATACATAATAGAGCATGTTTAGATAATTTAAAAGATGTAAAAATTCAAACAAATCCAAATTATTTTAATTGCATTTGTATATATATATACACGCAATTAAATTATATATTTTTTTATCTTCTAGAAAATAGTAGCTGATTCACTTGAAGAAAATCTGCGTTTAGCTCGAGAGTATCAACAGCTACAGACTACATTCTTAAAGGAAAAGGACAATTATTTCAATATATATGATAAACAGCTATCACTTGATACTTCAATTAGAGATAAGAAACAGGTATTGGTTTTTCTAACTGTTTTAAGATAATTATTTATGTCATATATGCACTATAAAAGTAAAAAGTAGTCAGTTTGGGTACCTCTGATCTGACGATGATACTCCACAACATGGCCTATTTTCTCTGTGTAGTTTTGTTGTATATTTATATCAACCTTTTAAAATTGAATTTTGAAAGAATATTGGAGAAATGAAAAACTTAGTTTCTAATCCACTATTCTATACTAACTTGCTTTTAACTAATATGACCAGAAAAGCCAATTTTTTATTTGTAGATTTAAATATATTATCATAGTCTTCATATTTTAATTCTAAGAGTCGGTGATTTCCCATGGTAGGCCTCTAAATTGTCTTTTTAGTATACAGGCTCCAAATTCTGGTAACTGTTTTCTTGTTAGATATGGAGATTAATTAGAAACTTGGAAAAATAGCTGACTTTCTCTAATGACTGAAAATCATTGAGAATTCTAAATATATTTTGTAAAATCTTCTGCAACGGTATGTGGAAAGGTAAAGCACATAATATGCTATGAAACAAAAAGAAAAAAATGTTCCATTACTAGTGTTATGATACAGTCACTTCCTCTATGTTCTCCAGATACTTAGTAACAAGAACAAATATTTTCCTTTGAATATTTGTTTTCCTCCAGGATTCAAATTTGAGAAAATATAGTTATTATTTTTTGACAATGTAACCATGAAAACCAAACTGATCCTTTCTCCTACTGGTATCACCCATATTGTTGCATTATAAATCAGTAGTTTAGAATAGTGGTGCTATGCTTATGGCTATTACGGAATGTTGGGAAGGCAAAGGGTGGGATTTGAATGCAAGTTCTACTAGCTCCATGATCTTGGCAAGTTGCCTTTTCCAACCTCAGTTTTCTCATCTATAAAGTAAGATTTACCTCACAGGGTACTTGGTAAATAATAAAAAAGAACCATTCATAATAAGTTACTTTGAAATTTAAGGGCTGCTATACAACTGCAAGTAATTATTACATTCGTCTGGCATCCTCCCTACCTAATTCCCTGTTTCCCATCTATCTACTCTCATGAGAGTAAAAGCTTCTGAATACATTGGGAAAGAGAAGAAGGGATTTTTCTCTTAAAATCTTGAAATGATAGCAACATGAAGATACATCGAGGTACAAGTGTTTGGGAGGCTAAGGTGGGAAGATCACCTGAAGTCAGGAGTTTGAGACCAGCCTGGCCAACATGGTGAAACCCTCTCACTACTAAAAATACAAACACTAGCCAGATGTGGTGGCATGCACCTGAAGTCCCAGCTACTCAGGAGGCTGAGGCAGGAGAACCACTTGAGCCCAGATATGGACGTGGCAGTGAGCCGAGAATGCACTGCTGCACACCAGCATGGGCAACAGACTGAGACTCCATCTCAAAAAAAAAAAAAAAAAAAAAAAAAAAAGAATGAAATAAGTGTGTATGGGAAAGAATTGATAATACAACTATCTTCCAAAATCTTAGTGTCCTCAAACCATTTTGCAGGATTCAAAGAAAGGGCATGTATGTATCTATGAAGAATTTGTCCAGTCACTTCCTGCATTTGACATTTTTATTTGAGGTTAAATATGTTCTACTTGTTTTTCATAATTGAGAAGGAGAAAAGAATCATTGGCTTTACTGTATGTCCTTTTCTATTTGGGGGAAACAAAAATAAATAGTATGTACACTTACCAGTTTATAAAGAATCACTTGGTGGCAAATGACAAATACATTCGATACGTGCATAAATTGTAGAGACCCCATACTTTTTAGGAGAAAGCCCTAATATCACATTTTCATAGTAAGAGCAAAATTATCTTGATCTCATTTTGGAATTAAAGCAAATCTTGATGCAAGATACAAGGACTGAGACTGTAGTAGGAACAGACAGTGGAGATTGCTAGGAGATTGGGTTTATGTTTGTGATCCCTCAGACGAATCACTTTTAGCACACCTGTTTCAGGGAAACTTTCAAGATTTATTTGTACTTCCAATCATTTTTCATTTCCATCCTTCAGCGATGGAGGTCATTAAGTGCAGGCTGCCCTTGTCAGTGTCATGTAGGATCAATTTGCTGCAATGGACAGAGAGGCCTTATAGATGCTGTTAAATCTGTCAGTGAGAAATCGTATGTCATTAGCGTCTAATGCATTGCTTACAGGATGGAATTTGGCCATCAAAAATGAGAAAACTCTTTAATATTTTAGCCCATTTCCTTGATATTGCAGGATTTCCCATGTATGCAGGTTTTAGTTCTTTGGCCAGTTTCGTTTGGGTACACAAAAGCACTATTCAGTCTCTGATTCCCTTGTTGAATTCACTTGTCAGATAAAACGGATCTCACTTTTAGGAATTTTGTGCATTTTTCCTGTTTTAGACTAATTTCATTGCTTCTGAACATGAATTCCTTTTGGCATGGTAAATAACTGTATTTTAATTATTGTGTTTCTCAGGGACTATTATTCTCTCTATACAAATTGTACATTTTCATACTTCTTTGTATTTTTATGCCGAGAGTAATAAAGTAAACCTAATGAAAGAGTAAAACAAATTTAAAATAATGCCCCCTTACTTAACACAATCTTACACACACATGTCTCAAATGTCAGAATGCTATAGTATTTCTCTTAGTGTTAATATTATGTCTGCTTTATTTGCTTGTGTTATTTTTGATACTTTCCTGTACTTTTAAAATTTGTAGTGATGGATATTTTTGCCTTTAAAAATCAAAAAGAGGCAAAAGCAAGTATGCAAAATTCTTATTTGCCCTGTTCATGGGTAACGATACAAAATAATCCAATCTAAGACTTCTTAGATGTCAAAATTAAAACTAACACTAGAAATACATGAAGGAAAATCTCTGAAAAACAGATTATACTTCCGTGTGAATATAGACATTTTCGTTAGAAGCTTTCAAATACTTTTTATAAAAATATGTCATTTTTAATATTTTATCTTAAAAATAAAAAAATCCATGGGTATTTTGATGAAGTCACCATGTATTTGTTTTAAATGCCACCTCAGATTCTTTGTGCCTGCACAGAAAGGTAAGTTAAGCAAGCATGCAGAAACTGAAGTGATCTGTTGGTTGAAAACAAGATGGCTTCCAAAATGTGTTAAAATACATTTTTAAAATTATATCATTAACCATTTGTAAAGCTTTATGCTTCCTTACTACAAATCCCAGTGCTTTCAAACTAAGGTAATGAAAATTATTACAGAATCAGTCAACACGTAGCAAATACTTATGTGGACAAAGTATTTGTGCTATATTGTTTGCAAATATTATCTTTCAGTGTCTCTCAATAATCCTGGGGAATTTTCTATTACTATTATATCTCTCCCAATGTAAGATATAGAACTAAGATTGAGTGTCACACAAGATTGCTCAAGTAGAGGGAGATGCTGGGATGGGAATCAAATTCAGATTTTTCTTATATCTAATCTATTTCAAAATTATAATACTAACTCTTTACTATAACATTAATTAAACAGTCCTATACATGGCTAATCAGGTTATGTAAAGCTTTGAAGAAAACGTGTAATTTATATATGGTATCTCTAGTGTTCAACTGAAATAGATTATTTAATTCACTAGTTGTTTCTGTAATTTTAGTTCATTGGAGCCACTTTTTCAGTGATTTTCTGGGGAAAGGGCCACCTGTTTACTTGGAGGAGATTTAATTTTTATAGCAATTAGGGTAGGTTTCATAATTCTAAATTGTAAAACTTTTGAACTAGAAATGCCTTTAGAAATATTGCCCTCCTCTTTAAAAAATAATTTTACAGAGGAAGAATCTTGGGGAGGCCAGAGTGGCTTAGTGATTTACCACATACACAATTAGGTAGAAGAAATGTTGTCCTAGAACTTAGTTTTCTTTACTCACGTTCAAATGTCCAATAAACTGCAGATGAGCATATGCTATGATTTTTTTTGGAGGTTTGTCTGGACCAATAGCTGAGATGTAAGTGGCTCTTTTAAGTGATTTGGGCCTGTGAAGGAATCACAGAGACATGAATTAGAGGACTACTCTGCAGCACAGTGTGTTGGCTTCTAGGGAATACTTCTGATCCTCATAGAACACTTGTAATCCATTCATTCAATTATTCAAAATATATTATTAATCACTAATTGTTCTATATACCAGCAACGAACAATTGGAATTTGAAATTTAAAATACCAGCCATGAACAATTGGAATTTGAAATCTAAAACACACTGCCATTTATATTAACACACACGCACACACAAATTAAGTGAATTTAACAAAATATGTATAAGATCTATATGAGGAAGAGCACAAAATGAATGAAAGGAATAAATCAAAGAAGATCTAAATAGATGGAGAGATATTCCATATTCATGGCTAGGAAGACTCAATACTGTTAAGATATCCATTATTTCCAACTTGATATATAGAGTCAATATATTCCCAATAAAAATCCCAATGTATTTTGTGAATATCAATCAAATGATTCTAAATTTTTTATGAAATATAAAAATACACAAAATAACCAGCAAAATATTGAAAAATAAAGTTAGAGAATTAACACTATCTGACTTCAAGATTTACTATAAAGCTGACAAAGATACTATAGAAGATATAGAAACGTGCCACCTTATTTCTGCTTCCGTGCTAAAGGTTGTGCTCTGCAGTCCAGGAGATTCTTTCCTAGGCAATAATGTAGAATCAGAGCTCTCCAGCATCCTTTCTTCACCCCACCAAGAGAAGAATTGTGTATTTTTGCTATTTAATCTACCTTGCCTGGGTCTCACTGGACAACATTTCTATATTAAATTCTCAAAAAATTGTATCATCTATAGATTATATAAATTTTCTCATCAACTTTCCAACACAATTTTCTTTAATACTCACTTTGTATCGATGTGCTTCGGAGTCAATGTCAATTATAGCAATAAAGTTATTTTCCTAGAGAAATATGAAAGCTGTTTGATTCTCATTTTTATAAGTATTTAGTATTGCTTGTTGTCCTGCACACCATATAACTGTGCTTGGATAGTGATTTCTGTCTGCTTGTTTAATGTAGATAGAAATTCACTTCTTTCGTAGCAAAACCATAAAATAATAGTTTTCCCTATAACAGCTATTTGAAGACCCTATCAGTGTCTCTGCTTCCATTTCTTAGAACACAGGCATGTGGACATGCAAACACACATACACACACACACACACACACACAAATGGCTTTGGCCCCTGTTTCTTAGAAAACACACACACATACACACACTTGTTCTAAGGCATTATCACACTTTAATTTGCATTAAATTTATACTGTCCTGTTTCTCTGAAGAGTTTTCCTCATGAGACCTGTGAAGAGCTTTGGTGATGCCCGAGACAGAAGTAGACAGCTAATAGTCTATTGTTTTATCTCAATGAATCTCCCTTTTGTTGTCCAAACTCCATGAGGAAAATACCAATACTGGGAATTTATTTCTGGCCAAGACGTTAAAGAAGTAACCTTGGCTTAAATCAAACCAATTATTCAGTCCAATACCAGTTTTGAGAGAGTTTTCAATATGTGTATCTTTCATGCAATTTTGAGATTTTCTTCTGGTAGAGTTGCATAGCAATGAAGAGATTGTTTTTAATATTAGCCACACCTTAAGAGTGATTTATTGAGTGTGGTGATAGACTCTAGTATATAAAAAATATTTAGGATAAAATTTTCGTGTGTGTGTGCGTGTGTGTGTATCTCAACCAATGGCTGTTTTGTTCCCCAGGGAATATCTGGATATCTGGCAGTGTCTGGAGACATTTTTGGTTGCCTCTGGCATCTAGAAGGCAGAAGCCAAGAATAAGGATGTTGCTAATCATCCTACAGTGCACAGGACAGTCCCTCTCCCCTTCACACACACCAAAATTCTCCAGCCCAAATGTCAATAGAGCTGAGGTTAATAAACCTTTATATACAGAGGGAGAGAGAATTTACCTGTCATATATATGTAATGTGCATGTGTATGTGTATATACATATATATAACATGAAACACTGTTTACTATATCCCCTTCTTAAAGATTTAAACTGCGTTTGTATATTTAAAATTCTGAGAAATTCAATATTAAGAAATCTGTTGACTCTGTTAACCCTGAATTTTCTATTGTCCCTGGAATTCTTTCTTCTCAGGAAAAGTATTTACTACTGATTGACTTGGTGTTTAGTAGATTAAACCTTGGAAAATGTTATTCTCTTTATATATATATATTATTTATATATATAAAGATATACATAAAGAGATATATAAAAATATATATAAAGAGATATATATATTAAGAGACTAACATAATATAATATAATATAATATATAATATAAAACATCAGAGAATAAGAAACAACTTTGTCACAAACTGTACTTTCATGATATTCTGCTGATATATAACTTTAATAAAAAAATAAGTATTCTTTATATTACCAATAAAGCCATAGAATAATTTTGAATATTTTCAGATAAATATGTTCTTTGGGAATCCACACCTATCCAGAATGCTGACTTTCTTTGATGCTGTAGTAGAGCAATAAAATGAAATAGTGTTGTTTTTATCACTTGAAACCTATGTTTAAAAAATTACAATAAAACAAGTAAAATATTTTTGTATACAACTTTTATGATAGGTATATTTTCTAATTAGCTATTACATGACTTATAACTGCCATTGATTTTCAATTCTGTGGGATTATCTGTTAATGATTTTTTCATTTTGAGCTGTGCATAAGCTTCTCAATGACAAACATTTGGAAAAACTCATTTCGTAATCATCTTTTCACAAATCTATGAGCTATATCTTATAATCATTTATTAAAATAAGTATTAATATAGAAAATGTGTATTTATATGCTAAATATTTTCTTTAGTCATTTCTTTTTTCTTCGGAATTTAACCGTCACTGAAGGTGAGATGGGAAACCTATAGACAGCTTATTTAATCCCATGAGCCTCTGATAATAAGGAATATTAATATCTCCCTAGCAGGATGGTTGTATAAAACAATATACAAATAATTACTATTTATGAAGCACTACTATGTGCTAGGCACTTTGTTAGCTTTTTTTTTTTTTTTTTTTTTTTTTTTTTTTTTTTTTTTTTTCATTTATTTGGCTACAATAATTTTAATTTTGTGCAGCTCAGGCTAATAACATTATTTGAAAGAGACACATATAAAACATAAGTATAGAGAAACACTGATGTTAATGAAGTAGAACAAATATACTGGGCAAACCAACCAAAATAAAGTTGGTTTATCTATATTAATATCAGACAAAATACAATGAAAACCAGAAAGGATCAACAGAGATAAAGAGAGTCCATTAATAATGATCAAATTTTCATTTCACTGGCAAGGTATCACAATTTAAAGTTTGTAAGCACGTAAATATGGTGGCTTCAAAATATAGAAAATGAATAATGAACAAACTACAAGAATATACTGACAAATCCATAATCATAATATGGTATTTTAGTATGAATTTCTCAGTGATTAAATAATCAAAGAAAAAAATCACTAAAGAAATCTATTTAAACCTAAGTAGAACAACACAATTAGCAAATAAACTAAGGGATAGATATAGAACATTGCAACCAACAGCTGCATGATGTATCTTCTTCTTCTTCTTCTTTTTTTCTTTTGAGATGGGGTTTTGCTCTTGTTGCCCAGGCTGGAGTGCAGTGGCACAATCTCGGCTCACTGCAACCTCTGCCTCCTGGGTTCAAGTGATTCTCCTGCCTCAGCCTCCTGAGTAGCTGGGATTACAGACATGCGCCACCACCCCGGCTAATTTTGTATTTTTAGTAGAGACGGGGTTTCTCCATGTTGGTCAGGCTGGTCTTGAATTCCCGACCTCAGGTGATCCACCCACCATGGCCTCCCAAACTGCTGGGATTGCAGGCATGAGCCACCGCACCCGACCTACTGCATGATGTATCTTCTATATTTAAGCACTTATGATGTAAACGGAATAAGTTTAGAAGACAGCGTTAGAAATTCTCCAATTGCTTCTCAGCCTTTTGTCCAAGATTAAGCATAGAAATTACCCAATTTAAGACACAGAGAAAGATATAAAAAATGAACAGTTGACATATAAAAATGGAAACAACTTAAAAGAATATACAAGTGTAGAATATAGAATACAACATAAATGTAGAATATATAAAAGTCATATATTTATAAATGAAAGCTCTAGAAGCATATTTATCAAGGACAAAGACTATCAATAAGTAACAAAGTTTTTTAAATTGTTCTATATTGTCAAAATTTTCTACAATTTGAGCAGATGCTCACTATTTGTTTTTTTTTTTTTTTTTTTTTTTTTATTTTATTTTATTTTATTTTATTTTTTATTATACTTTAAGTTCTAGGGTACATGTGCATAACGTGCAGGTTTGTTACATATGTATACTTATGCCATGTTGGTGTGCTGCACCCATCAACTCGTCAGCACCCATCAATTCATCATTTATATCATGTATAACTCCCCAATGCAATCCCTCCCTCCTCCCCCCTCCCCCCTCCCCATGATAGACCCCAGTGTGTGATGTTCCCCTTCCCAAGTCCAAGTGATCTCATTGTTCAGTTCCCACCTATGAGTGAGAACATGCGGTGTTTGGTTTTCTCTTCTTGTGATAGTTTGCTAAGAATGATGGTTTCCAGCTGCATCCATGTCCCTACAAAGGACACAAACTCATCCTTTTTTATGGCTGCATAGTATTCCATGGTGTATATGTGCCACATTTTCTTAATCCAGTCTGTCACAGATGGACATTTGGGTTGATTCCAAGTCTTTGCTATTGTGAATAGTGCCGCAATAAACATACGTGTACATGTGTCTTTGTAGTAGACTAATTTATAATCCTTTGGGTATATACCCAGTAGTGGGATGGCTGGGTCATATGGTACATCTAGTTCTAGATCCTTGAGGAATTGCCATACTCTTTTCCATAATGGTTGAACTAGTTTACAATCCCACCAACAGTGTAAAAGTGTTCCTATTTCTCCACATCCTCTCCAACACCTGTTGTTTCCTGACTTCTTAATGATTGCCATTCTAACTGGTGTGAGATGGTATCTCATTGTGGTTTTGATTTGCATTTCTCTGATGGCCAGTGATGATGAGCATTTTTTCATGTGTCTGTTGGCTGTATGAATATCTTCTTTTGAGAAATGTCTGTTCATATCCTTTCCCCACTTTTTGATGGGGTTGTTTGTTTTTTTCTCGTATATTTGTTTGAGTTCTTTGTATATTCTGGATATTAGCCCTTTGTCAGATGAGTAGGTTGCAAAAATTTTCTCCCATTCTGTAGGTTGCCTGTTCACTCTGATGGTAGTTTCTTTTGCTGTGCAAAAGCTCTTTAGTTTAATTAGATCCCATTTGTCAATTATGGCTTTTGCTGCCGTTGCTTTTGGTGTTTTAGACATGAAGTCCTTGCCAATGCCTATGTCCTGAATGGTACTACCTAGATTTTCTTCTAGGGTTTTTATGGTATTAGGTCTAACATTTAAGTCTCTAATCCATCTTGAATTAATCTTCGTATAAGGGGTAAGGAAAGGATCCAGTTTCAGCTTTCTACTTATGGCTAGCCAATTTTCCCAGCACCATTTATTAAATAGGGAATCCTTTCCCCATTTCTTGTTTCTCTCAGGTTTGTCAAAGATCAGATGGCTGTAGATGTGCGGTATTATTTCTGAGGACTCTGTTCTGTTCCATTGGTCTATATCTCTGTTTTGGTACCAGTACCATGCTGTTTTGGTTACTGTAGCCTTGTAGTATAGTTTGAAGTCAGGTAGCGTGACGCCTCCAGCTTTGTCCTTTTGACTTAGGATTGTCTTGGCAATGCGGGCTCTTTTTTGGTTCCATATGAACTTTAAAGCAGTTTTTTCCAATTCTGTGAAGAAAGTCATTGGTAGCTTGATGGGGATGGCATTGAATCTATAAATAACCTTGGGGAGTATGGCCATTTTCACGATATTGATTCTTCCTATCCATGAGCATGGTATGTTCTTCCATTTGTTTGTGTCCTCTTTGATTTCACTGAGCAGTGGTTTGTAGTTCTCCTTGAAGAGGTCCTTTACATCCCTTGTAAGCTGGATTCCTAGGTATTTTATTCTCTTTGAAGCAATTGTGAATGGAAGTTCATTCCTGATTTGGCTCTCTGCTTGTCTGTTGCTGGTGTATAAGAATGCTTGTGATTTTTGCACATTAATTTTGTATCCTGAGACTTTGCTGAAGTTGCTTATCAGCTTAAGGAGATTTTGGGCTGAGACGATGGGGTTTTCTAAATATACAATCATGTCATCTGCAAACAGGGACAATTTGACTTCTTCTTTTCCTAACTGGATACCCTTGATTTCTTTCTCTTGCCTGATTGCCCTAGCCAGAACTTCCAACACTATGTTGAATAGGAGTGGTGAGAGAGGGCATCCCTGTCTTGTGCCAGTTTTCAAAGGGAATTTTTCCAGTTTTTGCCCATTCAGTATGATATTAGCTGTGGGTTTGTCATAAATAGCTCTTATTATTTTGAGGTACGTTCCATCAATACCGAATTTATTGAGCGTTTTTAGCATGAAGGGCTGTTGAATTTTGTCAAAAGCCTTTTCTGCATCTATTGAGACAATCATGTGGTTCTTGTCTTTGGTTCTGTTTATATGCTGGATTACGTTTATTGATTTGCGAATGTTGAACCAGCCTTGCATCCCAGGGATGAAGCCCACTTGATCATGGTGGATAAGCTTTTTGATGTGCTGCTGAATCCGGTTTGCCAGTATTTTATTGAGGATTTTTGCATCAATGTTCATCAGGGATATTGGTCTAAAATTCTCTTTTTTTGTTGTGTCTCTGCCAGGCTTTGGTATCAGGATGATGTTGGCCTCATAAAATGAGTTAGGGAGGATTCCCTCTTTTTCAATTGATTGGAATAGTTTCAGAAGGAATGGTACCAGCTCCTCCTTGTACCTCTGGTAGAATTCAGCTGTGAATCCATCTGGTCCTGGACTTTTTTTGGTGGGTAGGCTATTAATTGTTGCCTCAATTTCAGAGCCTGCTATTGGTCTATTCAGGGATTCAACTTCTTCCTGGTTTAGCCTTGGGAGAGTGTAAGTGTCCAGGAAATTATCCATTTCTTCTAGATTTTCTAGTTGACTTGCGTAGAGGCGTTTATAGTATTCTCTGATGGTAGTTTGTATTTCTGTGGGGTCAGTGGTGATATCCCCTTTATCATTTTTTATTGCATCTATTTGATTCCTCTCTCTTTTTTTCTTTATTAGCCTTGCTAGCGGTCTGTCAATTTTGTTGATCTTTTCAAAAAACCAACTCCTGGATTCATTGATTTTTTGGAGGGTTTTTTGTGTCTCTATCTCCTTCAGTTCTGCTCTGATCTTAGTTATTTCTTGCCTTCTGCTAGCTTTTGAATGTGATTGCTCTTGCCTCTCTAGTTCTTTTAATTGTGATGTTAGAGTGTCAATTTTAGATCTTTCCTGCTTTCTCTTGTGGGCATTTAGTGCTATAAATTTCCCTCTACACACTGCTTTAAATGTGTCCCAGAGATTCTGGTATGTTGTATCTTTGTTCTCATTGGTTTCAAAGAACATCTTTATTTCCGCTTTCATTTCGTTATGTACCCAGTAGTCATTCAGGAGCAGGTTGTTCAGTTTCCATGTAGTTGAGCGGTTTTGATTGAGTTTCTTAGTCCTGAGTTCTAGTTTGATTGCACTGTGGTCTGAGAGACAGTTTGTTATAATTTCTGTTCTTTTACATTTGCTGAGGAGTGCTTTACTTCCAATTATGTGGTCAATTTTGGAATAAGTGCGATGTGGTGCTGAGAAGAATGTATATTCTGTTGATTTGGGGTGGAGAGTTCTATAGATGTCTATTAGGTCCGCTTGGTGCAGAGATGAGTTCAATTCCTGGATATCCTTGTTAACTTTCTGTCTCGTTGATCTGTCTAATGTTGACAGCGGAGTGTTGAAGTCCCCCATTATTATTGTATGGGAGTCTAAGTCTCTTTGTAAGTCTCTAAGGACTTGCTTTATGAATCTGGGTGCTCCTGTATTGGGTGCATATATATTTAGGAGAGTTAGCTCTTCCTGTTGAATTGATCCCTTTACCATTATGTAATGGCCTTCTTTGTCTCTTTTGATCTTTGATGGTTTAAAGTCTGTTTTATCAGAGACTAGGATTGCAACCCCTGCTTTTTTTTGTTCTCCATTTGCTTGGTAGATCTTCCTCCATCCCTTTATTTTGAGCCTATGTATGTCTCTGCATGTGAGATGGGTCTCCTGAATACAGCAGACTGATGGGTCTTGACTCTTTATCCAGTTTGCCAGTCTGTGTCTTTTAATTGGCGCATTTAGTCCATTAACATTTAAGGTTAATATTGTTATGTGTGAACTTGATCCTGCCATTATGATATTATCTGGTTATTTTGCTCGTTAGTTGATGCAGTTTCTTCCTAGCCTCGATGGTCTTTACATTTTGCCAAGTTTTTGCGATGGCTGGTACCGGTTGTTCCTTTCCATGTTTAGGGCTTCCTTCAGGGTCTCTTGTAAGGCAGGCCTGGTGGTGACAAAATCTCTAAGCATTTGCTTATCTGTAAAGGATTTTATTTCTCCTTCACTTATGAAACTTAGTTTGGCTGGATATGAAATTCTGGGTTTAAAATTCTTTTCTTTAAGAACGTTGAATATTGGCCCCCACTCTCTTCTGGCTTGTAGAGTTTCTGCCGAGAGATCTGCTGTTAGTCTGATGGGCTTCCCTTTGTGGGTGACCCGACCTTTCTCTCTGGCTGCCCTTAAGATTTTTTCCTTCATTTCAACTTTGGTGAATCTGGCAATTATGTGTCTTGGAGTTGCTCTTCTGGAGGAGTATCTTTGTGGCGTTCTCTGTATTTCCTGAATTTGAATGTTGGCCTGCCCTACTAGGTTGGGGAAGTTCTCCTGGATGATATCCTGAAGAGTGTTTTCCAACTTGGTTCCATTTTCCCCCTCACTTTCAGGCACCCCAATCAGACGTAGATTTGGTCTTTTTACGTAATCCCATACTTCTTGCAGGCTTTGCTCATTTCTTTTTCTTCTTTTTTCTTTTGGTTTCTCTTCTCGCTTCATTTCATTCATTTGATCTTCAATCGCTGATACTCTTTCTTCCAGTTGATCGAGTCGGTTACTGAAGCTTGTGCATTTGTCACGTATTTCTCGTGTCATGGTTTTCATCTCTGTCATTTCGTTTATGATCTTCTCTGCATTAATGAGTCTAGCTGTCAATTCTTCCACTCTTTTTTCAAGATTTTTAGTTTCTTTGCGCTGGGTACGTAATTCCTCCTTTAGCCCTGATAAGTTTGATGGACTGAAGCCTTCTTCTCTCCTCTCGTCCAAGTCATTCTCTGACCAGCTTTGATCCGTTGCTGGTGATGGGCTGCGCTCCTTTGCAGGGGGAGATGCGCTCTTATTTTTTGAATTTCCAGCTTTTCTGCCCTGCTTCTTCCCCATCTTTGTGGTTTTATCTGTCTCTGGTCTTTGATGGTGGTGATGAACTGATGGGGTTTTGGTATAGGTGTCCTTCCTGTTTGATAGTTTTCCTTCTGACAGTCAGAAGGACTCTCTGTTGGTCTGTTGGAGATTGCTTGAGGTCCACTCCAGACCCTGTTTGCCTGGGTATCAGCAGCAGAGGTTGCCGAAGATAGAATATTGCTGAACAGCGAGTGTACCTGTCTGATTCTTCCTTTGGAAGTGTCCTCTCAGGGGTGTACTCCACCCTGTGAGGTGTGGGGTGTCAGACTGCCCCTAGTGGGGGATTTCTCCCAGCTAGGCTACTCAGGGTCAGGGACACACCTGAGCAGGCAGTCTGTCCGTTCTCAGATCTCAACCTCCGCGTTGGGAGATCCGCGGCTCTCCCCAAAGCTGTCAGACAGAGTCGTTCGCGTCTGCACCGGCTCCGGCTACTTCCCCTGTTGGTCTTCAGCTGTGCGCTGTCCCCAGAGGTGGAGACTACAGAGACAGGCAGGCTTCCTTGAGCTGCTGTGAGCTCCACCCAGTTCGAGCTTCCCAGCGGCTTTGTTTACCTACTTAAGCCTCAGCAATGGCGGGCGCCCCTCCCCCAGCCTCGCTGCTGCCTTGCGGATAGATCGCGGCAGACTGCTGTGTTAGCAGTGAGGGAGGCTTCGTGGGCGTGGGACCCTCCCGGCCAGGTGTGGGATATATTCTCCTGGAATGCCTGTACGCTTACAGCGCAGTATTGGGGTGGGAGTTACCCGATTTTCCAGGTGTTGTGTGTCTCAGTTCCCCTGGCTAGGAAAACGGATCCCCTTCCCCCTTGCGCTTCCAGGTGAGGCGATGCCTCGCCCTGCTTCAGCTCTCGCTGGTCAGGCTGCAGCAGCTGACCAGCACCGATTGTCCGGCACTCCCTAGTGAGATGACCCCAGTACCTCAGTTGAAAATGCAGAAATCACCGGTCTTCTGTGTCGCTCGCGCTGGGAGTTGGAGACTGGAGTTGTTCCTATTCGGCCATCTTGCTCCGCCCCCCGTTAGCTTTTATATGTAATTTTTTTGTTTGTTTTTTTTTTTTTTTTTTTTTTTTTTTTTTTTTTTTTTTTGAGACGGAGTCTCGCTCTGTCGCCTGGGCTGGAGTGCAGTGGCCGGATCTCAGCTCACTGCAAGCTCCGCCTCCCGGGTTTTACGCCATTCTCCTGCCTCAGCCTCCTGAGTAGCTGGGACTACAGGCGCCCGCCACCTCGCCTGGCTAGTTTTTTTGTATTTTTTAGTAGAGACGGAGTTTCACCATGTTAGCCAGGATGGTCTCGATCTCCTGACCTCGTGATCCGCCCGTATCGGCCTCCCAAAGTGCTGGGATTACAGGCGTGAGCCACCGCGCCCTGCCTATATGTAATCTTATTTAATTCTCTGAACAACTCTCTGAAGCATAAAAATATGTTTTAAATATAAAGCACCTAGAACAGTTTTCTACAAACTATATTTTGCATATAGAAGTTATGGCCACTAGGCCGGGCGCGGTGGCTCAAGCCTGTAATCCCAGCACTTTGGGAGGCCGAGACGGGCGGATCACGAGGTCAGGAGATCGAGACCATCCTGGCTAACACAGTGAAACCCCATCTCTACTAAAAAAAACACAAAAATCTAGCCGGGCGAGGTGGCGGCGCCTGTAGTCCCAGCTACTCGGGAGGCTGAGGCAGGAGAATGGCGTGAACCCGGGAGGCGGAGCTTGCAGTGAGCTGAGATCCGGTCACTGCACTCCAACCTGGGCGACACAGCGAGACTCCGTCTCAAAAAAAAAAAAAAAAAAAAAAAAAAAAAAAAAAAAAAAAAAAAAAAAAAAAAAAGAAGTTATGGCCACTAATATTTCTATATATGTGTCTCTCATTTCTTGTATCAAATTGAAGTGTGATTATATGATTATAACATGATCTTCTAGTCTATAATAGGTGTTAAACAGTGTATGCAACCTGAGAATATGGGATGGATTATGAGTAGAGAGGACAGAAGTGGAAGTAGTAGAGACATTATGATAACCCATTAGAAAAACATGCGAGGCCCTAAGGAATGAAGGAATCGCACCATAGCAAGAAATCTAATGCCCAGGTAAAACTGACAGAGGATGATACAGTAGAAAATCATGTATATATGCATGTATAAAACCAGGCATGAGGGATAGACTCAGCAATGACACATGGGTTGGAGAAATTAATCCAAATATTTCTTTTCTTTTCTTTTACTTTCTGTTTTTTGTGTGTGTGTGTGTTTTTTTTTTTTTTTTTTTTTTTTGAGATGGGGCCTTGCACTGTTGCCCAGGCTGGAGTGCAGTGGCGTGATGTCAACTCACTGCGACCTCCACCTCCAGGTTCAAGAAATTCTCCTGTCTCAGCCTCCCAAGTAGCTGGGATTACAGGTGCCCACCACCACGCCCAGCTAATTTTTTGCATTTTTAATAGAGACAGGGTTTCAGTATGTTGACCAGGCTGGTCTTCAACTCCTGACCTTGTGATCTGCCCACCTCAGCCTCTCAAAGTGCTGGGATTATAGTGAGCCACTGTGATCGGCCGTTAATCCGAATCTTATACCACCAAACACCAATTAGAACACATATATAAATGAAAAGATCTCATTTGCAATAGCTACAACAGCCAAAAATTTCCCAGAAATACCTAATATGAAATATGTCATTTGTAATCTTCGTGAAGGAACCTGTAAAATTTTACAGATGGAAAAGATAATAAAACAGCACATGTCATAACAATACCCAACATTTTAATTTGGTTAATCTGGAATCTTCATGTTATAATTTGAAAGCAATTCCAAACAAATTACAAGAATATTTTTTGGATGCTGATAAAACTATTCTGTACTGGAACACGAAAACAGATTAAAGGATTATGGAGAAAATGAGGGAATATTTGTTCTAGCTTGTTCTTAAACAAATAAAGCTACAAGAAGTGTAACATGTTATAACAATGATAAAAAGTTCAATGCATCACAAGGACTGGCTGCAAAAAGAAGTCCTAATATGCCTATATTTATTGTATAAAAATGGGAAAAACGCAAAGAAATGCAGCATAGTCTTTTCAACAAAATGGTGCAAGGCTTACTGTATGTTTTCAGGAAACTGCAAATAAATCCTACCTTGAACCACGCCAAAAACCACAAATGCTCTCAAGTGTTAAATATAAACACAAAGTGTAGCTAAATAGGCATCTTATCTTGAAATGAGAAGAGTTTTTATCAACATCATGAAAAAGAAGAAATCTTTTTAAATGAATATTTATAAATTTGCTGACATGAAAATTAAATGTCTGTGAGTTTAAAACTATGGGAAAATATTTCAACACCTGTGTCAAACATGGACTTAATATTTTTACCACATGGAGTGCTACTCTCTGTCACTTAAAAGATAACTTCTCTAGTAGATCATGAAAAAACCTAAATAAGTATTGCCTTGGTATGTCTTGTCTTTGTTGAATATTTTAAAAAATACAAAGCAAGTTGATAAATAAAAGGGAGAAAAGTGTCCTTAATAGTTAAAAAAAAAAAAAAAAAGGAAAGGAAAACAACAGGAGAGCATTTGCACCCACCAGATTAGCATAATATTTTACAGTAATAATATCTAGTTTTTGGAGGAAGCACTGAAAAATTGACACTTTCACCAATGGTGATATTGTACTTTGAAATGCTCCCTATGAAGAACAAATTGACGATATATAGCAAGAGCTTTAATATATTCATACCCTTTTTCTCTGAGGAACATTACCAAAATATGCACAAATGGTGTTTTCAACAAGAATTTGATTGTAAAATGGGCAGAACAGTGTAGCATGGAGCCAGACTGCCTGGGTTTGAATCCTGCCCTTTTACTTCCTAGCTATGATTTTGAACAAGTCATTTACCTCTTGGAGCCTGTGGTTCCTGATCTGTAAAATGAGAATAACAGCAGAATCTACTTGATACAGTTTTTCTGACAACTAATTTAATACATGTAAAGATTTCTAACAGCCTTTGATACATAGTAAGTTCTACATATATTTCAGTTACATTTGTTGTTGTTATTAAATGAGATTATGTAACATACTTCACAGATTGTTTAGTATGTATGAAGAGAGAATAAGAATCAAAACAGGTATTATTATCATTATTTTTATACTATTTTTTTTTATTTGTTCAAGAGCTCATATTGCAAGCATTAAACCAAGCATAGGCTTTGATTCTGTGAGCCCAAATTCACATATTGAAGAAGATCAAAGCAAACTGCGATCCATGTACACGGATGAAAACTAAAGGCTCAGAGTTAATAACATTGTAGTTTTTAAATTTCTATAGCCTAGAGCCCAGTAGTCACAGGTCTTTTAAGTCCTTCTGGATGTCCCACAGGGTATCTGCACTTTTCTTGAGCTGAGCAACTTCATCATCCTTTAGCTTCTGGTTGATAACGCTGGTTAATCCTCGGGCATTGAGGATACACGGAAGGCTCAGGAAGACTTCATTCTCGATGCCATACATCCCCTTTACCATTGTTGACACGGGATGAATCCTGGATAGATTTTTCAACATGGATTCAATAAGATCAGCCACACTTAATCCAATAGCCCAGTTGGTATATCCTTTTAGCTTGATGACTTCATAGGCACTTTCAACCACCATCTTATGCACTTCCTTCCAATTTTCACTATCATTGTCAGTTCCCATTTCTGGATTCAATTCCTGGAGAGAAACACCTGCCACATTCACGCCACTCCACACAGCCACACTTGAGTCGCCATGTTCCCCCAAAATCCACCCATGGCAGCTGCTGGGATGAATGCCAAGTTTTTCAGCCATAAGGTAGCGAAATCTAGCAGAATCCAGATTACATCCACTTCCAATCACGCGGTGTTTGGGTAATCCACTTAGTTTCCAGGTAACATATGTAAGAATGTCCACTGGGTTGGAAACCACAATTCTGATGCAATCAGGACTGTACTTGACAATCTGAGGAATAATGAATTTGAAGACATTAACATTTCTCTGCACCAGATTGAGTCGACTCTCCCCTTCTTGCTGACGGACTCCTGCAGTTACCACTACAATCTTAGAATTGGCAGTCACAGAATAATCTTTATCTGCCACAATTTTAGGCGTCTGAAGAAATAAGCTCCCATGCTGCAGATCCATCATTTCTCCTTTAAGCTTATCTTCCAAAACATCCACAAGAGCAAGTTCATCAGCCAGAGACTTTCCCAGAATGCTGATAGCACACGCCATACCAACTTGTCCAACACCCACTACAGTGATCTTATTGTTTGGGACTGTCGTCTCTTCTTCCGCAACTGGTGCAATGAGTTTTTCCTTAAGAGTTGCCATTTTGCACAGGAGAGGGAAGGCGCTGGAGACCTCTGTAACAGCAGCACTGCGGAAAATAACCTGAACCGTGGTAATGGAATCCTTATAGGAATGACTTTTA
This sequence comes from Rhinopithecus roxellana, assembly GCF_007565055.1. Classification (NCBI taxonomy): domain Eukaryota; kingdom Metazoa; phylum Chordata; class Mammalia; order Primates; family Cercopithecidae; genus Rhinopithecus; species Rhinopithecus roxellana. The sequence continues at coordinate 79,727,457 of NC_044569.1, read as the reverse complement.
TTACCTTGTATTAAGAAAGGTTATATGAAATCAAAACACATTGTAAAATTATCACTTTCTGTTAACCAAGAGTGAATTAAAACAATAGATATCAGGTAACTTAGATGTGATTATTTTTATTTTCAAAGGATTCTTACATCATGAGAGGCTCTAGTAACATAGTGAGTCACACAATCATTTCAATTATACTAAACTAACTGGGATTTTGTCTGTACCCAAATTTCCAGAGAATATATTTTGCATGCTGTGCTCTAATTATTCATATTCTTCTTTTTGATATGGGGGTCTCACTCTGTCACCCAGGTTGGAGTACAGTGATGTGATCTCAGCTCACTGAAACCTCTGCCTCCTGGGCTCAGGTGATCCTCCCGCCTCAGCCCCCTGAGTAGCTGAGACCACAGGTGCGTGCCACCATGTCTGGCTAATTTTTGTACTTTGGGTAGAGATGAAGTTTCACTATGTGTTGCCCAGGCTGGTCTCAAACTCCTGCGCTCAAGCAATCTGCCTGCCTCGGCCTCCCAAAGTGCTGGGATTACAGAAGTGAGCCACCATCCCAGACCTAATTATTCATATTCTGTGAATACCTGTGTACACCTGATTCTACTAAAAGAAATTAATTGATTTTGGGAGGTTCCTCAACTAATTCACTAGATACTAATTCACAAGTTAAATGTTTTCCTGCTTTCTTGAAGTGAACCTTGAGTAAAGCAATTTACTGGTACAGTGTGACCCATTAAGAGTTTATTAATAAGTGACTATGGAAAAATATTGTGGACAGATAGACATTAAAAATACTTTCCTTTTGTCAGTTGAAGAGTAATTCTCACTGATTTCCTATCAAAATAATCCTGAAAATGACAAATGTTCTTTTTTACAACCTTGTACTTTTCCATCATAGTAAATCACTGATTAACAAATAAAACAACATATACAGGCAATACCTTATCTGAGAAAAAGAAAAGTAACAATGCAGTGACTACAGTGTTTAGAGTTTTGTGAGACTGTGTCAGATATAAAATCCTTGTCTATTTCCCTTGGTATGGGGTATCAGAATTGTGTAGTCTTTCAAGAAAAAAAAATATTTTAAAGAAAGATATATGCACTGTACTCATAGGTTATTGAGAAAAGTATATAAAACAAAGCTACTGTCTGAATGATGTACATAGAAAAAGAGCAAAAATGTTATCTGTAAAAGCAGAAAAGAATATGGCTTGCTTGACTTTTTGTATCAAGCAAGCTATGGCAATCTTTTGATTCTAATATGAAACTATAGTAAGGATCATTGCACTAATGCATGAGGATTTGTGATAATGTTGCAGAAATTTTACTGTCAAAACTGAACTGCAGTGTAATGACTTTTGTTATCATGGTTTCTAATAACTATTCAGCATGAATTGACCCTACATATGTTTTGCTGCAATAATGTGTCACTAACTCAGAAAGCTAAAAAGAAAATAAAAAACAGTTAACAATGCTGTATATGACTTCATGATAACCTTTACTATTAATATTGTTAAAACAATTATATTAATAATAGTCATTATGCAAGCTATGGGATCACATGTCAGTGAAACCTTGGACACATTGTGACAGTTCTGGCTAAAGAAACCTACGGAGTACTTTACAATAAAGTATGTCCTCCTCGGTTCAGCCTGGGCACTAGTTACTGACTGTGCTCTTACTACTTCCATATCTGATTGTTACCTCTATTGTACAGAGTCTTTGACAAGTTTCCCTACTTCCTATAATGTGTTTATTTTTCCTTTTATGGGCTATCTCTTTAGTTTTTTACTTTCTATATTTTTGCATGTCCTTATTGCACCTCCTTATTGCAGTATATTTTTATTTCAGCATCTCTTCATTGCAATAAATAAGAGAAAGTAGAATGTTTACTTTTCTGTGTGGCAGTCACCATGCTAGACATTTACAACAGGTGTAAATCATTGAGTTGCACCAACCATATCATAAATGTTGACCAATTACAGATATCATTATCATTTTTATTCTATTATTATTTAATTCATAAAAACACTATGAAACAACTGGGAATATTCCCATTTTTCCTTAGAAAACAAAGCTACGGTATTAATATGCTAGGGCTGCCCTAACAAAGTGCCACAGACTGAGTGATTTAAACAACAGACATTTATTGTCTCAGAGTTTTGGAGGCCAGAATATGAGATGAAGGTGTCAACAGGGTTGATTCTTTCTGATGATCTGGTGGTACGGATCTGTTCCCAGCCCCTCCCTTGCTTGTAGGGGGCTATGTTTTTCCTGTGTCAATAGTGTCTTCCGTTTGTATGCATCTGTCCAGATCTCCTCTTCTTTTCTTTTTTTAACTTTTATTTTAGGTTCAGGGTTACATGTGCAGGTTTGTTACATAGGTAAACTCATGTCATGCGGTTTTGGTGTACAGATTATTTTGTCACACAGGTACTAAGCATAGTAACTATTAGTTATGTTTCTGTTTCTCTCCCTCCTCCCACCCACTACCCTCAAGTAGGCTCCAGCATCTGTTGTTCCCTTCTTCGTGTCCACAAGTTCTCATCATTTAGCTCCCACTTATAAGTGAGAGCATGTGAGATTTGGTTTTCTGTTCCTATGTTAGTTTGTTAAGGATACCAGCCTCCAGCTGCATCCACATTCCCACAAAAGACATGATCTCATGATCTCATTCGTTTTATGGTTACATAGTATTCTACAGTGTAGATGCACCACATTTTCTTTATCCAGTCTGTCCTTGATAGGCATTTGTGTTGATTCCATGTCTTTGCTGTTGTGAAGAATGCTGCAATGAACATTCACTTACATGTGTCTTTATGGTAAAATGATTTCTATTCCTCTGCGTACATACCCAGTAATAGAATTGCTGAGTCAAATGGTAGTTCTGGTTTTAGCTCTTTGAGAAATTGCCACACTGCTTTCCACAATAGTTGAACTTACACTCCCACCAAGTGTATGGGTGTTCCCTTTTCTCCACAATCTCACCAGCATCTATTATATTTTGACCTTTTAATAATAGCCATTCTGATTGGTGTGAGATGGTATCTCATTGTAGTTTTGATTTGCATTTCTCTAATGATCAGTGATATTGAGCTTTTTAAAATATGCTTGTTGGTCACATGTATGTCTTCTTTTGAAAACTGTTGATGTCCTTTGCCCACTTTTTAATGGGGTTGTTTTTGGCTTGTAAGTCTGTTTAAGTTCCTTATGGACACTGGATATTAAACATTTGTCAGATGCACACTTTGCAAAAATTTTCTCCCGTATTGTAAATTGTCTATTTACTCTGCTGATAGTTTTCTTTTGCTGTGCATAAGCTCCTTGGTTTAATTAGATCACATTTGTCAACTTTTGGTTTTGTTATGATTGTTTTTGGTGTCTTCAACATGAAACTTTTGCTGGTTCTTATCTCCAGAATCGTATTGCCTAGGTTATCTTCCAGGGTTTTTATAGGTTTGGATTGTACATTTAAGTCTTAAGTTCATCTCGAGTCCATTTTTGTGTATGGTGTAAGGAAGGGGTCCAGTTTCAAACCTCTGAATATTTCTAGCCAGTTATCTCCTCACCATTTATTGAATAGGGGGCCTTTCTGGATTGCATGTTTTTTCACTCAGAGATCCATATAAATGTTATATTTCAATAGTTTGTCTTTCTATATACAACCACTTTCCCCCCACAAAAAAAAAAAACCAGTTTAGAATTTTTTTTTTTTTTTTTTTTTTTTTTTTTTTTTTTTTTTGAGACAGAGTTTCGCTCTGTCACCCAGGCTGGAGTGCAGTGGCCGGATCTCAGCTCACTGCAAGCTCCACCTCCCGGGTTCACACCATTCTCCTGCCTCAGCCTCCCGAGTAGCTGGGACTACAGGCGCCCACCACCTCGCCCGGCTAATTTTTTTGTATTTTTTAGTAGAGACGGGGTTTCACCGTGTTAGCCAAGATGGTCTCGATCTCCTGACCTCGTGATCCGCCCGTATCGGCCTCCCAAAGTGCTGGGATTACAGGCTTGAGCCACCGTGCCCGGCCTAGAATTTGTTTTAAGTTTTTTTTATTATTATACTTTAAGTTCTAGGGTACATGTGCATAACATGCAGGTTTGTTACATATGTATACTTGTGCCATGTTGGTGTGCTGCACCCATCAACTCGTCAGCACCCATCAACTTGTCATTTACATCAGGTATAACTCCCAATGCAATCCCTCCCCCCTCCCCCCTCCCCATAAGAGGCCCCGGTGTGTGATGTTCCCTTTCCTGAGTCCAAGTGATCTCATTGTTCAGTTCCCACCTATGAGTGAGAACATGCGGTGTTTGGTTTTCTGTTCTTGTGATAGTTTGCTGAGAATAATGGTTTCCAGCTGCATCCATGTCCCTACAAAGGACACAAACTCATCCTTTTTTATGGCTGCATAGTATTCCAAGGTGTATATGTGCCACATTTTCTTAATCCAGTCTGTCACATGATGGACATTTGGGTTGATTCCAAGTCTTTGCTATTGTGAATAGTGCTGCAATAAACATATGTGTGCGTGTGTCTTTATAGCAGGATGATTTATAATCCTTTGGGTATATACTCAGTAATGGGATGGCTGGGTCATATGGTACTTCTAGTTGGAGAAAATTTTTGCTATCTATTCATCTGACAAAGCGCTAATATCCAGAACCTACAAAGAACTCAAACAAATTTACAAGAAGAAAACAACCCCATCAAAAAGTGGGCAAAGGATATGAACAGACATTTCTCAAAAGAAGACATGCATACAGCCAACAGACACATGAAAAAATGCTCATCATCACTCGCCATCAGAGAAATGCAAATCAAAACCACAATGAGATACCATCCCACACCAGTTAGAATGGCAATCATTAAAAAGTCAGGAAACAACAGGTGCTGGAGAGGATGTGGAGAAATAGGAACACTTATACACTGTTGGTGGGATTGTAAGCTGGTTCAACCATTGTGGAAAACAGTTTGGCGATTCCTCAAGGATGCCCTTTATTTCTTTTTCTTGCCTGATTGCTCTGACCAGGACTTCCAATACTATGTTGAATAGAGGTGGCAGGAGAGGGCACTCTTGTCTTGTGCTGGTTTTCAATGGGAATGTTTCCAGCTTTTCCCCATTCAGTATGATGTTGCCATTGATGGCTCTTCTTATTTTGAGTTGTGTGCCTTCAATACCTACTTTATTGAGAGTTTTTAACATGAAGCGATGTTGAATTTTATTTCAAGCCTTTACTGCATCTATTGAGATAATCAAGTGGTGTTTGTCTTTAGTTCTATTGGCATGAGTCATATTTATTGATTTGTGTATGATGAACCAACCTTGCATCCCAAGGATGAAGCCTACTTCATCATGGTAGATTAGCCTTTTGATGCACTGCTAGATTTGGTTTGCAAGTATTTTGTTAAGGAGTTTTGCATCAATGTTCATCAATGCTATTGCCCTGAAGTTTTCTTTTTGTCGTCGTTGTGTGTCTGCCAGGTTTTCATGTCAGGATGATGCTGGCTTCATAGAATGAGTTCGGGAGGAGTCCCTCCTCAATTTTTTGTAATAGTTTCGGTAGGTATGGTACCAGCTCTTCTGTGTACACCTGGTAGAATTTGGCTGTGAATTCATCTGGTCCTGGGCTTTTTTTGATTGGTAGGCTATTTATTACTGATTCAATTTTTGAACTCATTATTGATCTGTTCAGAGAAGCAGTTTCTTGCTCATTCAGTCTTGGGAGGGTGTATGTGTCTGGAAATTTATCCATCTCTCCTAGGTTTTCTAGTTTGTGTGCACAGAGGTATTTGTAGTAGTTTCTGATGGTTATTTTTATTTCTGTAGAGATAGTGGTAACATCCTCTCTATCATTTCTAATTGTATTTATTTTGATCTTCTCTCTTTTCTTCTTTATTAGTCTAGCTAGCGGCTGATCTATATATCTATATCTATATAGATATAGATATAGATATATATATATATAGATATATAGATATATAGATATATAGATATATATTTTTTTTTCAAAAAACTCCCTCTTAGGTCAACTGATAAAGATATCACTCATTTTGGATTAGGGAACATTATAATCACCTCATTTTTAGCTCGGCTACCTCTGTAAAGATCCTGTCTCTAAATAGGGTCATGTTACAAGCTACTTGGGTTAGGACTTCAACATATGCAATTGGGATAAAAGGGAATACTATTTAGCCTATAACAGGTACTTTGTTTAATTTTAGGCCACTCTACTTGTAAGTGGGAACCAGAGCTAGCATTCAAACCCAGGACCCTGGGACTTATTCTCCTTCTATTATATTATTTTTCTTTACCATGCCCAACTCATTATCCATATACAGGGTATAACTGTCTCTCTTTAAATGCAAAAGTATTTCAATTATAAATATTTTGTAGTACCTGTGATATTGGGCATGAATATGAATAACCAATGCTTAGTAATAAAATATTTTTTGAGAGAGAGTTTATGGTGTTACATAGGAAATGGTAGATCATTTATGTTTCTAATCAATGGTGAAAGTTCAGGCAGATAAATATCTCTCCCACTAGAGGAACTTTAAAATCTCGTCCCATTGTCTCAGACAACAGAACATGTGTTTACCACAAGATCTTGATCCTAAACAGATTGCTATAGACACAAAGATGAAGGGTGAGGGTACACACCCTATTAGCAGCTCCAAGCAGCTGCTAGCATTTAGCAGAGAATACAGAGTAGAGCAAAGTTTGCTGTGAAAATTTGATGATAGAGATACTGAGATTGATATTCTGGAAAACATGGTAGCATGACGGGGTTAGATGCACTACCTGCCTCCTCCCCCTCACACACACCAAGAGCTGACTAGATTAACCCAAGAGAAGTTTCGAAAGTTTTAAGGAAAGAATATTATAGAGAATATTATAATAATCAATGCTGACAAGATGGAGTGCTGACAAATATATCACACAAAGAGGAGAAAGGCAACACATTTGGAAAAACAAATGAAGATGCGGAGTGCTGATAATTAGAAACTCTCATTTCTGAGAGACATCTGAAATGTGGCAGTAAGCAATGGGAGGAATTATGGTATCCCTTTCCTCAAATATCCTCCTATATTGGAAACATGTGGCCTGAAGTAAGGACTACCACATTGAATCCCCTGTCAAGTGTGAAGACTGATGTTCGTAAGAGGTATGTCTGCTAACGTGGATGGGATCTTTCTTACCTAAGAATGCTAGGATTGGAGGTGTCACTCATGGATATCTGGGGAAGTCCATCTGAAGTCATTGTCGGGACTGAGAACTGCCAGTAGCACAGCATGCCTGTGTGTGAGCAAGGCATGGGGTCACCCATATGAAAAGCCAGGTGGTCTTAGAGCTTTTCTCTGATGATTCTTTACTACATTATAAATTTCAAGAATAAAGAAGTAATTCCATGAAGCATGCATTAGAAGAAATATAATGCCTACAAAGGGAATATAACTTCAGACTTAATCTCCACAATATTTTATGACAGAAAACTGTAGAAAAATATCTACATAATTCTTTTTCAGATGAAGTTTCGCTTTTGTACCCCAGGCTGGAGTGTAGTGGCGCAATCTCAGCTCACTACAACCTCTGCCTCCTGGGATCAAGCAATTCTCCTGCCTCAGCCTCCCAAGTAGCTGGGATTACAGGCATGCACCACCATGCCTGGCTAATTTTTGTATTTTTAGTAGAGACGGAGTTTCACCGTGTTGGCCAGGCTGGTCTTGAACTCCTGACCTCGAGTGATCTGCCTGCCTCGACCTCCCAAAGTGCTGGTATTACAGGCGTGACCCACCATGACTGACCAATAACTACATAATTTTAAAGAAAAAATTAAAGCAAGAATATTGTATCTAGTCAAGTTATTGCTTATGTGATGGGAACAGAAAGGTATTTTTTTTTTTGCTTGTTTAAAAATTTTTATTTTTAATTTTTGAAGTTGCACAGTAGGTATACATATTTATAGATACATGAAATGTTTTGATATGGAAATATAATGCATAATAATCACAATGTAGAGAATTGAATTTTCATACCCTCAAGCATTTACCTTTGTGGTGCAAACAATACAGTTCTACTCCAGAAAGGTATTTTTGAATGAACAAGCAGCAAATATAGATTAATTAGCAAGCTTTAAAAATCCAGATGTCCAATAAACATAGGCAAAATGTTTCTACCTCTCTAAAAATCATATATGTACAAATTAAATGGAGATACAAGTCTTCAATTCTCTTTTCAAAAGATCAGTAAGACTGATTATACACAGTGACAGTAGGTTATACACAGTGATACTAGGGGAGTGGAAGGAAAAAGAGGCATTCATAGAAGATGAGAATTCATCTGACATCAAATCCATCAAAGTATCTGCATCTACTCCACAGTTAATGTCTTTCCACCTGTTTAAGATTGAAGTATGTCTGCTCCTAATATAGATGTCTTTTCAGTTGTGCCCTGGATTCCATCCTCTTTCACCTTCTCAGAGTCATCACTCATACAATTTTCCTATCCTTCCATATCTTAATTTCCCTATCCACTGAATTATTTTCATCATCATGTATTATACAAATATACCATAATATCTGCCATCCCAAGAACTCACTTTTGAGTCCATGTTCTCTGGAGCACTTTATGTTTTGTTGCAAATTTTGGAATGAGTTGTCTACATTTGCAGTCTTCATCACTTTCCATTCTCTTCTTTGAAGTACCATTTGTCAATTGCCTCCATGATGTCAAACCCCATAGGGTGTATCTGGTCTCATCTTGCTCAATAGCTCAACCATATTTGATCACTGTTTACTACTCCCCTTCCTGAAGCAATCTCCCTTGGCCATGACACAATGGCCTCCTATTTTCCTCCCACCTCACTGCACACTAGACAGAATATCTCTTGTGTCAGCAAATTTTACTCTGCTCCACTTCTGAATGTTGGAGTTCTCCAGGGCTCCATGGTGAAATCCCTTTACTTTTGTTTATCTACCTTTATCTCTTCAGGTGGATGCCTAAGTGTGAATGAAGAAAACATAATTTTAAGCAAAAGAAACCAGCCACAGAAATGGATACTGTGCAATTTTTGGTCTATATAAACAGGTGCAATTAATCTATGATGTTGGGAGTAGTTACTGTTGGTAGGAAGCAGTGATTGGAAGAGGGCATAAAGGGAGATTGAGAATGATGTAATGTTTTCTTTCTTAATCTGTGTTCAGTTTGTGAATAATTCATTGTGCTACACACTTATGATGTGCATGCTTTAATATATATATACACATTTTAAGTATATATTAAATTATATAGATATATGTAAAATCATAATTAAATTAAAATTTAAAATCACCCAGTAACTTACCCCTATATTAAGGATAAAATCCACATTTCTTGCCCTGGCCTCTCAGACTGCATAATCCAGTCTCTTCCTTATTCAGATTACTCTCTTACTCACCTCAGTGTGCTCTAGTCTCCAGCTACTTTTTGATCCTTGACCACTAGCCTCATTCCCAACATAGGGACCTTGAATTTCCAGATGCTTTGAGCTGTATATATTCCCAAAAATTTTCATACGTGCCTTCTTCTTAACCATTTAATCACCAGATTAAAAGTCCCTTCCTTAGAGCAGCCTTCCCAGAGTCACTAAAGTTGTCCTTTAGCCACCCACTATCATGCCACCCTATGTATTTTCTTTGCTGTTAATACTCTGACATTTTATTTTATGTTTATTTGTTCATGGTTTATTTCTGCCATAAACGTATGCTCAATACAAGCGAGGAACTTATTATCTAATTCACAGCCATTATTCTAGCACCTAGAGAAGTGCCCGGCAAATATTTTTGCAATTACTTGATGATCGTTCCCAGTGGGTATCTAACAAAATGTTTATGCATACCCACTGAGACAGCATTTCTACATCTAGAAATTTATAGGAAAATAATCTGAAAGTCTGCAAAGATATATGTAAAATGATGCTGATTATAGTACTCTTTATAAAAAAGGAAATTGTCAGCAAATTCAATATACAGTAATATAGAATTGCCTGAGTATATGAGAGAATTTGTATACAATGGAGTACTATGCAACCTTTTAAATGAATGGTATAAAGAGCTTCAGTACATAGTTAAGTGAAAATTAAGGTGTTTTCACATCATGTAACCATGTAATGTATGATTCCCACTTTGTATTCTCACATTATTAGATTTTATTATAATCATTTCTATCCATCTATCAGTCTACCTGTAAAGCTACATTCCAAAAGTTAGCAATACTCAGGCTGCAAATGATTTTCATTTTCTTCTTTATTTCTCTATTTTATTTTTATTATATTTATTTTATGATATAAAAATGTAAAGCCATTTTATGTTACAAAAAAGAAAAAATTAATAAGGGCCCTGAAACAAGAAATGCGCACTGAAAAATAAATGTTATGAGATTTTGAAAAAATGTGGGATACCCACAAGTAAAAAATCTAGAAAAATCCAAGTCAGACAGAATCCCAAATATCCTCAGCTCCCACTGTAAATACTTTACACTATAATTCATTTGCTTTGATTATTAAAAAATGTATAGTTGGCCAGGCGCAGTGACTCATGCCTGTAATCCCAGCAGTTTGGGAGGCCAAGGTGGGTGGATCACTTGAGGCCAGGAGTTTGACACCAGCCTGGCCAACATAGTGAAAGCACCTTTTGAGGAATTGTTCTACTTTTATGTAAGGAAAAAGTGAACCCTGCAGAACAATTTAAATCAATGTTGAAAGAAAGAATTGGCAAAACTCTGCACTATGCCTTAAAATACATACTTATAAATTTAAAATTATTTTTCTGTGATGTTGACACACAATACACAAATAATGAAGACACATTCTATTCTTCTTTCCGTTAAGGACATAAGTCAATACACATTGAGTTTAAATTCTGGCTCTGATAAGACCTTGGCAAAGTCACCTAGTCAGCCTGTTTCCTCCAAGTATCTTTTCTCTTTTACTGAATAGAGGTACTGTGAAGATTATATGAGATGATGTTTGTGATAGCCTAGCATAGTGGCTATTGCATATTATGTATTTGTAAATATCTTTTGACCATAGGCTCAATAACCCTCCTCATTTTGTCAAGTTTTTCTTATGGGGACTCTCTTCCATTTATTTTATTCCTAAGAGATTTCAGAGGGTAATAGCCTCTATATTTTCTCTAAATTATTTGTGTTTACTTGCTTTTAACCATTTTTTAAAGGATAGCTTATATGCCTAATTTAAAAATTAATATGATCTACATGGAGAACATCTGAAAAACACAAAAAGACCAAATTGCGTCTCTGAATTCACTTAAAAGTATAGTATTGGTAACTAAAACTAGAAGGGAGTAACTTAGTGATAATCCACTAAAACCAGGAAAAGACAAAAAGATTTTTTTCAAGTCCTTGCATATCATACTGTTTTTAAGAATTTCCTGTGGAGTATAGGCAGTATTCACAGCAGTATCACATTGTTGATTAATATTGTAATAAGAAAATTTTCTTCCAGGCATCTTTTTTGTGTATTTATATTATTCAACCTTTCAATTTTTATCTCCTCCTTATGCCAACTAATATTCGTAATTACCTAGAGAGTTGATGACCACACTCTAAATTACTTACTGCAAATTATCTAATAGCAGTTGACTAGATGATCCTAAGAATCAGTGCTTGGGAGTTACATCAAAATATTAGTGCAACTTGAAATTGAAACTTCAATTTCCCTTTGGTTAAACATTCAAGCATGTTGTGCATCCATCCACCTAAATATAATGTGGCTAAGGTCATATTTCCCCAAGTTTCTCAATGAAAATGTGACAAAGAGCAGATTCCGAGCCCTCCTGAAAACAAGATGGATTGTCACTATCATTTTTTCTTGTCTCTGTAGCCTGTAGTCCTATCACAGAACACAGTTTAATGGGTCTGGCATGATTTGCTATTCAGAAAACCGTGTTCGTATTTCATAGTACCCATACTTTTCCAGGTGATGAGAATTTGATTGATGACTACTGGTATCTTCCCAGATAACCAAATAATGATATCAGATTATTTAACCTCTTTAAAAATGTTTGCCTTTTCCACATATTTTGCCTTTTCCAAATTACTTTCATTTGAAAATACCCTTATAATAATATTTCAAAGACTTCTTGATTTTAATGCAGACAGCTAATTTTCCTGATCTCACAATTTTATATATAGACAGATCTTTTTTTTTTTCTGTTAAATTTCTACATGGCCAACTCATTCTTCTTCTATATGTCCATCTTTCCATCATGACTAGCTCACTCTGATCAATAGTATGACTACTTGCTCCTAAAAGGCAGTGGTAAATAACTCATTTAACTCCAGCCTGTTTGCTACTCACTGTATAAAGCTCACCATTCAATAATTCACTATAGTTAAATAAATATTGATGGAGCACATACTATTTTCTCTTTCTTGTATTTTAACAGAGCTGTTTATTTTCTAATTCTTATCCTTAATTGATTTGAAAATTTATTTTCATATTTATGACCTCTGTTGGTAATAACTCCTGTTGTATCTTTGTAATGTGTCTCAATGAATTTGTACTATTTTCTTTTGCATTTGTCTTTATTAATCAAATTAATTTAAATTTGAAACACTGTCTCTTTTTCTTTAATGTTATCTAGTTTCCTGATTTTGACCAATTTTTATTAATATATAATTCCACATATTCATAGGGTACATATGATATTTTGATACATGTATACAGTGTATAATGATAAAATCAAGCTATTTAAAATATCCATCACTTCAAACATTTGTTATTTCTTTACATTGGGACCATTTCAAGTCTTCTCTCCTAGCCATTTTTAAATATACAATAAATTAGTTAACCGTGGTCACTCTACCATGCTATCAAACAATAGGACCTAGTCCTTCTATGTAACTGTATGTTTGTACTCATTAAGCAACCTCTTTAACCCTACACCTTCACCCTTTCCATCATCTAGTAACCATCATTCTCCTCTTTCCCTCCATGAGAACAATATCTTTAGCCCCTATATATGAGTAAGAACATGCAATATTTGTCTTTTTGTTCCTGGCTTATTTCACTTAACATAATGACCTCCAGTTTCATTCATGTGGCTGAAAGTGTCAAGATTTTCTTATGGCTGAATAGTATACTATTGTGTAGATATTCCACATTTTTTATTCATTCATTGATGAACATTAACCATTGTTGTCCAATATCATGTAATTCATTGATGGACATCATTAATCATTTCATTGATGGACACTTAAATTGATTCCATTTCTTGGTTATTATGAATACTGCTGCAATAAACATGGGGGTGTAGGTATTCCTTTGTTATATTGGTATCTTTTCCTTTAGATAAATACCCCAGTAGTGGGATTGCTGTATTATATGGTAGTTCTGTTTTTAGTTTTTCGAGGAACTTCCATACAGTTCTCCATAATGGCTATACTAATTTACATTTCTACTAACATAGTGTAAGAGTTCTCTTTTCTCTGCCTTATTTCCAGCATTTGTTGTTTTTTGTCTTTGATAATAACTATTTTAACTGGGGTAAGATATTATCTCACTATAGTTTTGATTTGTACTTCTCTAATTATTAGTAATGTTTAGCATTTTTTTATATACCTATTGGTCATGTGTATGTCTCCTTTTGGAAATGTCTATCCAGATCCTTTACCTATTTTTTAAGTGGATTATTTCTTTCTTTGCTGTTGACTTGTTTGAATACCTTGTATATTCTGGTCATGAATCTCTTATTGGATAAATAGCTTGAAAACATTTTCTCCCATTTTTCAAATTGTCTCTTCACTTTGTTGATTGTTTCCTTTCCTTTGCAGAAGTATTTGTAGAAGTTTAATATAGTTTCATTTGTCTATTTTTGTTTTTGTTGCCTGTACTTTTGAAGTGTTAGCCATAAAATCTTTGCCTAGATCAATGTCCTCAGGGGTTTCCCTGTACTTTCTTCTAGCAGTTTTATAGTATTAGGTCTATGTTTAAGTCTTAAATTCATCTTGAGGTGATTTTTGCATATTGTGAGAGACAGAGATATAGTTTAATTCTTCTGCCTATAGAAGTCTAGTTTCCCAGCACTATTTATTGAAGAGCGTATCCTTTCCTCACTGTATGTTACTGGCAAATTTGAAAGCACAGTTGGCTATAAATATGTGAATTTATTCCTGGGTTCTTTATTCTGCTCCATTGTGTATACATCTGTTTTTAATCCCAGTATCATGATGTTTGATTACTACAGCTTTGTAGTATACTTTAAAATCAGGTAGTATGATGCATCCAGTTTTGTTATTTTCACTCAGGATTGCTCTGGCTATTCAGCCTTTTTTGTTTCATACAAATTTTTGGATTTTTAAGATTTTTGTGATGACTGTCATTGGTATTTTGATAGGGATTACATTGAATCTATAGATTGCTTTGGGCAATATAGTCATTTTAACAATTTTAATCCATGAGCATAGGATGTCTTTCCATTTGTTTCTGTCACTTCTTTATTAGATAATTTGTTATTGGTGAATACAAATGCTCCTGATTTTTGTATGTTGATTTTGTATTCTGCAACTTACCAAGTTCATTTATTAGTTCTTAGAATTTTTGGTGGAATCTTTAATTTTTTCTAAATACAGGATCATGTCATCTGCAAAGCAGAATAATTTGCCTTTCTCTTTTTCAATGTGGATGACTTTTATTTATTTATGTTGCCCGATTGCTCTGGCTAGGACATCCAGTGCCATGTTGAATAAGAGTAGTAAAAGTGAGCATCCTTGTTTTGCTCTCCTTCTTAGAGGAAAGGCTTTCAGCTTTTTCCCATCAATAGAATGTTAGATGTAGGTTTGTCATATATGGTCTTTAGTATGTTGAAATAATTTCCTTCTGTTCCTAATTTGTTGACAGTTTTTATCATAAAGCAATGTTGAATTTTACCAAATGATTTTTCTGCATCTATTGAGATGATCATATGGTTTTTGTCCTTCATTCTGTTGATGTTATCTATCACATTTATTGAGTTTTGAATGTTGAGCCATCCTTGCATCCCTGGGATAAATCCCACTTGATCGTGGTATATTATCTTTTTGATGTGTTGTTGTATTGAGTTTGCTAGTATTTTGTTGAAGATTTTTGTATATCTGGTCACCAGGGATATTGGCTTGTAGTTTTCTTTATTTATTGTGTCCTTGTCTGGTTTCAGTATCAGGGTAGTGCTGGGCTCGCAGAATGAGTTAGGAAGAATGAACTCTTAATTTTTTTGAATACTGTGAGAAAACTTCTTTATAAGTTCTTCTTCATAAGTAAGTTTGATAGAATTTAGCAATAAAGCCATCTGGTCCTAGGCTTTTCTTTGTTGAAAGACTTTTTACTACTGATTCAACCTCGTTACTCATTATTGATCTGTTCACATTTTCTATTTCTTCCTGTTTCTATCTGGTAGGTTGAATGTGTCCAGAAATTCATTCCTTTTTCTCTAGATTTTCCATTTTTTAGCATATAATTGTTCATAAGTCTCTAATAATCCTTTGTATTTCTGTAGGATCATTTATAAGGTCTCCTTTTTGATTTCTGATTTTATTAATTTAAGTCTTCGCTCCTTTTTTTTTTTTTTTTTTTTTTTTTTTTTTGTCTCTAGAAGTTTTTGTTGTTCTTTGTCTCTTCAAAAACCAGCTTTTTTATTTTGTTAATTCTTTTTTTGAGACCCTCTCTTGTTGCCCAGGCAGGAGTGCAATGGCACGATCTCAGCTCACCACAACCTCTGCCTCCCGGGTTCAAGCAATTCTCCTGCTTCAGCCTCCTATGTAGCTGGGATTAGAGGCATGCACCACCATGCCTGGCTAATTTTGTATTTTCAGTCGAGACAGGTATCTCCATGTTGGTCAGGCTGGTCTCGAACTCCCAACCTCAGGTGATCCCCACTTCAGCCTCCCAAAGTGCTGGGATTACAAGCATGAGTCATCACGCCTGGCCTGTTAATTCTTTATATTGATTTTTATTCTCTATTTTGTTTAGGTATGCTTAAATCATTATTATTTCTTTTCTTCTACTAATTTGGAGTTTAGTTTATTTTGGTTTTGTTTTTTTAGTTCCTTCAGGCACATCATTAGGTTTTTTATTTGAAATCTTTTTACTTTTTCAATATAGGTATTTATTGATATAAACCTCTCTCTTAGCACTGCTTTTGATAGATTTCATAGCTTTTTGTATGTTGTATTTTATTTTTCATTTCTTTTAGGAGATTTTTTGACATCTGTCTTAATTTATTTATTGACCCAATGGTTGTTCAAGATCTTCTTGTTTAATTTCTGTGTATTTGCAGTTTCCAAAGTTCATCTTGTTGTTGATTTCTAGTTTTATTCATTGTAGTCTGAAAGGATACTTGACATGATTTTGACATTTTAAAATTTGTTGTGATCTTTTTTGTGACCTAACATATGATCTATTAAAAAGAATATCCCATGTACTGGTGAGAAGAATGTGTATCCTGCTGCTATCAGATGAAATGTTCTATATATGTTTGTTAAGTCTATTTGGTCTAAACTGCAGTTTAAATACAATGTTTCTTTGTGGATTTTTTGTCTAGATGATTTTTCCAATATTAAGAATGTGGTGTTGAAGTCTCCAACTGTAACTGTATTAGAGTCTATCTCTCCCTTAAGATCTAGTAGTATTTGCTTCATGTATCCGAATGCTCCAGTGTTGGGTGCATATATACTTAGAATTGTGATATCCTCTTGATGGATTAATCTCTTTAGCATTATACAATGACCTTCTTTGTCCCTTTTACAGTTTTTTATGTAAAGTCTGTTTCATGTGATTTAAGTATAGCTACTCCTGCTTCACTTTGGTTTTGATCTACATGGAATACCTTTTTGCATCACTTCACTTTCCATTTGTATGTGTCTTTTCAGATGAAGTGAGTTTCTGGTAGGCAGCATATACCTGGGCTCTGTATTTATTTTTCCATTCAGCTAGTTTATGTCTTCTAAGTGAGGAATTTAATTTTTATTCAAAGTTGTTATCGATACATGGGGACTTATTGCTATCATTTTATTGTCTTAATTAATTATGCTAATTAATTATCATTGTGTTATATATCTTTTCTTTCTTCCTCGTTCATTGTTTACCTTTATCATTTGTGAGTTTTTTAGTGATTACATTTGAGTCCTTTTTCTTTCTCACTTATATATCTACTGTACTAGTGAGTTTTATACTTTCCTGTGTTTTCCTGATAATAGATATCATCCTTTTACTTTCAAATGTAGGATTTCCTTTAGAATTTCTTGTAGGACTGGTCTGTTGGTGAATTCATCAATTTTTGCTTGTCCAGGAAAGATTTTATTTCTCTTTCATTTTTGAAAAATAACTTTGCTGGGTATAACAGTCTTGACTGACAGATTGTTGCTGTTGTTGTTGTTTTCAGTACTTTGAATCTATCATCCCATTCTCTCCTTGCCTGTAAGGTATCTGCTACAAAACTTGCTGTTGGTCTGATGGGGATTCCATTGTGTGTAACTTGCTGCTTTTCTCTTGCTGCTTTTATAATTCTCTCTTTGTCTTTGTCTCATTGTTGCCAATTGGACAAAAATGTGCCTTGGAGAAGACCCTTTGAGGTGTAATCTATTGGAATTGTTGAGCTTTCTGTATCTGAACATTTATATCTTTTGCCAGGTTTAGGAAGCTTTCAGCTGTTTTTTCATTGAACAGACTTTTTTATGCTTTTGTCCATCTTGTCTCCTTCTGGAACTCCCAAAATTCAAGTATTTGATGACTTTATGGTGTTCCATGTGTCACATAGGCGTTCTTCATTTTTTTTCCTTTTATTATTATAAAAACTGACACAATGTAATTGTACACATGGGGTATAATTTGATGTTTCAATACATATATATGTTGTATAATGATACAATCAGGATATTTAATGTGACCATCACCTCATGCCTTTATCATATATTTGTGGTGAGGACATTCAAAGCAGCTAGCTATTTTGTAATATACTTACTGTTAGCCATGTCACCCTACCATACAATTGAACACCAGAACTTATCTTTTCTATCTAATTGCTACTTTGTATTCATTGACCAACCTCTCCCCTTCCTCTTCTTTTCCCTCCCCTCCTCAGTCCCTGGTAGCAACTGTTCTACTCTCTGCTTCTATAATGTCAACTCTTTTTTTGTTCCCAATTCCACACATGAGTGAGAACATGCAGCATTTGTTTTTCTGTGTATGGCTTATTCACTTGATGTGATGTCCTCCAGTTCAATCCATGTTGTCTCAAATGATGATATTTTACTATGGATGAATAGTGCTCTATTGCATGTATACACTAAATTTTTTCTTCTTTCATTCATTGTTGACACTTTTTTCTTTTATTGTTCATTGTTGGACACTTGAGATAACTCCATATTTTGGCTATTGTAAATAGTGCTGCCACAAACATGGGAGTAAAGAAATCTCTTCAACATATTGATTCCATTTCCCTTAGATATATATGAAGTATTGGAATTGCTGGATTACATAATAGTTCTATTTTAATTTCTTGAGGACCATGCATGCAGTTTTTCATAGTGGCTGTCCTAATTTACAATTGCTCTAACAGTGTGTAAGCATTCTCCTTTCTACACATCCTCACCAAAAATATTTTTTGTCTTTTTATTACAGCCATTCTTTTTTTTTTCCTTTATTATTGTACTTTAAGTTCTAGGGTACATGTGCACAACATGCAGGTTTATTACATATGCATACTTGTGCCATGTTAGTGTGCTGCACCCATCAACTCGTCAGCACCCATCAACTCATCATTTATATCAGGTATAACTCCCAATGCCATTCTAACTGGAATGAGGTGATATCTCACTGTGATTGTCTGACTGGGTTATTTCAAAAGACCTGTCTTCAAATTCAGAAAATATTTCTTTTGTTTCATCTAGTCCATTGTTGGAGTGCTCAGTGGTATTGTTTTATTTCATTTATTAAGTTCTTCAGTACTAAATTTTCTACTTGGTTCTTTTTATGATATCTATCTCTACTGAATGTCTCATTGAGATCACAATTTTTTCTCATTTCTTTGTATTGCTTACCTATGTTCTCTTGTATGTCACTGAGTTTCTTTGACATTATTATTTTAAAATCATTTCCAGGCACTTCATAGATTTCCTTTTCTTGGACTCTATTACTGGATAATTATTGTGTTCATTTGGAAGTGTCATGTTTCCTTACTTTTTCCTGTTTTGCTTTCTCATGTTTCATATATTGTGTTCTTACATTAACATCTGCACATTTAGTGTAACAGTCACATTTCTTAATTTATGGATTGGTATTCATAGGGAAAGACTTTTTCCTACAGCTGTATCTATAGTGTTGGTTGGAGAGATTGCTTTGGCTTTGAATCTGGGTAGGCACAATAGTGTAGTCTTTATATGATTTATTTGTCTGTAATCAGCATTAGTTATATCTGTGAGTTCCTCAATGGCTTGGGTTGCAGTTAGTGCAGTTTGCTTTAGGGTTTGCTGAAAACGTGAATGCCAGGCAAGCTGGTTCTCCGGCACAAGTGGTGGTGGTGGGCCAGGCATGCCAGTTTTCAGAACTCTAGGTGGTATACAGGGGCACTAGTGGTGGCAGGCCTGGAGATTCTTGTTCTTGGTATATGACTACCCAGACAGCATATTAGAGTGCTAGAGTGCCAGCAGTAGCAGCAGTGGGTCAAGAAGGTGGGAGGTCCCTTGGGCTCTGTGTACAGCATGTGTGGTGGTAGTTATAGTGGCAGGCCGACTCTTGGGCCCCTGAGAGGTGCACATGGGCGCCAGCAGTGATGGCGATAAGCTGAGGAGTTCAGTCTCCAGGTTCCCAGGAAAGCATGCAGGTGCTGGCACTGGACAGAGTAGACCTGTGCTTATGCCACGGTATGGTGCATGCATACACCACTGGTCGGGGCAAGCTGGCCTTATACCCAGGCCCCTGAACAGAGTTTATGGGACAAGAGATCTTGTCCTCAGTCCCCTGGAAGGTATGCATGGGTGCTAGCAGTGGTGGGCAGAACAGTTTGATCTCCAGACCCCAGATGACATGCTGGGCACCCATGGTGATGGGCAGAGAGGGCACATCCTCAGGTCCAGTTATGTGTTGGTACCGGCAGTGGCAGGCAGGGTAGGTCAATCCCTACCCCATGCTGTGCAATGCCAGTGGCAATGATGGAAAATGGAGCAGGCCTATCCTCAGGCCCCAGGATGGTGCCTGGCTGGTAGGCTGGTTTCCAGGAACCCTGAAAGTGCATGCAGGTGTGCCTATCATGCTGCTGGAAGGGGTTGTGTTTCTGTCAGTGTCAGTGGCCCAGGGTAGATGGCTCTCAGGCTCTGCTGAGTGCAGGCTCCAGCTCCCTTTATCCTGGGGCAGCTTTCTTAGCACACTGGTCAGCCTGCTCCCCAGGCTATAAGACACTTTATGGGCTGGAGTTCTGGGGACCCAGTTGCACTGCTAGGTCCACCTGGTGTTGTAGGTGGACCTACTTCGGCATGTAGGTGAATATGGGGAGAATCAGTGAGGAATATGGGGAGATATCAGTGAGGCTCCTGGAATGTAGAAATAAGGGGACTGTGTGGCCTCAGGGCAGAACGTAGTATGGTGAGGTCTAAGGTCTCAAAAGGGTGCCATGCTTCAGCTTCTTGGACCTTGGAGAATGTGTGAGACCCAGCACAAACTCCCTCTGTGAAACAATGCCATCACATGGACTGCAGGAAACTCCCTCTGCTAGTCTCAGGGTCCACACGAGCTGAGGGACTCTCCCTTGGCTAGAATGCAGAATTCATGGTGAAACTACAGACTTCGGGGGCTCTCTTGCCTACCTTTCCATCACAGTAGTGCTTCCTTCCTCCTGTGTGCTAACAGTGTGTAAGCATTCTGTCACAATAGTGCTTCCTCCTGGCTCCGAGTCAATCCCAGCCAGGTTGGCTGCTTTACTTCCCTCTCTATCTGTGCCTTAGAGGTTCCCTGTCACTTCCATGCTGAATTTTAGTGTCTGTCTCTCTTACAAGCTCTATTCATAGTATAGTTACCTATTCGCTGTTTGGTCCTTATTTGAGGAGAAGGTGAGTGCTGCAAGCCTCTATTCAGCCATCTTGAAGTCAAGTTTAACCAATTTTTTTTTCTCTGGACTTCCAATACATAGCCAGATTATATTTCATACTTGATCTCTTGCCAGTACCTTAACATAGCTAATGCGTATATTCCCAAAGGCCTTTATCCAAATCCTAATTACTTCATTTTAGAGCATCTGTTTTGCTAGATGAAGAAATAAGATGAAAAGATATAGATGGTGTCCACATACAAAGTACCTGCTAGTAGACTTAAAAAAAATTTTTTTTACCTTTGAATTGATTCTATTAATTGACATGCTTCAAGACTTACATTCACCATCATTTCCTCACCTATTTCATAGCAACAAAATACAAAGCAAAATAAATCCAATTACTTTTACACTAAAAATATATTTCTAAAGTAATCATAAAACCATTTGATAGTGTCTCTAAATTACTTGTCCATGAGACAGCTAGGTAAAATCCCCCATTGATATCTGATTTGAATCAGAGATTTTCACTAAACCAATGCATGTCTTGATATAACCCTCTATAGATGACTACCATGCCAAATCTTGCCACTGCTGGAAAAAAACACATCAGCAGTATTGATAATCTATCATTTGTAGATCATCTGAATAATCACTATTTTGTGGTTATTCGTTTGAACATCTATGCATCTATGAATTTGCTTTAAGTAAAATGAAACCAGTGTATGAAGATGTGGCTGAGCTCGGATTCCTCATTCTAACTCTTTTTCTTTATCTCCAATATAATCCATGCTGAAATTTAGTAGTTAATATTTGCCACTTAAAGAGTTTGTTTACAGAGGTAGAATGTATGGTTAAATAAAGAGTATATGATATCAGGAAACATTTCAAATCATTTAATAAAATACCAGAAATGGGTTTTTAGATTCCCTCCATTCTATCAATATCAAAATATAATCAAGTAGAGTATTTAGGCTTATTGGTGAACTTAGAGTAAAATGTCTATATTATTATTTATTCATAGAATTAAAACAACAGTATGGTTACTTTTCTTTATTATATTAATACTTCAATGAGATAAAATTATATTTTACAAAATTAGTTGAATATACAATTATTAAACTGATACATTTACATAATCTCTTAATGTCCTCATTTTAGCAATAAAAAAATTACCATTCTGGTATCTGTCTAATTTAGGGTTAAAAATTATACCTACATCTTTAAAGTTGAAACAAGCCTGATAACAATAGTCGATATATTTTAATGTCTTAATCGATTGGAAAACATGTTAAATAATTGTGTAAATTTTCTAGATTGTAGGATATATAACTTTTTAGATTGTAACAAATTATGAAGTTTTTCTTCAGCATAAATATCAGGAGTATGCAGAAATGTGGGTAAATAATAGAATAGGTCATCTTTATATCACTTAGTTATGGGTTTAATAAGGGAAATATTTTGTTCTTTCTTGCTTTTGTGCTTTGTTTTAAGTGCTATTGGTTTTTCTGCATTGTTCAAGTTCATGTAAAAATAGAATAAACTCATTTTGAGAGAAATATTACATTTTTCTAAAACTTTCCACATATGTGCATTACATTTTTTTCTCAAAGAGACTTCGAATGAAAAAGTTTGAAATCGACTTCAGCATAACAGTGTTTTGTCTTAAGCATCATATTCACTGTATTCACCAATAGCAAGAAAGTTACAACCAAGTCCAGTTTTCAAAGCTCAGCAAGAATATGCTACTTCAGAAACTAAAACTTAAAATAATTAATTTTAATTTTAAAAAGTACAAATTTGTTTACAGTAAGTAGATGACATAATCATTTATTTACTTATTCGACAATCATATTTGAGAAAGCTGGGCATCTGCTTGGCAATGAAAATTTAAAGGCAAGATAATATTTATACCTTAGAGGAGATTATGTGGCACCGTTAGCAATGGAGTTTCCTCAAATGATATTATAAAGGCTTTATGGCAAGTATTTTCTATAGGGTATAACATGGAAATTCAAGAATGGCTAAATTTATTAGAGACAGTAAACCTAAATTTCCATAAAATGTCATTTATCAACCAGAAACTCATTATTTGGCTCCTTTTACCAACAATGCTGTAATGGCTTTTGTTCATAAATAATACCTTAAGAAGTTACTTTAGGAAATAACAGATGCCTTATGACTCATTTAAGACTTCACAAAATAGTCGGTACCTACGCTGAATCTTAGAGGCTGACATGGGAGAAAAGGAACACATTTCAAAGAAAAGTATATGTAAGTTTAACCCAAAATATGAGAGAGCTGTGAATAAATATTAGGCAGAAGTAACTGCAGGTAGCATCCCAAAGAGTTCGGAAAGGAGAGTCAAAGACATGGAAACTTAAATAGAGCAAACCAGGAAGAATCTTATATGCGGAGGCTAATAGCTTTGAATTTTATTCCACAGACAATGGGAAGACATTGGAACATTAGCCTGACCATGGCATGACCAACTTTATGTTTTAGAGAAATTACCCTTGAAGAAATATATAGATGGACCTGCAAGATTTGGACTGGAGGCAGAAAGTCAACTTAGGATAGAGTGAAATATTTCAGGTTAAAGGTACTGACAGTTTATACTGATACTGACACAGATAAAGGCAATGTAAGGAAAGTGAAGGGCACAGGTTGGAAAAATATTTAGGAGGTAAAGAAAAAGGACTTCGTGATTTGGAGGTGAGAAGTAAGATAAAAGAATGAGTCTGACACTCATTCACCAAATTTGTATGACTTTTTTCTACATTTGAGGCCTTTTGCTAGTCACCAGAAGCATAAAAATATCCTCAGCTTGGGTAATTGTGTAAATTGCAGGGCAAATCACTAGGATAAGTCGTATAGTTTAGTAGCAGGTTTCAGATAGAAGAGAATGTGTTCTTTTTTTTCTTTTCTTTTCTTTTTTTTGAGACAGAGTCTCGCTCTGTCGCCTGGGCTGGAGTGCAGTGGCCGGATCTCAGCTCACTGCAAGCTCTGCCTCCCGGGTTTACGCCATTCTCCTGCCTCAGCCTCCTGAGTAGCTGGGACTACAGGCGCCCGCCACCTCGCCCGGCTAGTTTTTTTTTTTTTTTTTTTTTTTTTTTTTTTTTTTTTGTATTTTTTAGTAGAGACGGGGTTTCACCGTGTTAGCCAGGATGGTCTCGATCTCCTGACCTCGTGATCCGCCCGTCTCAGCCTCCCAAAGTACTGGGATTACAGGCTTGAGCCACCACGCCCGGCGAGAATGTGTTCTTGTGTGGATGTGTTAAGTTTAAGGAAGTGATGATGCAGAGTAAGCAGTTATCAATATCATATTGGAATACAGCTGAAATATTGAAGGCAGAGCTACTAACTGGGAGTCTTTAATTGGATTTGTTTGATTTTGCTTTTGAGTTACTACTTCCTAAATAGGTGTTCTGCCTGCAGTTCAAATCTTACAGGTCCATTTATACATTACTTTCAAAGGCAATTTTTCTGAAACATGAATTTGGTCATGCCACGGTCAGACTTAAAATGTTTTGATGGCTTCCCTGTGGAATAAAATTTAAAGCAATTAACCTCCACAATTAAGATTCTTCCTGATTTTTCCTAAGTATGGAGGTCGCTGACCCTTCTTTCCCAACACTCCAGGATGCTACTGGCAGTAACTGCTGCCTAATATTTATTTTTCTAGGAATTTATAAATATTGTATATTTAAGATGAAATTCTAACAGTTCATCTTCCAAGTGTTGTATGTGTATCATCACATTTCATCTTCAAAATTGTGTGAGATAGAAATTATTACTATATCCATTGTATAAATGAATGGTAAAGGAAGAACAGCAAGGTAAAACACTTCATTAAGTTCCAAACATCTGTATTTAAGTACACTTAAGTTAGTTTCCAAATTGTTAAACCTTAAAAAAAAAACTGAATATGAAAGAATTTCTACATAAACCATCAATTCACCTTTCACAAAATCCATGACATCCTGCCTTGTTAACACCTTTGTTTCAGCTATCAAATACTTGGAACATCTTTTAGGGACTGTGCCTTGAGACTTATTTCCATAAAACTATATTTTAGAATATTTTTTTCTGTGTAATCTCTACATGGCTGGGCCTTTCCCATTTCCATTCTGAAGAGGCTATCTTAGCAACCTTTGGATCAATTAGGAGGTTTACTATTTCTGTCTCTAGCATTTCAGCTTTCAGTGGTGCCTCCTGTACTGCAGGACTCTCATTTATTGACTATGGCCATTAAGGATGCAGAGTTGTCCACATTTGAGGATCGTCTAGCTTCTTTTACTTAGTGTAATGTGTTCAAGGCTTACCATGTTGTATCATTTTTAGGTACTTCATTCCTTTTTACTGCCCAGTAATACTATGTTGTATGGATAGATCACATGTTTTTTTTACTCACTCCTTAGGTGATGGACATTTATGTTGTTTCCATTTTTTGATTCTTAAATAATGCTGATATCAACATTCATGTCTTTGTGTAGACATATGTTTTCATTTCTGTAGGGTGTAATACCTAGGAGTGAAATTCCTGAGTCAGGTCATATGGTAGCTCTCTGTTTTACCTTTTGATGAACTGTCTTATTTTTTTCCAAAGTGGCTGTACCATTTTATAATCCCATCAACAATGCAGTGAGTTTCAATTTCTCCACATTCTCATCACTATTGTTATTGTCTGTCTTTTCTGTCTTTTTTCATTTTAGCCCTCCTAGTGGGTGAGAAGTACTGCCCCACTGTGGATTTCGTTTGCATTTCCCTAATGACTATTGACAAATAATTATTTGCAATACTGTATAGAGCTTACATCTTTGGTGTCCAGATACAAAATACATTTTCTGTTCCCTCATGTTCTTTACACAAAATTCATTTTAAAAATTTTAGTTGGGCCGGGCGCGGTGTCTCACGCCTGTAATTCCAGCACTTTGGGAGGCCGAGAAGGGCAGATCACCTGAGGTCAGGAGTTTGAGACCAGCCTGGCCAACATGGTGAAACCCGTCTCTACTAAAAACATACCAAAAATTAGCCGGGCATAGTAGTGGACACCTGTAATCCCATTTACTCAGGAGGCTGAGACAGGAGAATCACTTGAACCCGGGAGGTGGAGTTGCAGTGAGGCGAAATCGCAGCCATTATACTCCAGCCTGGGCAACAAGAGTGAAACTCCATCTAAAAAAAAAAAAAAAAAAAAAAAACTCAATTACATCTCTCCAAATTAATATCCTAACCTTAAATGAGTTGCAACCTGCAGTTTGAAAAACACTGGGCTGGATGATTCTTAACGATCTTTCTAGACTTCACAACCCAACAATGCCTTATATGTCATTATTGTTCTAAATGCTTCATAAGCAATATTTCACTTAGTATTTATAACCACCCTTTGAAGCAGGTATAAATAGCCCCATTTTATATAGATGTAAATCCAAAATCAAATAAATGAAACAGCTTTGCCCCTAAGGCCCATGCTGTTGTGTGCATTATTGAAATAAAGTCTTGCTATGTTCAATTGATCCTTAGAAACTTATGTAGTTTTATCATAGTCCCCCAGGTCAGTCATTTAATGTACTTGGCTCCTGACTTTCACTATATGATGGAATAAATAATGTCCTTTACTCTGCTTGCTTGCTTATTTAGTTAGTTATTGTAAAGTTTTGACTTTTTTCCTTTTTTTCTGCCTATACTATTAATACATGCTTATTACAGAAAATTGGAAAAACAGTGGAAAACAAAAAAAAAAAAAAGGAAAAACTTATAAACACCAGCAATTCCAACATCAAAGATGACTTTTCTAACTTTATGGTGTCTACAATTCCAGACTCTGTTTTGGCAAAACTGGGCTCATCCTGCACATAATGGTCTATAAATTAGAAAAGTATACTCACAATACGTGGTTAAGTATATTTGCTTTTTACTCTAGCCTGAGTTTATCTTCCACCAATGATGGATCTCCCTTTAGCATTGAATTTACAAGCTCTTATGCCTGACTCTTTCATTTCTTTCCCCAAATTAGAATGTATTACATTTTCCAACTTCTAATATTGTGAATTTCTGAATCTATGCCAGTTTCTTCATGAATGAAACTCTCAATCTTTCTCAATCTTCTCATTTTTATTACTTATCCCTATATCTTTTCTGATTCTTTCCATTTTCCCTATCTTCTAGACTTCTCTTTATTGTGAGAGGAACCATAAAAATCATTTTTAATAGGGATGATTTTGGCCCGGGCGCGGTGGCTCAAGCCTGTAATCCCAGCACTTTGGGAGGCCGAGACGGGCGGATCACGAGGTCAGGAGATCGAGACATCCTGGTGAACATGGTAAAACCCCGTCTCTACTAAAAAAATACAAAAGACTAGCCGGGTGAGGTGGCGGGCGCCTGTAGTCCCAGCTACTCCGGAGGCTGAGGCAGGAAAATGGCGTAAACCCGGGAGGCAGAGCTTGCAGTGAGCTGAGATCCGGCCACTGCACTATAGAGGTGATTTTATGTCCCTGCCACGTTTATCAATATGTTGTCACCAATGCTAATTGGTAACCATGCATATAATTTGCCAACTCCAGTTCATAAGCTTGAAACCATATTTGATGACAATCTTAGAAACCGATTGTATTATACAATATGGAGAGCAGAAATTACTTTTAACTTGACATCTATCCTGGCACACTGGTGATATTCAATAGATGTTTGCTTGATGATTGTGAACTGACCCCTTCTAATCCCTTCTCTCCCTACTTAGATGAAGGCAGAAGCCAGATGATGGTAGAATTGACATTTCAGTCACATGTAGTAAGTAGCATAAGCATGTGTGTCCACACAGACAATTTTGTTTTTTCATTGATTTAATCATCTTCCATTGAGGCCGGGTGCAGTGGCTCATGCCTGTAATCGCAGCAATTTGGGGGGCCGAGTTGTGCAGATCACTTGAGGTCAGGAGTTCGAGACCAGCCTGGTCAACATGGTGAAGCCCTGTCTCTACTAAAAGTGCAAAAATGAGCCAGGCATTGTGGCATGCACCTGTAATCCCAGCTACTCGGGAGGCTGAGACACGAGAATCGCTTAAACCCGGAGGTGGAGGTTGCAGGGAGCCAACATGGTGCCACTGCACTTTGGCCTGGGTGACAGCGAGACTCCATCTCAAAAAAAAAAAAAAAAAAAAAAATTATCCGTTGAGTTCTTGTGATAAACCTATTCCTATAGTAGGTGCATAAGAACTGGTGGTAGAAAGAATTCAAGATAATTATAAGATTGTGCCACTTCCTCATTGAACTTATAGCTTCATTGTATAGGCAAAAGCTTTCATGTTAAATGTTAGAGAACATTCATAAAGAATAAGAAGTGGCTAAGCATGGTGGCTCACACCGTGTAATCTCAGCACTTTGGGAGGCTGAGTCAGGATGATCGCTTGAGCCCAGAAGTTCGAAACCAGCCTGGGCAACAAAGTAAGAGTCCATCTCTACAAAAGATTAGCTGGGCATGGTGGCGTGCACCTGCTGTCCCACCTACACAGGAGGCTGAAGCAGGAGGATCTGTTGATCCCTGAAGATTGGAGCTAAGTTGAGCCATGTTCATGCCACTGCACTCCAGCCTGGGTGACAGAGTGAGAGACCTGTCTTAAAAAAAAAAAGAATAGGAAGTTAAAGATCAGATTTTTTTTTTCACATGAAAAATATGCCAAATGGGATCTAATTAAACTAAAGAGCTTCTGCACAGCAAAAGAAACTATCATCAGAGTGCACAGACAACCTGCAGAATGAGAGAACATTGTTTCAATGTGTTCATCTGACCAAGGTCTAATATCCAGAGTCTATGAAAAAGTTAAACAAATTTACAAGAAAAAAATATTAAAAAGTAGCCAAAGGACATGAGCAGACACTTCTCAAAAGAAGACATACATGCAGCCAACAAACATGAAAAAATGCTAAACATCTCTGATCATTAGAGAAATGCAAATTCAAACCACAATGAGATGCCATCTCACACCAGTCACAATGGCTATTATTAAAAAGCCAAAAAACAACAGATGCTGGCGAGGTGTGGAGAAGGGGAGTAAAAGGAACACTTTTACACTGTTGGTAGGAGTATACATTTGTTTAACTGTTGTGAAGGACAGTGTGGCAATTCCTCAAAAACCTACAGGTAGAAATACCATTTACCCAGCAATCCCAGTTACTGGGTACGTAACCAAGGGAATATAAATCATTCTATTATAAAGATACATGCATGCATATGTTCACTGCAGCACTCTTTACAATAGCAAATACATAGAATCAACCTAAATGCCAATCAATGATAGAATGGATAAAGAAAATGTGGTACATATACACCATGGAATGCTATGCAGCCATAAAAAGGAATGAGATCATGTCTTTTGCAGGGACGTGGATGGAGTTGGAAGCCATCATCCTCATCAAACTAACACAGGAACAGAAAACCAAACACTGCATGTTCTCAGTTATAAGTGGGAGCTGAATGATGAAAATACATGGACACACAGTGGGGGAACAACACACAGTGGGGCCTGTTGGGGTGTGGGGGGCAGGTAGAGCATCAAGAAGAATAGCTAATGGATGCTAGGCCTAATATCTAGGTGATGGGGTGATCTGTGCAAGAAACCACTATGGCACATATTTACCTATGTAACAAACCTGCACATTCTGCACATATACCCCTGAACTTAAAATAAAAACTTGAAGAAAAAGAAAAATATGTAATAACTGTCATATTTATTTGATTTGAGGACACAGCTCATGGAAATATTTTTTGCAAAGTGAACTCAGTTCAAGAGGATTCATCTCAGTGGGAAAGACTAAAGTGGGTAGTATTAATAATTATAGGAAAGGGTATATTTACACTGGCATAGAGAACGTGAATTAACTACACATAAAGGGCAAAGAAAAGCACTGGACACCTTGCTCTGAGTAGATCTTGAACATTCTGGTATGATGTTTTAAGTTTTAGAGTATAAACAGTATATAAAAACTATATTTTAACATTACATTATAAGGATTTTATGTACTTATTATTTTGTATAATACTGGACAAAATACTTTTCTAAAGCAATAGAAATACAATTTCAAAACAAAATGTTGTCATAAAATGTTATCCAAATACATTTTAAAAGTGAATTGTATTTTAAAATTTACATAACTTGAGATACAAATACTTCCTTGAAACATTGAGCATCATTGTACTAACGTCAGCACTGCTTTCACTGTATTACTTAGGTCGTTTCATTTGTATATATTTTTCTTTTTTGACTCTTCAATCTCTGAAGGTGGAAACCTCCATAACTTATTTTTATCTCTACTGATATCTAATATATGATCAGTAAATGTTGATTGAATTTAAAACGTGGAATTATTATTCTCACCTCTGGAAACTCTTATTTTGGAGTTACTTGCCCTTCTTACAAGGAAGACAACTGAACATATTCTTAATTCATTTTTGTTTCTTTCATGAAGAAGAAAATACAGTTTTCATCCCAAAGTATTACCTATGTCCCACCACCACTTCAATCCGCTTTTTCTCTCTGAGTATGGAGCCCTCGACTATTTGAATCACCGTAATAAATGTGTTCCATAAATGAAACAATAAGTTCTTCTTTACTATTATCTAGGTGACATTAGACCTTTCCACAGGTTACAGGGTAATGAATTTGGGGTAATGAAACAAATCCGTGGGGAAAGCCATCTCAGTATGTAGACTGTGTAAATGGATTATCTTATGGATCGAAGCCTGTGATTTTCAGGCTGATGTCCAGACACCAGATGGCTTTAATCCTTTCATCCAGAACACTAGCAGCCTGCTTTAGTCACATTGCTCTTGCTAATATTTGTAGAGCATCTATGTGGTCCCCAGTGCATGCACTTATTATTCTATTAGGCAGATATTATTTCTTTTGAAGTTAGATCACATGTGACTCCTAGGCTGTATTGCAATCATTGGCATTAATCTCTATTTGTCCAGCTTTAGGGTGGAAAGTTTCTATATATGCATCTTCTAGAGAAGGACATTTAGACATTCTTTTTCTGAAGATAAGAAATGACTTACCAATATCAGGAATTTCAAATTTATCAGCAATACCTTTCCCTACCAAAATACATGTTAATAATAGGTAGTTCTAGTTGTTTAAAAAAATCAAAAACAAATCCTGCTTCCTAAAAGATTAATAAAACAAAGAGCTTATGAGGAGCTAGCACAGAAACTTCTTTGTCATTTTCAAAATCACACAGGCTAGCCTTAAATAATAATAAATGATTTTATAGGAGCTCTTCATTTCAAAAATTCTAAATATTCCTCAAACACTACATACATGTTTTTCTCTTCCTCTAGGTTTATGTTTCCTCTTAATATGAACAAAAATTTTCCTTCTTTATAGTGATATGGTTGGACTCTGAATGCTGCTCTTTTGAATAGAAATCCATACAAAGTGTAGAAATAACAAAAGAGCCTCCCTCTGCATGTTTAATCAGCCATGTTGCAAACTCTCAGTAGTAAAAATTGTTATCATATAACTTAAATTTGTAATCTTGTTACCCTATTATGTACTAGAGTTCTGAATTTACCCAAGTTGACAAAGCAATGAAATTTTGCAGCTTTTGTCTGACATGCCTGCTGTTTATGATTTTAGGGATTATATTCATTTTCAGCATTAAATTCATAGAATAAGCAAAATGTCAAACTTTGTTTACTAATTTTATACTTATCTGTTCTTTTAATATCCTGTCTTGGTTCTCTAGTTATAACATAGATGAACCTAAAGTTTGCTAGAAACATTTGCCATTAGCTTCTTCTAAAAAAAAAAAATTAAATTTGAGGATAATCCTACCTCCAGAGCTTATTCTGTTCCTGGTCATTGACTGTGACAGTGGAAGCCTCATCTGAAAGCACCAGAGCATCCCATCTAAAAGCATAAAACATATTACATTTCATGAAAAAGCTAATTCAGATTGTTTAATTCTGGTAATATTGCCTCTGTCACCTTCAAAATCAAAATGTTCTTTCCTGTTATTATAAGGAAAACAACCAAATTGCTAAAAAACCCATTTGAATACACAGCTGCCTTATGTTGCATACTAATTTGATTAAAAACACTCGTGCCTCACCAGCATTTTTATATAAAATACATTGGTAAATTTAACAAAGACTGTTTAAAAATATATCTAAGAAGGTTTGGCTGACCAGAGTCCTCAGCAGTGACCACTGGCGCCCCTGGACTGAGCAAAAATCTTTCTGGCTGTCTTGGAAGGCATGAAACAATTGTCAAGCTATATTTGTTTGCTCACTGCTTTGGGCACTGAGCCAACCTCATTGCAAATAACTGCATTAGTCAAGTGTATCCAAATTATTACAACACAGCGTCCATCCCAGTTATTGCTTTTGAAGCACTTCTGTTCTGAATCTTCGTGTCACTAGAAAACATTTATTTGAAGGGTGAGCATCACATAAATTCAAGTCCACTTGTATTTATAGAAAAGTGAGAAGACTACTTTCACAAGTGGCTTTATTTTTCTGTCTTTATGAGAAGGAGCCTTTGAAGTACTTATTGTTGTAATCCTAAATCAGAAAAGTTTCTCACCTTCATCAGGATATTTGCCATCCTGCATGTTTTCTTTTATCTCTTTCTTGAGATGATTTTTATCTAGTGTTAATATCTGTCTACACTTTAACTAACTGTAACTTTGTTTCTAATAATGAATGTGAGGGGTGAAAACATTGATGATCAGGCTGGGTGCGGTGGCTCATGCATGTAATCCCAGGACTGTGGGGGGCGTGGCAGGAGGATCACCTGAGGTCACGAGTTCGAGACCAGCCTGAACAACATGGCAAAACCCAGTCTCTACTGAAAATACAAAAATTAGCTGGGCGAAGTGGTGCATGGCTGTGATCCCAGCTACTCGAGAGGTTAAGGCAGGAAAATCGCTTGAACCTGAGAAGTGGAGGTTGCAGTGTGTCAAGATCACACCATTGCACTCTAGCCCGAGTGACAGACCAAGACTCTATCTCAAACAAACAAACAAACAAACAAACAAAAATGACAATCAGTCAAAGCCAAACTACTGAAATCTGTGCAACTAAATAGACGAAGCATTAGAGATCTTATTGCGTATCTTATGTGAGCCTTAAGCTAGGTCTGCATAGAGAAAAAATAAATTCTAGGTCGGTGAAATTTCTGGTGAATTCATACACCAATGAAGATATTCTTCAATGCTTCATTACTCTCTAACAATAAGATTTGTTATTTCAGAAGATGCACTAGCTCCTTAGTCCACAAGATTGCTAAGAATATATCCTAAAAATTTATCTGACATAAACCATCTTGACTTACTTAGGTTTCCAGGTTAACTCTGCTTTGTATAATGCTTGGGTTTGTTTGTTTGTTTGTTTGTTTTTGTTGATTGCTCTACTTTCTACGTATTTCCTTTTTATTATCTAGAGTTCCAATCTACTCTTCCATATAGCCCAAGCCACTATGTGCCTCAAGTTGCTTCTTAGAATCTTAAATTAATAATTTCACTATCAGTGGTATTTTTTAAAAATGTCTGCCATTACACTTTTAAGAACATACAGAAGACTAGTGAAAAATTATTTGTGATTTCACACTTAGGAAGTTTCTGTCTGTCATAAATTTAATGTTTAGCAGCATTTTGCCATTTGACCTCCAAAATTAAACACAATTTAGAAAATATAACATTATGATAAAATGAACCCATCTATATTTCTGAAAAACTACAATGAATAAAATAATGTTCCGACAGAGGTTTGATTCAATTAAAAGCTATTTAGGATGAAGTACAAATTAAACACATAAATAATGTGATCTTAGTTGTATTCTTTTTCTTATTATTATACTTTAAGTTCTAGGGTACATGTGCACAACGTGCAGGTTTGTTACATATGAATACATGTGCCATGTTGGTGTGCTGCACCTATTAGCTCATCATTTACATTTGGTGTATTTCCTAATGCTATCTCTCTCCCCTCCCCCGACCCCACGACAGGCCCCAGTGTGTGATGTTCCCTACCCTGTGTCCAAATGTTCTCATTGTTCAATTCCCACCTATGACTGAGAACATGCGATGTTTGGTTTTCTGTCCTTGCAAAACTTTGCTCAGAATGATGGTTTCCAGCATCATCCATGTCCCTCCAAAGGACATGAACTCATCCTTTTTTATGGCTGCTTAGTATTCCATGGTGTATATGTGCCACATTTTCTTAATCCAGTCTGTCACTGATAGACATTTGGGTTGATTCCAAGTCTTTGCTATTGTGAATAGTGCCGCAATAAACATACGTGTGCATGTGTCTTTATAGCAGCATGATTTATAATCCTTTGGGTATATACCCAGTAATGGGATGGCTGGGTCATATGGTACATCTAGTTCTAGATCCTTGAGGAATCACCACACTGTCTCCCACAATGATTGAACCAGTTTACAGTCCCACCAACAGTGTAAAAGTGTTACTATTTCTCCACATCCTCTCCAGCACCTGCTGTTTCCTGACTTTTTAATGATTACCATTCTAACTGGTGTGAGATGGTATCTCATTGTGGTTGTGATTTGCATTTCTCTGATGGCCAGTGATGATGAGCATTTTTTCATGTGTCTGTTGGCTGCATAAATGTCTTCTTTTGAGAAGTGTCTGTTCATATCCTTCACCCACTTTTTGATGGGGTCGTTTGATTTTTTCTTGTAAATTTGTTTGAATTATTTGTAGGTTCTGGATATTAGCCCTTCGTCAGATGAGTAGATTGTAAACATTTTCTCCCATTCTGTAGGTTGCCTGTTCACTCTGATGGTAGTTTCTTTTGCTATGCAGAAGCTCTTTAGTTTAATTAGATCCCATTTGTCTATTTTGGCTTTTGTTGCCGTTGATTTTGGTGTTTTAGTCATGAAGTCCTTGCCCATGCCTATGTCCTGAATGGTATTACCTAGGTTTTCTTCTAGGGTTTTTATGATTTTAGGTCTAATGTTTAAGTCTTTGATCCATCTTGAATTAATTTTTGTATAAGGTGTAAGGAAGGGATCCAGTTTCAGCTTTCTACATATGGCTAGCCAGTTTTCCCAGCACCATTTATTAAATAGGGAATCCTTTCCCCATTTCTTGTTTTGGTCAGGTTTGTCAAAGATCAGATGGTTGTAGATGTGTGGTATTATTTCTGAGGACTCTGTTCTGTTCCATTGGTCTATATCTCTGTTTTGGTACCAGTACCATTCTGTTTTGCTTATTGTAACCTTGTAGTATAGTTTGAAGTCAGGTAGTGTGATGCCTCCAGCTTTGTTCTTTTGGCTTAGGATTGTCTTGGCAATGTGGGCTCTTTTTTGGTTCCATATGAACTTTAAAGTAGTTTTTTTTTTTTTCAAATTCTGTGAAGAAAGTCATTGGTAGCTTAATGGGGATGGCATTGAATCTATAAATTACCCTAGGCAGTATGGCCATTTTCCCGATACTGATTCTTCCTATCCATGAGCAGGGAATGTTCTTCCATTTGTTTGTGTCCTCTTTTATTTCATTGAGCAGTGGTTTGTAGTTCTCCTTAAAGAGATCCTTCACATCTCTTGTAAATTGGATTCCTAGGTATTTTATTCTCTTTGAAGCAATTGTGAATGGGAATTCACTTATTATTTGGCTCCCTGTTTGTCTGTTATTGGTGTATAGGAATGCTTGTGATTTTTGCACATTGATTTTGTACCTGAGACTTTGCTGAAGTTGCTTATCAGCTTAAGGAGATTTTGAGCTGAGATGATGGGGTTTCCTAAGTATACAATCATGTCATCTGCAAACCAGAACAATTTGATTTCCTCTTTTCCTAATTGAATACCCTTTATTTCTTTCTTCTGCCTGATTGCCCTGGCCAGAACTTCCAACACTATGTTGAATAGGAGTGATGAGAGAGGGCATCCCTATCTTGTGCCAGTTTTCAAAGGGAATGCTTCCAGTTTTTGCCCATTCAGTATGATATTGGCTGTGGGTTTGTCATAAATAGCTCTTATTATTTTGAGATACGTCCCATCAGTACATAGTTTATTGAGAGTTTTTAGCATGAAGGGCTGTTGAATTTTGTCAAAGGCCTTTTCTGCATCTATTGAGATAATCATGTGGTTTTTGTCTTTGGTTCTGTTTATATGATGGATTATGTTTATTGATTTGCATATGTTGAACCAGCCTTGCATCCCAGGGATGAAGCCCACTTGATCATGGTGGATAAGCTTTTTGATGTGCTGCTGGATTTAGTTTGCCAGTATTTTATTGAGGCATTGATGTTCATCAAGGATATTGGTCTAAAATTTTCTCTTTTTTGTTGTGTTTCTGCCAGGCTTTGTTATCAGGATGATGCTGGCCTCATAAAATGAGTTAGGGAGGATTCCCTCTTTTTATATTGATTGGAATAGTTTCAGAAAGAATGGTACCAGCTCCTCTTTGTACCTCTGGTAGAATTCAGCTGTGAATCTGTCTGGTCCTTTTTTTGTTTGGTAGGCTGTTAATTATTGCCTCAATTTCAGAGACTGTTATTGGTCTCTTAAGGGATTTAACTTCTTCCTCGTTTAGTCTTGGGAGGGCATATGTGTCCAGGAATTTATCCATGTCTTCTAGATTTTCTAGTTTATTTGCATAGAGGTGTTTATAGTATTCTCTGGTGGTAGTTTGTATTTCTGTGGGATCTGCGGTGATATCCCCTTTATCATTTTTTATTGCATCTATTTGATTCTTCTCTCTTTTCTTCTTTATTAGTCTTGCTAGTGGTCTATCAATTTTGTTGATGTTTTCAAAACACCAGCTCCTGGATGCATTGATTTTTTGAAGAGTTTTTTGTGTCTCTATCTCCTTCAGTTCTGCTCTGATCTGAGTTATTTTTGCCTTCTGCTAGCTTTTGAATGTGTTTGCTCTTGCTTCTCCTTTTAGCTCGGAGAAGTTTGTTATTACCAATCGTCTGAAGCCTTCTTCTCTCAACTCATCAAAGTCATTCTGTGTCCAGCTTTGTTCCATTGCTGGCGAGGAGCCGCATTCCTTTGGAGGAGAAGAGGCGCTCTGATTTTCACAATTTTCAGCTTTTCTGCTCTGGTTTCTCCCCATCTTTGTGGTTTTATCTACCTTTGGTCTTTGATGATGGTGATGTACAGATGGGTTTTGGTGTGGATGTCCTTTCTGTTTGTTAGTTTTCTTTCTAACAATCAGAACCCTCAGCTGCAGGTCTGTTGGAGTTTGCTGGAGGTCCACTCCAGACCCTGTTTGCCTCGGTATCACTAGCGGAGTCTGCAGAACATCAAATATTGCAGAACGACAAATGTTGCTGCCTGATCCTTCCTCTGGAAGCTTCATCTCAGAGGGGCACCTGGCTGTATGAGGTGTCAGTCGGCCCCTAATGGGAGTTGTCTCCCAGTTAGGCTACTAAGGGGTCAGGAACCCACTTGAGGAGGCAGTCTGTCTGTTCTCAGATCTCAAACTCCATGCTGGGAGAACCACTACTCTCTTCAAAGCTGTCAGACAGGGACGTTTAAGTCTGCAGAAATTTCTGCTGCCTTTTGTTCAGCTATGCCCTGCCCCCAGAGATGGTGTCTACAGAGACAGGCAGGCCTCCTTGAGCTGCAGTGGGCTCCACCTAGTTCTGGCTTCCGGGCCGCTTTGTTTACCTACTCAAGCCTCAGAAATGGCAGATGCCCCTCCCCCAGCCTCGCTGCTGCCTTACAGTTCCATCTCAGACTTCTGTGCTAGCAGTGAGCAAGGCTCCATGGGCGTGGGACCCTCCCAGCCAGGCGCAGATATAATCTCCTGTTGTGCTGTTTGCTAAGACCATTGGAAAAGCACAGTATTAGGGTGGGAGTGTTCCAATTTTCCAGGTACTGCCTGTCATGGCTACCCTTGGCTAGGAAAGGGAATTCCCTGACCCCTTGCACTTCCCGGGTGAGGCGATGCCCCACCTTGTTTCATCTCATGCTCCATGGGCTCTACCCACTGTCTGACAAGCCCCAGTGAGATGAACCTGGTACCTCAGTTGGAAATGCAGAAATCACCCATCTTCTGTGTCTCTCACACTGGGAGCTGCAGACTGGTGCTATTCTATTCCATCATCTTGGAACCTCCCCCACTTAGTTGTATTCTTAAAATTTATTTATTTATTTATTTATTTATTTATTTATTTATTTATTTTTGAGATGGAATCTTGCTCTGTCACCCAGACTGGAGTGCAGTGGCACAGTCTCAGCTCCCTGCAACCTCCACCTCCCAGGTTCAAACAATTCTCCTGCCTCAGCCTCCCGAGTAGCTGGGATTACAGCCTCCCGAGTAGCTGCTAAATTTTGTATTTTTAGTAGAGACAGGGTTTCACCATGTTGGCCAGACTGGTCTCAAACTCCTGACCTTGAGTGATCCACCCACCTTGGTCTCCCAAAGTGCTGGGATTACAGGCATGAGCCACTGCGCTTGGCCTTATTCTTACAATATTTTAAAATATTGTCAGGAAACAATTCTGTTGAGGGTGAACAGAAATAAGGAGTTATCTGATTTTTCTGTTACTGTGGATTAGCAAAAAGTGTGATGCACCTATCTTCAGGTTAAAAATAATAAGCTTGTCTTTCAACAGTATTTATCAAGCACTCCCCTTGTTAAATATTCTGAAACTTCCAGCATATTCAAGAATAAATGCCAAACAACTGGGAGATGGTTAACTGAAACATACTGGAGCTATAAAAACAACTATTAACAAATGTCATGGAAATTATCTTGATATAATGTAAAGTGATAAAAGTTTACACACAACAGGGTAAAAAGATGATAGTAATTTGGTTAAATATATGGGGTTACATAATTATATACAAGTTTTAAATGCAGATGTATTTGTCCATGTGTTTGGTATGTGTATATATTTGATTAAATATAACTTATCCTTGAGTTATAGGGCATTGCTGATTTATTAACATCTTTATAAGTTATTATAGTTTCTCAATATGTTTCATGGCTTTGTAGGATTTCTTTCATAAATTAAAAAACCACTAAATATTGGGGTTTTTTGAAAAATATTATTGTGAGGCTATGAAAAAAGTTAATACCCTTTGATCCCATGATAAACTTTATATGTAGTTATTCTGCTACCTTTTTAGGTCTTCGTTTTATTTACTTAATTACTGTTATGCTTGTGGTAAGGTATACTTAATCATTTTCTTATCAGTTGATTAGAACCCAGTGTCACTACAATTTTTAATTTTATCTCTAAAGATTACAAAATATTGACAAGTTATCTGAATGTCAATCTGTGGTTTGATGAGTGGGAGACATTTTCTAAATGAGGTTTTGGAATTCTTATAATATTTTTGAAAATGCCTATAAAGTTGAAGAGAGAATTTTACTTGAGACCATATAAAGGATTGGGAAAATATCTCAGAAATTGTAATATGTTATTTTTAGGGCTCATTCTTTTTCACTATCTATTTTTGCACATTTCTCCCTTGACAAAAATGAAGCTATCCTTAAACTTTTATTTGATGGTTTCCCCTAAGATGCAAACAAACAGATAAAAGCAACAATTCTCACAGTCAGTGTACAGGGAAACATCTGTAGAGATTTGTTATACAAATATTTCTTTAAAACCTCCAGAAATCTTTTGTGTCTAAAACTACCTGTAAATGAAAACACAAAGATGAAGCAAGTAAGTTGTAAAATTGCTATTTGCTTTATGAATATTTTATATCATGGTTTATTTCATGAGTATGTAAAAAAAATTCAAGAATGACTCTATTTCATAATGGAAAGAAATTATTCTAATCTGAGAGCTGCTTCTAGAAACTTCTAGGGTATTTTACCATAATACAATATAGTTATCACACGTTATTACCAGTAAACTTAGTTAGAATGTTGGGAGCATATTATTTGATGGTATAAGCATATTGTTAAGGGCTGCTGTAATAATGTACCACAAACTGAATAGCTTAAAAAATCAGAAGTTTATTGCTTCACAGTTCTGTAGACTAAAAGTCCAAAATTTAGGTGTCAGTGGCACCATGCTCCCTCTGAAGATGCTAGAGAAAGATCTGTCTCAGACCTTTCCCCAGCACCTGGTAATCTTAGGTGTTCCTTTGCTTGTAATTGGCTGTCTTCTTTCTCTGTCTCTTCACTAATTTTCACTTGATTACCTTAACTTGATTACCTTAGTAAAGAACCCATTTTTAAACTAGATCACATTTCTAAACTAAATCGGAGGTACTGGGTGTTAGGACTTCAACATATCTTTTTGTGGGGACAGAATTAAACTGCTTATCCAGGCAATCTATACTTCTTACAAACTTTGACCTTCTGAGTTGGTCTTTTATGTTTAGAAGGGTAAAAGTTACCTTTCCACAAAAAGCAAATTGATGATTAGTGTTTTTCTTGAGGACAAATCACTTGACTTAGAACACTCCAAAAGAATTATAAATACTGAAAATTGGCAAAACCCAATTTAGCATTAGGACTTCACTGTAGAGACTTAGAGAAAGCTAAGAGTTCATTTACAGTCCCATGTTCTTTGCTGTTTAGTGTATAACTCTGTAGAAAGATTTTTGAACTTACAAAGGGACATGAAGATCAGGGCATTTTAGGTTGGAAGTACCACTTTTCATTTCACAGATGAAGAAACACTTGAAGACCCTAAGCAATATTTGGCCAGAAAAAAAGAACTTGCTGGCAGATGGATTAAGCAGACAAAATTTCATCCGTAAAGAATATTTTATGCCCTAAAATATACAAAGTTAGAGGCCTCAATTGGGAAGCTGATTGTTTCATAGTTGACAAACATAGCCAGTGAAATGCAGATATATCACAAAAATGAAACCCGCCAAAAATAGGCTACCACTTTGTAATATATTGGTTAAAACTGTGAGACACAGATGTTATGGGAGAAAAGGAATGAACTTATACCAGAACAATTAATATCTGCCCTGGGACATCATAAGCCTGAGGTTTGAATTCACTTTTTCTTTATTGTGCTATTTGTATTTTTTTCCTTTTGATTCTGCTCTGGTTATTTAGCTGACTGAAGCAACTAAAGTAGGATAAGTTGTGACATCTTTGCTTTTTCAGTTGAATTTTTGGAGACAGTTGTGTGTACCATTATGCAAGGACTACAAAATCATTATATGTATTTCTTGCAATTGCCAAAAAATATCTATGAATAAGAAATAGCACAGTTCCATTTCTAATATAATGTTTTACCATACACAATAAATGTCAAAGCTGAGTTAAAGTGAGGAATCATTTATTTTGTGAGAGTCAGTCAAATATAAGTTATATAAGGTATTTCTATATCTCCATACCTGCAGTCTTACCTTTCATAATAAAAGCTTAAATTACCTTTGTTCATTTTTCTTTCAATAGTCAGGTCCTTCTTCCGTAGGGCTGCTGCAGTTTGCTGGGGGTTCACATCAGGTCCTATTCATCTGACTCGCTCCTGTGCCTAGAGATGCCACTCAAGGAGGCTGGAGAGTAGCAAAGATGGGTGCCTGTTTCTTCAGTCTCAAAGTAGCTACTCAGTAGCAAACGAATTATTTCATTTTGCATTGGATTATAGTTTGTAGCATTATCATAAAATTGATAATACTTGTTTAATTTTTTTTCTTCTAAAACATTTTAAATGTTAAGTAGGATCATTGAGATTCTGAAATTACTGGTGTTTTGTTTGTTGTTTTTTTTTTTTCTTATACTTAGCTTTGTCTTGTAAACGTTTTCATTTTTAACAAGTATATGCTGTACTTATTTTATATTAAAACAGTAATATATGAGAAGTTGTCTCTCCAGGCCATCAAAAATGAGTTTGGGCTACCATGATACAGGATTTTTAAATGGTTGGAAAAAAGGTGGGTGATCAGATTTATGTTCAAGTCATAGCTATGCCAAATAGCAATTGTGTGTCCCTGACCAAGTTATCAAAGATTTCTGAGTGTGAGGAGAAGAAACCTTAAGATTTTTAGACCTGCATGCAAGGATAAGATACGAGAGAATATAAAAACAGGTCACTCATTCTTTTGACAATCAGCTAGAAATCAAGACCAATCTCCACAATTCAGTTTGTCTTAAATGTATTTATTTCATGTTTGTAAAGGCTATAATCATCTACTATCTTACTAAATAGTTTAAGACTTTTTTTTTTTTTGAGATGGAGTCTTACTCTGTTGCCCAGGCTAGAGTGCAGTGGCATGATCTCAGCTCACTCTAACCTCTACCTTTCAGGTTCAAGTGATTCTCCTGCCTCAGCCTCCCAAGTAGCTGGGATAATAGGTGGGTGCCACCACAGCTGGCTAATTTTGTTTTGTTTTTTTGAGACAGGGTTTTACCATTTTGGCCAGGCTGGTCTCGAACTCCTGACCTTAAGTGATCCGCCTGCCTCAGCCTCCCAAAGTGCTGGGATTACAGGCACCAGCCACTGTGCCCAGCCTAAGTATTGTAAGACTTTTATTTGGAAAACTGGTAACTTCTAAGCTACACCTGCAATGCTTCGGCTTTGTAAATGAAAGTCTTGCATGCATTTTCATTAGAGGAAATGAGAATAATCTAATACTTTGAATTATGTAGTTATAATACAACTGTTTTATCAAGATCAGAATTTATACAGATGAAGGCCAAAACAATTCATATTAAGCTTTGGAACAGATTTTCATGAGCATTAGACTATGTTCCTCATGGTAAGAGACAAAATTGAATGCATCATTTGTTCTCCCAAATACTCTTCACAGAACCTGGTAAAGTAGATATTCAGTAACTCTAAACTTCTAGTTAGCAAATATCTATTAAGCACCCACTACATGCTCAGCATTGTGTTGAAAACTAGAGACACACAAGTATGGCCACGCAAGATAAAATCTAGCTCTCGGGCTTAACTATTTATTGATTATTTACTATGACATTAACACAGTAGGTCATATATTAAGCACTACAGGCATCAGGAACTATATAAATATTGTTTAAATTCTTTAAATACATGATTTAATCTT
Source organism: Rhinopithecus roxellana (assembly GCF_007565055.1). Lineage (NCBI taxonomy): Eukaryota > Metazoa > Chordata > Mammalia > Primates > Cercopithecidae > Rhinopithecus > Rhinopithecus roxellana. The sequence goes on along the minus strand of NC_044569.1, from coordinate 79,684,434 downwards.
CATAGGGGCTCTATGCAATACATTCTCATTGACTTTTTTTCTTTTTACAATTTTTAAAATATATTTAGGGGTACAAGTATGGATTTCTTACATGCATATGCATTTCTCACATGCATCGTGGTGAATTCTGGGCTTTTACTGAAACCATCACCTGAATAGTGAACATTATACCCAATAGGTAAATTTTCAACTCTCATCCCCCTCCCACCCTCCGACCATTTGTAGTTTTCAGTGTCTGCTCTATTTGTCCATATGTAGCCAATGTTTAGCTCCCATTGAAAATGTGGTATTTGACTTTCTGTTTCTGAGTTATTTCCCTCAGAACAATGGCCTCCAGTTCCATCCATGTCACTGCAAAGACATTATTTCAGTTTTTTAGTGGCTGAGTAGTATTCCATCAGTAGTATTTTACTGTAGTATACCACATTTTCTTTATCCAGTCATCTAATGATGGAGACTTCAGTTGATTTCAGATCTCTGCTATTATGAGTAGTGCTTCAATAAACATACCAGTGCAGGTATCTTTTGGCTATAATTATTTCTTACCCTTTAGGCATATACCCAGATCAAATGGTAGCTCTATTTTTAGTTCTTTGAGAAATCTCCATACTGTTTTTCATAAAGGCTATATTAATTTACATTCCCACCAAGAGTGTATAAGTGTTCCCTTTTTTCCACATCGTCAACATCTGTTTTTTTTGTTGTTGTTGTTGTTATTGGTTTTTTTGTTGTTGTTGTTACTTTTGAATAATAGTCATTCTGACTGGTGTAAGATGGTGTCTCATTGTGATTTTAATTTGCATTTCTCTGATAATTAGTGATATTGAGCGTTTTTAGGATTAGGTCTTGGGATTGTTTTTGCTAATTCTGTTAACAAGTGACATTGGTAATTTGATAAAGATTGCATTGAAGCTGTAGATTGTTTGGGGCAGTATCGTCATTTTAACAGTACTGATTCTTCCAATCCATGAGCCTAGCATGTTTTTGCATTTGTTTGTGACATCTACGATTTCTTTTATCAGTGTTTTACAGTTCTTGTAGAGGTTTTTTAACCTCCTTAAGTAAATGTATTATAAATGCCATTTTACAGATAAGGAAATTTAAACTTGGAGAGGTTAAATTATTTATTTTCCCAAGTTTTATACATACATACACACACACACACATATATACACCAGTGTGTGTATATATATATATTGTTAAAAGTACATCAATCTAGAACATTCTTGAGTCCAAATTCTAAACTCTTAATTATTATTTTAATATATTTAGATATAATTTTGTTTTGCCTTCTTTAACATAGTATGTAGTGCCATATGATTTTGATTGCTACAAGTTGAATTAAACTATTATGGTGAGAAATTTTGAGAGAGGATAAAATGTGCTAAATGTGATTAGAGTATGTAATTTGCTTTTAAAAAATCATATACACATAACTGCTAGAAAATCTGAGCATTAGTGTTATACTATAAATTCTTTTTAAATCTGATTCCATGAATATGGCTACAACTCTGGACCCTTTTCTGAAAGTGTAATGAGAGTGTCCTGGAGCATTTGATGACTTGAATTATACCTTGAAAATTTAGTTTATATGAAATGATTTTGTTTTTAAGATATAAAAGCGGCCGGGCGCGGTGGCTCAAGCCTGTAATCCCAGCACTTTGGGAGGCCGAGACGGGCGGATCACGAGGTCAGGAGATCGAGACCATCCTGGCTAACACCGTGAAACCCCGTCTCTACTAAAAATACAAAAACTAGCCGGGCGAGGTGGCGGGCGCCTGTAGTCCCAGCTACTCGGGAGGCTGAGACAGGAGAATGGCGTAAACCCGGGAGGCGGAGCTTGCAGTGAGCTGAGATCTGGCCACTGCACTCCAGTCCGGGCGACAGAGCGAGACTCCGCCTCAAAAAAAAGATATAAAAGCTAATTAGCACCCAAAACAAGAGACAATTATGTTACATTTAATTATACAAATGCTTAAATAGGACTTAAAATATGCCACACATCATTCTAACCACGTACACAGTGACGTAAATGCCTTTTTCAGAAGCATAAAGTAGTAAAGTAACTGCCCACTACCACACAGCTAGTGAGTGGTAAAGCCAAAATCTCAACTGAAGCACCCTGGTTCCAGATCGCATGCTTTTCACCATTATGCTAGGCTGCCACTTGTTGTCAGAATAAACATATTGTTCTATGACAATTCTTAGTAGAACTGTAGTCTCTGTATAATGTCAATATGACAGTTTATTCAGTATTAGTTATTTTTTAGATAGATTGTTTTTACTGAAATAGAAGATACCTATTACTTGATCTTCCTTTACATAGAACCTTCAGTATTACTTACTGTATATCATATTTTAAAACAAGATTAAAATCTACATGCTTATTTATAACTTGATTGTAGTCTTCTTTTACTTAGCATAGCAATATTCATTCAGTATTTTCTTCAAATGAATTTTTATGTTTTGAAAATTAAGTAATCAGTACTAGTGCTTAATCAGTACTAGTGCTTAATTTTCGGTTTTCTTTTCATTTTTATATCTGTTTATAAAATATGGATATATCCTTTCACTAATGAAAACCAATGCTCAGTTATCCTATATAAGCTGTTACTTTTGTGACTATTATTACTCACTCTTTCTTAAATCTGCAAATCATATTTTTCATCCTTTATGGAAAATTCTCTGCCATTATCTTCGCACTTTTTAATACTCAAATGTATAGAAAAGTACAATAAGTATACAGCCTACACCTTGATTCAAAAATTAGTAATATTTTTCTTAAGCTAATTTTTGCTGAACCATTTGAAAGTAAGTTGCAACTGTCATAATTTTTCAGTGCATTTTCTAAAAATAGTGAAATTCACCTAGTAACCACAATATAATTAGCACACCAAGGGAAATTAAAACCATTTTTCTAATACCCAGTCCATATTCATATTGTCATTCCCAGTTGTCCTCCAAATGTCTTCTACAGCTGTTCTTTTTAAACTAGCATATAATCAAGATACATATATTTCATTTTTGGTCTCTTTAGGCTATCTGATACGGAACAAACTCCACTCATATTTTACTTATGTACATACATTGACTTTTTTTAAAGATCAAGGCAGTTATCTTATAGAGTATACACCTTTTGAATTTATCTTGTTGCTTCTTGTGATGGGCATTTTTGCATGATTTTCCAGAATTTATGGAAAGAATAAATTACTTCTTTCTCCTCTGTACTTTCTATAATAATAAAATACATGTCTAAAAGTTTGAATACAGTCAGATTAAATATTTTTGGCAGGAATACCTTACAGATGATACATCTCATTAAGGGCTTGTAATTTCACTATTAATGGTGCCATGTTTGATCATTTCTTTAAGGTGGTAACTGACAGTTTTCTCCTTTATTAAGGTATATCTTCCAACAGGCAATTAGTACACAATTTGCAGGGTGGTAGTTGGTGTCATATGAATGTCTTGTGCCCTGTCATCCTTTCACCTAATTCCTTTGACATTCATTGATGCTCCATTCCTAAATCAATTACTTCAACGAGTATCAAAATAGTGATTTTTTCCAATGCTAGTATTCCTTTATATTTATAAGTTGGCATTCTTTTTTAAAACAAAACAAAACACTCTTCCTCATCAAATGGGTGTGAACTATAGTGATTTTGTATGCTAAATTTGTACCCTAATGCTTACTGAATTCCCTAATATTATAGCCTTTGATTCTTCATTGAGCTTTTGGGTTTTTCACATATAGACTTATATAGTGTACGAGTATATTTAACCTCTTTCTTGACAAGTTTGCCTTTCTAATTACTTCTTCAAGTCTGCTCTTGTTGGTTTTCTTATCTTGACTTTATGAGAGTGTGTCTAAAATTTTTAAATAAAACTCTGAGTTTGGGGATGAGGTATGAATTTCTCAATTTAAGAAGTAACTAACAATTCTTATTTTATTGAATGTTTTTATTAGTAATGGGCATTTTTGCATGATTTTCCAGAATTTGTGGAAAGAATAATGTCATTTTCTTCTTAGACTTATGAATAAATTAGATATTATTAATGGATTTAGTAACTTTGGGTCTTTTTGAAATCCTAAAATAGACTTCACTTGATCATGATAAATTATTTTTAATATACCATTATATTTTTTCTAATATAACATATAATACATAAAATGTTTCATTAATATACATAGGTAAGATTAATCTATGGTGGTCTACTTTGTATATTTAAAATTTTTATATAAAATACCCATGCATATAAATATTTCCATGCTTTCTTTCATTTTCTGTGCTTTTAAAAGATTAAATAGCTTTGGGATTATCTGGAATTTAGAAGTTTGAATTTATCTGTCAAAACATTAATAAGATGGCTCAGTTTACAGGGTGATAAGATTATTTAAAGCTTCTAATTTCTTTATATAGATATGGGTAATTTTGAATTTTGTGTCTCGATGGGTTCATTTTTGGTAAACATTAGTTACTAAAAAACTGACTTGGCCCTCTCTTTAATTTAACAATTTAAAATAATATCCTTTCACTTGTACCTATTACCGATTATTATTGTACTTTCTCCTGTCTCTTGCTCTTGGAATGCTACTTTAAAAATTGAGTTATTTTAACTCTTCAAAGCACAGGGAATTTTCATACTACTCTTTCATTCTCATTTTAGCCTTAGACCTACAATTGCATGTACTTGATACTCACTACTATTCTCTTTGCAAAATTTTCACTATCATTTCATGGATAGAAGAAGCCTGTTCACCAGTATGTTCCTCAGGAAAGGCTTACCATGTGCTATTTTTTGAGTTCCTGCATGTAGGGATTTGATAGTAGAGGAAAAATTTGGCTGGATAACTCCTCAACTTATACTTTTTTCCTTGAGTACATTTTAAAAGTTGCTTTATTGTTACCTTGCTTTAGGTGTTAATATTGAGAAGTTTACTGATTTTCTTTCTTTCCTAAATGGCTTGAAGTTTTAGCCCAGAAAATTATTTTCTTTATCTATAAAAGATAGCAGTTTTACTAAGACAAGTCTAGAAGATGACCATTCTGGACCTATTCTCTCAAATAGACATAGTGCAACTTTTCATTATGTAGTTTCTGGTCCTTTGTTTTGGAAAAGTAATCTTACATTTTAATGATAGTTTTACACTTTAATTCTTTTCCATTGATTTAGTTTTTAATATTCAGAGACTCCAATTATACATTTGTTTTATCTTCTTTGTCTGCCTTCTTTAGCTATCATTTTCTTTTAGATCATTTTGCCCCTTTATTTTAGGCTCTTCTCACTTTTGTCCTTTGTACCCTTAGTTTTATATATGTGCATATGTATATATTTAACTTTGTAAGTTGATACATATTTCTGTGATATTTTGGTCTCATTCTTCAATAGTGTTATCTGGATTCTATCAGAGTGTATTTCACATCATCTTATTGTTTATTCTTTTCTATGTCGAGTTTTCATGTGTACACTAACTCATCAAATTGTAGTCAAATGGAAACGTTTCCAATTTTTCTCTGAATCATGATCATGAAATGTTATGTTTATCTTCTTCTTCTGCCAAAAGTGTATTTATTTTGTATTTCTTCTTATGGTAATTTTGTATAAATCCTGGATTTTCTTGTGGTGGTGGTGGTTGTTAATTTTTCTATTATGTCTTACTAATTCAGCAATTGTAGTCGATCCTGTGAGATAAATAGAGTGAAAAAGGCAAATAAGTGTCTTTCTTAGATTCTTAATCCAGTTTCTTCCTTTTCTGAGGCTAGAGTAAGGATAATTTTATTTAAATACTTAGTGCCTAAATTTTTAATGTCTTCCAACCCTTGGGTACTATTTTGTTTCTGAAGGGTCATTGTATTCAGTCATTTCCTTCTATTCTTTCACCAAGGGATGCATGTACCTTCTAAGGTTCCCTCTCTCATTTTGAAATAGTGCCTTTTCATAATTGCTATTCAGGTTTCACCTATATAGAAACTAGGATTTGAACCATCAGATCTCAAACTTTCTGCAAGTATTTTATATTCAGAATAGGGCTTCTCCTCTGAGGGCATGCCTTTGTTAATGATATCAGTGTTAGGCCATATATAGGGGCCTGATGTAGTCTTCCCTGTAGACACTGATCAACGCTTCACTCCAGTGTGAGCTCTAGACCTGGCTTTGCTGGTCTTGGGAAATATATTTTTCTACTTTCTTATAAATTGGGATTTTCAGTCTCTCTATCTCCTGATTTCACTGTAGGCATGAGCTATGTATGATTTGTTTGCTCACCTTTTCACGTGGATGTGTAGAGAGATTAAAATTAAAATGTTTTTTATTATCCTCTCATCATCTCTTCCTTCTGTTCTCATTCTATTACTCCAATTAGAAATGCTTTGGCCTTTTAAATTCACCCTTCATATTTCTCCATATCCCCTCAGCCCATTAAGTGTTTTATTGATTATGTTTTTATTTGAAGAATTATATGGTTTATTTCTAGATGTTTCATTTGTTTTGTTTTTATGTCTCTTTGCTCATTATTAATATCCTTTTTTAACTGGTCATTTTTGTTATTGGGAACTTAATCTTTTAAAATACTTTATACATATCATCTGTATTTTATACATTGTAGTTTAAAGATATGAGCTTTTGGCCATATATATATGTTGTGTTTTGTTTTGATTGACTTGGCCTTTTTGTGTTTTTGATAATCCTTGATTGTGAGAACATTGCTTAAACCAAATTGGTGGGAGTCCTTTGGCATATGTTGAGGATTAAGGGAGTCTTCCTCCAAAAAGGATGTTTTCATTAGCCAGAGGTGAATGGGAGTCTCATTGTCACTTGGTATACATTTAAGTTGGCTTAAGATTCCATTTCATGATGTCAGTGATACCACCAGCATCTCTTCTTAGACTGCCTCATTCTACCTCACTGCTGATGTCTCAGGCTTTCCAAAAAATCCAGTTCTTACTGGTCTAGCCTGCACCATTTTTTCTTTAAATATAGTAGAAGAGATTCTTCAAGTCTTCACTACCTTCTATGAAATGGGAATGTTTCAAAGAACGTGACATTCTAAGTTTTCATTGTTCTACAATAGGAGGTCACTTGGTATTCCTAGGCAGGCAATCAGTCAGAAGCATGTCTGAATATGCTTTCCTAAAAAAAATGCAAGTATATCTAATTCACTGACCTATTGACATGAAAGGTAAAAAAATCGGTAAGTGAAATAAGGACCAATATTTAAAAATATGAGAAAATTCAATATATAATAACGTCTTAAATATTTATGATGTAATATCTGCTTTGTAGTCCAACTCCAAGCTTCCCCTGATATATGTATACATCTTTGAGATATACCAAATATCTTGTTCATAGTTTTCCAGTCTGTCTTTAATTCTGCCTGATGCTGCAGACTCAAGCTAATTTAACCAATTTCCAGCATTTTAGGGCTTATCATAAAATTCAAACTTTTAGAAATAAAATGTCTATATCAGTTTGCTCTGGTAATATGATCATTTTTGCTTTGATGCTTGTATGTATACAAAATAATAATACTTTTATTGAGAAAACTGGGAGCTATGTTTTTCTGATCAATCTAATTTCTCCATAATTTGCAATAATTAAAGTGCCACTGGCTCCCCAGGTAACAGAATTAAGAGAAATTCAAATTGTTACATAGCATAGATCCCAGTATTTATAGATTGTATTGCAACAGAAAGAATTTCTACTATGGCAATAATGTTGCTACCTTCTCCCTTCCTATTCTACTTTGAATAATGATCCTGCATCTTTTAAAATAAGTAACCTTATCATTTTTACTAATAGTCACTCACAGTTTCATGAATGAGCTGGCGTAGTTTTCCTGTTGAAAATTTGTAAGTCCAGTATAAGCATCACTAAACTGGTTTAAAATATACCCTTACTCTTGGTATCTAACTTGAAGAAGGAAAGGAAATTGAGGATGAGATTTATACAAGAGAGTTTATATATTTTCATAAACTTCTGAGAAAGAAGAAGAGCATCTACATTCCTGGGCTGAACTATTGAGAGTAAGTTCGGAATTCTCCATTGTCAAGGAGGCAAGAAAGCATTTTGAAAGAAAGGTGTACTTATTAGTCAACTACGGTAGAAAAATAATAAAATACCTCCAATTGTGTGATTGTACAGTAATGAATAAACAAGGAATTAAGGCTAGTTAGATAGAACTTATCAATGACAGATAAGTTAGATAGAGCTTGTCAATGACAGAAGTTTACAAATGTCCTTTTAGAGTTTTTCTGGAGAAAATTACTGGAAAAATGGATAAGAACTATATTAATGCACCACCTGTTTCTCAAAAGACTCAATCAAAGGACCATAGAAATTCAAATAACCAGTGTTAGATCTGGGACTATTTGTTGCATTTAAAAATCAACAGTCTATTAATGCCTTGGTGCTTTTGGTAAATAAAACAATTTTTCAAGAAAGTATTTTGATTAAGTGCCAGCTATATTTTGATCATTATATTACAAGGCTTTTCTATAGTATTTGATGCTTATATGTGTGGATCAGGGTGCTACTTATCATTATATTGACATTGCCTTGGTTCCTGAAGAACTGTTCTCTCCTGATTCTATCTTGACCACTGTCTGCCTTGCTCTTAGTCTTCTTCAAGACTCTCCTTCCACTCAAAAAGAAATGTTGGCCATTTCATGTCCATATAATTTATGTCCTAAACCAGTTTTGAATCTATTGTCTCTCTCAGCTATAATTATTAACCTAGTTTATAAGGGTGTCATTTGTCATATGGATTACACTAACTGCTTCCTATTCTGTCTCCCTGTGTCTAGTCTTAGCCTTTTTCAAAACCTCCCTCCTCAGAGCTATTTAAAACCCTTCAGTGATTCTTCAAAATTCAAACTTTCCCAATCATCTGGCCTCTGCCAGACTCTCCTCCTTATTTTGAGCCACTGTCATCCATCTTTACACTGTAGACTCTCGCATTACCGAGTTGTGTGTAAGCTCTCCTTGTACACCAAGTTGTTTCCCGCCCTGTACTTTTGCTCATGCCATTCCCTTTCTAGGATGCCTCCCTCCAGTCCGATTTCTATACTCTTAGTCATCCTTTGAGGCTCAGTGCAAATATCATTTTTCTCAAAAAGCTTTCCTTAGAGCTTTCTCTCCCTGTGCCATATTCCCATGGAGTTTGGTGTTCTTACAGCCATGTATTATAAAACTATTGATTTTCTTGATTGTAGCACCAAGTCTTAATGACTTTTTAATACTCTGTACCTATCACAAGATCTAGCAAATAATGACATACAATGAATAATTGATGAGTATATTAATTAAATAAATAATAGATTTTTTTTTAGGCACAAGGGGAATTGTGAGTACTTTTTAATGAAAATATCATTTTCTTTATATGTGAATTTATAGATACTACATATTACTACATTTAACAAATTTCAATTATATAAAGATCATGAAAAATGTGACAAATCACATAGGTATCCTTTTAAGTTGCTTAAAGAGTTTAGACTTGTTTCTACTACATTTGACATTCTTGTGTTTGTTTCAAATTGTAGTGAAGTTCAGTGAATTGGGCATAAATATAAAATGCCACATTACTATTTTTTCAAGAAATAGCTCTCTGTAGAATGTAAAAACTCTTGAAATCCCCATTGTGCTATAGTGCTACTATAAAATGTACTTCAGTGAATCTTTGAACATTTTTATTTTTAATCAAACTAAAATAAAGTCAGAATATTTTCCTTTCTTACTTTTAAAGCCTTGGCTTTATTTTCCTCCCAGATTGTGATCCAAACCAAACTCTTTTGAATATTTAATTGACAAATAAAGATTATATATATTCAAGGTATACAATGTGATGATTTGATATATTAATACTTATGCATTATGTAATGATTACCACAATCAAATTAATTAACATTTTCGTCACCACTCATGCTATACAATAGATCCCTGAACTTGTTAATCTTATAACTGAAAGTTTGTATTCTCTGACCAACGTCTTCCGTTTCCCCCAATCCCCAGCCCCTGCGAAACACGTTTCTACTCTGTGGTTCTGAGTTAAATTATTTTTTCTTGGGTTCTACATCAAGTGAGATCTTGCAATATTTGTTTATTTTAATCTGGGTTATTTCACTTAGGATAATGTTTTCAAAATTCTTCCATGTTGTCACAGAAGACAGGATTTTCTTCTTTTTTTATGACTGATTATATTCCATTGTGTGTGTGGGTATATGTGATGTTTTCTTTATCCATTTGTCTTAACCTTCATTACTCACTGTTGCTACTTACTCTCCCTTCTGTTTGGCCAAACCATTCCACTTGTATGCCGGGATTTCTGCTTTTCTGTTTGCCTATGCTCAGCTTATTCATTCTCACTCATATAGTGTCTCCCTCCATTTCCATATATCCAAACTCTACCCTGTTGCCAAACCAGAGGTCAAAGCCTACTTCCTCTGCCTTTATAAACATCCTCGCTTCTACCCTAGGAGAAACCATCTCTCCTTTCTAGAAGTCTCAGGAGTTTGATTTGTATCTCTCTAAGGAGTTCTACCTCATTTCTACCCATACACTCCCAAACAGCTGACCTTAAATAAAAACGTTTCATTTTCCACACCCTCTTTTAAGTAATTGCTCTCTCCTTGAGTGTTAGGAATAAAAATACATTATTCATCTTTATATTAATGTACATAAAACAAAATGTACTTTTATTATATTGGCATTATTTTAATAACATGTATTGAATGAGTGTGTAATGTACAGATAGTAATATCATAAGATAATTATCCATGAGATGAAATGAATTATAATTAATTCAACTTATACATATTGAGGAACTACTACTATATGCTAGCCACCATGATTTTTGAAAGGAATTGAAAAATTTTCAAAATTTCAGACTAGGATCTGGACACATGCTGCAACAATTAAAAGACTGTGAAATCATTGTATACACAATGAAGACACTATTAGAGCAGAGGGACATATGCAATCAACCTGGGAAGGCAACAAAGGCTGGTTGGAAAAACAACTTTTCCAAGCCTTGAATGACTAGCCAGAGTTACACACATACGTAAAGTTAGAAAAAGTATCTCAGAAACAAAAAAGAAGCAGCAAATATAAAGGTCAAGTAGGAAAAATATGACACTTTCCAGAAACTTACAAGAATGTCACTAACCCAATTTGGAAAAGTTTTATGTGCTGACATGAGGAGTTTGACCTTATCATAAAATTTACTTGTTTAAATAAAAAGCTTTTAAGCAGAGAAGTGACAAGATAAGGCTTTCATTTTAAGAAAAGCCCTTTGAGGCAATTGTGTAGACTGTTTTAGAGGGAAAAAGACAGGAAAGCAGTTCTGTTTGGAAGATTTGCAATGTTTCCCAGACAAGAAATAATGAGAGCCTAATGCAAAAGGTGTCAGTAAGGTTGCTATGGGAAGGAAGGAAATGAGACATAATTCAGAGGTAAAAGCCACAAGATAGATGGAAATGCAAAGTGTGGAAAAAGGAGCCTGGGATGACTCCAAGGTTTCTTGCTTGGGACATAGGTGATTTTCTAAAAGACAGCTTTAATAAGAGGAAAAACAGGTTTGTAGGGAAAGATGATGACATTGGTTGAGTTTTAGGTGTGGGTTGGCATCTAGAAAATAATTTCTAGTCTCTATATATATGTTTATATATAGGTATATATATATACACACACAGAGAGAGAGAGAGAGAGATTGTCTTGGGTTCTGTCGATGTGTAATTAGCAGAATAAGCCATGGGGTTAGATATCAATCTGAAAGAATGAACATATAATATGAAAAACGATTAGTGGGATAAGTAAGGTAAGAATTGAAAAGCATATGTTTTTTTGAAAAATGACATTGTAATTCTTGCATAAAGACAGATTAAGTGGGATTAGAAGAGAATACAAACAGGGAAAAGATGAAAAATGCAGCCCACTCTGAGGAAGCCTGGCTGGGAAAGATTAGTGAAAGTCGGGTTGACTGCTAGAAAGGATTCTAGGTTGAAGGGAGTTATGTCTTTGCTTTCTTTTATTTTAAGTTGGGAAAGGTTGAATATTTTTGTGTATTTTATGAATTAAAAAGGGGATAGGATAGAAAGAATGAATAATTAATGGACGGAACCTCAAGGAGACAGGGGAGGTTAGGAACAAAGGCACACGTAGAGTCACCCCTTAAACCAGATGCCAGGGAAGGAGTTAAATGTTGGATTCATCCAGAAAACACTAAAGTGAGAAGATGCAGAAAGATTGAGAACATTTTATTCAATGACTTTTTTTCCTTGGAGGCAACATAGGCTAAATTTGTGAGAAGAAGAAATATTTTTTCTCAAAGGCTTGTTCTTTTAAAAGATACTTCCTGAACTCTATAAAAAACAAAATTAAAGATTCACAACACTAAATTAAATTTTTTCCAAGGACCCTCTCCAAATTCATTCCTTTTGTGGGTTGTTGGAGGAGTGATACAGTTCTTTTATTTGTGATCATAATTATAATTTATGGCAACAGAAATGAGAGAAAATACAACAGACCATAAATGAGAGCAGCGACAGGACTTCTTTAGAATGCAACATTTAAGGTGAGTCTCACGTATGTGAAGAGTAACAGGGAGCAAACAGCCTTGTGAAGTCCTTAAGGCAGAAAAGTGCATGACTTTTTAAAATAAATGGTAGGAATATGATCATTTTTATGATCAAATTTACCCAATTCAGGGGTTGTTAATAAAAATTAAGCTGAGGAAAGGTAGAAGAGGATGTCAGATTTCCTTCCATAAGCCATAAGAAAGTATTGAAGGTTTTAAACAGAGAAAAGATGTGGTCAACCTTTGCATTTGTCTCTCCTCTGTCAGTTCTCACCCCAAATCTGTACCCAAACCAAAGTACTTCCAGTTTGTTGAAGACACCTTGCTTTTTCATCCAGCTCTTTGCATATGAAGGTCTTCTTGAAAAATCCAGACTTCTCAGTAACCTTTCATGAGTACCCTATTAGCCTCAGCTACCTATTTAGTGTCCCTAACAACCAATAATAGCACCTATAGTAGCATTTTTACTGACGTTTTAAATCAATTTTTAAGTATGCATACATACAAGAAAATGCAAGGATAATTTTACAGCCCTTTCCTAGGTGGATTGTAAGATAGCTCTAAGATTCCCGTCCTCTTGAGAACCCATCCTATGTAATTCACTCACTTTGAATGTGAACAGAATACGCAATTTGGGTGGGATACTCTTTATTGATTAAATTACGTCATGTAAGACCCTTTATAAATTCTAATGCTGGTTTTGAAAAAGGGAGCTCTGATTTTGTGAGATACCCATATGGCTAAGTTTAAGGGTGGCCTGTAGATGCTGGGAGCAAAGTCTGGGACTAGCCAAAACAAAACAGGGATCTCAGTTCTACACACACAAGAAATTCATTAATTTGCATAAAGCAGACACAACCATGAAAAAACAAACTGAGTCAGTAAATGGAGCACTAGCACCCCAGAGGCCTGCATTATGCCTCCTTATAGAAACAGTTCTTTTCCTTACAGCTTACCACAGTCCTGATTCGCCCCGCTGTTGGTTGTTTTTGCCTGTTTGTGAACATTATAGAATTAGAATCGCACTGTGCTATCTTTATGATTGGCTTCTTGCACTCAACATTATATTCATTCAATTTATTCATGCTGGGCTATGTTGTAGTTTACTCTCATTACCGGATAGTATTTATTCTCATTGCTCTATATATTATGTGAATAAATAAGAATTTATTTATTCAATCCATACCTGAGGAATATTTTTATTTTTATTCAGATTGGGGCTATTGTGAACAGTGCTGCCATGAACATTGTTATAAATATATTCTGGGATACAAAATATACAAAATACATATTTATGTTGCATACATGTCTAGGACTTGAATCATTATAACGTATTTGCCAAAATTAACACAAAGAAAGAGGATGGAAACAAAGCTGTACCAGAGCCAGCTGGTTCCTCGAATCCATAGGAACAAATGAAAAAAATCAGAAATAGTAAATAAGAAGGTTACCATAACAATATCTTTAAATATATACTTGTCCGTTTCTCTGTACTTTTATAAAAGACATAAAATTATATAAATCAATATATATACACATCACTGGATTAAGATGCAATAACTAGATTCTATGAGGTTAAAATGTATGCAGTAAACCCTGGAGCAACCACTAAGAAAATCAATCTAGCAGCTGGGTGGAGGGTGTGCACCTGTACTCCTAGCTACTCAGGTGGCTGAGGTGAGAGGATTGTTTGAGGCCAGAAGTTTAAGGCCACAGTGTGCTGTAATTGTGCCTGTGAGTAGACACTACACTACAGACTGGGAAATATAGCAAGACTCCATCTTTAAAAAAAAAACTCCAAAAATATGTAGTAAAAAAGTCATTAAAGGAATTAAAATTGCACACTCGAAAATATTCACTTAAGTAAAAGGAAGCAGTAAAGAACTAGAGGAACAAAAGACATAGACATCTAGAAAGAAACAAGTGGATGATGTGATAGTTAATCTTAGGAGTCAATTTTAATCCTAAAATTGAATCAGAATTCCAGGATTTCAAGGTTTTAGACTCCAGGACTTAACACTAATGCCCCCAACTGACCCAGGTCCTCAGGCCTTTGGCCTCAGGCTGAGAGTTGCACCATTGACCTCCCTAGTTCTGAGGCCTTCAGACTTGGACTGAGCCATGCTGCCAGCTTCCTAGAGTCCCTAGCTTGTGGTCAGTCTGTTGGAAATCTCAACTTCTATAATCATGTGAGCCAATTCCCTATTAAATTCTCTCTCTCATATCTATATCTACATCTATCTATCTATCTTCTTATCTATCATCTATCTATCTATTGATCTGTTTATCATCTATCTCATGTGAGCCAATTCCCCATTAAATTCTCTCTCTCATATCTATATCTACATGTATCTGTCTATCTATCTATCTATCTATCTATCTATCTATCTATCTATCTTCTACCTATCTATCTGTCTATCTGCCTTCTATCAGTTCTGTCTGTCTGGAGAACTCCAATACAGAGGATATAAAACAACTATATCAATAATAGCTTTAAATGTGAATGGATTAAACAATCTAATCTAAAGACAGAAATTGTTGGATTGGGTGAGGAGAAAACATTCAACTACATGATCCTACATACAAGAGATAATTTAGATTCAATATACAAATAGGTCAAAAGTAAAAGAATGGAAAAATGATGTATTATACAACAGCAACAAAGGAAAAGTTAGAACATATGTACTAGTATCTGACTTTAAATTTTTAAATGTTCTAGCATAAAGAGAGGAATTTTATAATGATAAAGCGCTAATTCATCAGGAAGATAATAACTATTACAAATATATATGCAGGAAACAATGGAGCCCTAAAATAAATTTAGCAAAACTGACAGACTTGAAGAGAGAAATAGATAATTCAGCAATACAAGATAAAAATTTCAGTGCTCTACTTGCAACAATGAGTAAAGTAA
The DNA here is from genome assembly GCF_007565055.1 of Rhinopithecus roxellana. NCBI lineage: Eukaryota > Metazoa > Chordata > Mammalia > Primates > Cercopithecidae > Rhinopithecus > Rhinopithecus roxellana. Next base: position 79,668,946 of record NC_044569.1, on the reverse strand, counting down.
CTAGGAAGAAGATCAACAGGAAATAAAAGACTTTAAAAACATTTTAACCTAAGATCTAACAGCAATATATAGAATACTCCATCCAAACGCAGCAGAATATATATTCTTCTCAAGAGCATATGAAATATTCTCCAGCGTATATTAAAATAAACTCCAAAGAACTTTACAAAATTTGATATAATACAAAGTATAGTCTCTGAAAAACAAGATATGAATTTAGAAATTAAGAGATGGAAACTTGGGAAAATTACAGATAAGTAAAATTAAACACACTCCTGGAAAATACAGCGAGTGAAAGAAAAAATTACCAGAATATTAGAAAATACATTGAGATAAATGATAAGGACACCACATACCAAAACTTGTGAGATGTAGTTAAAGCAGTGTTCAGAGCAAAATTTATAGCTGTAAATGCCTACATGAGAAAAGAAGAAAGGTCTCAAATCAATAGCTTTCTGTCTTAGACACCAGTAAGTGTAAACTAAACTTAAAGCAAGGATATAAAAAGGAAATAATAAAGATTAAAGCAGAAATTATGAGATAGAGAATAGAAAAATAACAAAGGAAAAACAGTGAAATCAAAAAGCTGGTTCTTTGAAGAGACCAACAAAATGGACAAAACTTTAACTGTAACCAATAAAATAAGAAATATGCAATATGAAAAGAATGAAAGATGTGATATTATTACCAACTTTAGAAAAACGAAAAGGAATGTAAGTGAAGAATATGAACAATTGAATGCCAGCAAATTAGATAATTCAAGTTAGACTCATGTATTCCTAGAAAGACACAATCTATCAAAACTCACCAAAGAAAATTTTAAAATCTGAATAGACTTATAAGAAGTAATTATATTGAATTAGTAATCAAAACTTTTCCACCAAGAAAATCCCAGGCCCAGATGGATTCACTGGGGAATTTTACCACAAGTTTTAAGAGGAATTAACACAGATTCCTTACAACTCTTCCAAAAGCTAGAATAGCAAAGGACACTTTCCAACTCATTCTATGAGATGAGTATTACTTTGGTAATGAAACAAGAAAAAAATTACAAGAAAATAAAACTACAGACCAATAACTTGTGAATATAGACACAAAAATCCTTAACAAAATACAAACAAACAAAATCCAACACCATGTAAAATGAGTTATACGTTATAATCAGGTGAGATGTATCCTAGGTATGCAAGGTTATTTCAGTATCTGGATATCAACTAATATACTACATCACACCAATAAAATAAAAACCAAAATATATGAGCATCTTAATAGACATAAATATGGCATTTGATGAAAACAAACACTGCTTTATAATTAAAAAATAATAAACTAGAAATAGAATGAAATTTTCTAACTTGATAGATACAAGCATCTACAACAAAAACAATATCAAAATGATATTTATGTCATTGATGCTTTGTGATATATCCTTCTAATGCTATATCACATTTTCTATTTCAATAACTAACATAATTATTGGTAATCAGGAAAATAATTAAAGACATTAATTATTAGTAATCAGGAAAATAAAAACCAAACCACAACATCATAACTTTATATCAACTAGCTGGCTATAACTTTTGAGAAAACAGATAATAGCAAGTATTGGTAAGGATGTGGAGAAACTGGAACCTTTATTCAAACCTGGTTGGAATGCAAAATGGTGTAGCCACTCTGGAAAGTCATGCAGTCTAGATAAAATTGAATTACTTAATGAAGTTGTTCATTTCATTTAAATTTTGAAATGTATTATGATGAATGTATTTCAATATTCTCATTACTTTTAAAACTGGATCTGTAGTCATATCAACTTTTATTTTCCTGTTATTGATAGTTTGTGCCTTATCTCACTTCTGTGTTGGTAAGTTGCCATTTTGTTTTATTTTATTAATCTATTCTAAGAATGAACATTTGGTTTTGTCGTCTTTCTCTACTGTAAATGTGTTCAATTTCTATTCAGAGCTTTATTATTTCCTTCCTTCTATTAATATATTCTTTAGATTGATTTGCAATTCTTTCACTAAGTTCTTTAAATCGAAATTTAGAGCATTGATTCTCAAACTTTGAAGTTCTAAATTTGCTTCAGCAGTGATTTAACTGCATTGTAAAAGTTTAAATGTAATATTCATCATTAAGATTTATTTCTAAATATATTTCTAATTTATCTTGAGATTTCTTTTTTGACTAGTGTTTTTCACTTGTTAATTTAGTTTTTGGTTGGAAATCTGTTGCCTAAATATCAAAATATTTGGAGATTGTTTTCGTACTTATCTTTGCGACACTGATTTGTAGCTTTATTCCATTGAGATCAGAGAACAAAATCTGAATTATTGCCATCACTTGAAATTTTATGACTTTCCTAACAGCCTACAATGTGATCATTTTTGCTTAATATATTTTGATGATATGTTGTTAGGTGCACACTTAACTAGTATTGATATATCTTCCTGGTGTACTTTTTAATATAAAATATCTTTTTAATCTCTAGTAAAATTTAAAATGAACTCAAAATGATATTTATGTCATTGATGCTTTGTGATATATCCTTCTAATGCTCTATCACATTTTCTATTTTCTTATTCTTCAGATTTGTTTTTGTATTTGGCAGGGAGTTTTTCCTTTAGTCAAGTCTAACCGTTTCTAGTTCTAACTGTAGCTGTTTCTAGTTACATTTGTTTTAACTACTGTTAGGGTTGTTTTTATCTATTATACCACCATGATTTTATTTAGCTACTCTTTTGTGTATAGCTTTTTCATTCTTTAACCTAAGTTTTTGGAATAATAAGATAGTTTCATTAGTCCACTTTCCACACTAATAACTTTTTAGTTATTCTTTTGCTACCCTTTTTATGGGTACTCTTGACATCATAACACGTATTTTTGGCTTTTTACAGTCAAAATCAAATTATTATGTTTACCACTTCCCCTTACAATGCTAGAGTTTAGCGTAAGTTAAAATTATTATTCCCTTCTGCTTTTTTTAATAAGTTTTGCAATGCATTTCAATTTTGCAATTATTTTGAATCCCCAAGATTCTATTATCCTTTTGTACAGTTAGTATTGCTTTATGTTTACATATATGTTTGCCATTTCTTTTGAGTTCCATTATTTCTGCATTTCCATGTTTGTATCTGCCTGAAGAATCCTTTCGAGATCTCTTTTAGTACAGATCTCTTTCCAGTGAATTCTCTCAGAAGTTATTTGTCTAAAAATACTGGGATTTGCCTCACCTTAGAAGGGGATAGTATTATGGACCTTAGAATGCTAGATTGCTTTTTTTCTTCATTTGTCTTATGTTTTATGATGAGGGATTTTTTTGTTGTTGTTTCTGTTTGATTTTTTACTCTTAGCACTTCTACCATTTATTTCCTATCATTTCTATTAACAATCTGTAGCTGCTGCTTTAAATGTAATATACTTTTTCTTCTGGCTGTTTTTCATATTTCCAATTTAACTTTGGTTTTCAACAACAGTATATAATACATCTAAGAATGTTTTTCTTTGTATTCATACTGTTTTCGATTTTAAAAAACCTCTTGAAATATGTGGTTGAACTCTTTCACCAACTTTGGAAAATTATTGAGCACTATTATTTTTTAAAGTTTCAGTTAAACTTTTATTTTGAGATATTTTTAGTTCCACATGCCAATGTAAGAGATAATGCAGAAAGATTTTGTGTATTCTTTGCTCACTTTCCCCTAATGGTAACATCTTGCAAAACTATAGAGCACAGCCAGATATTGATATTCATACACCCAAAATACAAAATGCTGATTAACACCAGGATTCCTTATATTGCTCTTTTATAACCACACCCCATTCCTCCCTCAGCCACCCATTTCTTTACCTGGCAACCACTAATGTGTTCTTCATTTGCATAATTTTGTCATTTCAAGAATGTCATATAAATGGGATCATACAGTTTGTGACCTTTGGGGATTATTTATTTTCCTATGGAATTTTGTCCGGGTAAATGCATGCATGTATCAATAATTTATTCCACTTTTATGCTAAGCAGTTCCATGGTATGACTGTACTGTAGTTTGTTTAACCATTCACTTGTTGGAGGATATCTGGATTGTCTTCAGTTTTTAGCTATTATGAATAAAGGCCCTATAAACATCTATGCACAGGTTTTGTATGAACATGTCACTTCTCTGGGACAAATGCCTGAGAGTATTTGGTTGGTCATATGGTAGTTAAATGATTAGTGTTTTAAGAAACTGACAAACTGTTTCTCAGAGCGCTTGTGCCATTTGAAATTATTACCAGCAATGTGTAAGTCAGATTTCTTTTCATCCTTACCACCACCTGGTGTTCTCATTATTTTTGTTTTAGCCATTTTGTTAGATATATAGGGGTTTTAATATGATTCCCCTAATGACTAATGATGTTGGACATCTCTTCATGTGCGTATTTGTCATACGTATATCCTCTTTGGAAAAATAGCTCTTCATGTCTTTTGCCTGTTTTCTAATAGGATCATTTGGTTTTTTAACCTTTGAGTTTTGACCGTTTTTAAATGTACCCCAATCTTTTCTCCAGTGAGTGACTTACAAATATTTTCTCTCATTCTGTAGCTCTTCTTTCCATCCTCTTAGAGTCTTTCACGGAGCAAAAGTTTTAATTTTAGTAAGGTCCAACTTATCATTTTTTCCTTCTATACATTATGTTTTTGGAGCTGAGTCTAAGAACCCTTTGCCTGCCTCTACATCCCAAAGATATTTTTTGTCTAGAGTTTTTCTAGTTTTTATTACATTTTAATAAGTGATCCATTTTAAGTTTGGTCAAAAAAATTTTGGGTCTATTGATATGAAACTTTTCTTCTTAAATTTGTTAATATGGTGGATTACACAGACTGATTTCCAAATATTCAAACAGCCTTGAATCCCTAGAACAAAGTCTACTTGGTTATGTTCTGTAATTCTTTATATACAGTTGTCGACCTCTATTACCTGTTGCCTTGTTAAAGATTTATATATATATATATATATATTCATAAGGATGTATTGGTCTGTAGTTAACACTCTTTCTTTTGTACTGTCTTTGTCAAGTTTTAGTATCAAGATAATAGTAGTTTTATAAAATAAGTTGAGAAGAGTGGTGGCTCACGCCTGTAATCCCAGCACTTTGGGAGGCCAAAGTGGCCAGATCACAAGGTCAGGAGATTGACACCATCCTGGGTAACATGGTGAAACACCGTCTCTACTAAAAATACAAAAAATAAAAATAAAAATAGCTAAGCATGGTGGCGGGTGCCTGTAGTCCCAGCTACTCTTGAGGCTGAGGCAGGAGAATGGCGTGAACCCGGGAGGTGGAGCTTGCGGTGAGCCGAGATCGTGCCACTGCACTCCAACCTGAGCGACAGAGGGAGACTCCATCTCAAATAATAATAATAAATAAATAAATAGTGTTCCTATTTTCTGTAAAAATATGTTATAAAGTGTGTCAATTTTGTGTTCAAATTCATTGTCGAAGTTCTAACAGCTGGTACCTCAGAATGTGACTATATTTGGAGGTAGAGCCTTTAAAGAGGTAATGAAGGTTAAATGAGATAATATGGGTGGACCCTAATTCAGTATGGCTGGTGTCCTTATAAGAGGAAATTTGGATGCACAAAGAGACGTCAGGGATACACGCATACAGAGGAGAAACCATGTGAGGAGACAGACAGAAAGCAGCCAGCTGAAAGCCAAGGCTAGAAAGGCCTCAGAATAAAAACGATCCAGCCAACACTTTGATCCTTGACATGTAGCCTCCAGAACTGTGAAAAAGAATTGTTTCTGTTGTTTAAGCTACCCAGTCTGTGATGTTTTGTTATGGTATCCTTAGCAAACTAATACAGAGAATGTATATACTTGGTTTTAATTCTTCCTTAAGCATTTGTAGAATTCTCCAGTGAAACCATGTGTTGGGAAATTAAGTCTTGTTTTGCAAGTTTTCAAATTATGGATTCAATTTTTCTAATAGTATTACGCTTGTTTAAATTACCTATTTCATATTGTGTAAATTGCTGTAGTTCATGCTTTTGGAAGAATGGTTAATTTCATCCAAGTTGCCAAAGTTACATTTATAGAATTGTTTATAGTATTTCTTTGTCATTCTTTTGATGTCAACAGGCTCAGTAGTACTATATCCTTTGCTTTGTTTCTGGTATTAGTAACTTGTCTCTCCCCTTCTTTATTCTTTGACAGTCTTGCTAGAAGTTTGCTAATTTTATTAATGTATTCAAAGAACATATATATTGAAGATAGAGATATATTCAGATCTTTATTTTATTGATTTTATTGTTTTTCTCTGTTCAATTTTATTGATTTCTGTTTTTATATCTTTTACTTGCTTTGGATTTATTTACCTCTTATTTTTCTAGTTTCTTGGGATGTTTGGGAAGCTGAGATTGCTGATTTGGTAGCTTTCATTTCTTCTAATATATGCACCTAGTGCTATTAATTTTTCTCTCAGCACTGCCTTAGATACATCTAACAAATTTGAACATGTTGCTTTTTCATTTTCATTCAGTTCAATGTACTTTTTAAACTTCCCTTGAGATTTCCTCTTTGACCCACAAATTATTTAGAAATGTGCTATTTTCCAAGTGTTTCTGGATTCTCCTGTTAACACTCTCACTTGGAACTCTGGCTGTGGTTGAAGAAAACATTCTGTATTATTTCAATTCTTTTAGATTTGTTAATATTTGTTTTATGGTCCAAGATATGGTCTGTCATAGTATATGTTCCATGGATACTTAAACACGTGTGTATTCTGCTATTGTTGGATGGAAGGTCCCTATAAATGTCAGTTGAACCCTATTGATTGATGATGTTGAGTTCTTCTCTATCCTTAATGATTTTCTGTTTAGGTGACCTATCAATTATTCAGAGAGAAGTATTGAAATCATCAGCTATTATTGTGGATTTTTCTACTCATCCTTTCTATCTGTTTTTCCTTCACATATTTTGCAGCTCAGCTTTTAGGTTCATACACATTTAGGATTGCTATAACTTCTTGATGGATTAATTATTTTATTATTATATAATGTCCTTCCATGTATCTGATTATTTTCTTTGCCATAAGGTCGAGATTATTCGATATTAACACAGTCATGCCTGTTTTCTTTTGGTTAATGTTTTTATATCACTTTTCATCCTTTACTTCAGCCCCCCCTATATCATTATATTTGGAATGAGTTCCCTGTTGACAGTACATAGTTGAGTCATGTCTTTTTAATCTGCTCTGCTAACGTCTGCATTCTAATTGATGTACTTAGACTATTTACATTGAATGTAGTTACTAATGTTAGAGAATAATTCTGCCATCTTATTTTTTGTTTGCTTTCTATTTGTTTTCTGTTTTTCATTTCTCAGTTTTATTTTTCTGGACTGCTTATGGGTTATTGGAATATATTTTTGTATTCCACTTGGATTTTTCTATATTGTATTTTAGTGAATCTCTGTGTAGCTTTACTAGTGGTTGCTGAAGGTATTACATTATAAATATATAACTTGTCACAGTTCACTGGTGTCTGTTAGAAACCTTACTTCCCTTGACATTACTCTGCACTCTCCATATCTCCATATGTAATATAATTGTCTTAAGTCTTTCTTCTAAATACATTTAGAACCACATCAGACAATGTTATAATTTTTGTTTCAGCCACCAAATATAATTTAGAAAACTCAAGAGGGGAAAAAGTGTATTCAGTCTACTTATATTTTTACTTATCACGTTTTTTTCTTCCTAATGTTCTAAGTTTCTTCCTTTATCATTTCCTTTCTGTAACTGAGAAAGCCTGGTTAATGTGGTTTGCAGGAGTCAGTCCTTCAAAATGCAAACCAGCAAACCAAAGAATAGGAAAAGATTTGAGAGCAAAGGGCAAATGACCATCACATTATCTCCATTTCATATATCTTCCTTTATGAGAATATTGGAAGATCATACCAAAAAAGCATTAGGTAGTAATATGCATGGTATGTCATTAATATTTATGTGTTTTTGTAAGATGTTTGTTTCCCAAATTTCCTGAATTTACTATGTTTTAATTTAAAAATTAAAAGAAAATTATATACCTATTGCTTTTAGAACATTTTTGGTGACCAGGAAAAAATAAAATATAAACACGTACAAGGAGAGAGAGAGAGAGAGAAAGGTCTAGTTGACCAGCCTAAAAGGAAGCCACCATTAAGAGGCAATAAAAATATAAAGAAGTGGTGTTTAGCACTGTAATGAAGTAGAGAAAAGTTCAAATAGGGGTAGATGTTTGAAAGCTTCAGATGCTGAGAAATGTCAAAGTCACTGGGGACTTCCATGAGAGCAATTGTAGCAGTTTGAGGAGTAAACATGAGGTGAGCTAATAGGAAGGTCAAGTCAGAACCGTGGTATCCTTTCAAGAAATTTAGATTAAGAATGAAAGCAGGGGAGTGATACTTTTGTCACAGACCAATAGTCAAAGGAAAAGTTTTGTGTGTGTGTTGTGTGTTTTGTTGTTTGTATTTTTAGTAGAAACAGGGTTCTGCCATGTTGGCCAGACTGGTCTCAAACTCCTGGCCTCAAGTGATCCCACCGCCTCGGCCTCGGCCTCCCAAAGTGCTGGGATTACAGGCATGAGCAACCATGCCTGGCCTGTTATTTTTTTTTAACATAGATGCAGTCCCAAATATTTGTATATGGAGCTGAAAGATTCAGTAACAATGAAAATGAAAATATATGAGGAAAAAGAACTGGTAGAAAAAGATTCAGAACAGGTGAAAGAAACAGTCATGCCATTGAGAACTGCTTGGTGTGAAAAGATCCATCTGCAAGAAGATATGCAAGATTAAAATATTTTCAGTTAGTGATCTGCCAATATCATTGCTTGTTTTCTTTAGTCATCTGATTCAGAGTTGTGTATTTCTACATTATCATGTCGCTTCAATTAGTGAACCTATGAATTGAGTGTATGGAATATTGGTTGCTGGTTCTGAGCCTCCAGGTGGCAGTGGCCTTATTGCAGTAGCTTTTGTGATACCACCAGTTTCTGAATCCTACGTGAGAAATATGAAATCATTCTCACACTGTTTTTCTGTAGAGCCTCACAAACATATATGTCCAACTCTCATTTCTTCATGTGATGGCCGTAGTATCCTGTGGTCACTTGACACTAACATACATGTCATTTTCAAATAATAGTAGTGCATACTAGGGTTTCATAAATATAGTCAATAAATACAACCTAAAACTCACTTACATGAATCAACTTAGAGATGTTTTGATTAGGAAATCAGAAAAAAAATATGGTTGTCACAGGCCACCTGTGGACAGGAATTAAGTTACATTTTTATAACTTTACTGCAAAAGTGCTATAACCGTGGAGAAACTCAGTATGTAATTTTAAATTAAACATTCCCTGATTTATAAAATTGAAAACATTCCCATTGTGATCAACAAATGCTTTTAAAAAAGTAAAGACACACCACATACATTCACAATTACTTTATGCTTTAAAAGCAAAAGCAAAATGGGCACATGGATTTATAAATACAAACTTTATCTTATTTAAAGAAAATTAATTATTTTTAGTATTCACGAGTAGTGCTACCCTAGTAGATTAAAAATAGTGATGTATAAATCTCAATTATTTTTATACTATGGCTATATTATATCTCTGAAATCCTTTGTCAGCTAAGAAAAAATGTGAGCAACATTATTTCAGTTTCTTTGTATCACTATAATTTGTTTAATGGAGAACAACACAAGTTTCAGGGAGAATGATAGAGTTGGAAACATAAGATATTAATAGTGAGATCCCGGCCAGGCACGGTAGCTCACACCTGTAATCCCAACACTTTGGGAGGCCGAGACAGGCAGATTACTTGAGGTCAGGAGTTTGAGACAAGCCTGGCCAAGTTGGTGAAACCCCATCTCTACTAAAAATTTAAAAAAAAAAAATTAGCTGGATGTGGTGACAGGCGCCTATAATCCCAGCTACTCGGCAGGCTGAGGCAGGAGAAGCGCTTGAACCTGGGAGGCAGAGGTTGGAATGAGCTTAGATCGCACCACTGCACTATAGCCTGGGTGAGAGAGCAAGACTCCATCTCAATAATAATAATAACAACAACAATAATAATAATATGTCTCAATTAAGAGGATCATGAAATGAATGATCATCTAGGTTGTAACATCCCTGAATTCTGATTTATGGTATTTAGATGTATAATAGACTAATGTTTGTCCCCAAAGTGACTTCATTACAAAAAGTCTTCATGATTTGATGTCACACAGAGGCATCAAAGCCATGTCTCCTGATTTTATCACTGGTGATATTAAATCCGCCTTGAGTCTCAGTTTCCTTTGCTGTAACATGGAAATAAGTAACACTCCATAGAGTTTTTAAGGTGCTTACATTATAGAAGTAAGGCACCTTTCACAGCATATAATGGTATAAGAGCTCAATAAATGTTATTTTTCTTTTATTAATTAGCAATGGGAGAAATGCCTTATGTAAGAGTGAAGAAGCAGTACATGTCTTAATATGGGAACCAAGTGTACAGGTTGGTTGTCCTCCATTTATGGGGCCACCCAAAAACTAAATTAGAAATCACATATATCTTGGACCACCTAGGATAAGAAAAGTGCAAGCTATGATTCAACTGGGTTTTCCCTATGGCAGCCTGAGATGATGTTATTCACCACATTAGGAACATTTATATACAAATGTTAAGAATGGTTCTTTTTATCAGTTCACTTGCTACATAATCATAGTACCCTCCACCTTTCTTTGTCTCAATTCTATGCACACCACCAACCTTCTGCCAACAGTTGATTTTTAGCTTCTGTTTATTCCTTCATTTATTCTTAAATCAAAAATACTTACAGTGCTGATTTCCAAGCAAGATGGGCTATTTCTGCCCTCAACACATTTACATATGAATATGAGAAGGTAGATAAATAAACAAGAAATGACACAGTATTCAGCATTCCTATCCTACAATTCCCTAAGGATTCTCTGGAGAACCTCTATTTGAACAAGATATTTTATCGGTAGAGAATTATCTCATAAAACCCAAAATGTAGTATTATAACAGCTCTGGTTATTTATATTGCAAACAGGGAATTTTTATAACAGCTGTATTGAGATATAATTCACAAATCATAAAACTCACCCACTTAAAGTGTACATTTCCATGATTTTTTATATGTTCACAGATTTGTACAACCATCACCACTAACTTTGAAAATGTCATGACCCCAAAAAGAAGTTCCATACTTACTAGCTAGCAGTGGAGTCACATTCCCTCCTATTTCAGTCGCTGTAGCTTCTAATCTATTCTGTGTCTCCATAGATTTGCCTATTCTGCACATTTAATATAAACGGAATCGTAGTGTATGTAGATATAGCCTTTTGTCACTGGCTTCTTTCACTGAGCATAATGTTTTAAAGGTTCACTGAGTTTGTATCAGTATTTCATCCTTATGCTTGTTTAATGATATTTCTTCATATGACTATACCATATTTTGTTTATTCATTCATCACTTGATGGGCATTTGGGTTGTTTCTACTTTGAGGGTACTGTGAAAGTTTGGGTAGACATATTTTTACATTTCTCTTGAATGTGTACCTCAGAGTAAAATTGCTGAGTTATATAGTAACTATATGTTTAACATTTTGAGAAGCTGCCAGAATGTCTTCTTAAGTGGCTGTATTATTTAACAATCCCACCAATATGTATGACAGTTCCACTTTCTCCACATCTGGTCAGCAGTTTTTATTTTCTGCATTTTTGTTGTTTGGTTGGTTGGTTCTTAACCATTCCAGTGAGTATGAAGTGGTATCCCATTTTGGTTTTGATTTCTCAAATGACTAATGATGTTTAGCATCATTACCTGTGCTTATTGGTCATTTATATATCTTCTTTGGATAAAAGTCTATTCAAATATGTTGCTCCTTTTAAAATTGAGTTATTTGCCTTTTTATTGACTTGTAAGAGTTCCTTGTGTATTTTAAGGACAAAAGCCCTTCATCAGCTATAAGGTTTTCAAGTATTTTGTCTGATTCCTTTGGTCATATTTTCACTTTCTTAATGGTATCCTTTAAAGCACACATGTTTTTAATTTATCTTGAGTTTCAATCTATCTTTTTTTTTCTTCTGTGGCTTGTGCTTTTGGTATCATGTCTAAGAAGTTCATGACCAATCCAAAATTATGAAGATTTTCATCTGAGGGTTTTATAGTTTAGTTTTTACATTTATATCTATGACCCATTTGAGTCCATTTTCTATGCATGGTGTAAGGCAGGATGTCAATTTCATTTTTTTTTTTTGCATGTGGATATCCAGTTATTCCAACATCATTTGTTGAGCAAACTATTCCTTTTCCCCATTGAATTTGTCCTAGCACTTTTGTCAAAAATCAGTTGATCACAAATTTAAGGGTTTATTTCTGGACTTTCAATTCTATTCCATGCTTCTATGTCTCTTTGCTTATATCACTACCACTGTCTTGATTATTGTAACTTTGTAGCAAGTTTTGAAATCTGGAAGTGTGAGTCGTCCAACTTTGTTATTTCGCTAGATTGTTTTGGTTCTTCTGAATCCTTTGCATTTCCACATGAATTTTAGAATTTACTTCTCGATTTCTCCCAAATTATGTAGCCTGACTTTTTATTGGGATTGTGTTGTACCTGTAGATGAATTTTGGAAGTATTGCCACGTTAACAATATTAAGTCTTCTGATCTTTGAACATATAGATGTCTTTCCATTCACTAGGCCTTCTTTAATTAGTTTCAACAGTATTCGTACTTTTAGACCACAAGTATTACACTTCTTCTGTTTAATTTATTTCAACGTATTTTATTCTTTTGATGCTATTTTGTTGGAATGATGGTATTTTGGGATTATTCATTGATAGTGTATAGAACATAATTGATTTTCGTTTATAGATCTTGTATCCTTCAATCTTGCAGAACCCACTTATTGGTTCTAATATTTTTTTTATTGATTTTTTAAGATTTTCTATATATAAAAGCATGTCATATACCATTTGTAAATAGAGATAGTTTACATCCTTCCTTCCCAAACTGAATGACTTTTCTTTCTTTTCCAGCCTAATTTCTCCATGTGAAACTGACAGTAAAATGTTGAATAGATGTATTGACATATTTATTGTCTTTTTCTTGACCATAGAGAAAAATATATATTTACTATTGAATATAATGGTAGCTATAGGGATTTTTGTCAATAGTCCTTACCAAATTGAGAAGTTCCCTTCTATTCCTGTCACATCAAGTACTTTTCATTAAGCATTGCCAAATGTTTTTTCTGCCTCTGTCATTTTGCTAAGGTTTTCTAAATGTTTTTATTTTCTGTACTTCTATTATTTTATTGCTTCATTCTCTATGTTAAGTACATATTTTCCAGTATGCCATTTTAATTCCTTTGCCATTTATTTTATGTGTTTTGAGTTAATTTGTTAGTGGTTACACTGGGGAATACAAGTAACATCTTTGCTTATAACAATCCAATACCAATTAATAGTAACTTTATTTTAATAGTATTCAAAAACTTGACCCCAATAAAGCTCTGATCCTCCTCCCTTTTTTCTCTGTTACTGTCATACAAGTGACATTTTTCTACGTTATAAGCCCAGCAACAAAATTAATAATTATTTCTTTATTCAATTGTCTTTTAAATCCATGAAAAGAAGAAAAGGGTTACAAACAAAAATACATTTTTATGGCAATTTATATCTATCTGTGTAGTTACCTTTGCTGATGATTTTTCTTTCATAATGTAGATTTGATTTCTGACCTAATATTTTTTCATTTTAGTCTGAGGAACACTCTTTAGAGCAATCGTCTAGCCAAAAAAAAACCAAAAATCTGTTTTGTTTTTGTTTGTTTTTTGCTGATCTGGGAATGTCTTAACTTCTCATTCATTTTTGAAAGACAGTTTAGCTAGATACAGAATTCTTAGTTGACAGTATTTTTTTCAGTACTTAATATATATCATTATTCAGGCCTTCATGATTTCTAATGGTAAGTCAGCTATTTATATTTTTGAGAATCTCTTGTACATGATGATTTACATTTTTCACTTTTTTTTTTTTTTTTTTTTTACTTTTTTTCCTCTTTGTCTTTTAAAAGTTTGACTATGACATTTCTACATATGGAAATTTGAGATTATTATGTGTAGAGGTTACCTAACTTCTTGAATGTGTAGATTAATGTTTTTCCTCCAAATTTGGAAGATTTTCTCCAGAACTCTCAGAGGCTCTGTTAACTTTTCTTTATTCATTCTCTTTCTATTCTAACTGGAGAATCTCAAATGACCTATTTCAAGTTTACTGATTCTATCCTATACCACCAAAAGTCTGTTATTGGTCCCCTCCAGGGAATGCTTTTATTTTAGTCATTATACTTTTTTTTTTTTTTTTTTTTTTTTTAAAGAAGGAAGGGGTTTATTCAGCCAGGGGCATCGGCAAGACTCCTGTCTCAAGAGCCGAGCTCCCTGAGTGAGCAATTCCTGTCCTTTTTAAAGGCTCACAACTCTAAGGGGGTGCCTGTGAGGGGGTCGTGATCGATTGAGCAAGTAGCAGGTACATGACTGGGGGCTGCATGCACCAAACAAAACAGGATAGGGATTTTCACAGTGCTTTCCTATACAATGTCTGTAATCTATAGATAACATAACCAATTAGGTCAGGGGTCGATCTTTAACTACCAGGCCCAGGGTGTGGTGCCGGGCTGTGTGCTTGTGGATTTCATTTCTGCCTTTTAGTTTTCCTTTTTCTTTCTTTGGAGGCAGAAATTGGGCCTAAGACAATATGAGAGGTGGTCTCCTCCCTTAAAAGGATAGAGTTTGGCAGAATGGATTTTTAAAATGCTCCAATTATGGGCTATCTATAAGAAATTCACTTTAGATCCAAAGACACAAACAGGTTGAAAGTAGAAGCATGGAAAAAGATCCCATGCAAACAGTAACCAAAAGAGAACAGAGGTAACTATGCTAATATTAGACAAAATAGATTTTAAATAAATAAAGGTTGCAAGAAACAGAAACAATGTATATTAACAAAACGTTTAGTACTGCAAGGAGATTACAGTTATAAACACTTATGCATCTGCAAACAGACCATCAACATATATAAAACAAAGATTAACAGAATTGATAGGAGAAATACATAGTTCTACAATAACAGTGGGAAACTTCAATACTTTTCCTCTCAATACTGGATAGAACAACCCTGCAGAAAGCAGAATAGTGGTTGCCAGGGGTTGAGAGAGTAATGGGGACTTGTTTAATGGGTATAGAGTTTCAGTTTTGCAAAATGGAAAGTGTTATGGAGATGGATGTTGGTGATGTTTGTACAAGAATATGAATGACTAAATTAGTACAATATATTGATTAAGTGTAGACACTAACTGAATTATATCTTTTAAATGAATTTAAAATTTCAAAGTAATAATTTATGGATATATAATAGAAAGCTATATAACAGCAGAAGGGAAAACCATAAAAGGAAAAATTGACCAGTTTAGAATTAGAGAAGATGAGAAACTGTGATAAAATAGAAAATATGAAATAAGATGATAGTAATGAGTCCAAACATGTCAATAATCACTTTAAATATGAAAATGGTGAAATGAATTTTAAGCATGAAGACTCCCAGGATTTCTTTAAAACAAAATTCACCTTTGTGTGTTTTATAAGAGATGCTACTCAAAATAAGATAAAAATATATAAAATAAATGTGTGAGAAGATACTACAGGTGAATGTGAAGGAAAAGGAAGTATATATTACAATATAAACATTATATAAAATAGAACTTAAGGCAAATATAAACTCTAAATTGAATAAGGGAGGAATATATCACACTGTAAAAATGTACAACACACCAGGAGAATTAAAAGACTAAATTTATATAATTTTCTCTGTTACAAAATCATATTTTTAAGCACTTGTTGTCTTAAAAATTGAAATTTGTATATGTGCAAGATACTATAATCTGAAATTAAAGAGTATGCTGGATAACTAATGACAGAATAGGAAAATATTTATTATATATAACAGACAGGTTAACATCTGAATCTTACAAATTATTAATTATAAGCAGATTAGAAAAATGGGGCAGGAATATGGAAAACCTAAAAGAAACAGAAATGACCAATGAATTGGCCAGGCACGGTGGCTCATGCCTGTAATCCCAGCACTTTGGGAGGCCGAGGCGGGCGGATCACTTGAGATCAGGAGTTTGAGACCAGCCTGGCCAACATGGTGAAATCCCACCTCTAATAAAAATACAAAAATTGCTACTCTAGAGGCTGAGGCAAGAGAATCACTTGAACCTGGGAGGAGGAGGCTGGTGACAAGAGATTGTGCCATTGCACTCCAGCCTGGGCGACCAGAGTGAATTAAAATGCTACAAAGCCAGAGTATCTGACAGTAATTTGAGCAAGAATTAGAACTGTTTTATAAACCACTGAGATTTATGAGTTGTATGTTATTTTATCGTAATTGATTATAAGCTGACTGATAAAGAAATTGATACCAGAATGGGATACCATTATAATAAATATTTATACAAAAAATAGCTAGTAGATATGACATTGACTTTGGGGATGGACAGAAGGTGGTTCCCATGATAAAACTTTTGATTATATTGTCACCTGAGGTAACTAGAAATCAGATAATGTACTGAGTATGTGGTATTGTTACCAAAACACCAGGGATTCAGTCTAGGTCCTGCTGCTTTTTTTTTTTTTTTTTTAACATTATGAATGTATATTTTTTATTATTATACTTTAAGTTCTAGGGTACATGTGCATAACGTGCAGGTTTGTTACATATGTATACTTGTGCCATGTTGGTGTGCTGCACCCATCAACTCGTCAGCACCCATCAACTCGTCATTTACATCAGGTATAATTCCCAATGCAATCCCTCCCCCTCCCCCCTCCCCATGGTAGGCCCCGGTGTGTGATGTTCCCCTTCCCAAGTCCAAGTGATCTCATTGTTCAGTTCCCACCTATGAGTGAGAACATGCGGTGTTTGGTTTTCTGTTCTTGTGATAGTTTGCTAAGAATGATGGTTTCCAGCTGCATCCATGTCCCTACAAAGGACACAAACTCATCCTTTTTTATGGCTGCATAGTATTCCATGGTGTATATGTGCCACATTTTCTTAATCCAGTTTGTCACTGATGGACATTTGGGTTGATTCCAAGTCTTTTTTTTTTTTTAATTTTTTTTTTTATTATACTTTAAGTTCTAGGGTACATGTGCATAATGTGCAGGTTTGTTACATATGTATACTTGTGCCATGTTGGTGTGCTGCACCATCAACTCGTCAGCACCCATCAATTCATCATTTATATCAGGTATAACTCCCAATGCAATCCCTACCCCCTTCCCCCTCCCCATGATAGGCCCCGGTGTGTAATGTTCCCCTTCCCAAGTCCAAGTGATCTCATTGTTCAGTTCCCACCTATGAGTGAGAACATGCGGTGTTTGGTTTTCTCTTCTTGTGATAGTTTGCTAAGAATGATGGTTTCCAGCTGCATCCATGTCCCTACAAAGGATGCAAACTCATCCTTTTTTATGGCTGCATAGTATTCCATGGTGTATATATGCCACATTTTCTTAATCCAGTCTGTCACAGATGGACATTTGCGTTGATTCCAAGTCTTTGCTATTGTGAATAGTGCCGCAATAAACATACGTGTGCATGTGTCTTTATAGCAGCATGATTTATAATCCTTTGGGTATATACCCAGTAGTGGGATGGCTGGGTCATATGGTACATCTACTTCTAGATCCTTGAGGAATCGCCATACTGTTTTCCATAATGGTTGAACTAGTTTACAATCTCACCAACAGTGTAAAAGTGTTCCTATTTCTCCACATCCTCTCCAACACCTGTTGTTTCCTGACTTTTTAATGATTGCCATTCTAACTGGTGTGAGATGGTATCTCATTGTGGTTTTGATTTGCATTTCTCTGATGGCCAGTAATGATGAGCATTTTTTCATGTGTCTGTTGGCTGTATGAATGTCTTCTTTTGAGAAATGTCTGTTCATATTCTTTGCCCACTTTTTGATGGGGTTGTTTGTTTTTTTCTTGTATATTTGTTTGAGTTCTTTGTAGATTCTGGATATTAGCCCTTTGTCAGATGAGTAGATTACAAAAATTTTCTCCCATTCTGTAGGTTGCCTGTTGACTCTGATGGTAGTTTCTTTTGCTGTGCAAAAGCTCTTTAGTTTAATTAGATCCCATTTGTCAATTTTGGCTTTTGCTGCCGTTGCTTTTGGTGTTTTAGACATGAAGTCCTTGCCCATGCCTATGTCCTGAATGGTACTACCTAGGTTTTCTTCTAGGGTTTTTATGGTATTAGGTCTAACATTTAAGTTTCTAATCCATCTTGAATTAATTTTCGTATAAGGAGTAAGGAAAGGATCCAGTTTCAGCTTTCTACTTATGGCTAGCCAATTTTCCCAGCACCATTTATTAAATAGGGAATCCTTTCCCCATTTCTTGTTTCTCTCAGGTTTGTCAAAGATCAGATGGCTGTAGATGTGTGGTATTATTTCTGAGGACTCTGTTCTTTTCCATTGGTCTATATCTCTGTTTTGGTACCAGTACCATGCTGTTTTGGTTACTGTAGCCTTGTAGTATAGTTTGAAGTCAGATAGCGTGACGCCTCCAGCTTTGTCCATTTGACTTAGGATTGTCTTGGCAATGCGGGCTCTTTTTTGGTTCCATATGAACTTTCAAGCAGTTTTTTCCAATTCTGTGAAGAAACTCATTGGTAGCTTGATGGGGATGGCATTGAATCTATAAATAACCTTGGGCAGTATGGCCATTTTCACGATATTGATTCTTCCTATCCATGAGCATGGTATGTTCTTCCATTTGTTAGTGTCCTCTTTTATTTCACTGAGCAGTGGTTTGTAGTTCTCCTTGAAGAGGTCCTTTACATCCCTTGTAAGTTGGATTCCTAGGTATTTTATTCTCTTTGAAGCAATTGTGAATGGAAGTTCATTCATGATTTGGTTCTCTGTTTGTCCGTTACTGGTATATAAGAATGCTTGTGATTTTTGCACATTAATTTTGTATCCTGAGACTTTGCTGAAGTTGCTTATCAGCTTAAGGAGATTTTGGGCTGAGACAATGGGGTTTTCTAAATATACAATCATGTCATCTGCAAACAGGGACAGTTTGACTTCTTCTTTTCCTAACTGGATACCCTTGATTTCTTTCTCTTGCCTGATTGCCCTAGCCAGAACTTCCAAGACTATGTTGAATAGGAGTGGTGAGAGAGGGCATCCCTGTCTTGTGCCAGTTTTCAAAGGGAATTTTTCCAGTTTTTGCCCATTCGGTATGATATTAGCTGTGGGTTTGTCATAAATAGCTCTTATTATTTTGAGGTATGTTCCATCAATACTGAATTTATTGAGCGTTTTTAACATGAAGGGCTGTTGAATTTTGTCAAAAGCCTTTTCTGCATCTATTGAGATAATCATGTGGTTCTTGTCTTTGGTTCTGTTTATATGCTGGATTACGTTTATTGATTTGCGTATGTTGAACCAGCCTTGCATCCCAGGGATGAAGCCGATTTGATCATGGTGGATAAGCTTTTTGATGTGCTGCTGAATCCAGTTTGCCAGTATTTTATTGAGGATTTTTGCATCGATGTTCATCAGGGATATTGGTCTAAAATTCTCTTTTTTTGTTGTGTCTCTGCCAGGCTTTGGTATCAGGATGATGTTGGCCTCATACAATGAGTTAGGGAGGATTCCCTCTTTTTCTATTGATTGGAATAGTTTCAGAAGGAATGGTACCAGCTCCTCCTTGTACCTCTGTTAGAATTCAGCTGTGAATCCATCTGGTCCTGGACTTTTTTTGGTGGGTAGGCTATTAATTATTGCCTCAATTTCAGAGCCTGCTATTGGTCTATTCAGGGATTCAACTTCTTCCTGGTTTAGTCTTGGAAGACTGTTAAGTGTCCAGGAAATTATCCATTTCTTCTAGATTTTCTAGTTTATTTGCATAGAGGTGTTTATAGTATTCTCTGATGGTAGTTTGTATTTCTGTGGGGTCGGTGGTGATATCCCCTTTATCATTTTTTATTGCGTCTATTTGATTCCTCTCTCTTTTCTTCTTTATTAGTCTTGCTAGCGGCCTGTCAATTTTGTTGATCTTTTCAAAAAACCAACTCCTGGATTCATTGATTTTTTGGAGGGTTTTTTGTGTCTCTGTCTCCTTCAGTTCTGCTCTGATCTTGGTTATTTCTTGCCTTCTGCTAGCTTTTGAATGTGTTTGCTCTTGCCTCTCTAGTTCTTTTAATTGTGATGTTAGAGTGTCAATTTTAGATCTTTCCTGCTTTCTCCTGTGGGCATTTAGTGCTATAAATTTCCCTCTACACACTGCTTTAAATGTGTCCCAGAGATTCTGGTATGTTGTATCTTTGTTCTCATTGGTTTCAAAGAACATCTTTATTTCTGCCTTCATTTTGTTATGTACCCAGTAGTCATTCAGGACCAGGTTGTTCAGTTTCCATGTATTAGAGTGGTTTTGATTGAGTTTCTTAGTCCTGAGTTCTAGTTTGATTGCACTGTAGTCTGAGAGACAGTTTGTTATAATTTCTGTTCTTTTACATTTGCTGAGGAGTGCTTTACTTCCAATTATGTGGTCAATTTTGGAATAAGTGCGATGTGGTGCTGAGAAGAATGTATATTCTGTTGATTTGGGGTGGAGAGTTCTATAGATGTCTATTAGGTCCGCTTGGTGCAGAGATGAGTTCAATTCCTGGATATCCTTGTTAACTTTCTGTCTCATTGATCTGTCTAATGTTGACAATGGAGTGTTGAAGTCTCCCATTATTATTGTATGGGAGTCTAAGTCTCTTTGTAAGTCTCTAAGGACTTGCTTTATGAATCTGGGTGCTCCTGTATTGGGTGCATATATATTTAGGATAGTTAGCTCTTCCTGTAGAATTGATCCCTTTACCATTATGTAATGGCCTTCTTTGTCTCTTTTGATCTTTGATGGTTTAAAGTCTGTTTTATCAGAGACTAGGATTGCAACCCCTGCTTTTTTTTTGTTCTCCATTTGCTTGGTAGATCTTCCTCCATCCCTTTATTTTGAGCCTATATATGTCTCTGCATGTGAGATGGGTCTCCTGAATACAGCAGACTGATGGGTCTTGACTCTTTATCCAGTTTGCCAGTCTGTGTCTTTTAATTGGAGCATTTAGTCCATTAACATTTAAGGTTAATATTGTTATGTGTGAACTTGATCCTGCCATTATGATATTAACTGGTTATTTTGCTCGTTAGTTGATGCAGTTTCTTCCTAGCCTGGATGGTCTTTACATTTTGGCATGTTTTTGCAATGGCTGGTACTGGTTGTTCCTTTCCATGTTTAGAGCTTCCTTCAGGGTCTCTTGTAAGGCAGGCCTGGTAGTGACAAAATCTCTAAGCATTTGCTTATCTGTAAAGGATTTTATTTCTCCTTCACTTAGGAAACTTAGTTTGGCTGGATATGAAATTCTGGGTTTAAAATTCTTTTCTTTAAGAACATTGAATATTGGCCCCCACTCTCTTCTGGCTTGTAGAGTTTCTGCCGAGAGATCTGCTGTTAGTCTGATGGGCTTCCCTTTGTGGGTAACCAGACCTTTCTCTCTGGCTGCCCTTAAGATTCTTTCCTTCATTTCAACTTTGGTGAATCTGGCAATTATGTGTCTTGGAGTTGCTCTTCTCGAGGAGTATCTTTGTGGTGTTCTCTGTATTTCCTGAATTTGAATGTTGGCCTGCCCTACTAGGTTGGGGAAGTTCTCCTGGATGATATCCTGAAAAGTGTTTTCCAACTTGGTTCCATTTTCCCCCTCACTTTCAGGCACCCCAATCAGACTTAGATTTGGTCTTTTTACATAATCCCATACTTCTTGCAGGCTTTATTCATTTCTTTTTCTTCTTTTTTCTTTTGGTTTCTCTTCTCGCTTCATTTCATTCATTTGATCCTCAATCGCTGATACTCTTTCTTCCAGTTGATCGAGTCGGTTACTGAAGCTTGTGCATTTGTCACGTATTTCTCGTGTCATGGTTTTCATCTCTGTCATTTCGTTTATGACCTTCTCTGCATTAATTATTCTAGCTGTCAATTCTTCCACTCTTTTTTCAAGATTTTTAGTTTCTTTGTGCTGGGTACGTAATTCCTCCTTTAGCTCTGAGAAGTTTGATGGACTGAATCCTTCTTCTCTCATCTCGTCAAAGTCATTCTCTGACCAGCTTTGATCCGTTGCTGGCGATGGGCTGCGCTCCTTTGCAGGGGGAGATGCGCTCTTATTTTTTGAATTTCCAGCTTTTCTGCCCTGCTTTTTCCCCATCTTTGTGGTTTTATCTGCCTCTGGTCTTTGATGATGGTGACGTACTGATGGGGTTTTGGTATAGGTGTCCTTCCTGTTTGATAGTTTTCCTTCTAACAGTCAGGACCCTTAGCTGTAGGTCTGTTGGAGATTGCTTGAGGTCCACGCCAGACCCTGTTTGCCTGGGTATCAGCAGCAGAGGTTGCAGAAGATAGAATATTGCTGAACAGCAAGTGTACCTGTCTGATTCTTATTTTGGAAGCTTCCTCTCAGGGGTGTACTCCACCCTGTGAGGTGTGGGGTGTCAGACTGCCCCTAGTGGGGGATGTCTCCCAGTTAGGTTACTCAGGGGTCAGGGACCCACTTGAGCAGGCAGTCTGTCCGTCCTCAGATCTCAACCTCCGTGTTGGGAGATCCACTGCTCTCTTCAAAGCTGTCAGACAGAGTCATTTGCGTCTGCAGAGGTTCCTGCTGCTTTTGTTGTTGTTGTTGTTGTTAACTGTGCCCTGTCCCCAGAGGTGGATTCTACAGAGACAGGCAGGTTTCCTTGAGCTGCTGTGAGCTCCACCCAGTTCGAGCTTCCCAGAGGCTTTGTTTACCTACTTAAGCCTCAGCAATGGTGGGCACCCCTCCCCCAGCCTCGCTGCTGCCTTGTGGTTAGATCACAGACTGCTGTGCTAGCAATGAGGGAGGCTCCGTGGCCGTGGGACCCTCCCGGCCAGGTGTGGGATATATTCTCCTGGTGTGCCCCTTTGCTTAAAGCGCAGTGTTGGGGTGGGAGCCACCCGATTTTCCAGGTGTTGTGTGTCTGAGTTCCCCTGGCTAGGTAAAGGGATTCCCTTCCCCCTTGCGCTTCCCAGGTGAGGCGATGCCTCGCGCTGCTTCAGCTCTCGCTGGTTGGGCTGCAGCAGCTGACCAGCACCGATTGTCCGGCACTCCCTAGTGAGGTGACCCCAGTACCTCAGTTGAAAATGCAGAAATCACCGGTCTTCTGTGTCGCTCGCACTGGGAGTTGGAGACTGGAGCTGTTCCTATTCGGCCATCTTGCTCCGCCCCCTCATTATACTTTTTAACTCCAGAATTTTTATTTGGTTCTTTTTTATGATTTTGATTTTCTTCTTGATTGTTTCTGGTTGCACACCATACATATAATTCCTTCAGTTCTTTAAGTTAGATTTCTTTGGTTCTTTGAACATATTTTCAATAACTGATTTCAAATTTTTGCCTAGTAAATCCAACATCTGGGCTTTTTGGATTTTTTTTCTATTTACCATATTTTTCCCAACTAGGCATACTTTCCTGTTTGTTTGTTTGTTTGTTTGTTTGTTTGTTTGTTTTTTGAGATGGACTCTCACTCTCACACTGTCTCTCAGGCTGGAGTGCAGTGGCGTGATCTCAGCTCACTGCAAGCTCCACCTCCTGGGTTCACGCCATTCTCTTGCCTCAGCCTCCTAAGTAGGTGGGACTACAGGCGCCCGTCACCACGCCTGGCTAATTTTTTGTATGTTTAATAGATACAGGGTTTCACTGTATTAGCCAGGATGGTCTCGATCTCCTGACCTCGTGATCTGCCCACCTTGGCCTCCCAAAGTGCTGAGATTACAGGCATGAGCCTTTCTTTATTTTCTTTTTTCCTTTTTTTTTTTTTTCTTGTTTTGTGATAGAGTCTTGCTCTATCACCCAGGCTGGAGTGCAGTGGCATGATGTTGGCTCACTGCTGCCTCTGCCTCCTGAGTTCAAGAGATTGTCCTGCCTCAGCATCCCAAGTAGCCGGGATTACAGCCACTCACCACCACACCCAGCTAATTTTTGTATTTTCAGTAGAGATGGGGTTTCACCATGTTGGCCAGGCTGGTCTCGAACTCCTGATTTCAAGTGATCTGCCCGCCTTGCCTCCCAAAATGCTGGGATTACAGGTGTGAGCCACCACACCCAGCCTCTTTCCTGTTTCTTTCCATGTTTTATACTTTTTTATTGTTGCTCAAAACTAGACATTTCAAGTAATATAATTTGGCAACTCTTGCTAGTGTTGCTGCTACCACTGCTCCTTGTTTTGTGATTTTCCTGGACCAATTCTATAAAATCTGTCTTCTTTATTATGAGCAGCTACTGAAGCTTCTCCCCAAACCGACTAGTAATTTGACAAATATTTTTTAAATAACCTGAACCAATAAGTCTCCCGGATGTTGTGAGTGGACTCTGTGTGTGCATGTGTTATACATACATAAAACGATATAGCAGGTTATAATTATGTCTTTTCCTTTACTTCTTGCTTATGCAGGTCCTCTAGAACAAACAGCAGTAAGAAAGTGGAACATTGTCCCCGTGTCTTTTCTGAAATATAAACTGCCCTACACATAGGTGTGCCTTTTAGATTGCTAGTGCTTTGTCAGACATTTTCAAAGACCCTTTAAAGACATTTCTTTTTCCAGTTTTTCCTTTTAAGTTTTTCAGTTAGCCTCTTGCTAGCCCCAATATGTGTCACTTCCTCAGGAAACTATGGTATCAAACAGTTCCTATTGATTGTTCTAGACAAACACTCTAAGCATGGGCTTGTTTACACTGATTAAACTATGAGTCTTGTCAAATAAAGATAAGCCCTGAGAATGGGATTTTTCAGTGACAAGAACACCACAGTCGTTCTGCTGCATCCTGTGTTTACTAGAAATTGGTTCTCACAGTTACTGTGGTATTAAGGCTGTTGGTTTTCCAGGTTTATGAGGAGTTGAAGTAGGAGAATGGGAATAAGGCGAGCTAGAACATTACAAAACTTACAGTTTTTACAGAAATTCAGCTGTTTTCCTTGAATGGATACTCTTCAGACTGTGGGCAAGATGTTGGTTAATTTTCAGAGTTCCGTTAAGGTTGATATTTGACAAATTTTGCTTTCATGAAGGGGCATATTTTCAGAGCTCCTTATTCCACCATTTCGGAACTGCTTTTCCACAAACATGAATTTTTAAAATAAGTCATGATCTTTTACATAGTGTACCTTGATGTAAACAAGATTGTCTAAATAGGAGTGGTTATAACTTTGGCAAGATCTTTGTATCCATATAAATAGTCTTCCCTGGATTTTTCTTGGGAAAGTGCAATATTGACACTTAAGTGAAATACCTTTCATCCACGTCCACTTCTTGAGTGAAATTATCTCTTTCAAAGCTCATACTCTATTTCCACAATGAAGGCCAAGCAAATGACATTATTTTTTAGTTACAAGAAAAAAACTTATATTTTGGCTTACATACTTCTTGTAACTTAAAATATAATAAATATAAAAATAAATCATAGCCTTATATTGTCAAATAATACTTGCCAAGATAGCCATCTTATTATAAACTGGGACACATTTAAAAAATGATTCACCACTTTGAGTGCCCAAAGCCAAAGATAAGTAGAAGTAAATACTGATGAACTTTTATTTTACTTTTATTTTCTTCAGCAAGGAGATTAATCATAAACTTGAAGAAGGTAATAATAACAAGAGGGCCCAAATCCCTTAAGACTGACAGTGTCCTTAGCCAGCAAAACAGTCCTGGATCCTGAAAGAATGTATCCATATGATTAAGGAAATAAAGTTAGTTACTGGAGAGAAGCTGTGAAGCAGGTGAAAGAAATGTCAAAACACTAAAATTAGGAAATTAGTCTTATTTTTCAAAAGGCAGAGAAACTAAAGCTTGGTGGGAGTAAAATTAAGCCTCAGAAAAGTATTCTAGATTGGTTTATTTAGGAGATTATATGTGAAATCCTATAAAAGGAAAAATGTGTTATTGAAATATATGGATTCACTAAAAATTAATTATGTAAATTATGCCAAATTTCCCTCCATTCTCTTATAAACAAGTTTGCTCTAACTACCACTTAGATCATAGGTTGATATTTGCAAAATATAATATTTCATTGTATCCTTGTGGGAGAAACAGTTGCATAACCATAACCAAAGAAAATTGGTGGTTTTTAGGTCATCCTTGATATGCCACTGGGCTGCTGTTGGACTCAATCATTTTTGTCTCCTATTTGCTAAAGACATACTTTAAAACCGTGTAGTTTCCAATATTATGGGAAAGTTGTATCATATGGCAGAAAAAAGATTGAAGATTATCTTGATTATAAGCATAAAACAAAAATATGAAATTTAAAAGAAGACAGTAGAAACCATCTACAATTTAAGTTCCAATGTTCAATTATTTAAAGTGATGAGATGATTATCTTTTTTATATTAATGTTAAGGAAAATATTTTGGGGGAGTGCTGTGAAATGAGGCACTGCATGGACTGGATTAGCACCTTTTATGATTTCTGAGTCCTCTTCCAATGCAAAGATTTGGGGATTATATATAGGAACTTTTTATTTAAGGTAAAGTTGAAATATTTTAATAACTGGCAAAAATCATGTACATGTAAAATATTCTGACTCCTAATATCCCAAAGTGATGCATTTATCTCTACCTATGTCATTCTTTACAATAATTCTTACTTTATCCTGGCGATTGATATTCATAAAGCCTGATATTAAATGAGAATATCACTCTTGAAGTAATTAGTATGTATGTAGAAACAAATTTCAGATCACTTCTTCAATGCTGGCATGCAAAAGCCTGTGCTAAAAATAAAATACAGGAAAATAATGTAATGTTTTGCAGAAGTAACATTTAAGTATTCAAATTGAGCCCTCAGTATCTTAAATTGTAGCTATGTGACTTTAATGAAAGAAACTAAATGAATCCATGCTAATGCATTATTGGTATGTGAAGAACAAGAAGAACAAATCACACAAATTTCCCCACTTAATTATTGTGATAGAAATTCATTGTCATATTATTGACCTATTTGGTCATGCCCAAGTTAATCATGTCTGAACCTTTCCCAGTGGGAAATAAGCTTGTTCACTTCCTGTCTTGCAAGAAAATCAACTAAAACTCAGTCACATATGCCTATAGCCCGATCACTGCAGCACACCGTAACCATCATCTCCAACAGGGAAACTGCAGTCTGCAATGAGCCCAGGAGACTTGGTGTCAGAAACTCATCACTTCCTGTGTCCTTTATTTATTTTTTTTTTTTTTTTGCATTCTGCTCAATCATTTGCCACATTAAATTAAGCCTGTTTGCCAAAGCCTTTCCTGCTTTCTCTTTGCAAGGAGCTGTTTTGAAATACTGAACTGTTTTGAAATACTGAAACAGAGTTTACGTGCAGTAACAGACTAGTAAGCCAGCAACTTTAGTCGCTTATTAAAGTCAAGCATGTGTCTTTGTTTCATGTTGCTAATGATGTGGAACCGTAGAGGCCTGAGTATATTTCGCCTGGACGGTGTGGGAGCGAATGCTGAGAGCTCATTACTCGGCTCCCCATTGGAATCCTGCAGGCTTCCGCTCATTGAGGAGACTGTGGGGGCTTTGACAGAATTATTATACTGAATATTTTTAGACTCATTAACTATATCACCAAAGCAAAACATCTCTTCCTCAGATGCAAATGGCTGCAGCTACTGTGGCTTTGCTTTAGTTATTGCAGAAAAAAGGATGAAGCTTGAAAATAACTTAAGAAAAAGACTTCTCATGCCTGAATGTTTGATTTTGCAACTTATATTGGGACTGTTGTGGCTGTTTTGCCACATTTGAGCCACTTGTATACAAGTGCTATTTATAAAGATAAACACATTCATTTCTCCATATTAAGCAATAATCAAAATCTTTTTTAAATTTTCTGTGTGTTCTATAATGCATTTCTGGATGAGGCTTTGACGATTATGCTGTGAGCCGAGGGTTATGGTATTCATTCCCAAGACTATAGAGTAACTTTTGGTGCCTGACCTAAATCTAAACTGAGAATGACTATGTAGTTCAAATAATGATTTGGGGGAATAGCTGTTCTCTAATTCAGAAATTGTAACATATGCTGCCTGGCGTGGAAGATGACACACTGTGTTAGATCATTACAATACCTTAACACGGCACTCTGATTTAAGGTTGAAGAGCAAGAAAGGAATTTTAACCTACCTCCAAATTGTCTTGCTCTTGTGGATTTCACTTCAACTTTAATATTACTTTATTGAGGCTTTTGGTGATTTAATTTAGGCTTAAGAAGCCCTTAAAGAAAAAAATATGCATACCTTAAAATTAATTCTTTAGAGCAAAGGACAGAGAACTACATTTATGGTTCTTTTGGTATGAAAGTTAAGTTGGACCTATAGAGGATTTCAGGTTTCCTAAAATAAATTAAGTTTTAGCACTTTGACGGAGAGTCTTTAATTTCTTATATATTATTGTTTACAAGCGTGCCCCAAATTTGCCACCTAATGCAGCTAGACTGAGATGTGTTTTGTGGACTTTTAAACATTAATATTTGGTCTGAAATATTTTGTACCTTAATGAAAACGTTGTTTGTGCACAAATATTCACTGCTTTGGAAGAAATACCCTTTGATTTTATTTGTGGTTCATTTCCCACACTACAGTGCTTTGACAATGGTGACAGTGACTTCATACATCAAGAATTTCTCCTGCTTTCCATGACCGCCAGGGAATCTGAGGGGAATACTTCACATCTGAAACATGTTTTCCTTTGGGATTCTACCATTAGAATAACAGGTCTGATCAGTAGCCCATTATGAAATGGAACTTCCACGTGGAAGAGAAAGGAATGAAGAAAGAAAATACCTAAAAATCAAACATATAATAATAAAACTACAAAACTGAATGGTATCTGCATATTAAATATATACTATAGCTTTTAGGATGCCATTATACTCTCATTAGAAATCCCAATACCCTATGTTCTTTTACTATCAAGAGCATACAAAACTTTGAAGGTGTGAGGTAGGAACTATTTAACTTGGATGATTAGAAAGCAATGATAATGTGGCCAATGTCGTAGAATTAATTGTTTTGTGGGAGAGTTCACTTCACCTGGAGTCTCAGAGAGATTAATCAGAATTTCTGTCAACGGTTCTAAGAAAGATCATGAGCTAGAGTACACATCAATTCTCATTTTTTGTATTCCTTTCAAATAAGCATTCAAAACATAAATGTTACTACTGATGGATCAGAAAAACCATCCTTTATTCAAAGATATTGCAGATCTGCTTCGTGGAAAGCACTCCTTTAGATATTTGCATTACAATAGTAAATAAAGCAGACATTCTTGTTCTAGTGAGGGAGACACATAGCAAACAAGATAAATACAATATATGGTGTATTAAGAAATTAATCTAGAATGGATATAGGAATGTGTGTTGGGGAAGGGATGGAATTCTAGATAGGATGGGAAGAGAAGTATTAACTGGGAAGGAGTAGTTTTTAATAAAAATATGAAGGAATTGAGGAACTAGCAATGTGGATATTTGTGGGAAAGGTATTGCAGTAATGCAGAATGCACAAAGTCACTAAGATAAAAGCATATCTATAAGAATAAAGGTAACACCAGGCCAATGTAAAAGAGAGAAACAGGAAGATAAGAACAGAGAAATAATGAAGAGATATATTATTTAGAGACCTAAAGACCATTGTCTTTTCCTCAGAGTGAGCTGGAAAACCATTGAGAGTTTTGAGATGAGAAGCGACAAAATCTAAATTATGGTTTAATTGGATCACTGTGGAAACTGGGTTCAAAATAGACGGAAAGTGGTCAATGACAGAGGAAAGGAGGCTATTTTAATAATCCAGATAAGAGATTTTGATGACTTGGGTCAAGATGGTGTCCAGGGCAGTAGTGAAAAGTGGTCAAATTCAGGGTATATTTTAAAGGTAGCACCAATAGGATCTTCTGATGACCAGATGAAGGGAGTAAGAAAAATAGAGGAATGAAGGATGATACCAGGATGATTTGCCCGCACAGCTAAAATGAAGTTGATCTTAAATGACAAAAGAAAGAAGAGGAGACAGGTGTAGGGGGAAATATCGGGAAATCAATTTTAAACATGTAATATCTGAGATGAATTTAAGACATTCAAGTGGAGATGTCAGGTAGTATGTTGATAAACAGGTCTGGAGTTGAAGGAAAGTATCCTTGCTGGGGATACTAATTTGCAAGATTTTCATATATAGATAATGTTTGCAATCATTAGACTAAATGAGTTAATCCCAGGATAGAGAAGAAATCATTGATGACCTTGATAAGAGAAGTTTTTTTTAACAGAATTATATCAATGAAAAAAATCTGACTGGAGTAGATTCCACAGAAAATGAGAGGAGGACCTGTGCAGACATGAATAGAGACAGCTCATTCTACAATTTTGATATAAACATAAGTAGAAAAACAAAGAAACAGGAGAGGGCAAAATGCGAGCATGAGAAGATTTACTTCCCAAAATATTTGTACATGACTACAAATGATTAAGTACAGAAGAGGAAATGTGTGAAAGGAGAGTTAGAGAAGAACTGAGGTATTACTGTGACACTGTCCCTTGAGCAGATGAGAGAGGATGGAATCCATTGCACAGGTAGAAGGATTTGACTTTGCTAAAACATCCATAGTAACGAGAGAGGGGAAACTGCACTGATACAGACAAAGATGGTTGCTGGAAATTTGTGGACAGTGTTTTCTGATTACTTCAATATTTTTCAGTGAATTAGAAAGCAAGTTCAGTTGGGAATGAGTGTGGAGGAAAAGTTGTTTGAGATATGCACACCTGCACTGTAATGGAAGGAGTATTGGCTTGGGGATTGAAAACTTGAATCCTGTTACTACTTATTGGTTAGACCACTTTAGTGTCATTGGACCTCAAGTTGCACAACTGTGAAATAAAGCATTCATGCCAAATATTCTTAAATTCTGTTTCGTCCACTGATTCACTTGTAACTAACCATCAGAATGTTTGACATAATGTTACAATCAAAGCTGCTAACATAATTACAAGAAATGAGAAGTCAGTACATCACTACCCAGAAGATCAATGAGAAGAGAATTGCAGACATGCAAATGTAACATCACTATTCAAATATTTACCATTATAGATGCGATTGCACAATGTTTGTGTTTTGTTTTCCATTTGCATACATTAGGAAGGACTGAAATTTTCAAAGTAGTTACTGGTGAAAAATTCAGCCCTTGTTGAAACTGTGTAGTCATATAGCTGATCAATTGACCTGAATCAGTCATGTCATACCAATCAAGTAAACTGAATGCGTGAATAGGAATATAATAGCCACAAATAGCCTTGATTTGTATGTACTTAGGTGCAGTCTTAAAACTTGTCAATAGTCCAGTAGCTACAACTACTGCTATCTTGTCAGCAATATGAGGACCAATATAATTTGAGTCATTAGAGGGGAATGACAGGATTCTGTTTCCTTGACTTTGAGTCACAGTGCTCTTGAGCAGAGGGTTTTAGTGATGACAGTGAGACAAGCTGCAGAACTCAACAATGAATACCTGACCCTTAGCTTGAATTTTCTATTTATAAGATGTCACCTGTTGAAAACAAGATGTCACCTGTTGAAATCTTGAATCAGCTTTTTAAGTCAAAAACGTAAATGTTAACTCATAACCATATGAAAGAAAGTGTATTTGAATGCATATATTGTTTATAGTATATGGTGCAAAGCCTTGACCATAGAACCCCCACAAAAACTCCTGTTGTTATCATTATAACTTTCTGTGTTGAGATGGGATGATCACAGGCCTTGTTGGGTAGAAAATTATAAAAATCCTTTATAAATTCTGTGAACATAGATTATTCCCACAGCCTTTATGTAGGAAATGCTGCATCCCCTGTTCTGAAGTAGTTCATAATAGCTTTTAAAAGAGTGTTTGTATTAGTTTTCCATTGCTGTGTAACAAATTACTACAAATTTGGCAGTTTAACATATAATACATGGGTTAACTCACTATTTCCATAGATCAGATACTTAAACAGAGTTGAACAGGGTCCTCTGCTTAGCATCTCACAAGACTGAAATCCAGTTGTCAGCCAGGCTGTGTTCCTTTTTGGAGCTTAAGGTCGTCTTCCAAGATGTATTGTTGGCATGTATTGTTGGAAGAAATCAGTTTTTCTTGCTGGCTGTCAGTAAGGGACAACTCTCATCTTCTAGAGGCCCTCACAGTTCTTTGCACTGCAATAACCCTTTCAAAGGCCCTCTCATAACATGCACTGCAAGATTAAAAGGAAACTCCCTTCTTATCTGCAAAGACAGAGTCTTGTATAACCACATAAACTAACATAATCGCAGGAATGACCTCCCATCACCTTTTCCATATTCTATTGGCTAGAAGCAAGCCAGAGATTCTGACCACACTCAAAAAGAGGGGATTCTACAAGGATTTGACCTGTTGGGAATCATCTTGGAATTCTGTCTACCACAGTGGTACAAGGAGTATTTATTGAGATAATGTATCTACACATACGAAACTTGGTTTATAAAAAGCACTTGCTAAATGTAAACTGTTATGACTGATACCGTTCACATAATATTTAAACACTATGCAAATAGTAATAACTTTAAGGTTAAATTTAGAAAAATATTATCAAATTGGGAATCAAAAATTATTGTTATACATTACCATCAAACATTTATTGGACATTTATTTGTACATTCCTCTCCAATTGATTGTGACTGTGTAGGTGAATTAGCTTACATAATGCATCGAAGCATTAGGAATTCTTCCCTCTTAAAACAGTGCCTCTTAATCATTCTGACATGTGAAATAAAACCAAAGCAAATTCAATCTTAAGTAAGTTATTTTAGCCTCTTACAAAGGCTAAATGGGAATCAACAATTTTACTCTAAAGATCATTTGGTCTAAAAATATGATGTTAATACAGTCAATCAAATGAATGTCACAGATCCTTATATATGATAATTGATAAATAAATTGTAAATTATCTCACATTGAAAAAGAAATGTGCTTATTTACTTCTCCATTTTAAACATAACTTTCTAGTAAATAAAATATTTAAGTCTTTCATTTAAATTCGAGGGAAAGGCATCACAATCATTTAGAAAAGTGGCATGTGGCATGTTTACATTTGGTATTACACTTGAGTTCTAGTTATTTCAGATTTTCACTACTAGTAGGAGTTTTATCGTAAAAGATCATTACTTTCTTTGTGTACACGGAATTAGAACTATAGAACAAGAAGCACCTACTTATTTTGAGTTTTTAATTTTTGTGTGTGCATAGTGGATATTTATATTATTTATGGGTTACATGAAGTAGTACATGAAATAGTCTAATAAAGGCATACAATGCATAATAATCAGAGTAAATTAGGTATCCATCACATCAAGTGTTTATCCTTTCTTTGTGTTAAAAACAATCCAGTTATTCTCTATTAGTTATTTTAAAATGTACAAGTTATTGTTGTCTGTTGTCACTCTGTTGTGCTATCAAATACTAGATCTTACTTATTTTATCTAACTATATTTTTATACCCACTAACCATCTCCTATTCCCCATGCCCAGTAACCTTCCTAGCCTCTGGTAACCATCATTCTGATTCTTATTTCCATGAGTTCCATTGTTTTTACCTCTTAGCTCCCACAGATAAGTGAGAACATGCAAAGTTTGTCTTTATGCCTGGCTTATTTCACTTAACGTGATATCCTCCAGTTTCATCCATGTTGCAAATAACAGAACCTTATTCTTTTTATGGCTAAATAGTACTCCATTATGTATATGTACCACATTTTCTTTATCCAATCGTCTGTTGATAGGCATTTAGGTTGTTTACAAATGATGGTGTGTGTGATAGTGCTGCAATAAACATGAGATTTCAGATATCTCTTCAATATACTCACTTCCTTTCTTTTGGGTATATATCTAGCAGTAGGATTGTTGGATCATATGGGAGCTCTATTTTTAGTTTTTTGAACGACCTCCAAATTATTTTGCATAGTGGTTGTACTAATTTACATTCCCACCAACAGTGCACAAGGGGTCCCTTTTCTCCATATCCTCGCCAGCAGTTGTTATTGCCTGTATTTTGGATAAGAGCCAGTTTAACTGAAGTGAGATGATGTCTCATTGTACTTTTAATGTGCAGTTCTCTGATGATCAATGATGTTGAGCACCTTTTCATATACCTGTTTGACATTCATATGTCTTCTTTGGAGACATGCCTATTCAGATCTTTTGCTCATTTTTTAATCTGATTATCGCTTTGTCCTATAGAGTTGAGTTCCTTATATATTCTGGTTATTAATCCTTTGTGAGACGGATAGTTTGCAACTATTTTCACCCATCCTGTGGGTTGTCTCTTCACTTTATTGTTTCCTTTGCTGTGCAAAAGCTCTTTAACTTTATGCGACCCCATTTGTCCATTTTTGATTTGGTTGACTGTGTGCTTGTGGGGTATCACTCAAGAAATCTTCAGTCCAGTGTCCTAGAGCATTTCCCCAAAGTTTTCTTGTAGTAGTTTCATAGTTTGAGGTCATGGATTTCAGTCTTTAATCCATTCTGATTTGAATTTTGTATATGGAAAGAAAAAAGGGTCTTGTTTCATTCTTCTGCATATATCTGATTTTCCCATCACCATTTATCAAAGTGATTGTCTTCCTCAGTGTATGTTCTTGGCACCTTTGTCAAAAGTGATTTCTCTGTAGATGTGTGAATTTGTTTCTGGATTCTCTGTTCCATTGGTCTACCTGTCCTCTGTTTAACATAATTTTGAAGATAGGTCATATGATTTCTCCAGTTTTGTTTTTTTTGCACAGGATAGCTCTGACTATTCTGGGTCTTTTCTGTTTCCACATAAAGTTTAGGATTGTTTTTTCTATTTCTGTGAAGATGTCATTCATATGTTGATAGGGATTTCATAGGATATTTAGATTGCTGTGGGTAGTACAAACATTTTAGTTATATTGATTCTTCCAATCCATGAACATGAAATATTTTTATATTTTTTTGTGTCCTTTTCAATTGTTTTCATCAATGTTTTATAGTTTTCATTGTAGAGATTTTTCACTTCTTTGGTTAATTACTAGGTATTAAATCGTATTTGCACCTATTGTAAATGGGATTGCTTTCTTGATTTCTTTTCTAGATTGTTCACTATTAACATGTAGAAATGCTGTAGATTTTTGTATGTTGATTTTGAGTCCTACAACTTTGCTGAGTTTGTTCATCAGTTCTAATAGTTTTTGGTGGAGTCTTTAGGTTTTTCCAAATATAAGATTATATTATCTGCAAACAAGAACAATTTACTTCTTCCTTTCTAATTCGAGTGCCCTTTATTTTTTTCTCATCGCATTGCTCTAGCTAGAACTTCCAATGCTATGTTGAATAACTATGGTGAAAGAGGGCATCCTTGTCATGTTCCAGATCTTAGAGGAAGGACTCAGTTTTTCCCCATCAGTATGATATTAGCTTTGGATCTATTGCATATGGCTCTTATTATACTGAGGTATGTTCCTACTATGCCCAGTTTTTTTAGGATTCTTATTATGAAAGGATGTTAAATATTATCAAATGTTTTTTCAGTATCAACTGGAATGATCATGTGGTTTTCATTCCTTCATTCTGTTGACATGATGTATCACATTGATTGATTTGCATATGCTGAACCATCCTTATATCCCTGGGGTAAATCCCACTTGGTCATGATAAATGATCTTTTTAATGTATTGTTGAACTCATTTTGTTAATATTTTGTTGAGGATTTCCTTCCTCAATGTTTGTCAGTGATATTGGTTGGTTTGTAGTTTTTCTTTTCTTTCTTTTTTTTTTTTTTTTGGATGCATCTTTGTCAGGTTTTGGTATCAGAGTTATACTGGCCTCATATAATGAGTTTGAAAGTATTTCTAACTCCTCTATTTTTCAGAATAGTTTAAGTAGGATTGGTATTAGCTCTTCTTTTAATGTTTGGTAAAATTCAGCAGTGGTGCCATCAGGTCGCAGGCTTTTCTTTGCTGGGAGACTTTTTATTATGGCTTCAAGTCTTACTATTTGCTATTGGTCTGTTCAGGTTGTGGCTTCTTCATGGTTCAGTCTTGGTAGGTTGTATGTATCTAGGAATTTATCAATTTCTTCTAGGCTTTCCAATTTATTGGCATATAATTGCTCACAGTAGCTGCTAATGACCCTTTGAATTTCTATGGTGTTGGTTGTAATGTCTCCTTTTTCATTTCTGATTTTATTTATTTGAGTCTTCTCTCTTTTTTTCTCAGTTAGTTTGACTAAAGCCTTGTCAATTTTGTTTATCTTTTCAAAACACCAAGTTTTTGTTTCACTGACCTTCTACATGTTTGATTCATTTCAATTTCATTTATTTCTGCTCTGATTTTTATTATGTCTTCTACTAATTTTGGATTTGGTTTGCTCTTGCTTTTCTAGTTCTTTAAGATGCATTGTTAGATTATTTATCTGAAGGTTTTCTAGTGTTTGATGTAGGTTCTCATTGCTATAAACTTTCCTCATAGTACTGCTTTTGCCGTATCCCATAGGTTTTAGTGTGTTGTATTTCTTTTATTATTTGTTTTAAGAAATTTTTAAATTTTCTTCTTAATTTGTTCATTGACCCACTGTTTATTTAGGAGCATATTGTTTAATTCCACATGTTTGTTTAGTTTCAAAATTCTTCTTATTAATGATTTCTAGGTTTTTTTTCCATTGTGGTCAGAGAAGATACTTGGTACAATTTCTATTTTTTGAATTTTTGCAAGACTTGTTTTGTGGCCTCACAAATGGTTTATTCTTGAGAATGATCCATGTGCTGATGATAAGAATGTGTATTCTGCAGCTGTTAGACAAAATATTCTATAAATATCTATTAGGTCCATTTGTCCTATAGTGGAGATTACATCTGATATTTTCTTGTTAATTTTCTGTCTGAGACATCTGTCCAATGCTGAAAGTGGGGTGCTGAAATCTCCAGCTGTTATTATGTTGCGATTTGTCCCTTTATTTAGCTCTTATACTATTTGCTTTATATATCAGGATGATCCAGTGTTTGGTACGTATATATTTACAATTATATTCTCTTGCTTAATTGACCTTTTTATCATTATATAATGACCTTCTTTGTCTCTTTTTGTAGTTTTTGCCTGAAATCCATTTTATCTGATACAAATATAGCTACTCCTGTTCTTTTTCAGTTTCCATTTGCATGGAGTATCTTTTTCCCTCCCTTTATTTTCTATGTGTCTTTGCAGATGAAATGTGTTTCTTGTAGGCAACAGACACTCTATGCTGGGTCTTCTTTTTTTAATCCATTCATACAATCTATGTCTTTTGCCTGGTGAGGTTAGTCCATTTGCATTCAATGTTATTATTGATAAGTAAGGACATAGTCCTATCATTTTCTGATTTGTTTACTAGTTGTTTTATGATCTTCTCTTCCTCACTTTTCTCCTTCATTCCTGTCTTCCTTTTAGTGAGGGTGATTTTTTTTCTGGTGGTATGTTTTAATTTTCTGCTTTTTATTTTTATGTACTTGTATGTTTTTCAATTTGAGGTTATCATGAGGCTTGAAAATACTATCATGTAACCCATTATTTTAAACTGATGATAACACAGATTGCACCAACAAACTATTAAGCAAGAGAAAACTAATAAGAACTCCACTTTTTTACCTGCCTATTAACTTTTTGTTGTTTCTATTTATATCTTATTATGCTGTCTTGAAAAGTTGTTGTAGTTATTATTTTTAATAAGTTCACCTTTTAGTCTATCTCCTCAAGAATGAGTACTTTACACCCTACAATTACAGTGCCATAATATTCAGTGTTTGTCTCTATGCTTACTATATCAGTAAGTTTCACAAATACAGATGTTTTCTTATTGCTTATTAATACCTTTCCTTTCAGATTGAAGTACTTCCTTAGCATTTCTTGGAGGACAGGTCTGGTGTTGATAAAATCTCTCAGTTTCATATAACTAGGAAATTCCTTAATATCTCCTTCATATTTAAAGGATATTTTCACTGGATATGCTATTCTAGGATAAAAGCTTCTTTCCTTCAGCAATTTAAATATGTCATGCCACTCTCTCCTGACTTGTAAGTTTTCTGCTGAAAAGTCTGCTGCCAGACATATTGGAGCTCCATTGTATGCTATTTGTTTCCTTTCTCTTGCTGCTTTTAAGACCCTTTCTTTATCCTTAGCATTTGATTCTTAAATGTCTTGAGGTAGTCTTATTTGGGTTAAATCTGTTTGTTATTCTATATTCTTCTTGTACATGAATATTGATATCTTTCTCTAGGTTTGGGATGTCTTCTGTTATTATCCCTTTAAATCAGCTTTCTACCCCATCTCTTTCTCTACCTCCTGTTTAAGTCCAATACTTATTTTGTCTTTTTGACACTATTTTCTAGATCTTGTAGGTGTGCTTTATTTTTTTTAATTATTTTTTTTCTTTTGTCTCCTCTGATTATTTTCAAGTAACCTGTCTTTGGGCTAATTCTTTCTTCTGCTTGATCCTTCTGTTGATAAGAGACTCTGATGCATTCTTTAGTATATCAGTTGCAATTTTCAACTCCAGAATTTCTTCTTGGTTCTTTTTCATTATTTCAATCTCCATGTTAAATATTTTTTATAGGATTCTGAATTCTTTCTCAATGTTATTTTGAATTTAATTGAGTTT
This sequence comes from Rhinopithecus roxellana, assembly GCF_007565055.1. Lineage (NCBI taxonomy): Eukaryota > Metazoa > Chordata > Mammalia > Primates > Cercopithecidae > Rhinopithecus > Rhinopithecus roxellana. The sequence goes on along the minus strand of NC_044569.1, from coordinate 79,630,093 downwards.
TATCATTGAGTTTTCAGACATGAATTCTCTGTCTGAAAGATCACATACTTCTGTCTCCAGGAATGGTCCCTTAGTTCATTTGGTGAGGTCTTGTTTTCCTAGATGGCCTTAATGCTTATGGATGTTCTTTTGTGCCTGGACATTACAGAATTAATTATTTATTTCAACAGTTGCAGTACGGGCTTGTTCGTACCTGTTCAACTTGGGAAGGCTTTCCAGGCATTTGAAGGAAATTGGGCATTGTCATCTGAGTTTTGGTATCTATGGCCATATCTACATTAGGGGTCACCCCAAACCCACTAAAATGTGGCTCTTACAGATGCATAGAGGTACCACCTTGGTGGTCTTGGATAAAATCTAAAAGAATTTTCTCAGTAATTAGGCAGAGACTCTTCTTCTCTTTCCTTACTTTCTCCTAAACAAATGGAGTCTCTCTGTGCTGAGCTGCATGGAGCTGAAGGAGGGATGACAATAAGACCACACTGGGTCAGACCTGAAGCCAGCACAGCACTGGGCTTTGCCCAAGACCTGGAGCAAGCACAACCTGGCTGCAACCTATGTTTGCTCAAAGCCACAGGGCTCTAGAATCAGCAGGTGGCAAAACTAACCAAGTTTGTGTCCTTCCCTTCAGAGCAGTGAGGTCCCCTGGCCCTGGGTGGGTCCAGAGATGCTGTCTGGGAGCCAGATCCTAGAGTTGGAAACCTTAGGAATCCATATGGTGCTGTATTCTACTGCAACTGAGCTGGCATACAAGACACAAAACAAATTCCTTCCCCCTTTCCTCCCCTTTTAATAAGCAGATGATTCTCTCCCTGTGGCCACCACTGCACCAGGTCCAAGGCAGATACTGTCTGGCTGCTGCCAATCTTCACTCAAGGCCCAAGGTCAGCTTGTGGTGAATGCTGCCAGGCCTGTGACTCTCCCTTCAGGACTGTGGTCTCCTCTCTGGTCCAGGGAAGATCCAGAAATGCCATCCAAGTGCCACAGCCTGGAATTGGGAACCCCAAGTGTCCTCTTGGTTGTCTACTCTACTGTGGCCAAGATGCTATTTACAAAGTAAATATGCTGTAAGGTAAAGTCCCTTTTCCTCTTCCCTCCCCTTTTCTCAAGCAGAAGGAGTCTCTTTCCATAGCCACCACAGCTGGAAATATGTTGACACCTGATGTCAGCTTATCTCTAAATCTCACCCAAGGCCTGCAAAGAATACTGCCTGGGTATCGCTGCTCCTTATTCAGGGCCCAAGGACTCTTTGGTCAGCAGGTGCTGAATCCTGCAGGATGAGGTCTTTCCCTTCAAGGCAACGGGTTCCTTTCTGGCCCAGGCTGTGTCTAGAATTATCGTCTTGTGAGCGGGGCCTCAGGACTCTGGTGGATGCTCTACCCTACTGTAGATTAGCTAGTATGCAAGTTGCAAGACAACATCTTCTTTACTCTTTACTCTTCTCTCTTCAAGCAGATGGAAGGAGCCTCTCCTGGAGCTGCAAGTTGTGCTGCCTAGGATTGGGGGCAGGGTGGTGTAAACACTCTCTTGACTGCTCCAGTTGGTGTCTCTATAGGTTACATGTCCGTCAAGTCCATTATCTCTGAGCCAAGCACAGCAGCCAGGATTTGCCCAACAATTACAGTCCTCATGGCCTAGACTGCCTTTTGAGTTTATTTAGGATCCCATAGCACATTAGCCCACAGTGGCGAGGCTTGCTGGAACTCAGGTTCTGATTGCTGGGATGAATGATTCACCTCTGGCTAGGGCTGGTCTAAATGCTCCCTCTATGGCTGTCCACAGAGTTCTTTCCCAGTATTGCGTTCCTCTATGATAAGGCAGCACTGACTTCCAATGCAAAGTCCCACAATCACTCTACCTCCTCCAAGCACACAGATTCTCTCTCCTCACCACATGGCTGCTGCCAGAGGGTAGGGGAGGGGTGGTGTCAGTGATTCAGCACTGTCTTTCCAACCGTCTTCAGTGCCTCTTTCTGTGATATGAAGTTAAAACCAGGTACTGTGATTGCTCACCTGGTTTTTGGTTCTTAGGAAGGTGCATTTTGTGTGGATAGTTGCTCAATTTGGTGCTCCTGTCAGGAGAAAAATCGGTGATGGCCTCTATTAGGACATCTTGCTCTGCCTTTCCACCTTTTTATTTTGGATAGCATAAGAATGAATAAAATGGTTGATTTTTTTCTCATCAAGTTATCATATCAAAATGAATTATTGCTAATGAAACGAGACAACTATATTTGTCTTCCTTAGATACCTGCTGTTTTGGTCAGGATTCTCCAGAGAAACAGAGCCAATGAAAAAACATAGATATATAAATAGGCAGACAGATAGATAGATAGAGAGATAGACTGAATAGATAATGTATAATATGTATGATATACATATATATACCAAATATAGTCTTTATATATACATACACACATGTATGTATATATACTATACTTTTTACACACACACACACGTGTATGTATATTATAAAGAGAGAGCAAGAGAGGGAGATTTTATTTTAGAGAATTGGGTCACATAAAATTCTGACACTGGCAAATCCAAAACCTTCAGGGTAGGCTGACAGGCTGAACATCCAAGGAAGACTTGCAGCTTGACCCTGAAGGCTATGTGCTGGCAGCGTTCCCTCCCTTTCATAGTGGGTGGTGGAGAATATCAGTCTTTTTCTCTTAAGGCATTCAATTGATTGCATGAGGCCCAACCACATTAGGGAGGACAATCCATTTTATGCCACGTTCACTAGTTTAAATGTTAATCCCAAGCTAATAAACAATCTCCTCAGAAACAAATAAATTAGTCTTTTAACTAAATAATTGGGTATTATGGTGTGGCCAAGTTGACATACAAAATTAACTATCATAGCTGTCTTCACTACCCCATCCTACCCCCACACAGAGTACAAATAGTACTAGGGTTATTTAATCCATTGAAAAAAATTGTACATGAATTCCCAGGGATGATAACTTAAATTCAAAACTAAAGAGAGGAGTTCTGGATTATGATTTTAAGTCTTTGTAAATTGGTATGAGGGGGAGGGTGAGCTGTGTAACTTAATTTTTTATTTTTTATTTTATTTTTCTTTGTTATTAATAGAATTGGTTATTCTATAACTTTATTTAACATTTGTGTTAATTCATCTGTAATGCATTCCTGCCATTCATTCATTTATTTCTGTTGAGGTATTATTCTTTTTTCTTATTGACTTTTATGATCTCTTTATAATACATGTTTTTACTTTTTACTTCAAATATTTTCTACATTCAATTTTTTATACTACATTTTAAATTTTGCTTGCAGTCAAGTGCATCCAGATTTTTTAAAAATTATTTATTCTGTTGTTTTATGCTTAGAAAATACTTGCATATACCAGAATCAATTAAAAATCCATCTGGATTTTCTGTTTCCTATGGCTTAATTGTTTGTATTCAACTCTTTAAATCATATTTTAACAGTTTGAAATTATATTATAGATGCAGTTTTACATTCTACTTTATTCATATAATATTATATACGGAGCATTTTCCTATAAAATGAAATTTTATTTGCTGTGTAATATAAGCTGAGGATATAATTTATAGTTTTCCAAATTTCTAGTTTTCTCAGCATTGTTGACTTGTTGACTTTCTTTAACCTAGCTTAAGTTCTTGCATACTATTCCTAACTCAATGATATTAAGATTACTTATTATTTCTGTCATTAAGCTTTTTTTCTACATTATAAAGTCTTTTTATATAATGTAGGTATATTAATAATACCACAGTCAGATTTTGAGAAGATTACACTGGGGACTTTATACATATTTCAGTAAAGTTTTGTAACTTTATTACTATAGATTTTATAGTGGGTTTTTTTGTTCTTGTTTTTAATGCTATTCACAGGATTTTATATTTCTAATATTGTGTGGTTGCCATGTTCTTATGGCTGGGAATTTTTTTTCTATTATATTTTTACTTAAACCATAAAGGGAAGCTCACTTTTTAAAAATTCATTCATTCCATATCTGACAATGTAGCTGAATTTTATTTTTATGTTTGACTTTGCACTTTATTTTCATGAGTCGCTTAGGGTTGTGTGTGTGTGTGTGTGTGTGTCTTAATATATATATGTAAATATATAGATATAGATATAGATAAGATTGTAGCTTCAGAATGATACACAAGCATCCTGATTCCAGATTACAGGGTTTTCTCTAATATATTCTCGTATAGCATCTTTCTTTGAAAATTTTTATGCTTTTCTAATTTGTCAACAATTAATCTTACTGCTTTGATAATATAGTTGACTTATAAATTCCCAATTATGTAATATACCATGCTTTTGTAGAATGGCGCAAGTCTGATAGTACCTTCTCAGTTTATGTTTTTTGGTTTTCTTTGAAGTGAAATAGCAGTTTATATTCTTTAGAAGGAATACGGCCAAAAGCATTCATTAATTCAACTAATATTTTTAAGTTAGAAATAGAGGCAGCTTAGCCATTTTATAAGGTACCACAAGACACAGTTGTTTATTTTGTATACATCTGGTTTTCATTTAGGCCTCCATTATAGTTGGCTTTAATAAATCTGATGTAAATTAGTTGGTGAAATAGTATTTCATGTTGTGATTTTATTTCCTCAAGTATCTTTTTACCAAAAAAAACTAGAAAGAAAACTATATATATATATCTAGGGTACATGTGTACAACGTGCAGGTTTGTTACATATGTATACATGTGCCATGTTGGTGTGCTGCACCCATTAACTCGTCATTTACATTAGGTATATCTCCTAATGCTATCCCTCCCCCTCCCCACAATAGGACCCGGTGTGTGATGATCCCCTTCCTGTGTCCAAGTGATCTCATTGTTCAATTCCCACCTATGGGTGAGAACATGCGGAATTTGGTTTTCTGTTCTTGCGATAGTTTGCTGAGAATGATGGTTTCCAGCTGCATCCATGTCCCTACAAAGGACACGAACTCATCCTTTTTTATGGCTGCATAGTATTCCATGGTGTATATGTGCCACATTTTCTTAATCCAGTCTGTCACAGATGGACATTTGGGTTGATTCCAAGTCTTTGCTATTGTGAATAGTGCCGCAATAAACATACGTGTAATACAAAATTATATTTTTAAATTACTCTTTGAGGAATCATATCCAGGACTGAACAACCACTCCATAAACTTAAATAACAATTGCTTTTCTGTAAAAAGAAGAAAGCCATAAAGAGATTCAACTTCTACTACATTGTTAAACCCTAATTTTTACTTGTAGAATTGTTTTAATTATGTGCCATAAGTTCTTCCTCCCATTGATAAGCGATCTCATTTATTCGAGTTGCAGTACCACATGTAGATTAATAAAATACTGTTTCCAGGGACTGTGCCCATGTAATTCCATTACACAATGGCTGATCCAGTGCAACACCTATGAAAAGGAGTGCAGGGTCATTGCCAGCTTTCATCTCAACTTGGCATAACTGAGCTGCTATCATCCAAATGGCAAACAAAATATTTTCAAATGAGCCATTAAACAGAAAACTGTTTCCTATTGGTATGAAACCATGATTTAGTCACCTTGGAAATACTGCTGATATTCTAAGCACTAAAACTAAAAGTCTGCTCTTATTCTTATTTTTACCACTTTCACACCTATGGCAGATATGGATAATCATCATTGAATTCTCTTTTGCTTGGTAGAAGCTAATCCTCCAGCCTTCTAAACACAATGCTCCAGATGGCCATAATTAATTAATGAAAATTGGCACTTGAGACGAAACCTATTTACCTAGTTGCTAACTCATAATTTCTATTGACCACAGCAATAAACTTGGTGATTATTCTAGGTTAATTTTAGTCTTGGAGGCTTTTCTGTTCAATTTTGTATAAATGAAGTACTGTGTGTCAACTTCTATTTTCCCTTTGATTTTCATTACTTAAAACTAGTACTGGAAACAAGGTATCTGCATTTCAAAGGCAAAGTGGAATTTAGACTCAATAATGTAGGTCCAAATTTGTATACTGCTTGCCCAGAGAAGGAGATTTAAAAAGAGTAAAAATTATTTTCCAGGTGATGAAAATTTGCAGGATGAAATCTTATTCTTTAAAGTTTTTGGTGTTTTGACTTTTGTCTCTGCATTATCCCAGTTTTCTTTCTACATCTCTAACCAACTTCACATCTTGTGAAATATGTACTTACGTTTCTGAAATAGTTCAGTAACATAAGTTTAAGAACTAAAACCAAGTAATGGCAGTAAGTTTGGAGAAAAATAATGGAAAACAAACATTCAGGAGTTAGAAATTAAGAGACTTAGTAACGAATTGGAAGGGGATGCATGAGGAAAGGAAAGATTCATGGGTAACTCTGAGGTTACCCTGGGTCAGAGTGAAGCATGCTTTTTTAGAGATAATATTAGGAATCTGTAAGAGCATGGAGGAGGAAGCATTTTCTTTCTGCTTGGCATAGGGAGATGCCTCAGGAAAGTCTTCTCTATATAGTAGTAATCTCTGTTGCAATACAGGACTATGTTGTACAGAATTAACCTGTGGTGTTGGTTCAATAGGCATAATAGCTAATAAAATTTTACAATGTAAGATTTGTTGTAATTGAAGTGAAAGAAACCCAGCTTTCTTGACACTCACTAAAGGCCTTATATTTATTAATTAAGTCATTCAAATAATACTTATTGAGGACTTTTTATGCACCTAACCCTGAATCAGGTGCAGGAGACACAAAGATGAACATCACATTGACCCTGCTCTCAAGGACTTAATGATCCCGCAGAGAAAGCACATATACAACCAACTACAATACACCCGAAATAAACTAATCCCTATCTGTACATGATAAAATATCACATTCAAAGTGATGCTGGGCAGGTGAGCCCCCAAACTGGGGTTAGCCCAAGAGGGTTCTTGGCTTTTGCCCAGGAAAGGATTTAATAGTGAGCCGGTGGTGTTAGACAGCAACATTTATTGAAGTGGAGCAGCAGAGGTACTGCCCTTGCCCAGGGCATCAGCTCAGGGCAGTTTTGCAATCATATTTATACTTAATTTTAATTATATGCAGATTAAAGGGCAGTTTTGGGTCGTCAGGTCATTACCATAGTAAGGGTGGTAATTTTTGGATGTTGTCATGGTGTTGATAAACTGCCTTGGCGCTCTGATGGACACGTCTTATGGAAAGCTGCTTCCACCCTGTCCCTGTTTTAGCCAGTCCTTAATTTGGTCTGATGTTTGAGGTCTGAGCTCCCACCTTCAGAGTCAAGTACTGCCTCCTACCTCAAAAGAACAAAACTTTTTTTTTTTTTTTTTTTTTTTTTTTCTGGAGACAGAGTTTCATTCTGTTGCCCAGGCTGGAGTGCAGTGGTATGATCTCAGCTCACTGCAACTTCTGCCTCCCGGGTTCAAGCAATTCTCCTGACTCAGCCTCGTGAGTAGCTGAGATTACAGGTTTGCTCCACCACTCCCTGCTAATTTTTGTATTTTTAACAGAGACAGGGCTTCACCATGTTGGCCACGCTGGTCTCGAACTCCTGACCTCAGGTGATCCGCCCTCCTCGACCTCCAAAAGTGCTGGGCTTACAGGCGAGAACGACGGTGCCTGGCCCCAACATCCTTGAGTTTAATTAAAGGAAATATAATATTATCTTGGTCCATCTAATTTACATTTTTAATTGTATTTTTTAGGTGTCAAATAACAACTGTATATATTTATGGGGTAAAATGCAATATTTTGATATATGTGTATATTGTAGAAAGATCCAGTCAAGCTAAGTAAAATATCCATATCCGTTGCCTCACCAACTTATCACTTTTTTGTGTAGGGTGATCATGCTTAAAATCTATTTCTTTACCAATTTTGAAATATACAACACGTTAACTGTGGTCACCATGCAGTGCAATAGTAAATGTTTCTGCATTATTCCTCAGAAGTCTCCTAATTATTTTACAGTTTCTATATACCTCTTCTCTTCCATTTTCTGTAAGTCTTCAAAATTCCCTCAGTTGTCATCTTGTGACTTTTTTAAATTTACTTTCGAAGCATCTTTTAAACACCCATGAGCCATAATTTAGGAATGACTGACCACAGATAGTTTTGTGTATCATCCTCCTTGTTTTAAATATAATATTCCAATTTAAAATTTGATCCAAAATATGTATTTAGAAAAATTCAGAAAGTTTATCCCATTTTATAATGTATTTTAGAAACAGCAAAATCTTAGAGATTTGATAATCCCACATATCACATAATGAGCAGAACAAGCTGTCAAAAGAACAAAGAATGGACTAGGTCTCCAAAAGCTCATTTACAGAAAATGAAAAGGAAAAAAAATGCATTTTTTTGATTTGACAAGTTGTTACAGCGCTTATACTAACATGACAGAAAATATAATAAAACTGGTTCAACTATTACACTTTCATTTATTCCAAGGACTATGACTAAGTTTCTACATGTTGACTTACAGCTTATGTACCCACTTTTGAGGTGTGATTTGGGAAGACTTAAAAGTTCCCATTATTTCTATACTTTATACCACAAACACAACACGCTATCTAAAATTTCTTTCATGAGATATACTCCTTTAGGTAAAGCAATGGGCAGATGTCCTTTTTAAACGCCTGGGGTAATTAACACAGAATTCTTCAGGAGCATTAAAATACAAAATAGTTATTTAGACTAGTTCATGCAGGTATGTGCCTGGAGATGGAAACTCAGGATAAAGGATGAAACAGAAAAAGTTTTGTTGTGAGTAAGTATCGGAATACACCTCTACATAAGCCGGAAAGAACAAACTGCGGAGCAGCCAGGAGACAGACAGCAGGGAGACTCCAGGGGCTGGTGCAACTGTAGAGGGACATTTGGAAGAGGGGTGCAACATTTACTAAAGAAAATAAAGGGCTGGGCGCGGTGGCTCAAGCCTGTAATCCCAGCACTTTGGGAGGCCGAGACGGGCGGATCACGAGGTCAGGAGATCGAGACCATCCTGGCTAACACGGTGAAACCCCGTCTCTACTAAAAAATACAAAAAACTAGCCGGGCGAGGTGGTGGGCGTCTGTAGTCCCAGCTACTCGGGAGGCTGAGGCAGGAGAATGGCGTAAACCCGGGAGGCTGAGCTTGCAGTGCGCTGAGAACTAGCCACTGCACTCCAGCCTGGGCGACAGAGCGAGACTCCGTCTCAAAAAAAAAAAAAAAAAAAAAAGAAAAAAGAAAATAAAGAGCACAAATGTTAAAATTTGCTTATTTACCATTTTGAAATAAAACTACCCTCTAGCTTACATGAAACCACCTCCTCCTATCCTGACACTATCACTCTTTTCTCTTGTAAGTCTGTGCCTCCATAGACTTTTTTATCTTTCATGGCTCAAATCACAGCTCCTACTTAATCACTTACTTGAATGCTTACTTGTGAAGTCCAGTTTCCCCCATAGATTGTAAATGTCATTAGGCATAGTTATCCTGGCCCCTTAATTTCATTAGTGTGTATTTGATGCCCCCAAAATTTATGCACACAATACCTAAATTAACTGTTTAATTTGTCCAGCAAACATTTATCAAGTGCAATGATTAAAAGGATAGGATATGAAGTCAGATAGTCATGAACTTGAATACTGGCTTTACCACTACATAGTATGTTATTTGTTCTTGCTACTAAGAATCTTTTTTTCTAGTCTGTAAAATGACAATAATAGTCCCCATTTTATGCAGAAATAACTAAGGTATTGAATGTAAAATATTTTGCACCATGCCTGGCATATAGCAAATGCTCATTAAATAACAATAAATATATAATTGTTATAATAATTTTTATTTGAGCAGATAACTACTCATAATATAATTGATATAAAGGAGTATCTCATTGTATTATTAACTTTCATTTTCCTAATTAGTTGTAAGCCATTTGTGCTTTCTCTTGTGAGAAAAATCTTCTGCTCATTTTGCTATTGGGCTTTATGACTTTTCTTTTTCATGCTGGTATTGGTCATCCCTAAGATCTATACATAAATCCTGGATGCTAATATTTTTTTGATTATCTATGTAGCAAATATTTTCTCCCAATTGTGGCTTCCCTTTTTCATTTTCATGGTGTTTTGGATGAATGAAGTTTTGATGAAATACAATTCAAAAATCTTTTTCTGTATGTATTTGAAGACATTTTCTTCTAATTTCTTCTGAGATTTTAAAAATTTGACTTGAACTTTTAAGTTTTTAATGCATATGGAATTTATTTTTACATATACTGTGAAGATTTGATCAATTTTTCTCACGTTCAGAATCAATTGTGAAAATAATTAGTTTATCCATTCGTCATTGATTTGCAATGCCAACTCTTTATAACTTTAGGTTTAATATTTGTGTGAACTTCTGGGCTATTTTGTTCTATTGATTGCTATGTCTATTCTTATGCCAAAACATACTGTTTTAATGACTATCTTTGCAACAAATTTGATATATTGCAGGGCAAGTGTCTCCAACTTGATTTCCTTATATTGTGTTTTGACTAACTTTTATAATTTGTTCCTAAAATTTAATTTTACAGTCATTTTTCCTAAGTTCCCTAAAGTGCAGTGGTGATGAGAATTGCCTTGCTATAGATTAATTTGTGAAAAATTGACATTATGACATTGATTCTTCATAGGCATGGCCATGGTTCCTTACATATTTGGTTAGGTCTCGTTCAGTAAATGAGAAGTTTTGCAATTTTCTCTGTATGTATCCTACTCAACTTTTTAAGATAGTTATTTCAAATTATCTTATAATTTGATGCTTTGTAAAAAAAATTTTTACGGCTGCTAACAATGTATTTCCAGTGAATAAAATCATAATTGATTTCTAAATATCAATCTTACATGCAGCCTTTGTCAAAAGTTTCTCATTATTTCTTGTAACTTAACAGTAAATTATCTTATATTATCTGTATGAATAATCAATGACAGGTTCTTTCCTTTAACATATGTGTATTTTTTTCTATATGTGAGTTTTTTCCTTATCTCACTACATTGCTCAGGCCCCCAATACGATGTTGTATAACTACAGCTCGCTGGCCATATCTGGCTTGCCACTTGCTTTGTTACTGCTTATGAGCCAAAAGTGGTTTTTATATTATTAAATAGTTTGGAAAATATCAAAGGAAGGAAATATTTGACATATGAAAATTATATGACATGCAAATTCCATAATTAAAGTTTTATTGTAATACAGCCCGGTCATTTGTTTACATCTTTTCTGTGGCTGCTTTCAAGCTAAATCAATAAAGTTGAGTAGCTGCCACAGGTGGTTTGGCCCACAAAGATTAAATATTTAGTATCTAGCTCCTTCCAGAAAAAAATGTTGCCAACCTGTGTATACAGAAACAAGATACTGATTGTTATTATCACAAATGAGTCTTAAATTTTTTCAAATGCATCTTCTCCATCCAATAGGATGATCATATAGTTTCTCTCCTTTTTGGGGGTTAATGTGGTGGGTAAAATGTATGTTTAGTTTTTTTTCAAGTCTTGCATTCCTAGAATAAATATCACCTGGCCATGGTTAATTATGGTTTTATACATTGCTATGCTCACTTTACAAATACTTGCCACATATATTTTGCACATAAGTTTATAAGTAGAATTAAATTCTGCTTTCTGGGTTTTTTACTGCATTTATTGGATATTAGTTTTCATGTTATGCTTGACTTATAGAATAATTTGGGAAATATTCTCTCTTTTTCTGTTTTCTGAAAGATTTGACATACAATTGGAAAAAACTGTACCTTTAAAACTTGGAAAAACTCTCCTATAAAACTTTCAGAGCCAAGTGTTTTATGTATGAGGGCAATTTTAAATTGCTAATACAATTTCTTTAGTAATTGTAAGAATATGTGGCTTTCTGTTTTACAAGTCAGCTTAAGTTCTGTTTATTAGGACTTTGTCTATGTCATTTAATTTTAAATTTACTACATAAAATTATTCATAGTATTATCTTAACAATTTTAATTTTTATTATGTTTATCATCTTTTTCTTTTGTTCAAATATTATTAATTTTTTACTTTATTTCTATTTCATTGTGTTAATCCTTGTGGAATTTTGCATAGTTTATTGGTCTTTCCTAAGAACTCTGTGAATTTTCTCTATCATATATTTGGTTTCCATTTTATTACTCTTTTTCTACATTTTTGATTAATTTATTCTGTTGTTTATATATTTTTTTAAATTTGGATGAAAAGCTCATTAATCTACCTTTTGTCTTTTCTAATATAAGCATAAAAGACTATAAACTCCCTTAAGTATCATCTGGTTGCATCCTACATGTTTGAAATTTATTTATTTAGCACTCAGTATTAAATAATTAACTATTTATTTATTTATTTATTGTTGAGATGGAGTCTTACTCTGTCACCCCGGCTGGCATGCAGTGGCACGATCTAGACACACTGCAACCTCCACCTCCTGGGTTCAAGCGATTCTCCTGCCTCAGCCTCCTGAGTAGCTGGGATTACAGACATGCGCGACCACGCCTGGCTAATTTTTGTATTTATAGTAGAGATGGGGTTTCGCCGTGTTGGCCAAGCTGGTCTTGAACCCCCGACCTCAGATGATCCATCTGCCTCTGTCTCCCAAAGTGCTAGGATTACAGGTGTGAGCCAACACGTCAGCCAACAACTTTTTGTGATTTATTTTGATAAATGTATTATTATTATTATCATTATTATTTTTTTTTTTTTTGAGATGGAGCTCCACTCTTATTTCCCAGGCTGGAGTGCAATGGCGCAATCTCCGCTCACTGCAACCTCCACCTCCCAGGTTCAAGCGATTCTCCTGCCTCAGCTTCCTGAGTACCTGGGATTACAGGGGACCTGCCACCACGCAGTAGGGTGTTTCACTATGTTGGCCAGGCTGGTCTCAAACTCCTGACCTCAGGCGATCCACCCGCCTCGGCCTCCCAAAGTGCTGGGATTGCAGACGTTAGGCACCGCGTCCAGCAAAATGTATTATTTTTAACTTTTCTCATAAATGTCTAAGGATATATAGATATTTTTGTTTTGTTTGTTTTGTTTTCTGATTTCTAATTTAGTTGTTTTGTTGTCAGGAACATGGTTTATATGATGTCAGTTCATTGTAATAAAATACTTGCTTTAGAACAGAAAACCAAACACCGCATGTTCTCACTCATAGGTGGGAATTGAACAATGAGAACACCTGGACACAGGAAGGGGAACATCATACACCGGGGCCTATTGTGGGGTGTGGGGAGTGGAGAGGGAGAGCATTAGGAGATATACCTAATGCAAATGACCAGTTAATGGGTGCAGCACACCAACATGGCACATGTATACATATGTAACAAACCTGCACGTTGTGCACATGTACCCTAGAACTTAAAGTATAATAAAACAGAAAAAATAAAAATAAGAAAAGTACTTACATTATAGCACTGTTGTGAGAATAAAGTGATATAAAACACAACAAAACAAAAAAACAAAAAATAAATAAATAAAATAAAATACTTGCTTTATGATCTCATAAGATTTTATACAGTTTATGTTTTAATGTATGTAAGTTACAAGTTTTAATGTTTATGTATGCTTAAGAAGATGGTGTAATTTATAATTTGGAGCATGTGCATGTATATCTGTATGTACACATATATATGCATATATACATATATGCTAGATCTATGCATATATACATATCTATGCATATATACATATATGCTAGATCAAGTTTATTAAGCCTGTCAATCATCACCATTATTTTAATTTTTGATTTGCCAAAATCGATGTGTTGATATCTATAGATCTAGATATATATATATGGATATGAATAATCTCTATCTAAGGGCACTATTTGTCTTAAGGTCTCTTTTGCCTAATATACTCAAGGTTTCATTGTGCTAGTATATGCCTGTATTCAGTTATTTTGTTTTATTTTTTAGTTTCTATCTTGACTATCTTTTAGTTTTTAATGTGTTTCATGTAAAATATATGTAAGCATCGTTTTCTAAATCTAATCTTCTGTCTGTCTTAACTGAAAAATATAATCCATATATGGTTATTGTAATCAATTATACATTTTACCTCTTTCTAGTATCTTTTTGTTTTTTAATTGTTATTTTTTTTCTACTGCTTCCTTTTTCTCTACCCGCCTTTTTAGTTGATTGAAGACTCTTGTTTATTTTTTCTTATTCTGTTTTTTCTGCTCCTTTTCTTGAAGGTCAAACACTATATTTAACCTTTTATTTGAAATTTTATTTTTATTGTACTTTAAGTAGACTATGCATATTTAATTTAAAATATACTTGATATTTTATTTATTACAGCACATATTTTAACTATCATGCAATATACTGAGTTAGAGAATTTTAATTCAGACTTCTGAACTTCAGACATACATAATATTATTATAAAACATTTTAGTTTCCATGATTCTTTTATACTCTTTAATTAGTTATTATAATTTTATTAGCATTGCTATTAATATTTTATACAGGGAATGTTTATTTGACTTTACATATTTACCTGTTTTGTTCTTATTCGCCATTCCTTCTTGCAACTCAGAGCCTCTCCATGGAATCATTTTCCTTTTTTCTGAATTACATCCTTTCTAGAAGATTCAATAGAAATAAACTCTCAGTTTCGGTTTATCTAAAATATCTCTTTATTATCCTTGTTCTGAAATAATACTCTTCCTGGTAGTTTTTGTTTGTTCCTGCAAATCCCATTGTTTCTACTATGTATTAATATATTTAGTTGACTAGAAGTTAATAGATCTTCATCTCTGTGAAACCGGTGTCCCAGTTTAAGATTGCTTTCTTCCAGAGAGAATTTGCACTAGCTTCTCCTTCAAGCCAAGGGGAAAACAAAAACTTAGAAGTCCTCAGCTCTACTCTAGGCTTAGACAGTATAAATGCAGAGATCATTCACTTACCTGCAATTGATGACTACTCAGTACTCAAGTTTCGCTGATGATTCTCCAGATTCTCCCGATTCTCCCGTGGGAATTTCTTATGTGTTCTAACCCCATCAATGCAATAAAAATATTTGTGTAAAGAACTGATTTTGTTTTAAAATTAAAGCACTCTTCAGAGTGTCTAGTGAAATCTTAGTCTTTTTCATAATTTTTCATTACATTTTGCCTATTCTCAAAATACATGGAATAAATTAGGCCAAAAAACTCAAACCCCTATCTAAAATGTTATATCTCTGTTGTTAGAAACAGTGCAAAAGCAAAACTATCTTCCTATATTAAGAATAAGTACTTTATATTGAATCTAGTTTAGTAGAACTATACTTGTTCCTTACATGAGACAATTAAGGTTCAAATGACACTAAGTCACATAGCCCAGTAGTACCTAGATCTGCTCAGGTTTTCAAATATCCCATGATCCTTCTTTCTACTACTACCATCATAAATTTCCAAAATGTGGTAGAACATCTGTAGTTTCCTTAATATGAGTCAGTATTATTCCATTTATATTAATCATTGCTGCTTTCGTTCTTTTTAGATACTTTGAGTATCTTGAATTTAGTTCACAGTTTTCTGAAAGAATGGTATTAGTTACTAATATGTGAAAAGCATTATTTTATTATAAATATATTTGATAATATTTGTCATAACCTGGATTTAATTATCTATACCAGTGCAAGCCAGCAAATGAGTTTATAAATTTTGGGCATCTGTGACAATTTGCACTACTTTTCAGATTTTCTTCTTATTATTGCCATCCTTCTAGTGCCAGAACAATTCTAGATCACTAACAAGAAGCTAAGACAATAATAGGGTCATAAGAGTTTTGCATTCTAAATGAAGCTTATACTTTCTGACCCATGATTTTTTTTTTTTTTTTTTTTTTTTTTTTTTGAGACAGTCTTGCTCTGTCCCCCAGGCTGGAGTGCAGTGGCTGGATCTCAGCTCACTGCAAGCTCCGCCTCCCAGGTTCACGCCATTCTCCTGCCTCAGCCTCCCGAGTAGCTGGGACTACAGGCGCCCGCCACCACGCCCGGCTAATTTTTTGTATTTTTAGTAGAGACGGGATTTCACCGTATTAGCCAGGATGGTCTCGATCTCCTGACCTCGTGATCCGCCCACCTCAGCCTCCCATAGTGCTGACCCATGATTCTTATCGCTGTAGACTAGTTTCTGCAGTTAGGCTGTCCCGCATTGCATGATTGTGTGGCTTATTTTATTTACATTTGCGGTTGAGATTTTGCAAATTGTTTAAAACAAATAATTTCATAAGCATTTCTGTTTACTTGTGTGTAAAAGAAATAAAAATGCTGGGGGTATTTATAATGAAATTTGATGCTTTAAAAATAGAAATATACTATATTTATTCTGGAAATTTTGAAATAAACCAATGAGCTCTATCATTAATCTTTTTTGAATAATGTTTTTATTGTGAATTAATTTTAGGTAAATGTAATTTTTAAAGCATTTTCTTTATTTTTTGCATTAAAATAAGTGGTTCTCAGATGACTATAAAGATATACTGTGGATAATCATCAGAGAAAATTGCTCAACCACAGCTCATAAACGAAAACCAAAAGAGCCAGCTTAGACCATTTATTTGGCCACATTTTAAAATCAAGGGACTTAATTACTTTTGGGCAAAAGACTGACAAGCAGGCAAGGAAGTGTATGCTTGAAAAATATGTTCATCTCTATGTTTGACAGTATAATATTTTATATTTAGCTGTCATGTAATTCTATTTTAAACCATTTTTAAACAATTATTCATTTGAGAAAAGTTAGATTTTTATTGTGAGGGTAATTTTATTATATAATTTTGTTTTATTCTTGTTGTAACAATTTTTTCAATCACAGGGAACAATAATTTTAGAATTAAGCATATACTTTCATTCATTTATTTCTTATTGAATTTTTCATGGGATTTGAGTGTGAATTTTAGCAACTTAAGCAAAATATATAAACTACTGTCTTTACACATTTTTATCAAATATCTATCAGAATGTAGTAATTTTATTTCAGAACCAAATTATCAAACTAAGAAGGTTTTATGTTTTGCAGGTTGTTACTATTACATATGAAAAAAGACAAATTATTATCTGTTATATGTAATAGTGTGTATTATAAAGTATACAAAGAAATGTATTTGCATATTCATATAAAAGGATAGACTTGATTTTTAACTATTCAATACAAAAAGTAGTAGTGTCTGTGTGGACCAGCTTTCTCTCTGTCATACCAAGGTTTTATATATTAGCAGAGATCCAAATGCAGAATTATGAAATATATTATTTTTATATAATTAGAGTAATTAAAAAATTCTTCTTTAAATTTCTTAAATGCCAGCTCCAAAATTTGGAGTGCACGTGGGTCTTATTTTTCTTAAGTACATCTAAGCAGTTGATAAAAGATGTTTCTAGAAATGAGCTATGTGATCTTTAACACTAGTCTGTGGAATGGATTTGGTAATAAATATCTCATTACTTTTGATATTAGTATATTGTATGTACATGTATAACTTGCTGAGTACTATAAATAGCTCAGTATTAACTGGATTTGTTATATCTGTCATTCCTGCCTTGCCAAAAATCTGTGGAGTAGTTTATAATTGCTATTGTTTGGGTTATTACAATAAACAGAACTGATAAGGCTTACGCTATTTGCCTTGTGAGCTGCACTTCACATCACTGTTGAATTAAAATTGCATGCACATACCTTCACTTATCAGTTTTATCTGTCAGAAATTGAGAAACACAGTATGCTTTCAGTATGTGAAAACTTATAACAAGCAGCTTGAAATTGTAATCATTATTTGAATATTCTAGTGCAAATAAATGAATGTATTTGTGCTGTTATCTATCTACTTTCCTTCTATCTAAAATAAATTCCTATAGGAAAAGCTCATTATCTTTTTCCAGATGGCCTTTATCATATTTTGTCAAAGCTTTAAATATGATTTTAATTAGATTACCTAAGGTACAAATGCAAATCTACAGGATACAGCATTTTTTTCTCTTCTTTGTCAAATGTGAATAAATCTTAGAGCTGCTTCTACAGTTGGCCTATTTGTTTGACTGCGTTTGTAGATAGGAAATACAGACTTCTGAAATGCCTTCATCTTCTCCTAAGGTATTATTCACAATATTTCTATTCTTAGATTGCAGGCTTCTTACCTAAGGAACTTCCAAACTCTCTGCCAATCATATCAGATGAACTCTCAAATTTTCAGGTACCTCTGATGAGTTAATCCATGCATACATGTGCATCTTTCAGAAATACTGTAACCTCTAACAGTTGTCACATATTGTCACCACCAGGTAACCACTCCCAATTCCTACTCCAGTGTACTGAGAAGTGATTTGTTTTTTTTTTTTAGATCTTATTTTTTAGAGGAGTTTTGGGGTTTACAGCAAAATGGAGTGGAAGGTACAGAGAGTTTCTGTATACTCCCTTTCCACACACATGCATAGCCTCCTCCATTATCAACAACCCACTCCAGGAGGGACATTTGTTACAACTGGTGAACCTATATTGATACATCATCATCACTCCAAGTTCATCCTTTAGGGTTCACTCTTGGTGTTGTACATTCTACAGGTTTGGACAAATGTGTAATGGCATGTATCTGCCATTGTGGTATCATACAAAATCTTTTCACTGCCCTAAAAATCCTGTGTGCCCTGCTAATTTATCCAGGGAGGTAATTTTTACTTCAAAAATTTGAAATTGTTCCACACTTTTCATATTTGTCCTACACGTTGTGTTGATAAAGGTTGTTTATTGCAGTGATTCTGTTAATTTTCTGTTTGGATTCTGTATCTAATGGATTTTCATGTTGCATGTGGAAAAATTCTATGTTCTTTTCAACTACCAGTTGTAACTGGATCTTTATAAATTCCAGTTTTTATAAAGATATTTTTCATCCAAAAAAGTAAAAATGAGGTATGTCACAGATTTGAATCCAGCAGTTGTTTGTTTTCACAAATCCAGAATGAACAAATCATCATTCATAGATAAAGAACTTTGAGTGCTGTTCATGCACTGTCTACCCTGCCAGTTACTATCATCTTTGTATTCTAAAGGACTTTTTGTTTTCGGTATTGACTGGTCTTTGTTTCCTGGCAAAACAATTTATAGTTCATTTTCAGATAACTATACATATGGTATTTGTATTTTAATTAAAAAGACTGTTGTTATGTCTGATTCTTATAAGGAGAAATTCATTATAAGGACACTTCTCATTTCCTTGAAACGTTCCCTTTCTTTTTTTCCAGGGTTCTTAAATTGCAAAAGCCGGTTAAATGATGTACTTTGGGGAGTTAATTTTTGGTACCATATGTCTCTAAAAATGATTTAATTTTATCTAAAGTGTGTTTTCAATGATATTTATGTTCTGTAAGACACAGGCACAATTTAAGGAATTTTTTAAGGAAAAAACATACTACTCATTATTTCAACACATTAGCATGATATGTGTATAAGCTGACAAAAATATCTGTTTATTAAGGTTAATATATTTTTACCATCTGAACTCTGTGGTTACCTTTTTGAGACTAGCAAAGTCAAATTCTCATGAAAATATTTTACATATGGCCATCTTTAATTTCATATGAAATAAGTTATGAAGTCACTAACCAACAACTGTGTTAATTGTATGAGTGGGATGAAGGAAAATGCCAATAATTTTATGAGGCAGCTAAAAGTAGTAATTTTTTCCTTAATGATATAAACTTAGTATTTTGGATATTTTGTTTATTATAGGTAAGATCATATTTAGTGGGTATATAACACAAATATTGTACAAAAAGCTATTTTTGTATTTTGGCAGATGGCCAAATATAATAGGATACTCTTAACAAACAAATTATAATAAATTCTCTGAAAGTAAATCATTCTAAGCCACAAAATATGGAGGATGCCTTTCTTGCAGAGATGTTACATTAACATAGGTTTTATTCTTTAATGAAACAACTAAGCATGCAGTAAGTTACAGTTATATATAAACTATAAATAAGTAAACACATTTCTAATAAATTTCTGTGTAACTTTACCAGATTTGTAAATCCTGACATTTTGTTTTGCATGTTTAAACCAGTAGAGATGCATTCAAAATCCTCAGTCGGCCTCTTCCTATTATTGTTCCCCTCCTTTCTCATGGTTAATTAACCTTTTGTGTTTACCATTCCAATTTTTTAATGCCATTTTTACATAGTAATAAAATTTTTAAAAAAGTATTATTTGTAAGATTTTTTTGTTTCTCTAACATCCAAACCACCTGCAATGTTAATGTGTTTATTTTATTTTATTTTAATTTATTTTATTTTATTTTAATTTATTTGAGACAGGGTCTAACTATGTTGCTTAAGATGGTTTCGAATTCTTGAGCTCAAGTGATCCTCTTTGCCTTGGCCTCACAAAGTGCTGGGATTACAGACATGAGCCACCATATATGGCCAGTGTGTTTATTTTAAATGCTGTGGTTTAGGGTATAAACATACCATAATGTATTTTTTATTACTTCAAAGACTATTAGATTGTTTCCATCTTTACTATAGCAAGTAATGCTATAAATGGAAAGTATTTTGTGTTTTTCCCTGAGTACATATGACATTTTTTTTGAGAGCCATATATCTCAAACTTTAGCATACATTAGAATCACCTAGAGATCTTCATAAAACACCGATTGCTGGCCCCAAGGTTTCTGATTCAGGGAGTCTGAATGACTGTATTCCTAACATTCTGAGGTGATACTGATCCTGATGGTCTGGGAACCACATGCTGAGAATTACTGGTCTAGAGTATGTAGCTTAAAGTATAATTTCTGGATCAAAGGGAAAGTACAACTTCATTTTCAATATGAAATAATAAATTGTTCTCCAAAGTTTTTGTATCAAATTATACATAAATTTGAACAGCACATGACTTTAATTTTTTTCACATCTTTACCAAAATTTGATATTGACAGATTTTGTTAGTATTTGACAATCTGATGAGTTTGAATTTTATTTATTCATATCCTACTATTAAAGTTGAATACCTTTTCAAATGTTTTCAGGCCAAATGGCTTTCCTTTTATGTTAATTGCCGATGTGTATAATTTGCCCATTTTTTTCTGGTATACTGTTTTTATTTTTATTATTGACTTATAAGGGCTTTTTATATGTTAAAGAAATTAATCCTTGTCTGCTGTGTTATTAAAATCTTCTCTAAACCTGCAGCTTATATGGTTACTCTGTTTAAATTTAACTTAAAAAAATTAAATGTGGTTTGATTTGTCAATTTTTTTTTATTAGAAGTTATCATTTTAATTTTTATTTAAAAATTCTTCCTTTCCTCAAAGGCATAAAGTTGTGTCATGTTTTTTAAAAAATTGTTAAAGGTTAACTCTCCTCATTTCAATCTACTTTGCATTTATTTTCTGTATGTTGTGAGTTAAGGATCTCATTTTATTTTATTTTGCATGGAGATAGCCAATTATTAGCCATCCTTTCCGTGCTGATTTGTAGTGATATCTCTGTCATGTGTTACATTTTACATGCATGTGTCTGTTACTCAGCTCTCTTTGCTGATCAAATGCTCTCTTTGGATGATCCCAATATTACTCTTAATTCCTATAGCTTTAAGATAAATTGTATATATCACATGTCAAATTTTTCAGGCTTGTTCTCCTGTTTCACAGTTGTCTCATTAAATATTCTCAGTCCTTTGTTCTTCCATGTGAATTTTAGATCAACTTTCATAAAACCTGATGAGATTATAGACTACTCTGTGGAAAACTGATTTGTCCATGACACTCTTTTCTCATATATGACCACACTGTACCTCTAGATTTATTCAGTCCTTATTCTTCAAAATATTTTGTAACTTTCTCTATAAAATCTTGCCCATTTTTAAATAGATATCAACCTAAGTACCTTTCATTTTATTTTATGGTAATAAATAGGATTTTCTATTATAATTCAAAATTTGTCATATTGATTTATAAAAATGGGTCGGGTGCGGCGAGTCATGCCTGTAGTTACGAGCTCAAAGCCAGCCTGCCCAACATGGCGAAACCCTGTCTCTACTAAAAACACAAAAATTAGCCCGGCGTGGTGGGAGGTCGCCTGTAATCCCAGTTACTTGGAAGGCTGAGACAGCAGAATCTCTTGAACCCAGGAGGCAATGTTGCAGTGAACTGAGATCCCACCATTGCACTCCAGCCTGGGCGACAGAGCAAGACTCTGTCTCAAAAAAAAAAAAGTTATTAATTTTTCAGTGCAGATATTATAGGCAGAAAGTTCCTAAACCCTCATCACCTCCTTTTTTTTTTTTTTTTTTTTTTAGACGGAGTCTCGCTCTGTCTCCCAGGCTGGAGTGCAGTGGCGCTATCTTGGCTCACTGCAACTTCCGCCTCACTGGTTCAAGGGATTCTCCTGCCTCAGCCTCCTGAGTAGCTGGGCCTATAGGCGACCGCCACTGCGCTCGGCTAATTTTTGTATTTTTAGTAAAGACTGGGTTTCACCATGTTAGTTAGGCTGGTCTGGAACTCCTGATCTCACGTGATCCACCCACTTGGCCTCCCAAAGTGCTGGGATTACAGACGTGGGCCACCGTGCCCGGCCTTTTTTCTATCTCATAGCTATCTTTTGCCCTTCTATTTTTTTATTGCATTGACAAGAATCAGCAATACAGTTTTAAAAAGCGGTATTGATTTCTGATATCCTTATTTTATTTTGCCCGACATCCACAGGAAGATTTCTGACATTTATTTAGTAAAATGTTTGATGGAAGTTTTTGGTTTATACCCTTTATCAGGTAAACTTTTATCAGCTCAAGTTGAGTCCATTTTAATAAACATTTATTGAGCGATTACTGTCTGCTGACATCTTAAAATGGGGTTTCTTCATAATCACTTTCCTAAAATAATTGTTGTCATAGCTATTTGATATAATCAATCATTCTTCGCAGCATCTTAGTTGTTTTTTCCTTAAATATTCTTTTGAATAGTCTTACTGTCTTTCGTGTGTAAATGTGTTTGTGTGCATATGTTATTTTATTGAATGCTGGTTCTTCTCTCTTTAAGATTGTCTTTAATTCTTCCTTTTCCTGGTTCTTGTTTTTCCATAGGCCTATTTAGCTATTGATTTCCGCTCCCCCACCCCCAAAAAAAACCTCTTTTTTGAGATATTACTCTCTCTTAGTTGATTCTTAAAAATCTTCTCTGTTTAAGAGGCTTCAGTTAACATGTGAACATGGATAAATTCAAGGCCTTTATGGCTACCTCAAGCTAGAATACAGACAACTGAATAAAAATAGACACTGCATACAGCTGCTTCTCCTCATTTGACTTGTGGCTGTAGAAAACATTACTATTCAGTTTGCTTTGTTTACACATGCTGAAGAGCTCCCACTTGTAAAATTTGCCTTGTTGTTAAGGAATTCCTCTACAGCTCATCTTTCCCTTACTTGCTTTTTGTCATATGTGTGGCTGCTCTAATAGTATTAATTTATTATTTTCTTTGACAAACAAATCTTGGTTCATAGGTGTAGTTCCAAGTATCCTATGATCGCTTGGGGGAAATAAGGTATTCTGAGAGCTAAGCTGGCTCCAAAAAACTGCAGCCTTGAAATAAGAAAAATACTAGAGAAAATTAAAGTGGTATTTTGCTGTAGGTGAGTTTTCACTGAGATATCTGATTCCACTCAGTAAGGCTAAGAGTTCATCCTACAGCCATTCTTTCAAAATCATTTATTTCTGGCTTATTGCTGTGAACTTTTCTTGTCTTGATAGTCTATTGTCCAATTTCTGTACAAGGTAGGCTTCCATTTATTGTTGTCTTAAAAATTCCAAATTACAACGAACTAGTAAGGTAAGGTCTGAGGTAGACAATAATTAGAAAACCTATTCTATGTGATAAGGTTTTATCATGCACTTCTTACTAATATCTAACAAGCATACATAAATGTTTATTTTGGATCACAGCCTGTTTTCCAGGAATCTCTGTGGCAAAGGTTTACAGAACCCTTGGGTGTTTCCAGCAGTCTTTATGACTATCCTTAATCTGGAAGTGACTGCTAAAATATCAGAGAGAGAAAGAGAAAAGCCATTGAACTTTAAGTGATATGGCATCATGGTTAATAACTTAAACTTGAAGTTAGACAGAAGTAAATAACCTAAAGCAAGTTAACCTCTTTAAAATATAGATTTCTCAGCTGTACACTGGGGTTAATCAAAGAAGCTATCTCAGCAGGCCCACAATCAACCTATGAACTGTGTTGTTTAAATAAGTCACATTGAAAAGAATGGAGAAAGTTGACAGATTATTTGTCTTTGTTAAGAAAATATCAAAAATCTAATCTCTTCAGAGCCTCCACCCACAACAGACAATTTATAGTTAAGCTTCATTTAGCAAATTGCATTTATCTATTAGATTATGGCCCCTTCATTCAGGATGTTTACCTCAGCAAACAATATATTTAGGTAGTGTATAAAGAACTATACTGCAATATGTATTTCAAAATATATTTCCACATGTAATTTCAGAAATGAGCTAGCCTATTAGTAAAAATGATTGATAATTTAATTTTTAAGCAGGTAAAATTTCCTTCACACTCATTTCCATTTTTGCCCTTTAAAAAAATCTGTAAGTTGCAAGGTCATATTTTAATAATGAAGACCAGTATAAAAATCACACAAATTTCAAACATATATATGCTATGAAATTATTTTCAGGAATATTTGTCATGGTTTTTTTCTTCTGTTATTAATGTTTACTTGACACTAAATGTCAGCTTCTCTAGCCTTGCCCACTGTTTGCAATTGAAGTAATTTCTAATTTAAATATACATGTGCTCTGCATCTTACTGTTAAAGCAAATTTAATTAATATTATTTAAATCATTGATGCATTCATTAGGTAATACAGGGCCAGTGCTAACTCCTATGGACCATTCCTGAACCCTCAATACCCAGATCCTTCCCCTGTCCCTGAACAATAATTAAAGTCTTAATATGACTCTTTATGTAGTTGTGAACATACACAATGAACTAAACTTTTCAAATGCCTTAATGAGTATATCAAGATACAGCATACCTCCCCCTGTTGACTGTCAGGCTTAGCTTATGCTAAAGAAAACACCATTTTTTTTAAGTTTGACAAAATTTGTCTTCAAATAATGCTAAGTTTTAATTTAATAGCCCAAATTATCTGAAATGCGCACAAACTGGTTCTGGACAATGTAATTCAGCATTTAGTAAACTGAAATATCTATAGTTTTCAAAGTCTTTTCTTCTTCCTAATCAACTAACCAAAAATAGAGGCTTTATTTTCCTGGGAACCAAACATAAATACGTATGTATTGTTTATAACAATGCATAATGAGGATAATGATGTTAAACAATTTACATGCAACACCAAGTATTTAGTTAAGTGAATTCTTTTATTGAAATATATATACAAAAGAGTTCCCAAATTTTACACACTCCTTATTGATGTTTTACAGAGGATCCTGTATATGTAACCCACCAAATAGCCACGTTTTTAACATGTTTTTATTCTAG
The DNA here is from genome assembly GCF_007565055.1 of Rhinopithecus roxellana. NCBI lineage: Eukaryota > Metazoa > Chordata > Mammalia > Primates > Cercopithecidae > Rhinopithecus > Rhinopithecus roxellana. The sequence goes on along the minus strand of NC_044569.1, from coordinate 79,604,619 downwards.
TATGAGGAAGTATTTAATATAAAAATTGTGTTTGATATTACATGTTTGGATGTAAATTTTGTTTTTTCATTCTGCAAAATATGCTAAAAAGGAACTGATATCAGCAATTATCCCCATTCCCAAAACCAATAGTTTTCAGTGACAGAATATATTATATTGTATAAACATATGATATATACATTCATTATACATATATAACATAAGCACTCATTATAAATGTTTGGGATTTTAAAAAAATTGTTTTTACTGTTAATTTTATGTTTATCCCTTTGAAAATGCCTTATAATAATTCGTATGGCATGTCTGCGGTAACTGTTGAAGAGCAAATGTACATTGTTTTGATAAAACATCCACTGTTTTCTGTTGGTTTTTATATTAAATTTCCAAATGATCTATCATATGTCATAGGCGAATTCTTTCTTTTTCTGTACAGATCCTGTATTAAACATGTCACTTCTTAACACCGCGTCCTCTATGCTTTAGTGCAGTGAGATGTTTCCATGTCACATGGTCAGAGGGAGGTAGATTAATAGCGAGTTCTAGCTGGAAATTTCTTCCTTGTTATTGTTCTCCCTCAGCAGTTGATGGCGAAGTTAATTCTCTTTAGTTTTGTCATGCTCTAAAGCACACATTGCCAAGCAATGGTAAGCTTCATGAGAAAAAAAGCAGTGATGGTGTCCATCAAAGTCTTAAAGTTGCATTTTTAAACTTTGGCTTGACCTGATGTGCCATTCAAAACGGCTTCAAAAGATGATTTTTTTCAAGAAAGGTTCAATATGTCCCGAGGCTATCGGTTTTGAGTTAAACTGGGTGAAGTAGAAATATTTTACTCATCAGCTTTGCAGTCACAGAGTTTGCCTCAGCTAGAACAAAACTGCTGAGGCATTTAGAGAAAATTAACCCCCCATCCTGGCGGCCAGATGTGACTGGTTTCTGATGAATGCACATGAGTGGGCTGAAAAATCAAGAGACTGTGAAATTCCTGTCAGGTCCGTGCAGTGCAGAATGGGCTATTGACTGCTTTCTATATTTCTCTCCATCATTCTTCTTGAACACTGCCATTAATTTCCTCTCCTCCTCTAACTTGTGTTTTCTCCCCTCCCTCTTGCCTTTAGCTCTGTCAGCTGCAGAGAAGGATGCACAGGCTGTGGCAGGAGCACTTCAAACTGGTGGTCCTCTTCAGCCAGATGAGGCTGGCCAACTTCCAGACAGACTCTCAGGAGAGTATTCAGAAAATATTAGCTGTGCAGGTAGGTGATTGCAGGGAAGTAGGAAAGATCATTCTGATCTAGATTGAAAAGCAAATGATGGGTAGTGTGATGAAGCATTAAAACCATATCCCATCAGAGTTTTATAAATTTTTAACCTCTTTAATAAACTGGAATTGCATGAAGGATGAATTCAGTAAGTTAGCACATATACCATGCATACTTTGGGGGGAAAGGGAGATTGGACTTATTTCTCACAAGCCTTGGAACAGATTTTTATTAATACATTTGGTATAAATAGTATTTTTTTTCAAATCTTCAGGCTTTGCAGATGTCATCCAGCTGTTTAAAAGATGTTGACACAAGATACTGTGTGCTGCTTTTGTGCAAAATCCACTTCAGTGAAAATAACCCTCTTATGTTTACTTAGTTTAACTGTTGTCTTTCCTTTTCTATTTTGCAAGAGGTTCATCCTAAGCAGATTTGGAGATGACTTTATTTGAAAGATAAGTAACTTGAGACTAGAAAGTAGCTGTGGTTCTAGATGCATGTGAGATTTTACTCCTTGTTTCAATGAAAATATTTAGCAGATACATTGTTTCATTTTAAGAATTATATATTTTAGAAACCCACATTAACTATGTGAAGACAATTCTTAAATATTGCTCAAACTTTTAAAAAATTAATGTTTTACCATATTAAATGTTACTACATGCATAAAACATGACCTCCCAAAGAAAAACACATACTACCTTATTCTATTAAGTTACTTATAGTAACTTATACTATAACATACTATTCTATTAAGTAACGAAAACTAGAATGCCTGTTCTATGAAAAACAAAAACATAAAATCACACTTTTCAGTAATATGAAATGAATGCTGAGCCCTAAACCAAATCTTTTTCTAAACATTTTATTATACATGCACTTCATATTGCTTTTAACTTGAGTAAAGAAGGTTTTGTAAAACACTTGAAAAGCTATGAAGCTATTTCAAATTTCATTCCTGCTGTTGTCCTTTTTTTTGGTATTTTCTTCTGAGGATTGTGTGTGTGTGCACTTTCTATAGGGGATGTATTGATAATGGGTTATAACAAAAAATTTAAAATCATTGAAGAAAAAGGAAGATTTTGAAAGGCAGTGCTTACCACATGTAGATTTAATCAAAATTTATGTACAAGCTTGAGTACAAACTACAATTGCATTATTTTAGAAGTCAGGAGCATCTTCTTTTCCTTAAGTCTGTTAAAATGTAACACATTATACGGTGGCTAGAACCTGTGAATCTCTTTTAAATATTTAAAGGTAATCTGCATGTTCTAATTAGTATCTTAGAAAAATCTATATTTTTGTCCAAATGGTCTTAAAAATCTACAAATGATAAATTCTCACTGTGAATTATTATGTATTTTCAAATATTTAAAATGTCATTAGAAATTATTTGAATATCAGTAAAGTGATTCTCTAATTCATACCCTTCAATAATCCGTTTTAATTTTTATGAGAATTTCACCAACATACAGTTTATCAAACTTGATTTTAAATTACTTATTTGTATGGCTGTTACATAACAGTGGGAATGAAGGGATGGGATAGGATAGGTAAGGAAACTCAACTACTCAGCATCCAGAGACACAGCAGCAGCATAAATTAGTGCCTTATTTTCTTATCTATTGGAGATGGCTTCCATTTAGAATATTTCAGTTTTGGCTTTCAATAAAAATGTGAGAATACAATTTTCAAAATCTTGCCACAAAACAGTAGAAATATGCAATCCTCTGGGGAAAGAAACATCAAGGCTACAACCTTCAGCATGGTACACAACAACCTTCCTGACCAGCTCGTGCTAATCTTCCCAGCTTCATCTTCTCTCTGCTTCAGTTCTTTAGTATGTTTCAGCCGCTCCACAATTCTTACTAATTAAGAAACTTGCTGTGAACTCTTTCTTCCTTTTTTGTGCTTATACTCTTCCCTGTTTCTGCAATACTCATTTTTGTCTTGCCTGTTTAAAAACACCTGACCATCAAGCTACGATTGACTTTCTTCACAGAATTAGAAAAAAAAACTTCTTTAAATTTCATATAGCACCAAAGAATAGCCCGTAGAGCCAAGACAATCCTAACCAAAAAGAACAAAACTGGAGGCATTACGCTATCTGACTTCAAACTATACTACAAGACTACAATAACCAAAACAGCATGGTACTGGTACCAGAACAGATATATAAACCAGTGGAACAGAGCAGAGACCTCAGAAATAACACCACACATCTACAACCATCTGATCTTTGACAAACCTCAGAAAAACAAGCAATGGGGAAATGATTCCCTATTTAATAAATGGTGCTGGGAAAACTGGCTAACCATATACAGAAAACTGAAACTGGACTCCTTCCTTATACCTTATACAAAAATTAGCTCAAAATGAATTGAAGACTTAATTGTAAAACCCAAAGCCATAAAACCCCTTAGAGAAAACCTAGGCGTACCATCCATGACATAGGCATAGACAAAGACTGCATGACTAAAACACCAAAAGCAATTGCAAAAAAAGCCAAAATTGGCAAATGGGATCTAATTAAACTAAAGAGCTTCTGCACAGCAAAAGAAACTGACATTAGAGTGAAGAGGCAACCTACACAATGGAAAAAATGTTTGGGATCTACCCATCAGACAAAGGTCTAATATCCAGAATCCACAAGGAGCTTAAACAAATTAACAAGAAAAAAACAACCTGATGAAAATGTGGGAAAAGGATATGAACAGACACTTCTCAAAAGATGACATTTATGTGGCCAAAAAACATACAAAAAAAGCTCATCATCACTGATCATTAGAGAAATGCAAATCCAAACCACAATGAGATACCATCTCAAGCCAGTCAGAATGATGATTATTAAAAAGTCAGGAACAATAGATGCTGGTGAGGCTGTGGAGAAATAGGAATGCTTTTACATTTTTGATGGGAGTGTAAATTAGTTCAGCCATTGTGGATGACAGTGTGGCAATTCCTCAAGGATCTAGAACTGGAAATACCATTTGACCCAGCGATCCCAATATTGGGTATATACCCAAAGGATTATAAATCATTCTACTATAAAGACACGTGCACACGTATGTTTCTTGCAGCACTGTTTACAATAGCAAAGACTTGGAACCAGCCCAAATGCCCATCAGTGATGGACTGGATAAAGAAAATGTGGCACATATACACCATGGAATACTATGCAGCCATAAAAAAGAATGAGATCATGTCCTTTGCAGGGACATGGATGAAGCTGGAAACCATCATTCTCAGCAAACTAACATCAGAACAGAAAACCAAACACGTGTGTTCTCACTTGTAAGTGGGAGTTGAACAATGAGAACACCTGGACACAAAGAGGGGAACAACACAAACCAGGGCCTAGTGGAGTGGGTGCTCTCCCCTTGATGGAGAGCATTAGGACAAATACCTATTGCACGCAGGGCTTAAAATCTAGATGATGGGTTGACAGGTGCAGCAAACCACCATGGCACGTGTATATTTATGGAACAAACCTGAACATTTTGCACATGTATCCCAGAACTTAAAGTAAAATTTAAAAAAATAATAAAATATAAATGAATAAACAAAAACACCTGATCCAATTCAATAACTTCCTCTACAAAATGATTCTGAGTCCTTCCCCCACCTTTCTGTGCAAGATGAATTAAATTCAACCTTACTTGAGTTCCTACTGTACCCTGTACATACACACAAACCACAATTATATTTTCAGCAGCTAACCCTTCCTACATGTTGCTTGTCCTCCTTCCTGGAAGATTCTAAGTTCCTTCAGGCCTTTATACCATCAGTGAAAGAAATCCTTTCAATTCTCCCTGGGTTGTATTTTAAGGTGTATCGTAGCAAGGCCACAAGAGGGCTTGATAACACCCTATGTCTGTCTTGTTTTCACTTATATCCAATTTTTTTAAAAGGAAAACATGCTAGAGTGACTTAATATATTTGTGGAGTGAGTCTGCAGGTATCAATGTATACAATGTGATCCAACATGACTAAAAATTGCGTAACAGACCAGATGCTACTGGTTTTCATTTTCCTGTGGCTTAGTATCTCCATTCCTTTAAGTGCCAATGTCAGGGGGTTCTAAATAATGTTTAATATTCTGAAGGTAGTATTAAAATGATGCCATAAGATTTTTGTGAACAATTCGATGCAAAAATCATTTGATGAAGGTTTTGAAAAGTAAATTGTACATAACCAATATTGAGGAAAAGCAATTAAAAATCAGTTAAACAGAAAAAAAGAAATTTTGTTTTATCCTTGGCCTTGGAACAATTCCTTACAGGGCCATACAAAGGCGTGATTGGTAGATCTACAGTTGGCAGAAAACCAGGTGGGCCAGATAAGCTTTTGAATTACATGATCAAGCAGAAACCAATAAGATGAGCTATAACTGGAGCAAAGAATTGGTGTATTTGACTTTGAAGCCCTTTATATGAAAAAGATTTAGGGATTTCAGTTGACCACAGTTCTGATATGAGTCAAAGTGAGCTACTATAAACTTAGAACCAAAGACCTGTGCCAGCCCTAGTAATCACAGACAACTTCTTGACTCTGACAGTGTATGGCATATTTTATATGAGGTCCTAACTTCATGTCAGAGCTCTTATGAAGTACTATTATCATTTCCTTTTTCCTCCCATTATTTTTTATTCTTACTTAATCCTGTGATATTTATTACCTTTTTGGCATGTAATTTGGAAAAAAAAACGAGCATTAGCAAATCATTTAAATGAGAGAGTGACGAAGCTACAGCATATAAAGTGGTCTTAGACTGAGTAAGCAGAGGCATTTTTGTCTGGAGGGAGATAAGTCCCATAAGATAAATTGCACTTTTTCTTTCATTGAGTATATCTGTAGTAATTTATACAAGTTTGGGAAGCATAATTTAAGGGTCATATTGACACACTAAAGAGCAGCAATATAAGAAAGATTAAAGAGTGGGAGAAATATTAAAAATTTGGGATGTTTAAACATAAAAGACAAAGGCTTTGGAAGGACAAACATCTAAAGGACTGCAAGTGAGGGTCAGTATATATAGTTTGTTGAGCTCTAGAAGCCAACACTGGGAACAAATCATGGGAGAGGTTGGAAAGTGGGTTTAGGGTCAAGAGGAATAAATTTTATAACAAGTATTTCTGTCCAAGTGTGCACTTCTGGTGTTCAGAGGTTAGATAAACAGGCCAGGTGCATTCGGGAAGACGTTACTGCGGTGATTGATTGAGGAGAAGCAAATGGACTGAGGGTCAGTCCAGAGGACACCTCCTCAGGGATGTGCTCCCCCTAGTAGGTTCCCATGACCTCTTTGTGCAAATATCTGTGGTGTGTCTGTGCCTTCTCACCCACTAGTATGTTAGTCTTCTCAACTCAGAAAGCATGTCTTATTTCTTCATCGTCATCTCCCTGGCACCAAATGCAGTTCTTGGAACATAAGTATAAAAATTGTGTTGAGTTCATGAACTGGTTTAGTAAGATTAAATGTGATAACTGCAAAAGTTCTTTCTACCTCTAGGTGCCTACAGTCTGTAAGTTAATAAACAAAAGCATTCACTGGGTGCTTTGCCGGGAATTCTCATAGCATAGGTTTAATCATTTAACACACACACATACACAAACAACTAGATATAGCGATAGTTTCCTATTTCTGGAAAAGAATTGTGCAAATGAAAGAAAGAAAAAAAACCACAACAGAAATTTAAAATCACTTAGCGGTATGATGTGAAAGGAAATCTGATTATGTGTTATCTTTTGAAACACAAAAGAATTTATAGAAAACATGTATTTTGGACTTTTAATATATATACATTTAGAGATATTATGCTCGAGGAATAACATTAAACTGCTAAATATTACTGGTTAACTCTATATAGTAATAGAAAAAGTATTTAATTATAGCTGCCAATAATTTAAGAATATATACCATAAATCTAAAACTGGATTTTTCCAATGTAAATTAGTACAACCATTATGGGAAACAGTATGAAGATTCCTCAAAAAATAAAACTGTAACCACCACATGATCTAGCAATCCCACTACTGGGTATATATCCAAAGGAAATGAAACCACTATGTCAAAGAGATATCTGCATTCCCATTCCCGGGTTCCTTGTAGCACTATTCACAATAGCCAACACTTGAAATCAACCCAAATGTCCTTCAACAAGTGAATGAATAAAGAGAATATAGTGTATCTACACAGTAGAATACCATTCAGCCATAAAAAAGGAAGGAAATCATGTCATTTGAGACAACATAAGTGAACCTGGAGGATATCATGTTAAGTAAAATAAGTCAGACACAGAAAGTGAAATAACAACATAATCTCATTCACATGTGGAATCTTAAATATTTGTCTCATGGAAGTAGAGAGTAGAACAGTGATTATCAGAGAGTGGGGAGAGGCTAGAGGAGAGGAGGATGGGGAGAGATTGGTCAACAGGTACAACGTTACAATTAGATAGGAGAAATAAGTTCTGAACTATTGCACAATAGGGTAATTATAGTTAACAATAATGTACATTTCAAAATAGCTAAAATAGGGATTTTTGAGTGTTGTCACAAAGAAATGATAAATGCATTAGGAGATGAATATGCTATCTATCCTGATTATACAGTGTATGCATATATTGAAATGTCAAATTGTACCCCATAAATAGGTACCATTATAATGGATCAATCAAAAAAACTTTTTTAAAGTATGTATGAAAATTACAAACACAAATTAACCCAATATAAAAAGAACATTCTATATGATTCCATTCAAATAAAATGTAAATTCAAAACAAAAAAGGAATTTGTCACTTTCAAAATACTAGAGGAAAAAAAGTACCATAAAATATTAGATAATTCAAAATGCAAGGAGTACAGGAAGAGCAAAAAAATGTACAAAGTAAAGCCAAATGCATTAGTGATCCTAATAACTGTAAATAGTTTTATTGCACAGTTTAAAGTTACAGATTTGTAGATTGGTCATAAAAGCAAAATTCATGTTATTTAGAAGAAATGCACTTCAAGCAAATAGAAACTGAATGAAGATCCTGGGAAAAAAAAGAATAAAGAATTCTAATTTTAAAAAGAGAGAGAAAATTCAAGAAAAAAGAATTAGAAAACTCAAATTTGGATGTTTTGTATTAATAAAAGATATCGTCTAAGACATATCAATCATGAATGTAATGCACATGACAACATAACTTTATAAAATAAGATCTGGTTAAAATTCAAAGAAAACTAGACAAATCCACAATCACGATGGGAAATATTAGCACATCTTGAACTTTTTAGAAATAAAAGAAAAAAGAGCATCACATGTCAAAACCTGTGAGTTGTGATTCACTTGCAAAGAGATTCAACTTTAGAAAATATGTTAATGTAATTTAATATAAACACAGATTAAGGGAGAAAGCATAGTTTTAATCAATGCTGAGAGGCATTTGCTAACAATAACAATATACTTATTCTAATAAAAGTTACAAAATAGTTTACAAATTTAACTTCATAAAATGTACTTGGTAATTTGATAAAGAAGGTAGAGATACTACTCAGAAAATGGACAAAACTTTGAATCAGCAAAAAAAAACCTTTAGAATTAATAAGACAGTTATTTAAAACGGCAACCTAAACTATAGTTTCTAACCATAATTAACAAAAATTAACTCAATCTTTTTAGAGACAGGTACTAAACAATGCCAGAAAGACATAACCCAAATGAAAGTAAACATATCACATTTTTATGGATGAGAAGATTACATATATATATATATATATATATTTAGATATCAAATTTTAAATCCAACATTTTTTACAATCCATAAATAAAAATCCATTCCATACAATCATACTCACAATCCAAACAAAATTTGTGTATGAAGCTCAAGAAGATGATTCTAAATGTATTTGGAAGATTAAAATCCACAAGGATAGCTCTAACATATTTCAAAAGGAAAAATTGTTGTTGGATTGGGGTGAGGGAACTTATGCCACTGAGTGGCAAAATATATCAAAAAGTTACATTAATTAAATTAATACAGCACAGCATTAACGCAAGAATGGATAGAAAGATCTGGAAAACAGAATAGCTGATAAACATTTTTTAAAGGGTCCTATAATAAATATTTTTAGTTTTCCAGGCCGTACAGTCTCTGTTGCAACCACTCAACTCTGCCTTGTAACAGGAGAGCAGCCATAGACAGTAGTATATAAATGGATGCAGCTGTGTTCCAATAAAAATTCTTTTACAAAACAGACAGCAGGCATGAGGCTGCTCACTGGAACAAAGAATCCAGGAAAAGCCCCACAAATACTTAGACTTTAGAATATAGTGAAAGTAGGATTTCAAATTGTATACGATGAGAGTGGACTATTCACTTGCCAGCTATCTGAGATAAAAGTAAATATCCAAAATATACAGAATAGATTATTTTGGATATCTACTTTGTATGTGTATATACATTATAAACATTTTAAAAATCTGTTTTTTAAAATATAAAATATTGTATAGTGTTAAAGTACACTGAGGGGAATAAACTTGACTACGTAAAAATAAAGACTTTTTCCTGGAAAAAGATATAATTAAAAATCTATTTTATTATATATAGTATATATTTTTATATATAAAATAAGCATTTATTTAAATCAATAAGAAATAATATAACCCAATAGGAAAATATTTCAGGTTTCAGACAGCCCTGTCAAATGATATATGAAAAAATGCTCAATATCAGAAGTACACAAAAAAATTAACAATGTAAAAATTATTTACATTACAATGTAAAAAATTTGTTTTCAGCCATCATGCTGGCACATTTTTTAAAGATATTAATTAGTGGTGGTAAAAGTGTAAAGAAAAGTAAACTTTCATATTCTGTTGAGGACTATATTGTCCTCAAAATTTAAAATCATATATTCCTTAATAGAATAATGTCATATTTTACACTAGAGATACACTCCCGCTTGTGTACCAAGAAGCATGTTCTAAGGTTGTTCGTAATATAGCACTAGTGATAGTGAAAAATCAAAGGCAATGTAAATATCTATTGAAGACAATGTAAACATCCAGCAATATAAGAAGACATAAATAAACACACATATATCTAAAATATGTCAGGCTAAACAGGACTTTAAAAGAATCAGGGGGAACTTTGGGAAGCCAAGAAATTATGTAAAAGAAATAGTAAAAAGAAGAAAAGCATACAGAATAACATCTTAAGCAAATGACCTTAATTAGGTAAAAATAAATGCATAGCATTCTATATTTCAGTAGTCTATATTTCAGTTGTGTATTTATATATTAGCTATAACTGTCCATATTTAAATCTGAGGAAATAGGTCTAGAAGGATGCACACTCATTGGCACAGGATTTTTGGAAATGGAGTAGGATTTGTGATCTGTGTGGCTGAGCAGGTTGGTGAGAGAGAAATTTTGCTCATTTTTGCTCATGTATTGATATATTTTTATTTTGTTTTACAATTCATTTGTTAGGTAAATAATTACTGTTAGCCTATGTGCCAGTCACTGTCTGAGGTGCTGGGTACACCGTAGCAAGCAAAACAGACAAAAATCCTTAACCTCATGGAACTTACTTCCAGTTGTGGAAAAAAGACAGTAAACAAACAAGTTAAAGATCTAGTCCTGCTCTATTCTAATGAGAAAAACAAAATAGAGAGGCGGCATATGGAAAGGACAGGAAAGATGATGAAATATATTCTAGCAATATTTTTTGCATTAATGCTTGTGTAAATAAACAGTTCAAAGGGTAAACTTTTTTTAAAAATCTCTCTTTCTGTGGGATATTTTCTGAACTGAAAATATACACTTAACCACTCTGAATGCTAGAGTCTGAGTTTTGGAGTAGATGGGTTGACAAGTTGGTTGCTGACTTGGTTTGTATCATCTGGGACGTGAAGCAGGTATAAACAGCACCTATCCAAGGGTCATTGTGAGAATTAGATGAGATGATGTATATACAATGTGCCCTGTACACAGTAAAGAACTGACTATCTCAACTCACTTTCTTTTTTTTCTCCTGGTACCGTGTTAAGACAATTCTGAAAATTCAACATTTTGCCAAAATTAATTAATCGTGGAAACATTCATACTTCCCAATCATTTTCCCTTCAGAAACTGGTGATTCCATGGATGTCTGACATCATTTCAAACTTGAGAATTCAAGAAACTACATATAGGCACACCACACCTCTAGTCATATAATGTAATAAAATAAACTTGGTTGACTTCAATTCTTTAATGATTCCTGCCTCAGCCTTTAACGTATGCATAAACACATAAACAAAAAAGAAAACAAATACTTAGTTAAAACATCCAAATTAATAAGCCACATTTAATCAAATATCTTCCTTTAGATGTAAATCAGCATTCCACCCTCATCTAAAGCTGACCATAGCTAATAAATAAGTGCCTTTTGCCAAAAGTTAGAGTCAGAAAATTATAAGCTGAGTTTATAAGCTAATTTGTTCTACACGCCTACCTTTAGGAGTGATTATCTTATGATTCTCCTATGGTCAAATGCCTCTACAATTCCACTTTGATTGATGTGGGTAAAACGTAAATTACTATAATGTTCTGAAACACTGAATTTATTCTGTACTTATTGATTACCAGTATAAGGTATATGGTACACATCATGTTTTGCACCTTTAAGCAGTTTGCTGCTAAGTTGAAAAATATCAATGAATTTCAAGGCATATTTTAGGGATTCCCACTATATGAAAGGCATTTTGCTGGACACTTGCACTTCAAAGGTAGAAGACATACTCTCTGTCTTTCAAGAGCTTGAATCTCGTAGAGGAGGTAGACACAATATATTGTGTAAGTACAAATGAGGGCAGTAAGAAGAGCACTTAGCTCACCCTGAGAATGGAAGGACAGTTCTCTGAAGGAGAGAACTCATAAACTATATCTTGCAAGGTGAGGGTACATCAACAAAAGGTAGTCAGGGATTTATATTAACAGAGAGCAAAGATATATGAGAACAAAAACAGTATTGTGTACAGGGGAAATGACTAACAATTTTATATAAGTAGAGCATAAAAATGCAACACAGGGAGCATCAGAGATGAAATGAAGAGGGAGATATAAAACTATTAAGGAATAATAATGACATGACTAAATATTACCAGGTACAGACAGTGAACGTTACAATTGGCCAGGAAGTGGGAAGAATTACTTAAGTCTGAATTCAGGGAAATGCCTTTGTAAGAGCGGGGCTTAAAACAGGAATGAGCAACTGAATATAAAGGGAAGAATGGAAACATTCTGAGGTGGGAAAAGGGAAGTAGCTTAAAGCAGAGAAGTATGAGGGACTTAGGAAACAGGTTCCTGGGATATGGAATAGACATTCTTGTTTTCTTTCTTTTTATCTAGTGCAGCATTTATCTAGCCATTACTATGTGTCAAACCTCGTCCTCCATGCTCGTTCTCAGGATACAAACCTAGGCAATTTGGCTGTAAGGTACCTGCTCATAACCACTATACCATGGCAATTCCCTGTGTGTTTGTTAACTGAGTTTAGATTATGTTGGAGGAAGACAGTGTGAAACAAGAGATAGAGTAAGGTCTTTAACAAGTACAGAAATATCAGGCTAATTTAGGGTTAATATTTCAGAAATGTACTAAATATTTAGTAAATCATTCTTGACCACTCAGTTACCAAACCAAGTGCTAAAATATCAGCATGCACTTTTTAGGTATTTTTTTGTATAGCATTAATGTAACTTGATTTATTATCTGCCAATGGTGAGTGCACTGAAACCATAAAAAGTATAGAAACAATATGGCCATTTTGGTGAAAAACATGAATTATAGATCCAATTAACTCAAAGAACCCCCCCAAAAGAGATACACATAAAAAAACATACCAAGGTAAATCATAGTAAACTCCTGAAAATCAAAGATAAAGAGGTAATCTTAAAAACAGCCAGAGGAAAAGAAATAAAAAATTACGTCTAACATCTTATCAGAAACAATGGAGAATAGAAGACATAAAATAATATCTCAAACTGCTGAAAGAATAAAACAGATACAAAAACAATCATCCCAGAATTCTCTACCCAGCAAAAATATCTTTCAAAATTAAAGGCAAAGCAAAGATATGTTAGATATATGAAAGTGGACAGAATTGTTCACCAGTCGACCTGAATTACAGTAAATGCTAAGAGAAGTATTTCAGCTTCAAGGAAATGACCAGAAAATACCTGTATCTACAGAAAGGAAGGAAGAAGAACAGATATGATAAATATACTGACAAACGTGAAAGACTCCATTTGTTGCCTTCATTTATTAAAAAGACAATTGAATTTCAATACAAAAAATACAGCATTGTAGTGTAAGATTTACAGCATATATAAATGCAAAATAAATTAGAGTAATAGCATAAAAGATGGGAGAATAAATAGAATTTTGTGGTGCAAGTCTTTAATATAAAATGATTATGATATTGACTCATGGAGACGAAAGGAAAGATGTATATTGTAACTCTCCTTTAAAAATTAAGAGATATCACAAAAAAAGCCAATGATAAGATTAATATGGAATCCTAAAAAGTATTTGATTAACCCTTAAAAAAAAGGCAGTAAAGGAAAAACAGAAATAAAAAATAAATAGAAAAAAATGGGAAAAATAACAATAGACCTAAATCCAAGCACATCAAAAATTATATCAAATTGATTAAAATCCCCCACTAAAAAGCATATGTTACGTTAGATCAAGGGTCCTCAACACCCAGGTTGCAGACGCGTACCAATCCATGGCCTATTAGGAACCGGGCTGCACAGCAGGAGGTGAGCGGCCAGGAGCAAGCATCACACACAGCTCCGCCTACTGTCAGATCAATGGCGGCATTAGATTCTCAAAGGAGCACGAACCCTATTACACATGCAAGGGATCTAGATTGTCTGCTCCTTATGAGAATCTAATGCCTGATGATATGAAGTGGAACAGTTTCGTCCCAAAACCATTCCCTGCTTTGTCGGTGGAAAAATTGTCTTCCAGGAAACCAGCCCCTTGTGTCAAAAAGGTTGGGAACTACTGCATTAGATAACATACAAGACTCAATTTAAATTGTCTGTGAGTGACACACTTTACAAAAGAAAAGACTGGTAACTTGAAAGTTTTAAAGATGGAAGAGTATACCATGTAATACCAAGCTCAATATGGTTGGTGAATCTATATTAATATCAGATAAATTTCTCAACTAGAAATATTATCAGGAATAGAGAGAGACATTTCTTTCATAAAAAGAATGAATGAATTCATCAAGCACATATAAACAACCTTAAATATGTATGTATCTCATAAAGGTTCAAAATACATAAAGCAAATATTGAGAAAACTTAAAGTAGAAACAAAATAATGCATAAGTATAGTTTGAGATATCAACACTCCTCTCTCAGGAGTTAATAGAACATAAAGACAGAAAACCAGTAAGAATATGGAAGAGTTGAACAACACTATCAACCAACTTGACCTAATTGACATTTAAAAAACAGTCCATCCCAAATAGCTCCATAAGCATTATTTTAAAATGCATATGTAACATATAAGCATTTCCAAATGTAGACCATATCCTGGGTCATGAAGCAAGTATTAATAAAAGTAAAATGATTGAAATAGTAAAGAATAAGTTTTCTGACAACATGGAATTTTTATAAATGAATAATAAAAAGATATCTGAAAAATCCCTCAAATATTTGATAATTAAATTACACACTTGTAAATATATTATGGGTCAAAAAATTCATTATAAGGGAAATTATGAATTATCTTGAACATAATTAGAAAGTTCATGCAAGATTAATCCCAGGTGATGAAATTGACAATCCAAGGGGCATCAGGCTGAATCAATTTTTTGGACAGAATTGGAAGGCCCGTATGGGTGAAGCATAGGGCTGGGGTAGAGAGGAGTACAAAATGAGGTGACCAAGACCAGATTTTCTGTGGGTCCAATTTAGGGATTATCTTTATTGCTTAATTAGCACCTAATTTAGCATTTAGCATATAGAACCTAGACTAGTACCTGGAGGTATCCTGATAAGAAAGTTGAATAAATGAATAAATGAAGTTTATCTTGACTGTTGATGTAACCAAATCTACTTTATTGTTTTCAAAGTCATAATCTCCCTCTGAGTGCGTTTTCCTCCCCGTCTAGTCTCTAATTTCCTGTTTCACTTCAAAGTTGTTTCCACTCACTCTGTTTCTAACCATTTATTCTCTAATTCTTTGCTTTTTATTCATTGGTTATGATACCACTTTTCTGACTCTCTCACCTCTCAAAATATCTGGAAGATTCTGACAACATCCTTGAGTGCCTGTGGATAACAAGTATAGCCTTGGATCACCTATTTTCCTTCCCTTTAAGGATAAACAAAAGATAAACACAATTCGTATATTGATATCTAAGATGAAAGTGTATTTATTTCACAATGTATCAATATAACATAGCTTTAGGAGGTTAATGAAACATTTGTCAAGATTAAATTCCGCGAATTAAATGATCTATTCTTCTTATTCTGTTAAATGACATATTAAGCCAAAATGTATTCCTTCCCTTGATTTTAAAATAAAATGAACTTATTTCTGATCACTTTTATTAGAAAGACATACATTTTATGTGTTCTGATTTTTTCTTAGACTTAACAACAACAACAAAAGACTCCAGCATTTTTATTTTTTTAATTCACTTTTTGCCAGCGGGACATTTTTCAAGTGGAAGAGCCATGTCAATGGTGTGGGGGAGAGGAGTTTTTCAAAGACAGAACTTTTCGTTTGAAAATTAGTGACTAATGGAGCATATCCAGTAGGTATTTTTCATACAACTTAGCATCATCATTATATAATGATGCTGCTTTGATGTGAGATTAACTCAGACACATGATTTTTCATCCAAAAGTATCAAGATTGTAAAACAATGAACAGTGCAGTTATAATGAGAGAAAAAATTAGGATACATTTTTAAAAGAACTCAAAAAAGATGAAAACTTGAAGCAGCCTTGTTCTCATAAATGGTGCCAAGTCTATCACAGACCATAGACAAAGAGAAAATTACAAAAATGGAGAAAAGGACTCAGTAAAACCATGTGAGAATGGCATATTATAGAGTTAAAATAAGCCAGACTCAATTTTTATTTTTGTTTCATAGAAAGTGTACACCAAGTGAGAACTAAAGTACAATGCACTACGTATCCTACCTCAATCCAGTAGTCTCATAGGCTCTTAAACATAGGAGGCTTAACCTTTGGATTTTCATTCATGTAAGAAACTGCACATATTATCAACAGGAGAAAATCATCTAACATGACCAAACCTTGACTTGAAAACTTTTCTCATTCCTTTCCCCTGCAGATCCCTCAGTTGGCAAAGGGAATATTTTCCAAATGAGTGCTTATGATCTTGACAAAACCAACTAGAATCCAATCAAATATAAGACATAAATTTACCTTACATTAACTTAACAGGTTTCAGTTTCATCAATATCTGACTTGCTAATTGTAACAAACCTCTCTGATAGGACGGGAGAACTTGTTACCACATTTGGGGGATTTGGTAACTGAGCTGTAGAGAGCTGAGTTACGGGCCCAGAGGCTCATGACCAGAAAGTGATGAATCTGTGGACTAACACTTGGACAACTGTGAGTTCCACCCTTAGTCCCTCTTAGTGAACAATCCCTCTTAGTTAAAAATCAGCCTGTGGTCGCTTCAGATTGAGCCCTTGTTTGAGTGACTCCGCTATAAATCAACCCTTAACCAAAAAGGAAGGCAGTGAGCTCACAGAATTAGAGTCTCAGGTTGGGACAGTTAAGTCAGGAAAGCTCAAAGGACATTGTCACTAGACTACAGAATGTATAGACCTCTATGTGCCTTAGCAGGGTTTGAACCTGCTTCAGTTACTGCCATCAGGCCCTGACTTTGTCAAACATCTATCATTTGACATTACACATTGCATTCTCTGCCACACATTTAAAGATAAGCTCTTTACCAAAACAAAACAGTGGGAGCTGGAAGTCCCACTGTACTTGGCATTACTTGAATTAATTATGGTATTTCAACACAGCTCCCATAAATGTGTTGATAGACATATCATAGCTCATAAACACATCTATTGGAATGCTAAGCATGGTTACAAGGCAGATTATCTTATTTAAAGACACTGGTTTTAAAATTTAGACATTTAATTTAATTATCTTTTCCCAGAAGTATATAAGGAAATCAGAAACCTAGTGTGAATAACATTATCTTCACAGAAATGAAAACTTGCAAGAGCATTTTTTGCCACAAACTCAATAATTTTAGTATAATCACTAACTATGTTTTTGTTTTACAGAACCAGTATGATTTGGAAAAGAATAAAATTGCTTTTAAAGTACAAAAATAATTATGAACCACTTCAAACGTAATGTCTGTGTTTTATTTCTCATCAGAATTCATTAGTGTGTAACATCAATAATTTAGCCCATCATTTGCCAACACTGACTTGGCTCAGTAGTTCAATCATGTAACCCTGTAAACTCACTTTCCATTAAAATGAATGTTGCTGACAAAGGATAACTAAAGAGATACTTCATTTATTAACTAAAGAGGTACTTCATTTATCAACATTTTTAAATTAGGAGTTTGGGGCCACAGAAGCTTAGCTGGATGATTTATTTGAAGGATCTTTATATTAGACCTAAAATCTTGCTCCAAATCATACAATGCTACCCACAAAGACAATCGCATTTCATTTGTATACTTGTGACTCAGGGTTCTGTCTTCGGCGGCAGGCATAGCCACCTGCAGAGAATCAAATGACCTACCAGAATGAAAACCTGACTGTGTAGTAGAAAATTATAAAATGTACAGCATTCTCCTATATCCTGATTTACTCTGTTGGGCATATTTCTTACAAAATCTACATTTTGACATCTAATATTATAATATCCTAATGTTGTTAAAAATTGATTTGAAGCATTAAGTAAACAGGCTAAAATTAGTTAATGATGAAGGTAAGGCTCCCCAGTATTAACAACGTGTATTTTGGTATGTTCATATTTCTCATCATTTGCCCCTGACCTGTACTTTCCCTGATACAAATGCCTGTAGATGTTACCCACAGTGTTTTGAACAAGATGGTTTCCTTTTCCAGAACTGATCCCACCTTCTGCTGCTATGTTAACATCACACCATTTTGGATGCAAAAAGCAAACAAACAAACAAATAAAAACATCTGCAATGCAGTGAGCAAAACATGAAATCAAAATTCCTCATATATGTCAAAATGTTTATCTCCTAGGCTTTTAAACATATGATTTCTAGCAAGTACCACAAGACTGCATGATCAGATCCTTCCTTGCTTCTTCTGTGATAAATTAAATGCATGTTCTTATTAAAACCTTTTTGTACAACAAGGAGGAGCTCAGCATTCAGCCTCTAGAGTTGCCAGCTGGCATCTTTCCCTGTCTTGGATCAAAAAGTTCTCAGCCAGCTGATTCATTCAAAAGTCAAAATTCAGGGCTGAGGTTGGATTATGAAATGTTATCTTTACTGTATCAAAACGGCTTCTTTTTCTCTTATTTCATCTCTTCTCTTTCCCTTTAGCTTTCCTTCCTTCCTTTAGAAATATTTATCCTGGAAGATTCTAAATAAGAATGATCCTACAGAAATGCTTTCTCAAGCCTCCCCCCATCTTTTCTTTGCCTTATAAAAGTTCAGATAGAAAAAAAAATAACTCTTTCTAATATTATGAATAAGGAGTTACTCATCTCACATGACTTGTTAGCAGAATTCTGTAGTCATTTTGTGGAGAGAGGAAGCTGTGCTGCACTAATGCAGACAGCATCCAGGGGTCTATGGTGAGTTCCAGCATCATTGCCTTGGCTCATGTTTCTACAGCACTTTATATTTTCAATTTGTGCTTATTTTAACTTAGGCCTCACAAATAACCCTGGAAAGAAGATTTTGTTAGGCCCATTTTATAGATAAATTAACTAACTCGAATAGTGTAAGTGATTTCCCAAGGCCACTTACTTAAAAGCAGTAATTTTACATGATTTATTATCAGAGAAGAGAAGAGGCAAAATGATTTTTCTGTAGTAAACCTGAGGTTTGTGGATTTGATTTTGTATGTTTTTAACTTATTATGGAAAACATGTCACAATCATGGCATCTGTTAAACTAAGTGGTTGTATGATATGATATGATGTATTATCCAGACTTAAATCATTGTGAGAGAAAACACTTTATGCTGTATTTCATAGTTATGTAAAAAAAAATAATTAGTTTAAAATTTGAGAAAAATAATCCAACAGAGTGCACTTAAATTTACCATACACATGTAGAAATATAAGGCATGAAAATAAATATATGGATGGCCAGCATCTTAGCCATTTAAGTCCTCTCCTACACATCTGATTCATTAAATAGAAACATTCTGATTGTTTTTTATCTTTCTCACTTAAAAATATTTGTAAAATTTAAAAATAGAAAAGTAGAAGAATATAGGTAACTCAATTTTCAGGCAAAACAAAATGAAAAAAATGTGTAAAGTAGTGTTAGTTATAGGCAAAATTTTTCTAAAGACCTTTTAAATATACATCAGGAATGGACTGTGATCGCTAGCATATGGATTTTAAAAAGATACTTGGGGGAAAATAGTAATATAAGCCTTCTATTAGAAAGCAGAATAGAGACTGTATTTGCAGTTAAGTAGTACATATTCTGGAATACCTTAAGATAGTGAAAACATACAAATTCTGGTTGAACTAAAGAGATTATGTAACACTAAGAAAATGTGAATAGTAACCAAACAGCAAATTCATAAGACACAAATTATAAGGACTAAGTGAAATGTATAATGAGTTTACCAAGTTATACGCAGACAAGTTATTTCTAAAAATCCTGAATATACTGAGATATGACAAAGATCTGGGAGTGTATGTGTGTGTGTAATAGAAACTTTCCATTAATTTAATAAATATTTATCAAATATCTGTGTAGGCATTTATAAAGATGCAGACAGATATAAAGATGAACCAGATTCAGTTCCTGCTAAGAAAAAATTCTAGTCTATGACAGAAAAAATCAGTTAAGAGGCAATGTCAATATAGTATGAGAAATGCAGTGACAAGGGAAAAGGCAGAGGTGGGAAGATTTTCCATGCAAAAGACAAAGAGAGTACTAAAACCTAGACCTGAAAGAAATGTACACATTACTGGAATTAAAATATCTACATATGACTCTATAGGAGTACAGTTGGGCTTTAGCTATGGATTAGTGTGAAGAGATAACAGGAGCCTAATCCAGATAGTTGTGTGGCATGCAAGAAGCTTCAACTTCATCCTGAGGATACAGGGGAAGAAGGAGAGGAGTGGAAATTGATGTCAAGAAAAAGAAGGAAATTATAACATTTGAGTTTTAGAAAGGTTGCTTAGACTGATATGTGGAAAGTAGAAGCTTGGATGGGGAGATGAAGGGGATGGAAATGGAGTAGAGGTTTCATGACTCCAAGTGAGGAAATTGATTAAGGTGCTTTTGCAGGAATTCAGCTTGGACAGCTAGCATCCTGAAGTGATGTAATGTCACAGGAGATAAAGAAGGGTATTTGAGAGAGAGCAAAGGAGTATGAAAGGCAAGACTTTTTTTTAAGTGGATATAGCATTTAGTTTCTAACATAGATATTTCTTTTACCTTTCCATGAATCCTGGCTTGGAAATTCAACAAAACACTGTCTTACAACATTCGTTCTTTTATTCCCTCCTTTTTTATTAAACAAAAATTTTTAACACTACTGTGTTTGGGGAAAGAGATAAAATGTGAAAGGAAACAGATATCTCTTTTGCTCCTGGGGACTCTCTAATACTGCTTCCTGTTCCTTTGAAGTCATTTCCATCACTACCTCCCAGTTCTCTCTGTGTACCTTCAACTCTGTTATCTCATAAAAAGAGAGAATATTCTTCCTGCTTCTATATGTCCAGGCATTGTTTTTTCATACTTCTACCATGGTAATTGATGTATTAAGTTGTAACAGCTTGAATTTCTTTCCCCAGGTGGACTGGAACCCTAAAAACAATACCATATTCAGCTTTATATTCACAATAGAACCCAATACAATGTAAAATGCATATTATTTGAAATACATGCAAATATATACATATAACATTTTTATGATATATACCTACAACATGTATATATGATATATACATATCTTCTGCAGAAGTCTCTAAAATCCTTGTAAGAAGGGCTCATGATTTATTCAGCATCATACCCTGTAGAGTGCTTATAGGACATATGTTTTAATAGGTTTGCTATAAATATTTGATGAATAAAATGGACAGTTCTATCAAAGGATTACCTGAGATAGTATTCAGGAAATAATCTGGTATTGAGTTAATTAGTGAAAAAAATGAACCAGGGCAGCATTAGGAAAATATCAGATTTCATTTATTCACACTTGAATAACTTTTTTTTATAAGACATACCCAAGAGTCAGTGCATTTTTTAAGGCAAGTAGGGACACCCTATTGTTTAAAACCATCTTTGAAAACTCTCTTGTGTATTAATTTTTCTGCTTCCAATCTGCCTGTAAGGCTAGGGGAAAAAATCAAGAAATTCTATGAATTCAAAAAGTCATGAGATATATGTAAAAGGAAGCTTATGCATTAACATCTCTAGAAGTCTGAATGTAAAGAAAGCTTCTGTTATCATTTCACCCTTATTCAAGTTATTATTTACAAGTAAATATATAGCAACAAAGCCAAAATAAGGAAGTCCATTGAAAAACAATGTCGAGGCTGCAGAAATTAACAGTGAAAAATTGTGTCACAACATTGTTTAATAAGAGAAAAGAAGAAAAAGTATCTAGGTATGTATGAGCTAAATGTGATTCCTTCTTTTGTTATTAAGTGTAACATTTCTAAAAGAACATTTCTGTTCATCATGTTTAACTTTGGTAACCAATTACTTTTTGAGTGTCAAAGATGAGTTCAGGAATGGGATAAATGTTTGTCCTATATTATTATTATTATTATTATTATTATTATTATTATTATTAAGAACCTACAGTTCACCAATGGAGAGAAACACACAGGCTATATTTGCAAGACAGCCCAAGATACTGAATATTGATGAAGTCTCTAGACATAAGATAGTTTGTCACTGTAAGAAATATTATTTGTTGCCTAAAGAAATCAAGCCTATGGTTTGGGGCTAAAGCCCATTACTACTGTGGCTTAACCAACCAAGCCAACTGATAGATGCAGAAAATATTGAATGTGATCAGTTTGATGTGGTCTGGCTTTGTGTCCCCACCCAAATCTCATCTTGAATTATAATCCCATAATTCCCACATGTTATAGGAGAGACCCAGTGGAGATCATTGCAAATGCTGTTCTCATAATAGTAAGTGAGTTCTCACAAGATCTGGTGGTTTTATAAGGGGTTTCCCCCTTCATTTGGCACTCATTCTCTGCCTTGCCTCCCTGTGAAGAGGTGCCTTCCACCATGATTGTAAGTCTCCTGAGGCACCTCAACCATGCAGAACTGTGAGTCAATTAAACCTCTCTTCTTTATAAACTACCCAGTCTCGGGTATATCTTCATAACAATAAGACAACAGGCTACTACAGTAAATTGGTACTGCAGAGAGTGGGGTGCTGTTATAAAGATACCTTAAAATGTGGAATTGACTTTGGAACTTGGTAACAGGAAGAAGTTGGAACAGTTTGGAAGGCTCAGAAGAAGATAGGAAAATGTCGAAAGTTTGGAAATTCCTGAGACTTGGAGGGCTCAGAAGAAGGAAGTTGTGGGAAAGTTTGGAAATTCCTAGAGACTTGTTGAATGGCTTGGACCAAAATGCTGATAGTGATATAGACAATGAAGTCCAGTCTGAGGTGGTGTCAGATGGAGATGAGGAATTTGTTAGGAACTGGTGCAAAGGTCATTCTTGTTATGTGCTTTAGCAAAGAGACTGGCAGCATTTTGCCTCTGGCCTGGAAATCTGTGGAACTTTGAACTTGAGAGAGATGATTTAGGGTATCTGGTGGAAGAAATTTCTATGTGGCAAAGTGTTCAAGAGGAGACAGAGCATAAAAGTTTGTAAAATGTGCAGCCTGACAATGTCATAGAAAATAAAAACACATTCCCTGGGGAGAAATTCAAACCCACTTCAGAAATTTGCATAAGTAATGAAGAGCCAAATGTTATTCACCAAGACAATGGGGAAATGTCTCCAGGGCAGGTCAGAGACCTTCAGAGCAGCCCCTCCCATCACAGGCCTGGAGGCCTAGGAGGGAAAAATGGTTTAATGGACTTGACCCAGGGCCGCCCTGCTCTATGTGGCCACATAGAAAGAACATGGTGTCCTGTTGCCCACCTGCTTCAGCTCCAGCTGTAGCTAAAAGGGGCCACGATACAGCTCAGGGCATTGCTTCAGAGCGTGCAAACCCAAAGCCTTGGTGACCTACACATGATGTTGGGCCTGCAGGTGCACAGAAGTCAAAAATTGAGGTTTGGGAACTTCTGCCTAGATTTCAAATATATGGAAATACCTGTATGTTCAGGCAGAAGTTTACTGCAGGGGTAGAGCCCTCTTGGAGAACCTCTGCTAGGGCAGTGCAGAAGGGAAATGTGAAGTTGTAGTGCACACAGAATCCCCACTAGGGCACTGCCTAGTGGAGCTGTGAGAAGAGGGCCACTGTCCTTCAGACCCCAGAATGGTAGATTCACTGATAGCTTGCAGCATATGCCTGGAAAAGCCAAAGGCACTCCATGGCAGTTCATGAAAGCAGCTGGGAGCAGGGCTATACCCTGCATAGCCATAGGGGCAGACCTCCCCAAGGCTGTGGGAACCTACCTCTTGCATCAGTGTGACCTGGATGTGAGACATGGGGTAAAGGGAGATCATTTTGAAACTTTAAGGTTTAATGACTGCCCTATTGGATTTTGGAATTGCATGGGGCTTGTAGCCCTTTTGTTTTGGCCAATTTGTCCCATCTGGAATAGGTGTGTTAACCCAATGCCTGTACCCTCATTGTATCTAGGAATTAACTAACTTGCTTTTGATTTTGCAGCCTCATAGGTCAAAGGGACTTGCCTTGTCTCAGATGAGACTTTGAACTTGAACATTTGGGTTAATGATGGAAAGAGTTAAGACTTTAGTGGACTGTTGGAAAGTCATGATTGTGTTTTGAAATGTGAAGACATGAGATTTGGGAGGAGCTAGGGCAGAATGATATGGTTTGGCTTTGTATCCCAACCCAAATCTCAAATTATAATCCTATAATCCTCATGTGTTGGGAGAGGAACCTGGTGGCAGCTCCCCACATGCTATTCTCATGATAGTGAGTAAGTTTTCATAAGATCTCATGGTTTTATAAGGGGCTTCCCCCTTCGTCTGGCACTCATTCTCTCTCCTGCCACCCTGTGAAGAGGTGCCTTCCACCATGAATGTAAGTCTCCTGAAGCCCCAACAGCTATATGGAACTGTGAGTCAATTAAACCTCTTTTCTTTATAAATTACCCAGTTTGGGGTATTTCTTCACAGCAGCATGAGAAGGAACAAATACAAGTTAAACTATTAAATTTATAATAATAAAACGGGATGCTCCTATGGTATCTCCAGATTATCCCTTAAGGCAGAATCATTTCAGTAGGATTACATACCAGCATATTACCTTCAAGCATAGGTTAACATAGGTATTAACTGAGTTAAAAAAGAATAAATTGATGAATAGATTGTAAAACAATTTCTCTTGGCCAGATAAATAAGTCTAATTTCGCAGACTATTTTTTTTATTTTGACAAAACAAATACATCTGTCGTATTTGTAGATATAATGGTTCCACATTAGAAAGAGAAAAAAAAAACAGGAAAAAATGTATTTGCATTGCAAAAAAAAAAATAACAAACAATGTATTTGCATTATGTAGGACAAAAATAATTATTAAAAACAAAAAAGTACAGTAAATCATTTTATTAAGAGTTACTTTTAGGTCCTTTAGTTGGATATCTTATGTAACTAATGAACTGTTATATTCTGCCAGCAATTCAGAAAGTGATACTTTTACACTTCCCATATACCAAACCATTTTTATTTCTATAAAAGATACGGCCGGGCGCGGTGGCTCAAGCCTGTAATCCCAGCACTTTGGGAGGCCAAGACGGGCGGATCACGAGGTCAGGAGATCGAGACCATCCTGGCTAACACGGTGAAACCCCGTCTCTACTAAAAATACAAAAAAACTAGCTGGGCGAAGTGGCGGGCGCCTGTAGTCCCAGCTACTCGGGAGGCTGAGGCAGGGAGAATGGCGTAAACCCGGGAGGCGGAGCTTGCAGTGAGCTGAGATCCGGCCACTGCACTCCAGCCCCGGCGACAGAGTGAGACTCTGCCTCAAAAAAATAAAATAAAATAAAATAAAAATAAAAATAAAATAAAAGATAATACTAATGTATTTAGGAAAATCTTGTTTGCCCCAATGACACTTTGCAAACTTCCTTTAAAATTTAAATTATTTTAAATAATATATCAGAAATTAGTTTTATTATATTGTAAATAATCTCGGAAGAATGTAGAGACATATAATCATTAATAGTTCCTAATACATACAAATTCAATTATTTATAAGACACTAATTATGAAGCCTTCTGTCAATTTTTAATTTTCAAGACACCCTTCATGTAACTTTGAAACTGTATTCAAATATTTGATAGTATTGAGTACTTTGTCAACGTCTTTTACTTCTGCAAAAACTTAAAAACCACTGAACCCAAGTTATGCAGATAATATGTGTGTAAAAACTTTATTTCTGTTCCTGAAATTAATTTTTCAGTAATTATTACATATAACTTATGCTATAAATTATTTTATTAAAATCAACTCTAAATTGATGCAAATAATGTTTTCATCTTGTATAAAATGATACTAGTTTTCTTTCTAATGTATATGAAACCCATGAAATATTTCTTAATTAAGAAACTTTTCATGTTTTCTTCAGATATTCTATATAATATGACAACTGATTTTATTACAATGGTCCCATGATAATTTTAATAGACTAATAGATACTGGTCTCTCTCTCATGATGTGCAGCAACATTTTAGTTGGATTTTCACTTGTGAAGAAGTTAAGTCACAAAATCATTAAGGCGAATTATATTTTCATGTTTAACAATTGCTCTGATTTTTCATGATCTCTGATTTTTTTCTTTAACATATAGGGAAAAAATACTTATGTTTCCCTTTTAGAAAACATAGTTTTCTAAGACAAAAGTTTTAAATAAATAAAATAAATTATTTTCAACTATGAATTTTAGGTGTATCCAAGTACATTTGATTTTCCTCAATCTCTTTTGGATTACAAAAGTTTATCATATATTTTCACTGTACTATCAATAATAACTTTAAAGTTGCAGTGATTTCAAAGACATGTTTCCAGTTTTATGAAAGTAAGAAAAGGAAAAATATTATAATATGTAACAACGAGTTTCTCTAAGCAGAGACTGTTTTTGATTAGAGAAACACCTTGACAGACAACTTGGGCAGAATGTGCAAGAAGGAGAGAGAACAATCGACAAAACTCTCATAATTAATTACTGACTTGCTGTGTGAAGGAAATTAATAGAGAATTCCTCAAGGCCAGAGTGAGGTAGTGGACCAATATAGTGGAAGGTTGCGCTTAAGTTGGCATAAATAGTTAAGGGATAGTTTGAGAATGAAGATGTTTAATAAACACTTTGTATTGTGATGATATAATTCACCACCACTACCCTAATCTCTGAATCTTTACTAATTTCTGTTGCCATACATAAACCTTTCAGGGTGGTCTTTATGGTGAAAATTGAGGAGATAAATTCTGTGTCATGGATGACGTGGTGGGGCACAGACACAGCACATTCAATGTGGGAAAAGGATATGCAAACAGAACCAATTCAGCAGAGAATGGAGCCACATTATAGTTAGAGGGAACAATAGGATTATAAGCACTCCAGGAATTCATAGGAATCTGGGGAAAGGCATAATACTATTCACAAGTTAATTAAACTAATAAACACCGAGATTTCTCTGAACTTCTGGGAACAAGGTATCATTTTGTAAGGGTTGAGTATAGGAAAGCTATCCTAGTTGAATGCAGAAAATTATATACAAATTTGTAAAAGCATAAGAATATCATGATAAGTAATCCAGAAGGAAAGAAAGGGTGGCAGTTGAAGTAACTGTTTTCAATCTTGAAATAGAGGGAAATTGAGGTTCCTTTACAAAATGGAATTCTAAAGAAATGTATAGTAGATTATGAGTCTTGTACTAAGAAAATACTCCTGGGCTAGAAAAAAATATGTTAGAAGACATTAGCATATGAGTGGTAACTGACATTGTGGGGAAGGTACTCAGCTGTACCATAGGAAAAGGTATTAGCTATAGAAGTCTAAAACTCTGTGTTGATGACAATTATGCCTAAGTATTATAGATTAATTTTTTACCCTTTTATATTCTTCCTTTGAAGTGGTATGTCTCCAATATTTTTCTAAAATTACTAAAAACACTTTTTTTTAATCTAAAGTTTAATCTTACCTGTTAAACTGGGCCGATTACTAACTTCTAGTAGCTGAAGTTGTAAGGAACTCACACACTGAGGCCCTACACAGCCGTATTGAGAGGTGAAGCCAGCTGGACTTCCTGGGTCGAATGGGGACTTGGAGAACTTTTCTGTATAGCTAAAGGATTGTAAACACACCAATCAGCACTCTGTAAAAATGCACCAATCAGTACTCTGTGTCTAGCTAAAGGATTGTAACTACACCAATCAGCACTCTGTAAAAACGCACCAATCAGCACTCTGCATCTAGCCAAAAGATTGTAAATGCATCAATCAGCACTCTGTAAAAACGCACCAATCAGCACTCTGTGTCTAGCTAAAGGATTGTGAATGCACCAATCAGCACTCTGTAAAACGCACCTATCAGCACTCTGTAAAATGAACCAATCAGCTCTCTGTAAAATGGACCAATCAGCAGGATGTGGGCAGGACCAAATAAGTAACTAAAAGCTGGCCACCCAAGCCAGCAGTGGCAACCTGCTTGGGTCCCCTTCCACTCTGTGGAAGCTTTGGTCTTTCGCTTTTCACAATAAATCTTGTTACTGTTCACTCTTTGGGTCTGCACTACCTTTATGAGCTGTAACACTCACTGCAAGGGTCTGTGGCTTCAATCCTGAAGTCAGTGAGACCACGAACCCACCAGGAGGAATAAACAACTCCGGACGTGCCACCTTTAAGAGCTGCAACACTCACTGCAAAGGTCTGCGGCTTCACTTCTAAAGTCAGAAAAACCACAAACCCACCAGAAGGAAGAAACACTGGACACGTCTGAACATCTGAAGGAAAAAACTCCGGACACACCATCTTTAAGAGCTGTAACATTCACTGAGAGGGTCTGCGGCTTCATTCTTGAAGTCAGTGAGACCAAGAACCCACCGGAAGGAACCAATTCCAGACACATTTTGGTGACCACAAAGGGACAATCACCAAGCGGTGAGTACCATCAGACCACTTTTGCTTGCTATTCTGCCCTATTTTTCCTTAGAATTCAGGGGCTAAATACCCTGAATTCTGTCGGCCAGTTAAAAGCGACTAGTACGGCTGCCAGACTAAAGACACGAGTGTCATGCTTTTTGGGAAAGATCTCTCTAACAATCCCTGACTCTTCAAAGTTGGGAGCGTTGGTTTGCCTGGAACCAGCTTCTGCTTTTCCTGTACTTCTGGGCTGAGTCAAGGGTCGACAGAGAGGAAAGCCATTCAGCTCCAGGGTCCCAACAACAACTTGGTTGACCCTGCGGCCATGAGCGGAACTCTCCAAGTCATGTCGCCTATCCTATCTATCCTGACCCTTCCCTCCTGGGTCTTAATGCTTGTCAGACAAACTTCCTCTCACCTCTCTTCTCCAAGGCTAGTCCTGCTTCTAAAAACCACTCCCTGTCTCTGGTGCTTTTCTAGTTTCTCCTATAAGAATGATTTCTAGTATAAACTTCAGGACTCTGTTACCTTCTTTAGGCACCCAGGCTTACCAATCAGACATAATTTTTGCCCAAAGCCCCATCGGGGCAGGGGACTATCTGGAATTTTAGGATCCCTACTCAGACTAGCAGGCCTAACAAAAGCTATTCCTGAAGCTAGGATATATGGGGAGCCTCAGAAATGATATCTTTCCTATTCATATAAGTGAGGACAAAAGGCATCACTCTTCCAACTCTGGAGATCAGATCCCTTCCCTCCCTCAGGGTATGGCCCTCCACTTCATTTTTGGGGCATCACATCTTTATAGGACGGATAAAATCCCAATACTAACAGGACAATGCTTAGGACTCTAACAGGTTTTTGAGAATGCATCAGTAAGGGCCACTAAATCTGATTTTTCTTGGTCCTCTTTGTGGTCTAGGAGGACAGGCAAGGGTGCAGGTTTTCAAGAATGTGTTGGTAAGGGTCACTAAATCTGACCTTCCTTGGTCCTCTTTGTGGTTTAGGAGGAAAACTAGTGTTTCTGCTGCTGCATCAGTGAGCGTAACTATTCTGATCAGCAGAGTTCAGGGACCATTGCAGGTTCTTGGGAAAGAGATGTTTCTGCTGCTGTGTCGGTGAATGCAACTATTCTGATCAGCAGGGTCCAGGGACCATTGCGGGTTTTTGGGTGGGGATGGGGAACAAACAAACCAAAACCATGGCCAGTTTTGTCATGGCCAGATGGGAAACACTCAGGCATCTACAGGCTTACCCTTGAAATGCATCCTAAGCCATTGGGACCAATTTGACCCACAAACCCTGTAAAAGAGGCAGATCATTTTTTTTCTGCATTGTGGCTTGGCCTCAATATTCTCTCTCTGATGGGGAAAAATGGCCACCTGAGGGAAGTATAAATTACAATACTATCCTGCAGCTTGACCTTTTCTGTAAGAGGGAAGGCAAATGGAGTGAAATACTCCAAGCTTTCTTTTCATTGAAGGAGAATCCACAACTATGCAAAGCTTGCAATTTATTTCCCACATAGGACCTCTCAGCTTACCCCCATATCCTAGCCTCCCTATAGCTCCCCTTCCTATTAATGATAAGCCTCCTCTAATCTCTCCCACCCAGAAGGAAACAAGCAACTAAATCTCCAAAGGACCACAAACCCCTCCAGGCTATCAGTTATGTCCCCTTCAAGCCATAGGGGGAGGGAAATTTGGCCCAACCCAGGGACACGTCCCCTTCTCCCTCTATGATTTAAAGCAGATCAAGGCAGACCTGGGGAAGCTTTCAGATATTCCTAATAGGTATAAAGATGTCCTACAGAGTCTATGGCAAACCTTCAATGTCACTATGCTATCAGTTAGATCAAACCCTGGCCTTTAATGAGAAGAATGTGGCTTTAGCTGCAGCCTGACAGTTTGGAGATACCTGGTATCTTAGTCACATAAATGATAGAATGACAGATGAAGAAAGGGACAAATTCCCTACCAGTCAGCCTAGTATGGATCCCCACTGGGACCTCGACTCAGATCATGGGGACTGGAGTCACAAACATCTGTTCACCTGCATTCTAGAAGGACTAAGGAGAATTAGGAAAAAGCCCACGAATTATTCAGTGATGTCCACCATAACTCAGGGAAAGGAAGAAAATCCTTCACCTTCCTTGATTGGCTATGGGAGGCCTTAAGAAAATATACGCCCCTGTCACTCGATTCACTCAAGGGTCAATTGATTCTAAAAGATAAGTTTATTACTCAATCAGCCATAGATATTAGGAGAAAGGTCCAAAAGTGAGCCCTGGGCCCTGAACAAAATCTGCAGGCATTATTAAACCTAGCAACCTTGGTATTCTATAATAAGGTCCAAGAAGAACAGGCCCAAAAGGAAAAGTGAGATCAGAGAAAGGCTGCAGCCTTTGTCAAACAAACCTTGGTGGTTCAGAGAGGACAGAAAATGGAGCAGGCCCGTCACCTGGCAGGGCTTGTTATCAGTGTGGTTTACAAGTACACTTTAAAAAAGACTGTCCAACAAGAAACAAGCCACCCCTCGTCCATGTCCACTATGCCGAGGCAATCACTAGAAGGCACACTGCCCCAGAGGGCAAAGGTTCTCTGAGCCAGAAGCCCCCAACCAGATGATCCAACAGCAGGACTGAGGGTGCCTGGGGCAAGCGCCAGCTCATGTCATCACCCTCACTGAGCCCTGGGTACGTTTAACCATTGAGGGCCAGAAAATTGACTTCTTCCTGGACACTGGTGCGGCTTTCTTAGTGTTAATCTGCTGTCCCAGACAGCCGTCCTCAAGGCCCATTACCATTCAAGGAATCCTGGGACGGCCTGTAAACAGGTATTTCTCCCACCTCCTCAGTTGTAATTGGAAGACTTTGCTACAGATAGTAAGTATGCTTATCTAATCCTACATGCCCCTGCTGCAATATGGAAAGAAAGGAAGTTCCTAATCTCTGGGGGACCCCCCTTAAATATCACGAGGAAACCATGGAGTTATTGCATGCAGTGCAAAAACCCAAGGAGGTGGCAACAACAGCATAAGTGGCTAAGAAAGAAAGAAAGAAAGGAAGGAAGGAAGGAAGGAAGGAAGGAAATAAGGAAGGAAGGAAGGAAAAGAAAGAAAGAAAGAGAAAATCAAAGAGACAGAGAGAAAGAGATAGAGACAAAGAGGTAGTCAGAGAGAGAGAGAGACAGAAAGTCAGAGAGAGGAAGAGACAGACAAAGAGGGAGTCAGAGAGAGACAAAGAAGAAGTCAAAGAGAAAGATAGATGGTAGTGGTAAAGAAAAAACAGGGTACCCTATTCCTTTAAAAGCCAGGGTAAATTTAAAACCTATAATTGATCACTGAAGGTCTTCTCCGTAACCCTATAACACTCCAATACCACCTTGTCAGTGTAAACAAGGACGTAGCCTGAAAGCACTGAGGCCACTGACAACCTATAGCCTTTCTCTCAAAAATCCTTAACCCAGCAGGTTTCCTAACAGGGAATCTGAATCTTAACTGATTACCATACAAAGGTCGAACCAGAACTAGGAGGAACTCCCTTCAGGACAGGATGATAGATGGTTCTTCCTGGGCGATTAAGGAAAAAACACACAATGGTTATTCAGTAAGTGATAAGGAAATTCTTGTAGAAGCAAAGTTAGGAAAATTGCTTAATAATTGGTCTGCTCAAACGTGCAAGTTGTTTGCACTCAGCCAAACCTTAAAGGACTTTCAGAATCAGGAAGGAGCCATCTATACCAATTCTTAGTTAATATGGACTGAAAGAGGTTTTGTTAATAGCAAAGAAAAATTAAAATCCCAAACTTACAAGGTTTTCAACAAAAGTAAACTTTGCTAAAAGTTAACAGTGTAACATGTATTATCCTACTACCACACACTCTCAAAGGATTTCTCAGACAGTTTGCAAGAAATAATGAAATCTATCCTTACTCTACAATCCCAAATAGACTCTTTGGCAGCAGTGACTCTCCAAAACCACCAAGGCCTAGACCTCCTCACTGCTGAGAAAGGAGGACTCTGCACCTTCTTGGAGAAGAGTGTTGTTTTCCACTGGAAGGAACCAATTCTGGACACAATATCACCAGTTTCTGTAACTGTAACAGTTGGAAACTATTGGGTAACTGTTGGAAACCAGAAAATGTTTTTAAAAGTACTACTGAAAGTAAACAAAATCAAATGAGACATCCACATCCAGCCAAAATTAAGTAACCAGAGTCATATTTACCCTCCTGCCTAAAATAACCAATCATTGAACAAAGTATATGGAACAATAGTTTTCAAGCCATTGGTCATCAATTAAGAAATGAGTGATCCCACAAAGAAATGAAACAAACAAGGTGAATCCTACAATTATCCTATCTTGCTGCCTTCAGAGACTTTACAAATCATGATGTAGGTGGGAAGAATAGAGGCGGAGTCCAGCAAATTATGTGAATTGAGTAAATGGAGCTGAGAATTCAAGGAGAAAAAGGCAGCTAGAATTTACAGGACACAGTATCAGGGATGAAAGCCTTGCAGAGACTCTCTGGAGGTTTGCAGAAGTCTCTCTTGGATAACTCTTTGGGCAGCAAATGCTTCTAGGAAAACTACCCAAGTTTTCTACCCATGAAAAGAGTCATCCAAAATATTGTGGAAATAGTATCTGGTTGTTACATATGACCTGTTTCTATCTGAAAGAATAAGAAAGCTCATGATTTGTGGAGAGTTGGGTAGAATCCTCAGAAAACTCTTGCCTCTGTGGTAGGGATTAATTAGCTCTAGGCTAACATAATTCTATTCCCACCTAACAATCTTGAAAGCAAGGCTTAGAAGGATCAAACTATTTTCTTTTCTTTTTTTTTTTTTTTTATCAAACTATTTTCAAGTAACATCACTGCATGCCACAACAAATCTCAAAACTATCTATAGGAATATGAAAATATCCAGCACCAAGGAAGGTAAAATGCACAGTGTATGGCATCCAAGGAAATATCAGATCCGGGCCTGCAAAAAACCCCAGAAAAGTACAACCAATTAGGAGAGGAAAACCAATCAATTAAAACTGACACAGAACTGATAAAGAAGTTAAAATTAGGAAACAAATACATCAAACAGTTATAACAGTATCCCATATGTTTATAAATTAAATAGGGACATTAAAGATACAAAAAGCACCCAACTGAACTTCTAGAAATAAAGCTTACTATGCCTGAGATGAAAAATACATAGAAAAATATTAATGGCAGATTTAATATTGCCTAACAAAAAAGACTGGTGAATTTGAAGACACAGCAATAGAAACTGTCCAAAATGAAAGAAAGAAATAGTTTTAAAAATGAAGAGTACCAGTTAGCTGTAAAATGTCATCAGTCAACCTAAGCAATGTGACACTTGAGTCTATGAAAGAGAAGAAAATAAGGAGAGGACAGGAAAATATTTGAAAAAATCATGGTTAATTTTTTCATCTATAAACTAAACTATAAACAAAGAAACAGAGAAATCTCCAGAAACCCCAACCTCAACATATGTAAGAAACTGTACCAAGGAATATCATAATCAGATTACTCAAAACCAGTGATACAGAGAAAAAGCTCTAGAAGAGCCAGATAAAAATAGACATGTAACGTGCAGACAAACAAAGAGAAGGTTAACAGCAGATTTCTCATAAGTAACTATGCAAATGAGAAGGGAGTGGAGTAACAAATTTAAAGTTATGGGGAGGGAAAGTCATTCTAGCATTTTATACACAGTAAAGTATCTTTCAAAATAAGGCAAAATGAAGACTTTTGCCGACATACAAAAGTTGAAAATAGTCATCACCAGCAGACCTGCACTACAAGAAATGTTCAATGAAGTATTTCAGGAAGAAGGAGAAAATGACACTAGATAGAAATACAGGTCTCCTGAAGAGAATAATCAGCTCCAAAATGATAATGACGTGAAGAAATGTGTGGTTATTTTCTTATTTTTAAAACACCTTTAAATGACAATTGTTTAAGCAACAAATGACTATATATTGAATAGTTTATAAAATATGTGTAAGTAAAAAGTATGGCAATAGCATTTAACCAATAGAGAATAAATGTATTATTATTTGGTTTTATACTGTTTTTGAAATGATATAATATCACTTGCATCTAGATTGCAAAGAAGTAAAATGGTCATTATTAGCAGATAACATGCCTATCCATATAGAAAATGTAATTAAGTCTGCAAAGAAGCTCATAAGCTAACAAGTGAGCTTAGTAAGTTTGCATAATATAGCATCAATATGCAATATATATATATATATATATATATATATACACATATATATGTAGACACTAACAAAGATTGGATATTGAAGCTGAGAAAACAATGCCTATACAATAGCATCAAAAATGTGAAGTAATTTATACTTCAGTGCCACAAAAGAAAACTAAACTACATTTCTGAGAGAAATTAAAGGAGTCCTGAATAAATCGAGATGTACCTCATTTCTGAGTCAGAAGATTCAATATTGTTAAAGTGCCAGTTTTACCCAAATCGATCTAAAGATTCAACACAATCTGAATGGAAATTCCAAGACACTTTTTCATAACAATTGAAAAGTTTGTTTTAAAACCCACAGGGAAATGGAAAGGACATAGAATAGTCAAAACAACATTGTAAAGGAAGTACAAAGTTAAAGGACTTACAATACCTAATTTCAAAATTCATTATAAAGTTACAGTAACCAAAAAAATGAGGCATTGGATCAAAATGTATCAATAGATGAATAGAACAAAATAGGGGATATAAAATAAGCCCACATTTGTGAAAAACTGATATTTTTACAATGCTGCAAAGACAACTTAGTGAAGAAAGAATAATTTCTTAATGAAAAGGTGCCATTAAAATTACATATCTATGTGAAAATAAATAAAATTTCACCATTACCTTGGACAATATGCAAAAATTAACTCAAAATTAATCATAATCCTAAACATAGAATCTAAAATTATAAAACGTCTAGATTTTAGGGGAAGAATACCTTTATGAACTTGGATTGGCAAAGATTTCTTATGTACAGCACCAAAAGCACAAGAATAAAATAATGAATTGGATTTTATCAAAATGTAAAACTTCTGATCTTCTAAAGACACTGTTAAGGAAATGAAAAGACCAGTCACATATAGGAAGAAAATATTTGTAAGGGATATACCTGATAAAGGACTTGTATCCAGAATATAAATGTTAAAAAAAAAAACCTTTCAAAACTCGATATTAGGTAAATAGATACTCGTAAAAAGAAAAGGTCAAAAGATTTGAATAGACAATTCACCAAAGGAGATATACAAATGGCAAATAAGTAGATGAAAAGCTGCTCAACAGCACTGGTCATTTATGAAAGGCAAATTAAAACCACAATGAGATACCACTACACACCTATCTGAATGGCTACAATTAAAATACTGACCGTATTAAAAGTTGGCTAGGATGGTAAGAAACTAAAACTCTCATACACTGCTTGTGGATGAAATGGTACAAACACATATAAAATGGTACAAACACTGTAGAAAATATTTTGCAGTTTCTTAGAGTTAATGCATATTCTATGATCTGGCCATTACACATCTTGTTGTTTTCTCAAACCTAGCAATTTCTGATTGTGACTACCTTGTTATTGTTATGATCCTGGTTGTACATACCTCTATAAAGATCTTCTTTATAAGTCCCCTCGGCTATACCAAAGGAGAGTGGCCCTTTTCTTATGTTCCCTCAACCTCAGTGTCTCAACCATTTAGTCATTCCCTGGAGACATTGTAATAGACAGATAAAAGAAAGACACTCTTTGGGGAGGCCGAGGCGGGCGGATCACGAGATCAGGAGATCGACACCATCCTGGCTAATGCGGTGAAACCCCAACTCTACTAAAAATACAAAAAAATTAGCCAGGCATGGTGGCGGGTGCCTGTACTCCCAGCTACTCAGGAGGCTGAGGCAGGAGAATGGCGTGAACTCGGGAGGCGGAGCTTGCAGTGAGCCGAGATCGTGCCATTGCACTCCAGCCCGGGCGACAGAGCAAGACTCCGTCTCAAATGAGAAAAAAGAAAGACACTAACAAAAAAAACCAACAACAACAAAAAACAAGATCCAAAGTTACTATTCCTTCCTGTATTTGTTAATAATAATTATAATTCAATTCAGCAAATCTATGCTAAATACCGACAAAAGACCATGCACCAGACTAGGTTCTGAAATATAAAGATGATTGGATACAATTTCTGTCCTTGGGGAGCATGTAATTTGTGAATAATTTGAGGATCAGTATATAGAAACGTTTGTAGAAAATAACAAAGTGATCATTCATTGTGTTCTCTGTAATAACTATGTATTTCATTCATAGTCTTGATACTTTTAGGTCTAAATATTTTGAATTAACATTTTTCAAATGATATTTCTCTGTCCCAATACTAATTTCAAAGCAATCAGGATGAAGAGAGTTTGAAGAAAAGTGGGGGATAAGCCATACTGAGATAACAGTAAAATTCAAATTCACAAGCAGAGTGATTGTGTTGCATTTTAAGGCAAATTTAAGAGATTTTACCTAACTGAGAGTCAACCATCTTCAAGGTTAGCTCATCAACAGTGTCACATTTATTCTCATCAGTAAAAATTACTTGGGGGCCTCTGATGAGCACAGAGCGTCCCTGGAAGTAGGTTATATGGGAATTCTAGTGGTGTGAGGAACAAGGCTGTACCCAAACACGAGATTTTTCTTGATGCCTATTCCAAACACCAAGTGTAATATAAGGAAGTGTAGTTCATAAACGGCACAAAATTAAGCTAACTTTATGGTCAAGAGACAATTATCCTAAAGCTTTTAACATAAAGAAAGATAATTCAGCCACAGACTATGTAAAAGTTAAAAAAAATTTTAAGCAAACACTTAAAGCCCACTTAAAATTGGGCCCAATTAAACTAATACCTGGAATATCTAAGCTTTTTTGCTCTCAACATTAAAAACTGTGTAATATCAATTAAAACTATAAAAGAAGTTATAGTCATCTCTGCATGAACACGTAAAAACATGACACAAACATCAGCAATACAAGATCTGCTCAAAACAAAAAAACCCAAATTTGTAGGAATTTCAGAATGCATGAACCTTCAGATTTAGGTCATTTCCTGCCAAATAACTGATTTGGTTAGGCCTCTTAAGTGCTTCAATATGTTAAGCCATGTGGCCTTCTCCAAATTGTGCTTACACAGTTACTAAAGTGAAAGCTCATACTGAGCTGAAACACCTTAGTTTTAAATTGTTGAAATTCAAAGATAACATGTAGGAAAATTAAATATGTAACATAATTAAACGAGTTTATGTAACAAAATTATGTAACAAAATGTTGTTTATGTAACAAAATTAAAATGCAATGCTAATTTGTTTTATAAAACCTCTTTTCCAAGTCAAACTTCATGTAATCAGCAATCTAAAGTAAATCAAATAATTGACAACTTAAAGTTTCAAACTTGGGGAGTATGTTCATATTCACAAATGTATATTTCAGAAAACTCACATGAGATTATTAAGTAATGTGACTGTTAAATATTCTTATATATGCAAGTCATTTCCCAGTCACAATGAGGTCTAAGTATCCTTCTATTGCTAACAGCTTTAGAACTGCCTTCAGAACATATAGCCTACAATTCCAAGAATATACAGCATTGACAAATCTCTGATTTGTGTGGGTTCCATTTTTAAAACAATCAAAATAAGTTCACAAACAATGAGTTAAATGAATGACTAGCTAGAATATTATTTGTATTATTCTGTTTTCATGCTGCTGATAAAGAC
Source organism: Rhinopithecus roxellana (assembly GCF_007565055.1). Taxonomy (NCBI): domain Eukaryota; kingdom Metazoa; phylum Chordata; class Mammalia; order Primates; family Cercopithecidae; genus Rhinopithecus; species Rhinopithecus roxellana. The sequence continues at coordinate 79,566,074 of NC_044569.1, read as the reverse complement.
ATACCCCAAACTGGGTAATTTATAAGGAAAATAAAAAAAGGTTATTGAACTCACAGTTGCACGTGGCTGGGGAGGCCTCACAATCATGGCAGAAGGCAAAAGGCAAATCTTACATGGCACCAGGCAAGACAGAATGAGGGCCAAGCCAAAGCGGAAACCCCTTATAAAACCATCAGATCTAGTGAGACTTATACACTACCATGAGAATAGCGTGGGGGAAACCACCCCCATGATTCAATTATCTCCCACTGGATCCCTCCCACAATACATGGGAATTATGGGAGCTACAATTCAAGGTGAGGTTTGGGTGGGGACACAGTCAAACCATATCGCTATTTTTGTTACAAGCTGTGAGCAAGAAATTTCCCAACATAGCTAAAAAGTTGGTTATGAAGATAGTGCCTAAGCAAGAACTGTAAGAACACACTGGGGAAAAAACATAAACCTTCCAAATAGGATATGTAAGTACATATTGCGGCTTACTGAAATGAAATCTTATATCATAGCCACATCTCAATTAATACGTACCACAGACATGGTGATTCTTTAAAACAGGCCCATCAATGCCTCCCCATCACTTACAGCAGATAATCTTGGTGTGCAATATCTGTCATCATCTATTTTCTGTCTGCCTTCCTAAATATATCTTTAGCCATGCTCTGAGTTCTGAACACTGATATATTTAATGTTCCCTAAATAGATCCATGCTTTTCCATCTCCTGCCTCATCTCTCAAAGACCAGCTTACATTTCATCTATTTTATTAGATTTCCCTAAACTTCCAGCCAGAAGTGGTATTTCTCTCCTCAAAACCACCACTTTTCTGTGACCATATCACATCCTGTGTTGTGATAAATTAGTTATGTCCCTTGAGGCCAAACCATATTTTGTGCTCTGGTTTACTGGGGGTAGGGGAATCCTTCCCTGGAAAAAAAAAAAATGTGTACTATTTTTCCACTTTAAGCCACAATATCTTCCGCTGTGCCAGGAGCAATCCCTTAGAAATAATAGAGGCAAATAAATTTTTGATGCATGAATATATGAAAGAGAACTGTCCATACAAGGGATTGAAATGTAACTACAAGATCTCATTTTAACTTAATTCTTTTTCTGCAGATCACTACAGTTTTCCTGAATATATCTGGTTGAATCTTAATATGTTGTGTTACCTGATAAAAGATCAAGTGAACAAAACATTTCAGAAATGCTGAGTTTTAAAACGTTAAGCAGGATTTGATTTTTGAAATTTCAGTATATCTGTAATCATACTGTAGTGCTTTATATCTCTTGAAAAAGTGGAATAGAATATTCAGTGATTACAACATGTTTTGCCACAAAATATTTGGTCTTTCTCAAGAAAACGCACGGGGCTACTCTCTGCTGATTGTATTCTGAGAATCAAAACACAAGTAGGATTAAATTCCTGCTAATTAATTTAGTGATAAGTCTGGAAATAGAAAAAATGAAGTATTAATAGTATGAAATTTTATTTACAAGAACAATTTAAGGAATTTTGCCACTCATGTTGAATTCTAGGTTAAAAAAAGCACTAGTTTCCTAAAAGAAAAAAAATAAGACCTATTATTACCCACAGGTTTAATTTTTCCCCCCAAAATTGAGCAAGATCACGGAGCATGATCATTTGTTCAACAGGGAATTCACGTGAAATTTTCTTTATTAACTAGCTGGAATAGGATGCTTGAAATACTTTCCTCCCTTAGAGTATATTGGTTTAGGATAAGTAGTCCTCTTTTTAAACTATCACTTTGTTATATATAAAATGAAAGGATCACTTTCTCTCCATCATTTGGTATGTTGTCAAAGATGTGATTATTTTCCTCAATCTAAATAACCTTACACCACGTTCCCTGAAAGGCAGCCTCATCATTCAGCTTCATGATTCTCCTTCCAATCTACCCCAACCTCAGCACAAAGGCCTGCAGCTAGCTGCTTTGGTCTCTGAATTTCTGACTTACTTTTTTGGAAATCTGATAATATTTGAAATACCAGTTAAAATCTAGCAATATGACGTTTCTTATGAATGCTTCCCCGCCAAAAATCTAATAACATTGCACACAAAAAAGACAAAGTAACAATTTTCTTTCTTCAAAACCACTCAGCTATGCAATCTTGAGTTCTTTTAGACCTTCAGAAGGTATGATCAGTATGCATAGGAAAAGTCATGTCTCTTACTTAACTTTGCAAGAGTGCACTGCAAAGCATTAATAGCAGGCATTGCTGTGTTAATAAACTTCAGTCAAAATGCTTTGGGAGATAATTTGATTAAAAAAAAGAATAAAAAACACCGAAGCTGAAATACAGCTTTTATAAGCTGCAAGATCAATTCACCATGTGCTTTTTTAATCAACTGAAATATATACATTTAAACAGAAAACACAGATGACTTAACATTCTCCCATATCATGTCAGTCAGCATGACTAGTTCCTCATAATTTTTTTTTTTTTTTTTTTTTTTAAGAAAACTCTCTTGTGCTCTGACTTACAGGGAAAAAAACTTTCCATGAAAAATGTGTGCTACTTTTCCACTTTTGGCCTTGTATGTGCTTCTTCTCTGCCTTAATTGCAGTATAAATCAACTGTAAAAGAAGATTTACAGTGATTACGACTCACTTAGAGAGCTGCCAAGATTGATCTGGAAGTGGTATGTTTGTCAAGCCCCAAGTCTACTTCTCATCTTAGCTGGTTCTAAACTAAATTCCAGGACACGTATGGCGATATTCAAAATGAAATCGATGTGAGAGGAGAAAGTTCTGGTGGGTCACTCCGTTCTCTGTGTTCTCACTGAATATACCTAATCACTTACCCTTCCAAAACACTAGGGCAAAAGACTTTACAAGCAATGTGAACTTCAAACTCATTTACTATGGTAGGAGAAAAGATGACCATAACTACTGAATGGATCCTATATATCCTCCCATTTTCTCTTTATGTGATCAACTGGGTGGGATAGCAACAGAAACAGAACTATTTCTGTTTTGAGTAGATGAATTATTAACACTGCCATCAATAACTTATTAAGGAAGGGCTATATTCAGGTCACCGTGGTAGTTTCTTGAGGGAGAGTTCATCAATCCTTTTATGAAGTTTGTCTTCTTTCTACTGGAAGTTTATTCCTTGACATGATCACATCAAAGCAACACATGAACATAGAATTAAGAAACAAGTAGACACAATGTAGCATGTGCTTTCACATCTTTCCTCCTTCAAAAGTTCTGCAACATGTTGAATTTGGGGCTAAGCTCAGTAGCTGGACCTAACTTCCATACCTTTACCATCTGCACCTTTGCCCATACTGTTGGCATTCAGTCAAGTGTCACTCTTGTCTAAAAGATGAAATAGCAGGTCTTTTAGCTTTCTTCTTGTTGGATTTCTTTGAAAGAGTCTTTTTTATAACTTAATTGCTTCAGTTAAAAAGTGACCTCAGTGATTTCTTCTTGATGAAATGTAATAAAACCTCTAATAAATTATTAGGACAGCTGTTTGCTAACTTGCCAATATATCTCTTTTAAAAATGGGCTCCTCTTTCCAAACAACACTCCTGAAAAATCATGTTTTGCTGTTCAGTTGTTCCCTACTTGCATCGTTTTCCTATAGCAGAATGCTCCTGTTGAATAGACAAGTGCCAAAGATTTTCACTCTCAGCTCATATGAGGACTCAGAAAGGAATGTAATCATATTGAAAAAATAAAGTATATTCTTAAATCTAGAAATTAGCTAGTAATTGAAATTATCATCACAGTGTTTTAACTGATGACCATTGAACTCTTTTCCGGCGAACGGCTCATAGAGCATTAATTGCACGTCACATTACAGATCTGCAGAGTTAAGTTCCATCTTGCCCTTGGGACTGTGAGGTCTAAAGCAACTTTGTAAGTGTCTTTCAGAATTAAAAAAAAAAAAAAAAAAATCACTAAACTGCAGGAGTTCTATTAGGTCTGCTAAATATGTGCCTCACTGTCCTTTCAAATGTCATTCCCCGGCCCTCAAAGCTTTATTACTGAGTTTCTACCCTACTTCAACACTGCTGAGGAGCTCTACCTCCTATGTCTCCCCATAGCACCTCAAGTATGTTCTTAACACACCCCAGAAAATCATTTCCCACATAAAGTAAATCCAGCAAGTTTAGAAAGGGAGGTTGATTCTGATTTCATTTTTTTCTGATCAATGTTTTGCATAAGGGGGACTACCTGGGTCTTTTTCTTTTATAGTCCTATAAACATTTTAATTCATTATTTAAAATAACTCATATAACTCCTGGTCACAAAGAAGGAAACAACAGACACTGGGGTCTCCTTGAGGGTGAAGGGTGGGAGGAGGGAAAGGAGCGGGAAAAATAACTATTGGGCACTAGGCTTAGCACCTAGATAACTCAATAATCCGTACAACAAACCCCCATGAGGGAGAAAACAAGTTACTAAATGAACAAGTTTACCTATATAACAAACCTGCACATGTACCCCTGAACCTAAAATAAAAGTTAACAAAAAAAAAATTCATAATAGTGACTATACTAATATAAAAATAGGATCCTAATCTAGGAACAAAAAGTAAAATATTTTATCTCTGGTATCAATCAGTAAATTGTATTACTGAGATCTAATATCTGCATTATGAAGTTTGCAAGAAGCAAAAAAAGAAAAGTTGATAAAAGTAAATGAAAGATAGATTTGAAGATAAGACTATATGCTGACTTCATACAAACATTCATAGAATTATAAATTTTATTTTACAAATGTCATTAATTCAAAAGGGACTTCTTCTTTTTCTATATAATTTATACAGGGCTTAGTTTGACCTTGGATCAATCATTTTGTTGATTTTCACCATGGAAAGATATTTATTTCCCAAGCAAATACTAAAAACAGAACATGAAAAAAAAATCTACCAATTTAAGCAAATGGATTCTTTTTTTTTAGTACTTTAGAAACACTCTTAAATATCCAGAATGTAATTGTAATGCTAATTAAGATTAAGAGAATGTAAACTGGCATTTTATTATTCAAATTACACATCAATTGTAATTAGCTTTCTTAAAGCAAGACTTCATCTAGTTAAATTTTTCATACAAATTCAAAATTTAGATTCATTTTTCTTCCATTTGTCTATCTATATATTTATAATAGAGTGTGTGTTTCTATATAGAGACCCAAACATTTCGGATATGGAAGAGCTAATGTTTGATTACTGACTAGTGTCTGAAGCCAGAAATCATGATGGTGAACCCATCTACCATGCTCCTATCTGCACACTGACTCATGAAGGTTATTAGTGCTGATGACAAAATAAAATACAGGTGGATCTATCCTGTGTGTTGTCTTTTACTTCAAGAATCAAGGCTCAGTCACCATCATTACTGTTGTGTGCTATCTCCAAATCAAGACATAAGTTCTTACAAATACTAAAACATAGTTCTCTTTCCCAATAAAAAGAAAATACATTCCTAGCCCATTAATTGACCAAGTATTCTGTATATCTATGATATCCTCATTTCTGAATTAAAGATTTCTACCACCTTTGACTATTCTCATGGGACTTCTTCTTATATAACTTGACTG